>NC_040043.1:10602350-11252506 GCF_003713205.1 Coffea eugenioides | reverse complement strand
ACATGCACTTCATATTATCATTTCACATACCGTACCTTGCCCACTCACGTGCACATTTTCATTTACATATTTATTGTCTTTTATTACTTTTTCAAACTCATGTCCTCACATTGCATACATGCATTCCATTCATTTGCATCCCACTCGCATTATTCGTGACTTCTTCAAAGGATCGTTATTGGGCTTCACAATTAATGTGATTGGCACCGCTCAACCGTTGAAGAGAAATTTCCCCCAATACCCCTAGGTCTAGGGTTTGCATTCATGTAGCACATCCAAATGTAATAAAATTCTTTGGTTAAAACAAGAAAATCTTTGATTAAATCACGCAACTAGCCTTGGCTAGGTCAAAGGGGTGCCTTGGATTGTATCCTTGCCTTCCCCTTTGTCAAATGTGACTCCCGAACCTTTTTCGTTGGTTTACGTGGACTAGGAGTCGTTTAAAAGGGGTTTCTTACTACATTTTCCTATTTTTCCTAAAAGTTCATTTTTTTTTAGGTGACTTGGTACACCTTAACTCATTACCAAGTGGCGACTCCAATTGTTTCAAAAACCCTTTTTAAACCACATTTTGGGTCAAATCGTCGCATTCTCAAACCCCCATTTAGACCCATTTTTCTTTTAAATCACAATTCATTTTCCAATCACAAATTCAATCACAAAAATACATTTTTTTAAAACCATTTATTTATTTATCAAAAAATGGGGCGCGACAGTTGGCGACTCCACTGGGGACATTCGAGAGTCCGAGCAAATTTGATTTAATCAACCATTTTCTTCTTTTAACCTTTTTATATATTACATTTGGGTGTTTAGGATTGCATTTTTCCTTTTATTAGGATTTTTGCATTTCACGCATATCCAACTACTCTCTCGCTCGCGAAATGTATGATTGGTTGATTGGATGTATGTTTACTTGTTTATCTCGCGCTTGCATTGCATTTGGGTGGGGGACATCACCTTAGAGCCTCGCGTTGGTTCTTGATCCCTCCCCTCCAAACGAGCACTAGCATACGTGCATACGCTTTATTATTCACCCTTCATTTATTTTTCTTTTAGTGGCTTGTCACGCCACTCCACCCTACTAGGATTAGGCGACCCACTTGGACATGTGATCACGACACGATGTGTGTGTAGCATGATCCAATGGGTCACTCAATCTTCCGCTTTAAGCTATGGGTTGATAGCCTTTAGCTTTTAGTCGAAAGTTGAGGATTTTGATAGATTCACTCAAACACGTAGCCGTGACACGATGTGTGCGTAGCGGTGTTTGGGGAATCGCTCGAGCCACCGACAAAGAACCTTGGGATTGATGACCCTTGGTTTCTAAGTCTGAAGGCTCGGGGACCTGAGCTTATCGAGTCTAGATGCATTAGCGAACCCCAACCTCATGCATCCATATTAGAATTGCTTTAGAGCAGAGTCAGCCTTTTCCTGAGCTAGGGACACTACTCACGAAGGGAGGGATCCCACCCCTTTTTCCTTTTATTGCTTTGTATTGATTGCTTTATCTTGTTGCTACAATGTGTTATGTGTATTTATCTGCCTGAACTAACTTTTCTTGGTTTTGTGTCCCCATTGCATTCACAAACTCCTAGCAAATAAGAGGTCTGGCATGACCTTCTTTTAGAAGCCTACCCGTGTAGATAGGTTATTGCACGTTTAAAGATTTTGGTACATTGCATTCTAAGCCTACCTTGGCATATAAAAGGTCCTTTTAGATCATGATTTCATTTCAAATTGCATGTTTTACTGCTTTAATAAACTGGCATCATGCATAAACCCTAGAAAGGGAATGCCATTTAGGGGATCCTACGTTAGGACTAAACCACCTTATGTCTCGGATACTTAATCCAAGGAGACTTGCACGTTTATATTTCCTGTACCATCCACAGGGGTAGTGCACAAGGTAAGGTAGGATCCGATCATTTTCATAGAGTGATCTTTGGAATATGAGCATCTAATAATCACTTTTTGGCCATTTTATCAAAAATTGGTAAAAATCCCTTGCGTGAAGGATATTAATTTGAAGAAATTCACAAATGATTCCTCCTATTGAGACGATAAATAAATTGAGGCCAAAATTTGATTTTTAGAAGGTCATAGACTAATGCACCTCAATAATTTTGAAATAACCAATGGCCGGACATTTCAACCAATCCATTTTGCCAATTCATTCAATAAATCATCAATTCATTTGACCAGTTTACCCTTTTTAGGGTCACCTGGTCGATTTTCAATAAATCATCAATTCATTTGACCAATTTACCCTTTTTAGAGTCACCTGGTCGATTTTCAATGAATCATCAATTCATTTGACCAATTTACCCTTTTTAGGGTCATGCGGTCGATTTTTGAATAAATCACTAATTCAATTTCATTCATTTGGCCAATTTACCCATTTTTAGGGCAATCGAGCCGATTTTGAATAAATCAGGTTTCGTTCAATCTCTTTGATCAATTTACCCTTTTTAGGGTGATCTGATTGATTTTGGATAAATTAAATTTCATTCAATTCATTTGACATGTTTCCCTTTTTAGGGTAATCCGGTCGATTTTTAATAAATTGTCAATTTCATTTGACCAATTAGGATTTTAATGTCGAATTTCAAAATGGAAAACCTAGTCGATTTTGAGAAAAACATCCATTGCATCCAGCCGTTTGATCAGTTGAAATTTTGACCCGTGCTTCACTGAGAAAATTTGTCAATGAATTCCAATCTCTTCGATGGGAAGTTCGTCAAGGTCAAAACCCATGCGTTTTTGCAAATTCTTGAATCAATCAAAAATGATCAATACATTCGGATGTTGACCTCATTTTGACAATTGTCTTTCATCTCTCCAATTGATCAAATTTTTCAAAATTATTTTTCACTCAATCAATTGATCAGATCCATCAGGTATGGTATAGTGCCTACCCTAGAGGATTGCATTTTCATGCTAGGCCTACCCTTGGCACAAAAAGGGTTCCCCCCATAGGACATGCATACCGATTTTATATTCTTATTTACTAACTCAGGGTATTTTTCTTTTGTTTTCCCCCTCCCCTGCATTCATAAAAAAAAAATGCTTCAATAAGGTGAAAATATTTTTCTATAACTGATGATAATTTGGATCTAATAAAGTGTCAAAATTGCAAGTATTGTATGATTTTTGGGCAGATCCTACAATGAAAACATAAATGATTTATCTGGAAGCTCTACGCTAAAGCATCTGAAAGATTTTTTGTAATTATTTCCAAAAGAAAATTTTGTATATTTGATTTGTTAATACATTTTGTTCCAAAAGAAAAGGAGACAAGAAGTGTATATGTGGAGCTCTTTACAAGTTTCTCTCTTCTCATTTGTATCGTAATTGAACAGGAATTTTTGTTTCAAACTTTTTCAGCAATAAAATTTTTGGACAATTATTGTCTTGTGTATATGTACATTTCATTCTTTATTGAGCTCATTGGAGATTTCATGATGAATTTTAAGAAATAAGACTAAATTGGGATTTGTTTTCAACCTCCAGCCTGAAAATTCGCAAGTGTATGCTTTCTAAAATCCTTGTGTACACTAAATTGGTGATCTGAGCTACACAATAAGAGTGCTCAAGATTGAAAGAGGTCACTCAAGAAACCCAATGAGATACCTTTTCTCTTTCACTGTACAATTCATATTTTTGCCCACTTCATTTAACCCCGAAATAAAATCAGTCACATTGATTGATAAAATGCAAATTGGAGCGAACTTTGCTTAGAAAAAATGCCCATTGGTTTAACCAGATTCAATTCACATCTAAGTGAAAGCAAAAATGTGCATTATTCTTGTTTGTTTTGAAAATTTGGAATGATACTTCGAGCATTCTTTGCTCTACCTATACACATTTTATCATTTGCTCTCCCATTTGAGCCTTTGGAAGAATAATTTCGTTTCAAATAAGAGCCCTAATGATCACTACCCTATATTGGAAAATTTTCAAATATCAAAAAGGGAATGGATTTTCAATAACCATTTCGTTACTTTGGTTGTCATGAAGTGTAAGAATGATGCTTTGGCCATCATTTCTTCAATCTAAACACCATTTATCCCTTGTGTCCCCGTTTGAGCCAAAAATTTGTAGGTTCTTTTCAAGTGCACATATGATCGCACCCCACATTGGGGAAGGAGATTGGGAAATTTTGAAAAAGAAAAAAAGAAAAGGGAAAAGCAAAAATGCTAGAATAAAGAGGGAATCACAAGTTGAAGAAATTTGAGTCTATCTGGGCTTCAATTTTGAGAAAAGGGAAAAAGGAAGGGTTTTGTCCGACGAACCACTTATGGAGAGTCTTCCTCAGTCAATTAATTCAGATACATGCAAGAAATTTCGCATTAATGAAAGTTTCCTCTCAGAGTTATTGTAAGGAACAGAATGCAAGTCAGGTCATCTTCTTTTTCCAATCAAACATTCTATCCCTAGTTATCCCTTTTGAGCCATCAGAATAAAATACTTCATTTGGTAACCCCTGAGAATCGCAAACCCCACACTGGGGCAAGTTTGAGTTGAAAAGGAAAAAGTTTCAAGAAGTAAAAAAGTGAAAAGCCACAAAATCAAAAGCAAGAGGGAAAAGAGAACCTCAGTTCAAAAATAAACTGGGGCAAATTTTGTGAAAATTTCAAAAATGGCAGAAGGCCGAAAAATCAAAAGAAAAAAGAAAATGAAAGAGAAAAGCCTCAATTGAGCATAAACTGGGGCAAATTCTGATTTAACCCTAAAATAGGGTTGACACAACAATGCGATCTCAGATTTTTCAAACCGCTTTTGAAATCTGCCTTCAAGCCTTAACTTTTTTAAGCACCCCACCTGACCCCATTACAAAAACCGAAAGTCCTGACTTCTGTTCTTTGCAATGGCCCTGTCAAGAAAATTTCTGATGCCGGAACATTTCAGCTATATTTCTGAATTGCTTGGGTATGGGGTTGACGCTACTCACCATGTGAAAACCCACCAAGTTGAGGGAAAGAAAAAGAGGCAAAAAGCAAAGCAAGAAAGGTAAATGCAAGAAAATGCAGAAACATTCGACGCTGGAGTCCTTGGTGAATGATGAAAAAATGCAAACAAAGGCCAAGATCTTTGAGTTCAAAATAGGGGCAATTTTGGAAAAATGCGATCTTCGGTGCAATATCCCTGAAAGTCTTATTCTTTAACTATCGTTTTCAAGTTACATTACAAGCTAATAAAGTCCATCGTTGACTTATTCCTTCATGACAATCCAAAGTGAGTATTGTGCTCATAAGAAATCCATCAATCATTTGTGATCTTAAGGCTATAGCCTGTTCCCACATGATTAGCCATCATTTCTGTCCACACGTTACAAGCCTAAAAAGCTTATATGTTGACTAAGTTTTCTCAAGAAATAAGGGTGACAAACTCTTTGCTTTCACTAAGATGTGACATTGAATGGATTACATACAATTGGGGCACAAAAATGAGACAAATTTTGACCTCCCATTTCCTTAGCCATTTCAAAAAATAAAGTCACTTGATTGGTCCTGAAAGATGAACCAACCAGAAATAGTGACCTATCACCCAAAGCATTGATGCTAAAGTGGGGAAGAAATCTTTCGTAATTTGGCATTATTTTGAGAAATTCATCATGAAATGTGCTATATGAGTTTAAGCAAGACATTCAATTTTCTTCACATGATATGTTAGGAAAAGCAATTGCTTACTTTGTTCAAATAATTGGAGAGTCATCCAAACAGTTTTTGCAATTAAATGGCCCATACTGGGGCAAAATTTTGTTTATAAGATTTTGTGAAAGCAAGCCCACACAGGGGCAAATATTTGTGTAGTCCAATTGAGGATTTCGTCCAAGAATCAAATAATGTATTTTTCAAATCAATCACGCTGCCCTTTTCATGAAAATTTGAGTGCATGTAAGCCCCCTGTGCAGGTATTCATATTTGACATCGACGAAAGAACATATGGTGATGTGGAAGGCCGATGCCGAAGAAAGAGAAGAAAGAAGGGAAAAGGGCCCTACACTTGGGGCAAATTATTTTGAAAAAAAAGATTCTCTCGAAAAATCAGAAAAATTCAAAGAAAAAAATTCAAAAGTCAAAAATCAAATCCAATTTCTTATTTCTTGAAAAATCCAATTTTCATTTCTTGTTGGCGAGTCTCAACGTCCGCCGCACACCCTTCTACCTCCTTTCTTGACAACCACTTTTAATTCACTAACTTTAACCACCGTTAGCATCGAGTCTATCTCACTAACGTGTGCGTTTTTTTTACCACCGTTAGCATCGAGTTTATCTCACTAACGCGTGCGTTTTCTCAACCGCCGTTAGCATTGAGTCTATCTCACTAACGTGTGCATTTTTACTCCAACCGCCGTTAGCATCGAGTCTATCTCACTAACGTGTGCGTTTTTTTTACCACCGTTAGCATCGAGTTTATCTCACTAACGCGTGCATTTTCTCAACCGCCGTTAGCATTGAGTCTATCTCACTGACGTGTGCGTTTTTACTTCGACCGCCGTTAGCATCGAGTCTATCTCACTAACGTGCGTGTTTTCATTCCACCGCCGTTAGCATCGAGTCTATCTCACTAACGTGCGTGTTTTCATCCTACCGCCGTTAGCATCGAGTCTATCTCACTAACGTGCGTGTTTTCATTCTACCGCCGTTAGCATCGAGTCTATCTCACTAACGTGCGTGTTTTCATTCTACCGCCGTTAGCATCGAGTTTATCTCACTAACGTGCGTGTTTTCATCCTACCGCCGTTAGCATCGAGTCTATCTCACTAACGTGCGTGTTTTCATCCCACCGCCGTTAGCATCGAGTCACTAAGCCGTTAGCATCGAGTCTATCTCACTAACGTGCGTGTTTTCATTCTACCGCGTTAGCATCGAGTCCTCACTAATGCGCGTTAGCATCGAGTCTATCTCACTAACGTGCGTGTTTTCATCCTACCGCCGTTAGCATCGAGTCTATCTCACTAACGTGCGTGTTTTCATCCTACCGCCGTTAGCATCGAGTCTATCTCACTAACGTGCGTGTTTTCATCCACCGCCGTTAGCATCGAGTCTATCTCACTAACGTGCGTGTTTTCATCCTACCGCCGTTAGCATCGAGTCTATCTCACTAACGTGCGTGTTTTCATCCTACCGCCGTTAGCATCGAGTCTATCTCACTAACGTGCGTGTTTTCATCCCACCGCCGTTAGCATCGAGTCTATCTCACTAACGTGCGTGTTTTCATCCTACCGCCGTTAGTATCGAGTCCATCTCACTAACGTGCGTGTTTTCATCCTACCGCCGTTAGCATCGAGTCCATCTCACTAACGTGCGTGTTTTCATTCTACTGCCGTTAGCATCGAGTCTATCTCACTAACGTGCGTGTTTTCATCCTACCACCGTTAGCATCGAGTCCATCTCACTAACGTGTGTGTTTCATCCTGCCACCGTTAGCATCGAGTCTATCTCACTAACGCGTGTGTTTTATTCTATCCTCGGCAGGACCGGGTTCTATCCCGTTGACCGCTTAGATCACGTTGGGCCTGGATTTGGTGCCGCCAACTTGACAAAATCACGTTGGGCCTGGACTTCGTGCCGCTAACTTCACAACATCCCGTTGGGCTTGGACTTCGTGCCGCCAACATTTCATTGGGCAAGCTCGGGTTTAATCCCACTGACCAATTCATTACACTGGGGCAAATTATTTCGAAAAATCTCTCTCAGTCAGGAAAAATCAAAAATCAAAAACATCAAAGTCAAAAATCAAATCAAGTTCATCACGGCGGTCTCGGGTTTGATCCCACTGTCCGATGGTCAAGACATTTCATTTTCATTGCTACTGGAGCTGGGTTTGTCCCACCAGTTGGCATTTCTTTTTCATAGCCACTAACCGTGGGTCAGTCCCACTAGTGAGCACAGTCCCGTTTAATTTCTGTTCGGGTCAGTCCCGTTTAACTTCTGTTCGGGTCAGTCCCGTCTAAATTCCCGTTCGGGTCAGTCCCGTTTTACATTTCTGTTCGGGTCAGTCCCGTTTTAAATTCTTGTTTGGGTCAATCCCATTTCAACATTTTGAATAAGAGGTCAGTCCTTGTTTCAAGGGCGGCTATCGTTGGAATCATGCGCAGCCGAATAACACAGGTAAGTATTTGGTGTCTACTTCTTTGTCTCAAGTTTTTTCAAAACTCAGACAAAGAGGGGCAAACTGTAGACACCAAATTTTGGTGTAATTACATTTTTAGTTTTATCATTTTAGTTTTATTCGATTTTTATTTTTAGTTTCTAGTTTTATTTTTATTTTTAAGTTTTTAGCATAGAATTTCTTGGAAAATGAATGAAAATGAAAAAAAAAAAGAGAAGAAAAAAAAGAAAATTGCCCACAAAATATGTTTTATTTCTTCTAAATTCAATCTTTTGGCATTTTGTTTATTTTTATTAAGTTCTTTTGAGAAAAGAAAAGAAAAAAGGAAAAAAGGAAAAATGAAGAAAATTTGAAAAATGGACATTTTTGTTGTTTTTATTTGTTTAGTTTGTTTTTTTTATTTATTTGTTTTCATTATTATTACATGGTTTTGTCATTTTGTTATTATTATTATTTATATTCTGTATTTATTAAGTTAAAAAAAAAAAAAAAAAGCTTCGTGCATGCAAGCTGCGTTTTTGCAGCGCAGCTTGCAAAGGAACTTTGAGGCAGCTCCTTAGCTGCAAATACAGAGGAAGTTGTTAAGGGTTTAGGAGGGGGTTTCTGGTATAAATAGAAAAAGAGGGGACAGCCGCAAGGGGGGAGGGGAGAGGATAAGAAAGAAAAAACAGCAGAGGAAGAAAAGATACGAGAGGTTTGACGGCTGAAAAAAAATTCTGGAAAACTAGAGACCAACGACAGTGGTGGCTGAGTTTGAAGATCAAGAGCAAAAGAAAGAAAAAACAAGGGGAGAAAATCTGGAACCGAGAGCTCGGTGAAGAGATAGTAAAAAAGAAAACAACCTAGGGGAAAGCTGAATAGAGTTGGCGGCTGTGGGGGTTTAGGAACCGAAAGGCAAGAATAGAGAGAGAGGGGAGACAAGAAGGAAAGGAGCGGCAAAACAAAAGGAAAAGACTGGGTCTTTGTGAACTGAAAAAAAAACTACCGGAAGGAAGAGAAGGAGATCCACAAGCAGGTTTTGGGCTGTGAAAAATAGAAGTCTGGCGGCGGTTGTCAATCAAAGAAAAAAACTGGGCAGAGAGCTGGAAGGAAGCTGGGCGGCGGATCTTGGGAAAAAAAATGAGATGATGGCTGAGAGAGGGTTTTGAGAGAGAGCTATGGGAGTTGACTGGAGGAACGGCTAAGGTTTGGAAAAAAGGGGGGAGAGGAGAGAGTTACGGGTTTATAGAGAAAAAGGTTACAAACGGCAAGGAAGAGGAACCAGAAAACATAGCCAAGCAATCTGGGAAAGAGCAAGTGGAGAAGGAGATTCGGGGCTGAAGCTTAAGGCTCAAGATCGGCCGCTGATACTTCCATTGAATCCAGGCTGAAGCGTCTAGTCCGAAGCTGTGAACAGGTAGCTTTCTATTCTGTTAGTCCGTATGACATCTAGCCTATATACTAGATTTCTGAGTTCTTATTTATGTTGGCCTGTGTTGAATGATTGTGTTGTGTGTGCTGGAGTAGGAAGTTTGGTGTTAGGTTGGGTCTCTTGACAGGGAAGTTATGAGCTAGAATATGCGGATGTGTTCTAAAAGATGAGAAATAATCTGATGTCTTACCGCACTTCACAGTCTAAAGTTTTGTTGCTGCATTTCATTCGACTTTTTCTGGGTTCATGGTTGTTCTGGGTTCTAAAGTTGGGTGTTCGGATTACTTCGCTTGTTTGTTATTTGAAATATTTTGAGAAATGTTTTAGGGGAAAGGTTTGGTTAGAGATGGTGTGCCCAAATCCAACTGTGTTTGAAAATCTGTTTTGTTTTGAAAGCAAGTCATGGAAAATTTTCTGTTTGGCCGATACAAGCTCAATGGACAAAGAGCTGCACGCATGTTTTTCCAGAATTGTGCATGTTATCGCTTTAAGTTTCTTGGCTGTTTGGATCATGATTGATGGTGTAGTTGATAGCTTGGTTCAAAGTTGTATTGTTGGGATTGAAAATATCTAATCAAAGCCATGCGTTTGAATCAAAATCTGGTTTCGTATGATGGAAACGTAGAAAGCCATGACTAGGAATATTGCAAAAACTTGCGGCACTTTTTCCTCTTTTTATTGCTGTTTTGCTGTTTAGTTTCTACCCTTGATGATCAGCTCCCTTTCTTGATTCAATCGTGCAATGAAATGGTATGTTTGGGCGATGTTTGATAGGTATGAAATCTGAAATTTGGAGAACTTGCTTGCATTATGAAATGGGTAAAAGCTGTGGCTGGAAATTGCAGAATGCTATTTCAATGCTGACATGATCTTTGGTCTGAATTTTCTAATGTTTAAACATAATGATTTTGGGTCATAAGCTGTCTTCATGCGCATGCTATTGCAACAAAAAGAAACCAACAGTTTTGCTTGGTTCATGGTTGCCGAAAGGAAAGTTCTTGCTGCAGTTTCCTTCTTCTTTTTGTCCATCCAAACCAGATTTGCCATCTTAATCCTGTAACCAAATTTCATGTTTTGTTGTGGGTCAATAATTTCTGGTTTGAGGAATTTGATTGTGTGATGAAATGGATACAGTTTGTTACTAGAAATTTGCTGAAGTTTGGAAAACAAAAGGGAGCAGCCTTTGATTTTGTTTAGATTGCAGAATCTTGAGCTTTTACGTATGTATGCATGAAATGACTTCCAACAATTGTACTTTGACCCCTCAAGTCCCTTCTTATTCTGCTATGGCCCAAGTAATTGGAACATTTAATCAAGTTGATCCCTCAAAGTTTTTCTTTGTTCCACAAAAGCCCAAGCATGTTCTAGTATCTTGCAATTAGGTCCTAAAATATTTGCAATTTCAATCATCACTTGGCCTTTTCGTTGCCCCTGGGCCCTTGAAGTTCCTAAAGTGTTTGATTGAGCTTGAATGCTTGGTTAGTGTTCACAATGGAGTCCTTGGTAGCCTCAACTTCGCAATTCGATTGCTCGTTTGCTTTCATTTGTTGAGGTGGTACTTATTGCATGAATTTGTGAACTTTGTGTCTAAATGAGCTTGTGTTTGCCTATTTTTCTTTAATCTCTTCAAATAAATTGGTACCTTAACCATTTCTTTTATTTTGGAGGATAAATAAGTGATTTCACTCCATTTAGAGCCTCAATTCAAGGTGGCGGTATAATTTCTTTTATCCCTCTTTGTGTCTTTCCTATGTGACCCAACGTGCTAAGTGCATTGCATGTCTACTTTGCTTTCCTAGCTTTTCTTTAATTCCTTTTACTTATGTCATTTACTTTTTGTTTTCATTAAGTTATTCTTTTAATGGGGTATGTGTACACCTCTTGGCTTGTAATAGATAGGGCTCTGGCGAGCAATTTGGTCCATTTTCCCTTTCCCCTTTTGTTTTAGTTAGTGAATGTAATAGGTTCATTAGCTTGGTTGCATGCCTACGTGTTAAGTGTTACTTGCTTTATTAGGCTCTTGCATTTAGTCGAGCATGCTAAGTGTTATGTGCTACGTGTTTATAAGTGTTTGACATGCCTACTTGCTTTCCATAGCCATGAATGAATGTGATGGATGAATGTACGTTTCCACTAGTCCAACGCTAGTTGGAATTCATAGAATGGGCTAGTCCAACGCTAGACCCTTAGGGATTTCCCCTCGTTAGTACATGTTTGCGTGTTCATTACATGTCATGCATTTTTTTTAGTTTATCATTTGGCATGCCCCTCGAACTCCTTTTCCCTCCATTTTAGGATTTTTGCATTTCATGCTAGTTATAGGGTTCATTTGCTTGAGAGTCCCCTTCTGATAAGGGAAACGAGCGAGTGTGGCTACTCGATAGCCTTAGCACGCTAGTTTTGCTTTCTAATCAAAGGGAAAATCGAAGTCAAAAAAGTTAGGAGTCATTCCCATACCCGACCTGATGCATTCCTTTAGGTTCATTCATTCTCATTTATCACTTACTCATTTTTTTCAATTCACATTTCCTCATCACTTTTCCTTTCCTTATTATTCATTTTGATTTCTACTTCACAAAATTGCACTTAATTACACCTATATGCACTTATCACTATATTTTATACACTTGCACACAAACACTTGGATTTTTCATACAAATTCACACATGCACCTTTCCATACACTTGCACACAAACACTTGGACTTTTCATACAATTTCACACGTGCACCTTTTTATACACTTGCACACTTGCACTTTAGCCATCATTTGCATTAATCGACCTCTATAAGGTTTTCCTTTATTGGCCGCCACAATTCATGTGGTTGGGACCAAAAACCTTACAAGAGACATTTTAGAATTTAGATTTGCATTTTTTCTTTCCTTTTGCATTCATGTAGTGCATCCAAATGTAATAATTCTTTGGTTAAAATAAGAAAAACTTTGATTAAATCACGCAACTAGCCTTGGCTAGGTCGAAGGGGTGCCTTGGATTTTTATCCTTGCCTTCCCCTTCGTCAAATGGACTCCCGAACCTTTTTTTTGGTTTACGTGGATTAGGAGTCGTTTAAAAGGGGTTTCTTACAACTTTTTCCTAAAAAATCCATTTTTAGGTGACTTGGTACACCTTAACTCATTACCAAGTGGCGACTCCCATTTTTTTTAAAAAAAAATCCTTTTTAAACTATAATTTTGGGTCAAATCGTCGCATTTTCAAACCCCCATTTAGACCCATTTTTCTTTCAAATCACAATTCATTTTCCAAATCATAAATTAAATCAAAATACATTTTTAAACCATTTATTTATTTATCAAAAAATGGGGCGCGACAATCACGGCTGTCTTCCTGCATGTTGCAAGCTCTGAAAAATTGCAGAAAACCTCAGGAAGTTGCCGAAAAACTGTACTGCAGAAAGTTTACTTTTTCCATGGCTTGCATGGAGTTGGCCTAGAAATCTTTCCCATTCTGTTTTTGTATGCATGCTAAGCCTAATAAGAACTTGGGATTGGGGTGGTTTGAGATGATTGAATGCGTCTGTCCATGCGAATTGCTGAAGCTCAAAGCGCTGCTTGCTGGAGCTTAAAACCATTTTGCATAAAATTCTCCAGCATTTGCATGATTTTCCTTCTATGCTTCAGTTTGTTTTGGATGTTGAGCATTGTGTGTCATGTTGCTTAGATTAAGTTTTCGGGATCTTGGTTGGAAAGAAATGCTTTTGTTGTGTTTGAAAGTTGCAGCTGCATTTTTCTTTGGATGGCAGACGGTCTTCATTAGATGCTTCAGTCTTCCTATTGCTGAAATATTTCACGGACCTTTTGCATGAAGTTTGCATGAGATCTTCATAAAATTGCACTTTGGCCCCCAAGTCTCCCTTCATTTCACCATGGCCCAAACAATTGGAAAAATCAGTCAAATTAATCCCTTAAATTTCTTTAATTTTTGCAACCAAGTTTCTACTTGTTTTAATTTTCTTAAACATAGGTTGCTTGCCTTCTCTCAAATGCCTTTGATTGATTTAATTTATGCTTATTCCTATTTCCTGTGATTATTTGTCAATTAAAGCGATGCCTTGACCCTTTCTTTTATTTTGGAGGGCAAATAAGTAACTCACTCCATTTGGGCTCCATTTCAAGGGAGGTATAACTTCTTTTATCTTTTCTATCTCTCCCCTATGTGATTCAACGTGCTAAGTGAGAATTGCATGACTACTTTGCTTTCCTTGCCTTTCCTTAATTCCCTTCATTTATTTCATTTACTTTTGCTTTTATTAAGTTATTCTTTTATGGGGTATGTGTACACCTCTTGGCTTGTAATAGATAGGGCTTGGAGAGCAATTTTGTCCATTTTTCCCCTTCCCCTTTTGTTTGAGTTAGCAAATGTAATAGGTTCATTAGCTTGATTGCTTGCTTTTGTTGCTACGTATTAATTTACTTTATTAGGCTCTTGCATCTAGTCGAGCATGCTAAGTGTTATGTGCTATGTGTTTATAGGTGATTAGCATGTCTACTTGCTTTCTATAGTCATAGATGAATATGATGGATGAATGCACGTCACCACACTAGTCCAACGCTAGTTGTGGCTCATTGTCCCGTTTTCCACTAGTCCAACGCTAGTAGGAATTCATAGATATGGGCTAGTCCAATGCTAGACCCTTAAGGATCTCCCTCGCTAGTTCATACTTGCATGTTTCACTACATTTCATGCATTTTTCTTAAGTTTTCTAGCATTTGGCATGCTCCTCCAATCCTTTCCCCTTCATTTTAGGCTTTTGCATCTTCATGCTAGTTATAGGGTACATTTGCTTGAGGGTCCCCTTTCGATAAGGGAAACGAGCGAGTGTGGTTACAAAATAGCCTTAGCACGCTAGTTCTTCCTTCTAATCAAAGGAAAAATTAAAGTCGTGAAATTAGGAGTCATTCCCGTACCCGACTTGATGCATTCTTCTAGGTTCATGCACTCTCATTTTTATCATATTACTTCCTCACCTTTTTATCCACATTTTCTCACAACTTATATTTTTCTCAATCCACATGCCATGTTTGCACATTTTCTTCTTTTATCATTTATTTTCTACCTCACAAATTGCACCCAATTGCACTTATATGTATCTACTATCATATTTTCATCCATTTGCACACAAACACCTTTATTTTCCCAATTTGCACACATGCACTTGTCTTACATTCGCACACATGCACGTTTCCTTACATTTTCACACTTGCACTCATATTTGAGTCTTCATTTGCATCATTCGCGATCTCTATGAGGACTTTCCTTATTGGCCACCACAACTCATGTGGTTGGGACCAAAAAGCCTCGTAAGAGACATTTTAGGTTTAGGATTGCATTTGTTTCATATCCATAGTCATATCCAACATGCAACACATACTTTGGGTAGAAGAATTAGGAAAAGAAGGGCTAAGTCACGCAACTAGCTTTGGCTAGGGTAAGGGAGTGCCTTAAGCTTTGCCTTTGCCTTCTCTCTTATCAAATGTGACCCTCGATCCCTTTCTTTGGTTACGTAGACCTAAAATTGTTTAAAAAGGGTTTTGCTTACTTTTCTTTCCAAAAAATCACTTTTTGGGTGACTTGGTACACCCTAACTCTATACCAAGTGGCGACTCCATTTTCCATCAAAAAAACCCTTTTTGAACTATATTTTGGCCAAACCGTCGCATTTCACAATCCCACGGCCTTTTATTTTCATCTTCACACACGTTCACATACACACTACTTTCACACACTCAAAAAGTGGGGCGCGACAGACGTTAGCATTTGATATAAGATATAATATATCATCAAATTGCTTGATTCTATCTCCAAATAGTATTCCTTGAATTTTTGTTCCTTGTACATGTAAAGTGGGAATTAGTGGGACAATTGACTATGTATTCTTATTTTGTGTAATTATTTTTCCTTTGAAGATGCAAACACAAATATAGACACAAATATAGTATGTTAAGTTAAAATTAGACTTTATAATGGTAGAACAATAGTAGTATCCAATAGATGATGATTCTAGCATCATAGAGGCGTTGGAAAAATGTCACTTCTCACAATAAAATAATCAAGTTGTTGAACTAATGTAATGTGCATGACAACAAAGTTTAGTAATTCAAGTCCAAAGTATACACAAATTGAATTAAGATATAATTTAATAGATTTAAGGCCTTCAATAAAGACGTTATGCAATGGAAGAAGATTTAGGAAAAATACTCATGCTTATAGAATGGCTAAATTTATTTCAGTCACTATTGTGAACTCGGGAAAATAGACAGGCAATTGTTTTTTGGTAGCCATTTTTTTCATTTGAAAAATAAGTTTGAAGTAAACTATAGTCAACTTATCCAGTAAAACATTTTTTCAATGGAGTTAAAAATGTCTACATGTACTATTTCTTACACCGATTGAAAAAAATTAGATTTTAGGTATAGAGCATTAAATATCTGTAGAAATTAGAATTTAGATTACTAGGTGTGGAGAGAAGCTTCATAATCGTACTAATGTATTATAAGATTGTTACATAGTTGATGATTTTGCACAAAAAATCACAACCTTTTGGATGTCATATAAATTTGGAGTAGAAATTTAGTAACATTGTTTGACTACAACCAAGTTTGATTGAGGCTTTTCTTTGTCTTTTTTTTTAAATTTTTGTGTAAAAGTATATAAAGGACATAAAAAAAAAGGCTTACATTCATTGTCAATGAAAAAGACGTATATTCTTGAGCTTTTGATTTTTCCACAGTTCTGTACATGTCCAAGGCATAAGAGCATGAGTGTCATTGTTAGATAGTTGTTGGTCTTTGCCAAGGATTTCAGTGGAATAATTGATTCTTGTGAAGACATTTTCCTGCATGGGTTTTCAAACAAAAATTTGTTTTTTCTATAAAGATGCATAAATATAAAAACAATATTTCTATGGTTTGACTAAACTAAATTAATGAAAAAGGTAAACAATATTTAATCAGGAAGAGACATACCTGAATAATATTTTGAAGTTTGGACGTGAGGTTGAATTCTGTGGGATCATTATAAATAGATGTATTAAATTGGATTTGATTATACTTCCACTACTTTAAATCGGCAATTAGATTGTGATTAAACTTCTATTTGTATTAATTGGCAACAGAGTTGTTTGTTGTAATTGAACTAATGCGGTTTTAATGAAATTGAAGCAATCAAAATGAGCACTTTGAATTCATATGATTTTCTAATAAGCAAATTTGCTTTTGTGCTTTACTTCACAAAATTGGGGGAAGAGTTTCGAAGAGACTCAATAAAGTATGAAATTTTGATATAATATGAAACTAATTGTATATGCTTACTTTTAGCTTCTATGACTCAGGATCAAAAATCATTCAGGGATCTTGGTTTCCTTTTTGTTTTGGGAACTATTTTCTTTTCTAATAATAATATCGGGTTTGTCTCTTTTCGGGTGTGAAAGATTCATATGTCTAATTTCATTTGGTTTTGCATTCTGTCTCACCTTATTTAATTATCTTCTGATAAGGATTTCGCCTTTCAGAGATAGTTTTATCTAAAACTTGTATCTAAGTGATTTATGCAGACAATGTGTAATGATTGGTCCTATTGATGAACTAATATACTTGCAATCTTAAGTTTTATATTGATTGTATTATTTACAGAACAATCTAATCCTTATTAGCATTTAATTGAGGCCACTTCACTTCTTGAAAAGAAAACATGCAAAATTGACTCAAACAATTTCACAAAAATTAATCAAAACATGAGTTAGTTATGATCAACAGAAAATTAATCACAAGACAGAGAGGTATCTTTTTTGGAGTTGTCTATTGATTTGCATGAGAAACTCCATCTTTTCAAGCAATTGGAAGAAACCCGGGGAATAGTAATTTGCACGATTTCTAGAGTTGTTTATTGATTTGCATGAGAAACTCCACCTATTCAAGTAATTGGAAGAAACTCAAAGATTAGTAATTTGCACGATTAGTATTTGTTTGAATAGAACATCACTAAATAAAGTTCAATTGTAGTCAAATTGTAAACATCAATATATAGGCAAATTGTCTTAAGGGCATGTTAGACAAATCAAATAGGTAAGAAACGCCTATCGGTTAATCATTCAAGCCAATTTTTATATATAGTATAGACTAGTTATGTCCATGTGCGTTGTACGTGAGTGTGTTTGTTGCTAGTTTAATATTAGTTTATTAAATGAAGTTCAAATTTTTTAGTCTTGAAATATGTGTATGAAAGGAGAAATTGTCTACTAAAATGTAACGAGTAGAATTAAAATTAGTTCCAAGGATTAAATGCAAATGAAATAAACAAAATTAATTTTAGGGATATAGATGATTCTCATTAGCAAATAATTGTCTATTAGTTCATTTAGATTGAGTTTAGAATTATCTAAATCCAAATATCCATATATAGTTCATAAGTTAAAAAAAACTGTGGACGGTTTAAACCTTCCACTAGCAAAACCACAACACCTTCTGTTTTTAAGAGATATTTCTTCAATAAGAGCTGCGCCCCAAAACTTATCACTGGTATCAGTTTGAAGGACAAGATGTTCAGTTAAAGGAATATCTGGCCTCTCTTCTTCAACATCATTTTGGAAATAAACTGGAGCTGGTGAAATTGGCAAAGAACCAAAATAATATGGTGTAGGCATTTCTCTTAATGGCTTAACCCCAAATTTAGAGACTATTTTTGGTTCTAGTTTTGGTTGTGAAGAAAACTGTCCAGTTGTTTTCAACCTCTTAATCTGCCTTGTCAAAAATGCAATGTCTTTCTCTTTCTGCTCTTTAAACTCTGAAATAGAAAGTCCTATCATAGGAATCTTCCTGTGCAATTCTTCTAGTCTTTTTTCCAACACTTTTATCATTCCTAAGACTTCTGAGCTTATTTAATCTTGAAAACGAAGAGTATGGATCCAACAAAGGTAGAGATGTAGGATTAACCTGTTCTGGTTCAATAGAAACAAAATTTTCTAGCTTTGAAGAAACCTGGGAAACTTTCTCATGGATAGAAGTAACTACTTTGTTTTGACAATGGGCATTTTCAGACTGTCAGTTTAGAACTTTTTCAGTTTTATTAGAAGGAAGTGTTTGGCCACTGGGAAGGATAGTAGGATGGGCATTTGGGATTTCAGCCGAATGACTAGCATGACTTTCACAAATGATTGTTCTAGATAGGGAAAATCAACGGGACTGAACATACAGACCTGTGGAATTTCTGAGAGTGGTTCAGGAATTTGGTAGGGTTTAATCCTTAGGTGCTCTTTTTCAAGGATTTCCAAACATTCCTGGTAATAAGGATGAAGCTTTCTTAACCATCTTTGGCATCCACTCATCAGGAATCGAATACCCGTTACAAAAATAGATATCAATATAAACATGACCTGAATATGGATCTTGGAAATGATAGATAGGCTTTGCATCAGAATTAAAACCACATTGAAGGTCAATTAAAGACTCCCTGGGTTTTGACCACAGCTTCAGATCATCCATTGGAACTAGAATCATAGAAATCCTAGAGATTTCTTCTTTGAATGTAAATGATCAAACCGAATCTCAACAAATCCATCAGCTTTATCTACCATCCTTGAGTCGGATGATTCAAGAGGAAGATTTGCTGCCTGATGAATTTTTTCATACTCAGTAATCCAAGTTTCTAGAAGTAACTGTTGCAGAGTACATGTTGCAGAGTGTTGTTCATCAACTCTTATCAGTAGAGCTTCTTCATCACTTGGTAGGGTTAAATCAAGAGCATGATTTTGTACCCTATATGTCATTTGGTAGTGTAAAGTTGTTGCAATAGAGTCTGGAATTTGTTCTGCACCATAAATATGCACCTGTACTTTCAAAGCACTAACAGATGATGTTCCAATAACGACATATTAAAATTAGGAAATAAAGTAACAAACACAGTTCCAGCATTTAAAGTAGTTTCAATAGTAGCTATACACGCATGCTGATATTTTACAAATCTACTATCTAATAAAGCTAATCTAGTCACAACTGGTAATCCTTTTCTGTCATGAAAAGATAATGAAAATCTAATAGCACCAAAATGGATATGAGTATAACCTTGTTGTTTCCATTGATTTAGAAAATCATGTGGAATATGCAAAGCTATAAACTATTTCTTACCTATTGCTGGAATGTGATATTGATCCTGTGACAACCCCACCTCTCTCTAGGGCGTACCCCAGGGTTTAGCGGATTGCCTACCCAACTCTCGTCAGGACTCACTCACTCAACTTCAAAAATAAATTATACTTCAAAAGTAAAAGAAACAGCAGTTCCCAAACTTAAAACGTACATTTATATACATAACTATCTCAAATAACCAAATGTAACAAAAGATTCAAATTCTAGTCGAACTCCTAACCCTAACGAGCACTAGCACTAGTACCAATACAAAAGTTAAAAGGTCTATACAAAATTAGCCTATCCCAACCTCACACCCATGCTCGCACCCCCTGTAAGGAAAACAAAACTAATGCGATGAGCTAAAGCTCAGTGAGGTTTCAAAACATCATGCAAAACTAGTAACAAGTTGGCCATTATATAAAACTTCAAATTTCAAAGTGAGTGAGCACAAAAGTTCATGAAGTAAGCAATAACACTTCAAGTAACACGTTAAATAGGTATTCGACACTTCCAGATATAAGGATACAATTCGCTCTTGCGAACCAATTTGGCAGTAGCTTGTCAAGAAGTAGTTGACACTCCGTTAACTCTCAAGGTACTGTAGCAAGTTCGGTAGAGCACCACTTAACTTCAACACCATCCACCAATCAAACCCCCTACTGGGTCCGAACTCCAACATTAACAGTGGTGGTTATACTCAAGTATACTGAATCCAGTGGATTACATAATAAATAATAAACAGTACCTACGGTCGCCAGTCTCCTCGACCAAACCCTTGCTGGCTCGATTCGACCAATTAACCAATAGGGTTGGGATCCCAGGCAATATTCAAGTCATGCACATATACATTAAACCATTTGTAACCAGTGTACATCAATTACTCAAATTAGGGTAAGTGTGATAAAGTACGCCCTTACCCAACCAAACAAGCCAAGTACTATCCAATCACATTAAGAAAGCATTGTATTCAAGTATCAAGTTCGGTCATGCAATTAGAGACACTAACCAATGATTCACTGTTTATCAAAATCAATCTCGGGTCCAACCCCCTAGCTAGAGTCAAAATCTGCGCTAAAATATCATATAACAACATATAATCAAATAGGGTTTCAAAATATACAACCTTTGCTTATTAATATCAAGGATAAACCAAGTAAATAAAACTCATTTAAATCATAATCATAATGCTTGATAAATCCTAGAAAATACATGCCCGCTCTTTTGGTTTTGGTAAAGAAATGATTGAAACCTTAAGTTTATAGTTTGTCATATGCAACTAGAAAATCTCGTTTAAAGTGATCGTTACTTCCTCTTTGAGAAATGTTCACCTTTGGCAAAATTTCAACTTATAAATCACCATCAAGGTCAACTTAAACATCCTTAAGTAAGCTAAGTCCAAATTGATCACAAACCACACCTCTATTTCCATTTCACTCACTTACCCCACAAGAAAAAAAACGGGCAGCACCTCCCCTATTTTTCCTTAACTTTTTCTCAAATTGCAAAGCTAGCATTCCATAGCAAAATAGCCCCAATTGAGTCTACAAGTTATAAGATACATAGAGTGCTTATTATAGGTACAAAACTAGCTATATACGTAGCATATAGTCATCATATACCTAAACAGAAAATTCTCAACTAAAGCTGAAAATTTGGAACTAAAGCTAGAAAATCCTTATTTGAAAGTTAAAAAGTCCTATTAAAGCTAGAAATCTTCATACAAGTCCATAACAAGACTAGATACCATCATATCATGGCTGAAAAATATAATACAAAGATGGAAAATTCGCCAATCTTCACAAATTTATGATATCTTCCATAAAACTTCTATATTCTAGTCATCCACCCAATAAAATGCAAGCTAAGTAAAAGAAGGAGAGGTTTTCAACTTAAAACCTTCAAACCACTAGGAGAAAATGAAGAACCAAAGCTTTCCTTTCCAAATCACTCCACTACAAGCCTCCTTATCACCTTGTTGCAACTTTCTTCAGTTTAAACTAGTGATTCTTGTTGATTCCTCACTCAATCAAGGCCAGATCAAGATGAAACTTGAAGCTTTCTTCTCTCTTTTTTTCCTCTCAAGAGTCGGCCAAGAAGGGAGCAAAATGAAGGAAATTGTGATGGAAGGAAAGATAAAGATGGAAGGAAAGTGTTTGGTCAAAGAAGGCCTTGATTACCAACACTTGGCAATCAATCATTTTTCCTCTTTTTTTTTTCTTTTACTCTCCTTCTTAGTTAATAATTTCGGCCAACCCTAGGAAAAAAATTAGGGAAAGAAAAATAAAAGAAAAATAAGAAGATTAGAGAAAGAAAGTCTTGGTCAAGTGATGTTCTCGACCAGTAACAAACGGCGCGAGTCGATTCAAGCCTATTTCCTTATCTCTCTTGTACTTTTAACTTATGATTCACTAACTTACTCTTAGCACTTTTAATCACATACTTTCTCTTACTTAATACATGCTCTTATCCACCAAATTTAGTACACACACCTCACCAATTGATCACACTACTACAATGCACCATAAAACCTAGCATATACTAACTATAAAGGTAAAATTAAAACTCTCAACTCTATTATTTATCACAACTATTAAGGAAAATAAATTAGTATTAAAGAAATTATAAATTAAATTATTCAAAATAAAAGAGAATTGTAAGAAAATATAAGCGAATTTTCAAGTCCTCATAAATCCAACTTGGAAGATTGAACATACTCTTTTACTTCTTTATGTCAATGTTTAATCAGAGACTTGATAGCACTAAAAGGAGAAGTATGTCAATAAAAAAGAGCTTGAAATAAAAATCTCATTTCGTATGTTCCTACAATGTTCTAAATAATCTTCTTATCAAATTTCTATCCAATCCTCAAGACAAATTCAAAGTACTCTAAATTATTCTTTAGGATCCTCTTTTTAAACAAAGCTTCTGCAAAGTTCTTCCACGAGTAGAGTAAAACCAAAGAAAGTAGCCAAGAGGAGAATGGCGAAAAGAAAGGCTAAGCAAAACTCTGAGAAAATTTTGAAGATAGCTATGCACAAGGAGAAGAACCTTAAAAAACTTCCTTGATTGAATACCCTGGACTTTCATCAAGAATTTATCTTTTTCATAAATATCAAAACCAACAACCAAATCCTTACCACGAATGGAAGATCCAAGGATGTGAGTCTTTATTCTACAATCTGGAAGAAATTATAGAATAATAGCATCCTTTGTAATCTTTGTGGCTTCAAAGGTCTCACCATTTGCTGCTCGAAATTGATGGTATTCCGATTTCCAAAATTCTGCTGGAAGGACTTTATCACTTAGTATGGACATAGCAGCTCCTGAATCAAAGAAAGCTACAACAGGGATAGGTTTATCATATTTTGTGGGGAAAATATGAACAATAGCTTGAGGACAAGTTTTTGCAGGCTCAAGTAGTTTATAATGATATTGGCCAGGAATATCATCCGGTACCTGGAAAGCACGAATACTTTTGTCAGTTGGCTTATCTTCTTCTGAGAAAACATATTCTAATTCATCAAGAATAGGAGTATGTAATTCAGATTGAACATCATAAATTAAATTTACTCCTTTCTGATTTTGTGGACATTTTGATGCATAATGGCCCTTCTTGTTGCAGATAAAATACCTATCTCCTTTTTCTTTGCACCAAACCTTCTTTTCTTTTTGAAAAATTTTCACTTGGTCCTTCTTTGAACTTTATCTGTAACTTTGAACTTCTTAAACCTTTCCTTCCTCTTCTTCTTCTTGCAATCTATACAGGAACCTTTGATCTCTAATTCAGACTTATTACATGCTTAATCAATGCAAACATTTCCCTTGAGATAGTTACGAAAAACTCCTCTTTTATTGCATATATCTTCGAAGGCTAAGAATGGCGCCTGTCTGATCTGTCCTGGAGTAAGATTCAAAATAGAACCAAATTTGTTTTGAATATACATTTCAGCTCCATTTGCAAGAACTTTAGGTAAAGAAGTTAAAAAAGCTTGTTTCAAATTAATATTTGCACGCACCAAGAACATAGAATAATTATGTCATTCTTTTAAATGCTTGTTCAAATCTTTTCGGTCATAAGAACGACACTTCATTTGAAAAAATTCTTTTCTTTTCAACTCTTTGTTTTCTTTGGAATCACCTAAGAAAACCGAATGAAGAGTTTCAATTGCTTCAGAAAAATCTTGTCTCGTTAAAAAGATTGTTTTATCCTATTCTCGAATTGATATCCACCAATATTTTAGCGTTCTTGTAAGATGAGCAGTGAATTTAGTAAGAATTTCAAAACAAAAGTCAACCGTCAAATGTCTAATAGTCATCCATGCATGAAATTCTTGGAATCCTTTTTCCCATTGGGATGCAGGTATATTATCAATTGTAAAGATTTGAGCACTTCCCTTAAGATTTGAAGACTTCTTGTTTCGATGAGAAGTTTCTGCCTCTTCTTCTTCATCCTTAGGAAATACAGTTCACCTTCATCATTTCCTGCCATATGAATTTCAGGAATTTCATTACTTGATTCTTCTGGGTTGGAAAATGATGATTCTGATGATAACTTTGAGCTAGACTCATCTTCACTATCTATTGTGTGAGAACCTGAAAATTTTCACATTTTCTGGGCATTATTTTATTTTTTTGCCAACATTTTTATACTTTCCTTTAAAATATTAAATTTTCTATACATTTTATAAGTAAGTACAGTTTTTAAATCATTTTTCTGGTATAAGTTAGTGTACGTTAAATTTGAAGTGCATTATGGACGTGGGACCCGCTAGTGAAGTAAGTGCGATAAATTTTGACCACTAGTTTGAGTTTTGTGTTAAGTGTTACTATTTTACAAGGTGCTAGTAGATGATTTGAGATTAGCTAGATAAATGAACCATTGGGAGGACAAAAGGTTGAGAATGAACCCTAAGGTGCCATTTGTCACAAACCTATTGGAAGATGGACTTTGACCAAGCTTACCTAACTTTACTAAAATCAATTTTTGACCAATTTTCCTTCCTTTGGCCGGCCACCTTGAAGAGAAAAAACAAGAGAGAATTCTTCATTTTCTAGCTTCCATACTTGCTCAAATCTTGAGTTTTAGCCAACCAAATTGAAAAGTACTCCATACAAGTGTTTACTAAGGAAGTTTAAAACTATTGGTGGAGTTATTTTGGAGGAAGGAAGACTAAGCTACCATTTTTCCTTGAGGTTCCAAGGTAATTTGATAAGAACATCCCTCTTTGCTCCTAGTAGTTGTAAATTAGTGGCATGTGGTTGCCACTTTGGTAGTTTTATGCAATATTTCTTGGTTAGAAGTGGTGATGTGTAGGTTTTCAGTTTTATGGTGAATTTTCTGCCCTCATGTGATGATTAATGGTTGGTCATGATTTACTAGCTTTGATATGTGAAAAATCTAGTATTTAGGTGCTAGTTTACTTTGCCTAAAGAAATTTCTGCTTTGTGTGCATGAATTTCAGATTTAGGGTTTCCAATTTTGGTGTAATTGGGGTTAGTTTTGGAGCTACCAATTGGTTGTATATTAAGGGGGTTTAATAGCCTATGATGTGTATGTGAAATTGTGGTTGATTGGTATGAGATTTGGTGTTTGATTGTAGGATGGAAAGTGAAGAAATTAAGGGAAAATGCTGTCCGTTTATTTTCTTGTAATTTGAGTAAGTAAAAGTGACATTTGGAAAGGTGATTTTTGTGATGCATTGGATTTACTTTGCTTAGACATACTTAGGTCCACTCTAGTGGTGTTAGATGAGTTAAAGGTTACATACACTTACACATTTTTCTCATGGTGAATGTGATGACCGTTTTAAACAAGATGTTTAGTTACAAATGTCAAGTTTTGAACTTCAAATATTTACTCATTTTCTTTCCAAAACAACGAGGAATTGCATAGGGTTTCTCGGCCACAAAAAATATTTTATCAAGCGAGACTTTAGGTGTGAATTTAGGGTTTGTTTATCTTCCTTTTCATATGATTTTACTCAAAACACTTGTTATATGTTATTTCTTTGCAAGTGTGTTAGTTTTGAGCCAAACAAAGAGATTTACGAAAATAAAAAAAAATGCTCCTTCAGGCAATTCGGCCGTATATCCAGCCAAGTCTTGGCCGGATTACTGGTCGGATTGACAGGGGAAGATGAAAAAAAATTGGAATGCTTACTGCCTTGAATCCGGCCTGGCCGGATTCTGACGTGGCATCCGTTTCAGTTGTTTTCTGATGAAATTTTCTAAAACCTTTTGAGTTTAGTTTTATGTTTGGTTTGGGAAACTCTTAGTTACTCATGTCCCTTGGTTTAAATGTACTCTTTTCACTCCAAAAATCATATTTATACATTATACAAGTAGGTATTCGGATTTTCTTTGTTTTACCTAAAATTTTGATGGTTGAAGCATAATGTGTTCTCCTGGTTACTCTTAGGGTTCCTTGGTGATTGAGGGTGTTATCCGGAAGGATACTTTGGACGTTATTTTGCTTAAATAAGTGAGTGTTCTTTATACATTATGTTACCAATGACTATGTGGACTGTTGTGACTATGTGACTAATTGTACGTTATGTTTGATTTCTAAAAATGGATTTTGCTAGGCGAGTGTCTACTTTATTGCACTCGACCTAAATGAATGTGAAATTTACAATGATTAAATGTTTAAATACTACTTATGCATGAATGTAAGCCTTTTGGCTGAACTAGACCCTTGCCCTTCGTTGCCGGTCGACTCGAGCCAGAAGCGGATTCGGTCGGGCGATTTGGGGACCCTGGGTTAATGTTTGGTATACTCGAGTATGACTACGAAGTCTGGTGGAAACTAGCCAGTGAATTGGCTAAAAGGGGGAAAATGAAATGAATGAATTAATGGCAGGAAAATGGAGGCGTTTTCACTTACAAATGAAATTATTTTAATGCTCGAGGAATAAGGAAATGGTCGGTGAATGAATGAACGAAGGGCTCCACGTGAGCATGTATCCTTTAATGAATGTGTTATCATTACTTTTATATTGTAAATATTTTCTGGATTAGTTGCTATTCAATGCTTAAATGTCTTGGACTTAATTGTTTGATTATGTGTTTGGAATCTCACTGGGTTTTTAGCTCATTCCGTTAGTTTTGTTTTCCTTACAGGGGAGGCGAGCAAGGGCGAGAGACCTGTATAGAATAACATAGTCTAGCTCTTTTGAAATTCTTACATTTGTACTTGCTCTAGTGCTCCGTTAGGGTTGAATGTATTTGTAACTTAAAGTTTTTGTTATATTTTGGGCTGTATTACTGGTTGAGATAGAAATGAATGTAAGTATACGTTTCGAGATTGGAAATTGCTATTTCACTTCCTCGAGGTTATATCATATTTTGTTTGAGGACTGTAGTGAGTCCCGACGAGAGTTGGGCAGGCGGTCCGCTGAACCCTTTGGTTCGCTTTAGGGGAAGGTGGGGCTGTCACACATTGAAACTTCTGAATTGCTTGAAATTTCTGATTGTTTAATCTAAATTTTCCATTGTGTAGATTTACGGGATTCTGTTCTGGATTGCAAGTGAGAACTTGTAAATTCCTTATATATTTCTTGAAAATTCCCTTTTATTTGAAAATTATTTGGCAATTATTATTCTATACTATCCTACTACTCAATCACCCTAGAAAAGTGTCAATGATCATAGGAAATTAGGGTTTTCTTTCCAATTTCAATTCGAAGTGAAATAGGATTTTTCGTGTATCCGTAGTGTAATTATCCGGTACGGAGTAAGGATCAAATTTGGTGTTTAAGAGTGACTTTTAGGTGAGAAATAATATGTGAATAGAAGTAATGATAAAAAGTTAGTGAATAGGAAGTAAAAACCCAAGTACGTGTGATTTAAGGAAAAACGGTGCGAATCGACGTGTACCGTGCACTACCGATTGAACACACCACTTGATCACCGCTTTCTTACCATATAAGCTCATTAATATTTGTGTAAAATATCCCCTCATTCTCAGCTAGCTTTGGCCGAAAATGTTGACCAAATTTGCAAGGAAAAGAAAAAAAATGAGTGGAAATTGGTGATGCCACTTGTTGGCCATCTAGGGCCTTGACCAAGACCAAATTGTCTTGCCTTCTTATCACCATTTAGCTTTCTTTCTTCATCATTTTCTGCTTGCTTTGGCCGAGAGAGAGGGAGAGAAAAACCGAGGGAGAGATACACCAATCCATCTTGAGTTTGAGTCACTTAAGTGAGGAAACAAGAAACTAATCCGATTAAAACTTTCTTTGAGTGTTTAGCTAGTGGTGTGTTGGTGAAAGTTTGGAAGGAAAAACTAGGGCTGCTCTTGGAAGTAACTTTAGTAAGGTAATAATGCTGATTTACCATTCCTTACTCTTAATCTTGCTTAACTTGGCATAGCACCTTAAATTTGTGGTGGATGATAGCTATTATAATGATTTGGATGGATATAGTGTATGTTCTTGAGTTACATGAGTTAGGGTTTGAATAATTTTCTACCTACACTTGCTGTATGGATAGTATATGTTGTATCTAAGCTTATATAAGAGGTTGTGGTAGTGATTGAAGCAAGAAATGAAGAAAGTTTCCTTTGAAACCGTAAAATTTCAGATTTCTGAAAAACTGTAGCTCAGTTCTGTCCGGTTCCAGTTCGTGATGTTAGAGATCGAATTAGGCTTAGCATAAAACATGAAAGTTGTAGAGAATGATGTTTTATAGTTTTCTACAAAATTTCAGCCCAATCGGAGTAACGTAGCCTGTCAAAAGACCAAAATACCCTCACTGCCCTAGGATGCATCCAGTGATCAGTTTTAGACAGTTCATCCAATTGACCGTGTCTATTCACTATGATCCGTGCTGATTTAGCCATTTTCCAAAACATGAAATTTTAGTACTTTGTCTTAGCTTTTCAACGCCTCCAAGAACGCCTTAAACGGACTTTGGTCGCTTGAGATATGGCCATTTGGAGGTAGTACGGTTAACTGGCCGGTTAGTTGGAATTTGGTTCTGTGAATTGGGAATTTGACTAGGTTACACTGGAAATTAGACTAGGTGGTCTTCACCAAAGTTGTAGTCCTTTGTCTTAGCTTCGAAACGGTATAATTTGTACCTCAATCCGATAAGCGTAGCCTCGGATGTCTCCATTTCGCAAAAACCCGTCAAATCTGTCTTTTGTTAAACTTCATTTCCACACATGTCATTAGCTTGATTTTTGTACTTGTATTACCTTGAGCCTATTGAACGGCTATTGAAATGAGTTTGTGTTGTGTGTAACTTTGGGTTTGATTGAGGAAAATAATGAAGCCGTAAATGGCGGAAAAATTAGGTAAATACAAAGGGTGTGCTGCCTAAATTTACGCTCGAGAACTAGAGAAATATACTTGCGACTTGAATAAGGGTTAAGAGTGATTACTACTTGAACCATCTAGGATATTTGCGTCTTCTTTTTCCGAAGTATATAAGTAAGGATTTGGCCGAACTTGTACCCTTGAAAAATAAAAATAATGACTGCTCGAAGTATGCTTTCCTTGTACTTTCGACTCAAATGACATTTTCAAGTATAAATGTTACAAAGTTTTATAGTTTAAAAAGCGAGCAAGTGTTTCGCGACTACTCTTCAAGTGAATTTCAATTTCTTGATTCTTATTGAACGAAACGTCTGAGTTTCGAACCTTAGTCGATTTTCAAAGTTTTTAAGTCAAGTTTTATCGCAGATTTGGACTCCAAACCTGGAGTACAACCCAGACGCGATCACTAGAGGCACTACTTTTGGTGAGTGCTTTCAAATATCTGATTGAACTTGATATTTGTGATTTATCTTTGACTAATGTGATTACATGATATATAAGTGATTTGATAAGGTAAGGGTGTACTTTATCGCACTTGCCCTAATAAGACTTGTTCTTGTTCATCGATTTCAATTGTCTTGCTCTACATGCGTGTGAATTATATCTTACCTGGAATTCCAGAAACCCTGTGGCTAATTAATCGAGTCGAGCCGGCAAGGGCCTGGTCGATTAGATACTGAACCCTGGGTAATTAGTGTGTCGAGCGGAGTGTTATTTCCTCGGCTAATCGGTATACTTGAATATTACCACTCGTGTTTCGTGTGGCGTGCGGGCCCGGTTAGGGGGTTGATCGGTGAACGGAGACTGGCGTGAAGTGGGGTTTTTCTGAACTAGTTCATTACTTGAAAGTTGACGGAGTGTCAACTACCAATCGATCGAGCTGTGATGGAGCTAAGATACGAGCCACTGTATCCTTACATGTGAATGTGAACCAGATATTTCTTGACTATCTGAAATGTTATTTCTCTGATTCGACTTGTTTGCTCGCTATTTCACTATCACACTGTTATTACTTTATTTGATGTCCAATTTGATATTTGGAACTTCACTGAGTTTTGGCTCACTCCGTTAGTTTTGTTTTCCTTACAGGGGTACGAGCGAGGCGTGAGATATGTAAAGACTAGCGTAGCCTAGTTATTTCTGACTTTTGACTTGTACTCGCGCTATCACTCGATTAGGATGATTGTACTTGGGATTGTATACACTTTGAACCTGTTTGGGTATATAGAGACTTTGTATACTGATTGTGCATCGATGTAAATTATAAGTGTGAATTACGATGTTATTTATTATCTATGGATGTATGCACGTGATACGAGTGAGTGAGTCCTGGCGAGAGTTGGCCAGACGGTCCGCCGAACCCTTTGATACTCCTTAGGGGGATTTGGGTCGCCACAGGTGGTATCAGAACCTAGGGGTGAATTGATCCGGGTAGATTGAGTGCTTGATATGATAGGTTAGGGTTTTATTCTTGAGCGTAGCTTTTAGCCTTGTTTTCTACGCCTCATGTACTTATTTTTGCAATGTTACTTGCAAACCTAGGTGATGGCGGGTACTGACGCTTCTGGTGGTGCTGGGCCGTCTCAACTCGTACCTACTGACGTACCTACTAACATACCTACTGACACTCCTACTGACGAGCCATATCTGCAGGGTCCCATTTGTCGCGTGATCACGTACCAGGAGAGCCCTGGTGGGCCAGTGCAGCGGTGGTCCCCAGCGCGCAAGATTCGTCGCTGCGACTGCTGGAAGACCTACTCCTACCCCGATCGAGTAGTGCTCGTAGTGGACGATGAGCGGAGACGATTGGGTAAAGCCAATCGTAGGTGCCAGTCGGAGATAGAGCGTCTCCAAGCTGCTTACCGAGTTCAAGGAGCCTGGATCCGAGAGTTGGAGGCCTCGTTTTGGAAGAGCAGTAGCGGACTGATGCCTTCCGCGAGCAGGCTCAGACGGCTACTGGACGCCTTATGCAAGTGGTTGAGGATATTCGAGATCGGACTGGCCATATCCTGACTGAGTGTGAGGCACTAGTGGAGGATGTAATTCAGGACTTGGCCAAAGAGCGTCAAGTGCCTGTAGTCCCTAATGTTCCTGGCGCTCTTGAGGAGGATCCGGAGGAGGATCTTGAGGAGGATTCGGAGGAGGAGCCGAGTGCATCCACGGAATAGGTTAGGTCGGCATCTAGCCAGACGACTTGTTAGGGTTAAGGAGATTTTTGTGAGATAGTTAGGAACATAGTAGGACGACACGTTTTCTTTTGTTTTTGACTTTGACGTGTCATGGTGGATGTAAATAGGGTTTCTTTTGTTCTATGTTCCTTGGCTAGTATAGCATTTGACTTGTTTAGGTTGGCATGTATATGTGACTTGTTTGCTATGTATATAAAGAACCTGTTTATTATATGTTTTATTGCCTCTGTTTACCCTTTTGAAACGTGTTACATGAACCATACCTTACCTTGTTTATATGTCTACAGTTGGTTAAACCCAAAACATGGAGGATAGAAGAAGTCAAGTCAGAGGAACTAACCGAGGACGCGGTCCTAGTCGTGGCCGTGGTGGTAGACAAGCACAGGAACCGGTGCAAGAACCGAGAGAGGAGAGAGAGGCAACGATTGAGCCATAACCTGGACCCTAGGCTGTAGGGGGAGATCAAATGGCAACTGCAATCCAACAAATGACTAATATTCTGGCCCGTTTAGTGGAACAACAAGGTCAAGGCCCTGTAAATCAACCTAGGAACCCCAATATGGGGCAAGATAGGGCCTTAGAGAGATTCCAGAAGTTCTCTCCACCTAAATTCTTGGGAGGACCAGACCCGGAAGGAACTGAGAAATGGCTAGAGGCCATGATCAACATCTTTGCCGCTTTAAACTATACAGAGGATAGGCAAGTACAATTCGTTGTTTTCCAGTTCGAAGGTCCAGTTAGGGCTTTGTGGAATGTAATCAAGGCCAAATGGGAGAGAGAGAGAACTGCATGGACCTGGTTAAACTTTGTACGGGAATTTAACGAGAAATACCTTCCACCTATCATCCAGGAAAAGAGAGAGGACGATTTTATTAAGTTTCGGCAGGGAACTTCTAGTGTAGCTGAGTATGAGACTCAGTTTACGAAATTATCAAAATTTACTTCTGAACTGATAGTTACGGAGCAAAGAAGAGTACGGAGATTTGTGCAAGGGCTTAATATGGAGATACAAGAGGCCTTGGCGGCGGCCCAAATTAATACGTTTACGGAGGTTTTGGAGAAGACCCAAAGGATAGAGACTGCCAGGACACAAGTGAGAAATTTTCACGCAAAACGGAAAGGGGTACCTAGTGGAGCCCAAGGGTTAGCGCGGAGTGATCGGAACATGCCACCTGCTAAATCCGATCGTGGGGCTGGAGGTGGACGGTTTTCGAGTGTATCTAGGGGAGGTGCTCAGAAAGGAGGTGGCCAGAGGGGAGGCCAAAGTGGTAGGGGACAAGGTAGAGGCATTCCACAGGGAGGCCAAACCTCCACTTCCCGAATAACGTGCGAATATTGTGGGAAACCGAACCATACATAGGATAAATGTTGGAGAAAGGCTCGGAAGTGTCTAAGGTGTGGAAGTACGGAGCACCAGATAGTCAACAACCCGTTGATCAGAGATACTCAGTCGACTGCCAAGTCAAACTCAAAGCCGACCAATGTCGGAGGGACTAAGTCGAGGGTTCCGGCCAGAGTGTATTCGCTGGACCAACAATCGGTACCTGAACCAACGGAGGTAGTGGAAGGTATGATTCCTGTTTTTCACCGGTTAGCCAAAATTTTGATAGACCCCGGTGCCACTTATTCTTTTGTTAACCCTACATTTATGCTTGGAATTGACATGAAAGTTGAAAGACTACCTTATGACTTAGAAGTAAGAACACTTACGGGTAACCAAACTTTACTTGCGAATGAGGTGTATAGAAATTATGATATTTGGGTTGGTGAGCGGAAATTGGTAGTCGACCTCATTAGTCTAGCCATTAAGGGGTACGATGTTATTCTATGTATGGATTGGCTAACTCATTACCATGCTCGGGTAGATTGTAGGATGAAGGTGGTAGAATTTTGCATACCAGGTGAGGCAACTTTAAAGTTAGACGTAAAGGGTATGTTAGACTCATTTACACTCATTTCGGGAATAAGGGTTAGAAAATTACTTAGTCATGGGGCACGCGGTTATTTAGCTTTTCTAGTTAACACTCCGGGAGAAAAGATTAAGTTGGAAGACATGCCGATAATCAGTGAATATCCGAACGTATTTCCGGAGGAGTTGGGGTCACTGCCACCCGAAAGGGAGATTGAATTTAAAGTTGATCTAGTACCCGGAACTACTCCCATTTCGAAAACCCCTTATCGAATGGCACCTGCTGAACTTAAGGAGTTAAAGGTGCAATTGCAAGACTTGCTAGAACGGGGATTCATACATGAGAGCGAGTCACCATGGGGAGCTCCAGTGCTATTTGTTAGAAAGAAGAATGGGAGTTTAAGGTTATGCATTGATTATCAAGGGTTGAATGCAGTAACTATTAAGAATAAATACCCTTTGCCCCATATCGATGAGTTGTTTGATCAATTACAAGGGGCAGTGGTGTTTTCTAAATTGGATCTTCGACAGGGGTACTATCAATTGAGAATTCGAAAGGAGGATATACCAAAAACGGCATTTAACACTCGATATGGGCATTTTGAGTTTGCGGTAATGCTTTTTGGCTTAACCAATGCCCCAGCGGCATTCATGGATTTAATGCATCGAGTGTTTAAACCTTACTTGGATAGGTTTATAGTGGTATTTATTGATGATATCCTGGTATATTCGAAATCAAGGGAGGAGCATGAACAGCACTTGCGAATAGTGTTGCAAACCCTAAGGGAGCACCAATTGTTCGCTAAGTTCAGCAAGTGTGAATTTTGGCTGGAAAAAGTGGCGTTCTTAGGTCATATAATTTCAAAAGATGGGCTTGCTGTAGACCCGGCGAAAGTGAAAGTTGTAGCCGAATAGAAGCGGTCAGAGAATCCCACAGAGGTGCGAAGTTTTCTAGAATTAGCAGGGTACTACTGCCAATTTATAAAGAACTTCTCGAGAATTGCGGGACCCTTGACTAATTTAACAAAGAAACAAGGAAAGTACAGTTGGGATGTTAAGTGTGAGAGTAGTTTCCAAGAACTTAAGAAGCAATTGACCATGGCTCCAGTATTAGCTTTGTCCAATGGAAACGATAGTTACACGGTTTACACCGATGCTTCGAGAGAGGGGCTAGGGTGCGTGTTGATGCAAAATAGTAATGTGGTTGCCTATGCATCTCGGAAGTTAAAACCTCATGAGCAAAACTATCCAACCCATGATTTGGAACTTACAGCTGTTGTGTTTGCCTTGAAAACATAGCGACATTATCTATATGGAGTGACTTTTGAGGTATATACGGATCACAAGAGCCTTAAGTATTTATTTTCTCAAAAAGAGTTAAACCTAAGACAACGTCGGTGGGTGGAGTTCTTAGAAGATTATGATTGTACGATTAACAATTATCTCGGAAAGGCCAACGTTGTAGCAGATGCTTTAAGTCGAAAGGCTCAACTAGCAAGTTCCATGGTGAGAGAGTGGAGCTTGTTAGAAGATGTATGTAAGTGGAAACCTCGTCTGGAACCGAAGAAGGTGATTTTTGAAAATATTGAGGTGAAGTTGACACTGTTAGATCGAATTAAAGAGGGCCAAGTGAAGGACTCAATGGTGCAAAAGTGGATGGAAAAAGTGAAGAAAGGGGAGTTGCCTAACTTTAACCTAGGTCCTGATGGAATTTTAAAGTTCCGAAATCGTGTCGTTGTACCTGGGGATGAGGAGTTTAAGAGGGAGATTTTGGAGGAATCTCACCGCTCTAAGTATACGGTGCACCCAGGGAGTAATAAGATGTACCAAGATCTCAAAAGTCTATATTGGTGGGATAATATGAAGGCGGAGATTGCCCAATTTATACAAAGGTGTCTTACGTGCCAACAAGTGAAAGCTGAGTATAAAAAACCGTCAGGTCTGTTACAGCCTTTAGAGATCCCTGAATGGAAATGGGAACACATAACGATGGATTTTGTATCAGGGTTGCCACGAACACAAAAGGGGCATGATGCGATTTGGGTAATAGTGGACCGACTAACTAAGACCGCACATTTCCTGCCAGTAAATATGAAATATTCTCTGGAGAAACTTGCCAAACTTTATATGGATGAAGTGGTGAGGTTACATGGGGAACCAGTGAATATTGTATCCGATAGAGACCCCAGGTTTGTATCTCGATTCTGACAGAAATTGCAAGAGGCTCTAGGAACTAAGTTAAACTATAGTACAGCGTATCATCCACAAACTGATGGACAATTTGAGAGAACCATTCAAACTCTTGAGGATATGCTGAGAGCCTGTATTGTGGATTTTGGAGGAAGTTGGAGCCAATACTTAACCTTGGTTGAATTTGCATATAATAATAGTTATCATTCCTCTATTCAAATGGCCCCATATGAAACCTTGTATGGACGATGGTGCCGATCTCCCATCCATTGGGATGAAATAGGAGAGAGAAAGATTATAGATCCGGCTACAATACCATGGGTTGAGAAAGCCTACGAAAGGGTAAAGGTGATCTGCCAAAAACTTCAAACAGCCCAAAACCGACAGAAAAGTTATGCCGATCATCGGAGGAAGGATTTGGAGTTCGAGATAGGAGATAAGGTGTTTCTTCGAATTACCCCGTTGAAAGGAAAAATTAGAGTAGGAAAAGGGAAAAAGTTGCAACCACGGTATATAGGACCTTTCAATATACTCCAGCGAATAGGAAAGGTGGCTTATCGACTTGAGTTACCAGCTAGTTTGTCTCGGGTCCATGATGTTTTCCATGTTTCTTTACTTAAGAAATATCATCCGGATCCGACTCACATTTTGCTACCAGAAAATATTGAACTCGACGAGTCTTTAACCTATGAGGAACGACCTATTCGAATACTGGATAGGAAGGTAGAGGACTTGAGGAACAAACAGATTCCACTGGTTAAGGTTATATGGAGGCATCATGAAGTGGAATAAGTAACCTGGGAGCTAGAAAAGGACATGCAAGAGAAATATCCCGACCTGTTCATGACGAAAGGTATGAATTTCGAGATCGAAATTCTCTTAAGGGGGAGAGAGTATGAGGACTTGTAAATTCCTTATATATTTCTTGAAAATTCCCTTTTATTTGAAAATTATTTAGCAATTATTATTCTATACTATCCTACTATTCAATCACCCTAGAAAAGTTCCAATGATCATAGGAAATTAGGGTTTCCTTTCCGATTTCAATTCGAAGTGAAATAGGATTTTTCGTGTTGGTGAAAGTTTGGAAGGAAAAGCTAGGGCTACTCTTGAAAGTAACTTTAGTAAGGTAATAATGCTGATTTACCATTTCTTACTCTTAATCTTGCTTAACTTGGCATAGCACTTTAAATTTGTGGTGGATGATAGCTATTATAATGATTTGGATGGATATAGTGTATGTTCTTGAGTTACATGAGTTAGGGTTTGAATGATTTTCTGCCTATACTTGCTGTATGGATAGTATATGTTGTATCTAAACTTATATAAGAGGTTGTGGTAGTGATTCAAGCAAGAAATGAAGAAAGTTTCTTTTGAAACCGTAAAATTTCAGATTTCTGGAAAACTGTAGCTCAGTTCTGTCCGGTTCCAGTTCATGATGTTAGAGGCCGAATTAGGCTTAGTATAAAACATGAAAGTTGTAGAGAATGATGTTTTATAGTTGTCTACAAAATTTCAGAATAATCGGAGCAACGTAGCCTGTGAAAATACCAAAATACCCTCACTGCCTTAGGATGCATCCAGTGATCAGTTTTAGACAGTTCATCCAATTGACCGTGTCTATTCACTATGATCCGTGCTGATTTAGCCATTTGCCAAAACATAAAAGTTTTAGTACTTTGTCTTATCTTTTCAACGCCTCCAAGAACGCCTTAAACGGACTTTGGTAGCTTGAGATATGACCATTTGGAGGTAGTACGGTTAACTGGCCGATTAGTTGGAATTTGGTTCTGTGAATTGGGAATTTGACTGGGTTACACTGGAAATTAGACTAGGTGGTCTTCACCAAAATTGTAACCCTTTGTCTTAACTTCGAAACGATATAAGTTACACCTCAATCCGATAAGCGTAGCCTCGGATGTGTCCATTCCGTAAAAACCCGTCAAATCTGTCTTTTGTTAAACTTCATTTCCGCACATGTCATTAGCTTGATTTTTGTACTTGTATTACCTTGAGCCTAGTGAACGGCTATTGAAATGAGTTTGTGTTGTGTGTAACTTTGGGTTTGATTGAGAAAAATAATGAAGCCGTAAATGGCTGGAAAATTAGGTAAATACAAAGGGCGTGCTGCCCAAATTTACGCTCGAGAACTAGAGAAATATACTTGCGACTTGAGTAAGGGCTAAGAGTGATTACTACTTGAACCATCTAGGATATTTGCGTCTTTTTTTTCCGAAGTATATAAGTAAGGATTTGGCCGAACTTGTACCCTTGAAAAATAAAAATAATGACTGTTCGAAGTATGTTTTCCTTGTACTTTCGACTCAAATGACATTTTCAAGTATAAATGTTACAAAGTTTTATAGTTTAAAAAGCGAGCAAGTGTTTCGCGACTACTCTTCAAGTGAATTTCAATTTCTTGATTCTTATTGAACGAAACGTCTGAGTTTCGAACCTTAGTCGATTTTCAAAGTTTTTAAGTCAAGTTTTATTGCAGATTTGGACTTCAAACCCGGTGTACAACCCAGACGCGATCACTAGAGGCACTACTTTTGGTGAGTGCTTCTAAATATCTGATTGAACTTGATATTTGTGATTTATTTTTGACTAATGTGCTTACATGATATATAAGTGATTTGATAAGGTAAGGGTGTACTTTATCGCACTTGCCCTAATAAGACTTGTTCTTGTTCATCGATTTCAATTGTCTTGCTCTACATGCGTGTGAATTATATCTTGCCTGGAATTCCAGAAACCTTGTGGCTAGTTAATCGAGTCGAGCCGGCAAGGGCCTGGTCGATTAGATAACGAACCCTGGGTAATTAGTGATGTCGAGCGGAATGTTATCTCCTCGGTTAATCGATATACTCGAGTATTACCACCCGTGTTTCGTGTGACGTGCGGGCCCGGTAAGGGGGTTGATCGGTGAACGGAGACTGGCGTGAAGTGGGATTTTTCTGGACTAGTTCATTACTTGAAAGTTGACGGAGTGTCAACTACCAATCGATCGAGCTGTGATGGAGCTGAGATATGAGCCACTATATCCTTACATGTGAATGTGAACCAGATATTTCTTGACTATCTGAAATGTTATTTCTCTGATTCGACTTGTTTGCTCGCTATTTCACTATCACACTGTTATTACTTTATTTGATGTCCAATTTGATATTTGGAACTTCACTGAGTTTTGGCTCACTCCATTAGTTTTGTTTTCCTTACAAGGGTACGAGCGAGGCGTGAGATATGTAAAGACTAGCGTAGTTTAGTTGTTTTTGGCTTTTGACTTGTACTCGCGCTATCACTCGATTAGGATAATTGTACTTGGGATTGTATACACTTTGAACCTGTTTGGGTATATAGAGACTTTGTATATTGATTGTGCATCGATGTAAATTATAAGTGTGAATTACGATGTTATTTATTATCTATGGATGTATGCACGTGATACGAGTGAGTGAGTCTTAAAGAGAGTTGGGCAGGCGGTCTGCCGAACCCTTTGGTATGCCTTAGGGGGACTTGGGTCGCCACATTGTATCCTATAAAAAAGGAAGAAATAGAGTTAGTTTTATGAGAAAACATTAAAGCATCCTTCTTGTCTTCGTCCCAAACATTCTGTTCTTCTACTTTTTCTTTCCTTTTTCTAATCTTCTGGCCTCAGCTTTAGCTGTTGCTTCTTCCCTTCTTCTTTTTAATATTTGTTCTCTTGCACACTTTGAATAATTCTTATCTGGCCTCTATAAGTGTGCTGATGACTAGTTGTAAATTTGGTTGTAAAATTATAAGGGCCAAGTTACCATGCAAATAGTAAAGGCCAGGTTACTATACAAAGAGTAAAGGCCAAGTTACTATGCAAGTAGTAAAGGTCAGGTTACTATGCAAATAGTAAGGATCAGATTACTATGTACCCCTTACGGATTCATTCCAACATGACTGACTTTGGTAGGATTGATATCTTCATTTTTCTTAAAAGGTAGGCTAATGAAGAAATCTTTGTTTTGCCAAAGAGGATGATCACATTTTTTCATTGTGAGTATTTGCACGAGATTGTTCAATAATCTTGGCTTTGAAAACATCAATTAAACATCATTACTGATGAAGGGGGATTCCTTGAGAAGAAATCAGTAATAATACTATTTTTCCCTTTGATATGATGAACAGTATAATTAAACTGTGAAAATAAATCTCTTGAAAAAAACTGAACTAATTAAATGCTTCATAAAACTCTTTCAAGCCTAAAGAGTACATAATAAACTCTAATTAATTAGTATAGGAAAAATGTTTAAACTATAAGATATTCATTAGCCCACACAAAAGATTGAGATAACTATAATGGAAGATGACTACTTTATGCAAAGTACATAAACAAATTATGATATCTAAAAGGATTTGATGTAATGAAACAACATTCAAAGTGAAAGTACTCAATACTAAATAGAGTTTATCAATGAAAGGTGGTTACTTTATCTTGACTACGAGAGAGAAATATTTGAGGAAAACATCATAAAAGAAGTACAAAGTTAAAAGTACGTAGTATTAAAAAAATTTTGTAATGGCTGTCCATATATTGGACAATGACTAATTTATCTTTTGGCTAATCTATGTTTCACAATGGATTGCAGTCAAGTAATTTAGGTTGGATAACATAGTCAAATGTTCAAATCTTGATTGCTACCTCCAATTGCAAGAGTAATTGTTTCACGTCTTTTGAAATAATAAGGGATTACTCTATTAAAAGATTGGAATAACGGTATATCATTACTCTCCTATTAGACTTTCTAGTACTTAAAGATGATTTGCTTTGAGAGTTAAAATTACTCAATATACAAGTATTATCATAATAGATAACAAATTTATAAGAAATTAGGTTTAAGACACAATTTCTCAATTGAAACAATGACTAAGGTTGCTTGACATTATGTATCCCAAGCATATCCAATTGAAACTTGATGTTGGTAAACTTAAACATTTTAAATGTTAGTAATAGGATATAAGACAGGTGTCCCTATAATGATGGTTTGACAATAATTAACATACCACAAAAAATGTCCCTAGTATGACAATTTAAAAGATTATGCCTTCGTAAATTTTTCGACTTAGTAAAATATGTAGGTTAAGTTATGGTGTGACGACCCCACCTCCCCTTAAGGCATACCCCAGGGTTTAGCAGACCGCCTGCCCAACTCTCGCCAACACTCACTCACTCACTTCAACTAAAATAGGGTACAATCTCAAGAATAAAGGAAATAACAGTTATTAAGTTTGGCAAGTACAATTGCATTCATTTCTGTCTCAAATATCCATACAACCCCAAATACATCAAAAGATTGGAGTTCTAAATACATTCAACCCTAATTGAGCGACTAGTGCGAGTGTAATTACAAATTTCAAAAAAAAACTAGACTACGCTAGTCTGTACAAGTCTCACGCCTCGCTCATACCCCCTGTAAGGAAAACAAATGGCGTGGAATGAGTTAAAAGCCCAGTGAGGTTCCAAATAGCAAGTTGACCATTATTTAAAAGTGACAGTATCAGAATAGGAAAATAACGAGCATAACAAGTCAAGAAAATGAGCAATAACACTTCAAATAGCAAATCTCAAAATGAGCGAGTGTAAAATTCTTTTCTAAAAGAAACAATAATACTACGAATAACAATCAAAGTATAAGGATACGGGTGGCTCTCAAGAGCCATGTTCCCATTGCTTTACCAGAGCTTGATCAAGTAGTAGTTGACACTCCGTCAACTTTTAAATAAAGTAACCAATTCAGTAGAACACCACTTAGCTACAATCTCCGTCCACCATCCAAACCCCCTATTGGGCCCAAAATCCTCAATAAACACTGGTGGTAATACTCGAGTATATCGATTAGTCGAGAAGATAACACTCCACTCGACAACACTAGATACCCATGGTTCATTATCTAATCGACCAAGCCCTTGCCGGTTCGACTCGATGAACTAACCAGTGGGGTTTGGGTCCCTAAGAAGTCGATGAGATAACATCTCCAATCGACTGAATCAAGATAAAAGTACGGAGACGGGAATGAGAGGCACCTCTCACTCGGATTGAGTGTGGTACATGCTGCCGCTCAGCACTTACAAGTCAAGTACAAATATATCGAGTCACTTGCAACAATAAACAAGTACATATCACATTAGGGCAAGTGCGATAAAATACACCCTTACCCGACCATACCAATCAAATATCATTCAATCACATTGGTCAAGTATTGAAGTTCAATCAGGTATTTTGAAGCACTCACCAAAGATGTAGTGCTTCTACGGATCACGTTCAGGTATTACTCCTTGTTGGGAGTCCAAATCTGCAATAAAACATCGTTTAAGAGTTTTGAAACTCAACTAAGGTTCAGCACGTAAACGTTTCGTTTAACGAAAATCAAGTAATTGAAACTCATTTGGGGAATATTTATATTACTTATCATGTCCTAGAAGACTCATGCTCGCTCTTAAAACTTTGAAACTTTGAAGCGATTAAACTTTGAAATCCCCATTTGAGTCGAAGAGACGAGGAAAATGTATTTCTATTAGTCGTTACTTTCATTTTTCCAAGGGTACAAGTTTCAGCCGAATTCTAGCTTATATACCTCTACGAAAGAGGACTCGAATAACCTAGACAATTCAAGTTCAATTCAAACTCAACTCTTCGCTCGAATCACAAGTACACACGCCTAGTCCTCGAGTGAAAATTTGGGCGGCATGCCCTTTGTATTTGGCTATTTTCTAGCCATTTATGGCTTCATTATTTTCCTCAATTTAGCTCCAAAGTCACACACAAGCAATGTTACCACAATAGCCCTTCAACTAGGCTCAATGTCATTCAAGTACAAAACAATACTAGTAATGCGACCGGAAACCAAGTTTAAGGACAAACAACAAAACAACAGGTTTGACGTCTCTTGGCGTTACGGTCACAACTGAAGCTACGCCTATCGGTTTGGGGTACACTTTATACCGTTTCGAAACTAAGACATATAACTACAAGTCTTATGAAGACATTGACAGCCAATTCATTCATTTTCAAGGTGAAAATGTGCAATCTCAGAGAAAATAGAAAACTGTCTGCGAAACAGTGTATTTTGGCAGTCAGGGGTAATTTTATCATTTCACATGCTACAGTACTCCGATTGAGCTGAAATTTTACAGGCAGCTATATAAATTCATTCCCTATAACTTTCATGTTTTGACCTAGGCCTGATTTAGCCTCTAACATGGACGAATTAAACAGGTCAGAAACAGGACAGGTTCCTCTCTAAAGCTGGAAATTTAATGATTCAATGCTTACTAATCACATTCATGTCTTGAATCACTACCCAAGTCCCTATTCAAACTCCTTCACATCATATACTATGTAAAAAACAATAAACACACTGAAAATTTCAAACCCTAGCTCAACAATCCAACATATCATGCCAAACTAGCAAATTAACTATCTCAAGCCAAGAATATAAGATTCTATCCAAACTTAAACAAGATTAAGAAAGAGAAAAAGGAAAGGCAGCCATGATACCTTCCAAAAGTCCCTTGTAAGTGAGAAACACACCACTTTCTTCCCAAATTTTCAGCACCCCAAGTCTTCCAAGCACAAAAGGAAAGGTTAATCGGTTGAGTTCGGTTGCTTGAACTTAAACAAGGATGGATTCAAGGTGAAAGTTGCTAGTTTCTCTCTTGTGTTTCTCTCTCTTGAAGCTCGGCCAGAATGTGCAGAAATGAAGAGGAAATGAAGTGAATTTGGTGATAAAAATAAAGGAAATTGGTTGGTCAAAGTTAGGTAGATGGCCGCCAAGTGTCGCCGTAGGATTAACTCTCAATTTGTTTTCTTTTTTTCCTCTTTTCTTTGGTCAAATATTGTGGCTGGTTTAAGAGATATTTTAGGATTAATTAGCTGAAATAAAAGCAAGAATATTAAGGTCATAAAGTAGTGTTCAAGTGGTGTATTCAATCGGTAGCGAACGGTACAAGTCGGTTCACACCGTTTTTCCTTAACTCGCACGTACTAGGGTTTTCACTTATAATTCACTAACTTATTATTATTACTTCTAATCACACACTTTTTCTTATCTAAAACTCACTCTTAACCACCAAATTCAGTACACATTCCGTACCAAGTAATCACACTACCGAAAGACGTAAAAACCCTAATTTACCCGAACTATAAAACGAAGGGTAAAACTCTTAAATCTCTTATTCATTACAACTATTGAGTGAGTAAATGAGTAATAAAGATGTTATAAAGTAAGTTAATCAAAATAAGAGGGAATTTTAAGAAAATATAAGCGAATTTTCCAGTCGTCACATATGGGGTCCATAGGACACCATCTGTAAAATGTCATTGGTGAGTAAAATTTACCCATCCATAATTTTGGGTAATTATATTTAAATTTCTTTATTTTATTCTTATTTAATGCTTCAATCTAGAAAATAGGTATTCTAGCAATTGTAGATGAATCCTTTTCCAAGTCCAATAATAATATAAACATAACTGCATTAACGTGTAAAATCTAGAACTAATGATTAACCAACTTGAGGAAAAAAATAAAAATCATGTAATGGCACGTTTGAATCAGAAACTTGACGAATTGTTTTGTCATCTCTTATTGATTGTTATATGTTATTTTTTGTCATTTAAGGCCTCAATCTAGAAAATAGCCTTTTTTTAGTAGTCGTAGATGATTCCTATTCGAACTTTATTTGTAATCTGAACATGGCTGCATCAGCATGTAAAGTCCAAAACTATTGACTAACCAACTTTGGACAAAAAATAAAAAATTATGTGATGACAACTTTTAATTGGAAGTCTTACAAAACTAACAAGTATTCAATACAGGAAGTACATATAAATCGGTAAAAATAATTGGATATTGGAGAATCAATCACTTCAAAAATTCGTATGTTCTTACCAACATATCTGTTAATGGGACAAAAGAGAATGGATTTTGAAAATTTGAAGATTTCTAAGGACCATTACTCTCAACTCCTATCCCCCAATTATATCACAAAGGAAATTTCATGTTTCAACCTTTAACCATGTAATTTTTTGGGGGAAAAAATCTCTTCATGTCCAACGCTAAAAAAGCCAAGTATATTATACAAAACTTGATGTGTTTTTTGTGAGACCTCGAAATTTTACTTGTCTTTATAACTCTTATTTGAACTTACTTGCCTTAGATTCTTGGTTGTTTTAATGGTTGAATTTGAGCCAAGAGAGTGAATTTTGTTAAGAAAAGTTTCATAATCTCAAGTTGTTAGAAAATTTAGAAATTTTCGCAGGAGGCTCTGCGTAGCTTTGGGGAATTGGCTATAACTTCGTATAGGAAAGTTGGAATTGAGTTCCGTTTGTTACGTTTTAAACTAGACTCATAGGACTTCTTACGGTGTAAAACTCAGAGTTTGATTCAATGTCTAGAAATTCTAGGAAATTGGCAAAGTTGACTGAAAATTCTCCCCTGCACAAGTAAACATAGGAATGTTGTAGTAGCTTATGGCTCAATTTGGACCAACTTATGAACTAAATCTCTTAGAGGTGTCTTCCAAAGATTATTAGTATTTGAAATCTAGTTTTTAACAAGCCAAGTTGTATGAATTTTTGATAGTTATAACTCAAGTTATGATTTTTCTAAAGGAAGGGCATAGGTTAGGGATTTTTGTGCATACTAGGGTTTTTGGTGTTTTTTTTTTTATGCATTTTGGTAGTGTGATTGTGAGGACTTGTAAAATCCCTCATATTTTCTTAAAAATTCTATTTTATTTGGAATCTATTAGTTTACAATAGCTTTACTACTCATTCACCCCCTCAATAATTGCAATTAAACATAGAATCAAGGGTTTTTCCTTTCGTTTTCTTGTTATCGTAAATTAGGGTTTTTGCGTCTTTTGGTAGAGTGAATAATCGGTGAGGAGTGTGTACTCAATTTGATAGTTAAGAGTGAGTTTTAGATGAGAAAAAGTGTGTGATTAGAAGAAATAATAATAAGTTAGTGAATTGTAAGTGAAAACCCTAGTACGTGCGAGTTAAGGAAAATAAGCTTGAACCGACGTGTACCGTTTGCTACCGATTAAAGATATCACTTGAACACTACTTTATTACCTTAATCACCTTGCTTTTATTTCAGGTAATCACCCCTAAAATATCCTATAAAACAGCCACCATTTTTTACCAAAAGAAAAGGAAGAAAGAAAAAAAAAACAAGAGGACCAATGGTGGCTTGACAAGTGTTGGCTAACCAAGTTTGACCAACAAATTTCCTATCTTCTTAACATTGTTTTGGACCAAAATTCCTGCACTTTTTTCTTCATTGTAGCCGTGAGTTTGGAGAGGGAAAAGAGAGGAGAGAAAATTCCATTTCCACCATAACAACCTTGCTTGAATCTTGAGGAAAGTAAAGTGAAACTTGAATCCACTCCAATTAATTTTTGGGAAAGCTTGGAGGTGAGCTTGGTGGAACTTTTGGGAGGAAGAAAGTTCTTGTATCACAACTTATTTTGGGGGTTTTGAGGTGTTATGGCTGTCTTCCTTTTTCTCTTCCTTAATCTTGTTTAAGTTTGGATAGAAACTCATATTCTTGGCTAATGATGGCTATTTAAGTAGTTTTGATGGATGTGGTGGATTTTTGAGCTAGGGTTTAAGTTATTCAGTTGTATTTCTTGTTGTTTATATAGCATATGATGTTTATAAGCTTGGATAGGGAGTTGGGATAGTGGTTTAAGACATGAATGAGAACTTTAAACCTTGAATTCATCAAATTTCCAGCTTTAAGATTGAAACTGTCCTGCTTCTGACCTGTTTAATTCGTCCATGTTAGAGGCCAAATCAGGCTTAGATCAAAATATGAAAGTTGTAGGAAATGGTGTTATATAGCTGTCTGTAAAATTTCAGCTCAATCATAGTACTGTATCATGTGATATGACAAAAAATACCCTTGATTACCAAATGTACTGTTTTGCGGACAGTTTTGAGATTTCACATTTTTAGCTTCGTTTTTCACTTTGATCCGTATCAAATCAGCCTTTGGTCAAAACATGAAAAGTTTATCCCATGTTTCATCTTTCCAACGCATCTAAAACGCCTCAATCGGAATTTTGTAGTTTGAGTTATTGTCATTCAAATCTAGTGTTCACAATCAGACTGACATTGAAATTCGGGATCTATAATTTGCAAATTCGACCTAGATTAAATGTGACCTAGGTTGACTTGTCTTTATTAAAGTTATAACCCTTTGTCTTAATTTCGAAATGGTATAAAGTGTACCCCAATCCGATAAACATAGCTCCAATTGTGACCAAAATGCTATAAGATGTCAAATCTGTTGTTTAGCCTTTTGTCTTCAAAACTGATTTCCGGTTGTATTATTAGACTTGTATTATAATTGGATGATTTTGGAGCCTAATTAAAGGGCTATGGTGGTAACATTGCTTGTGTGTGACTTTGGGGCTGATCTGAGAAAAATAATGAAGTCATAAATGGTTGGAAAATAGGTAAATACAAAAGGCGTGCTGCCCAAATTTTCATTCGAGGACTAGACGTGTGCACTTGTAGTTTGAGCGAAGAGTTGGGGTTGAATTGAGTTTGAATTGTCTAGGTTATTCAAATCCTCTTTCATGGAGGTATGTAAGCTAGAATTTGGCCGAAACTTGTACCCTTGGAAAAATGAAAGTAACGACTAATAGAAATACGTTTTTCTCATCACTTCGACTCAAATGGTGATTTCAAAGTTTAATCGCTTCAAAATTTCAAAGTTTTAAGAGCGAGCATGAGTCTTCTAGAACATGATAAGTAATATGAATATTCTCCAAATGAGTTTCAATTACTTGATTTTCGTTAAACGAAACATTTACGTGTCGAACCTTAGTTGAGTTTCAAAACTCTTAAACGATATTTTATCGCAGATTTGGACTCCCAACAAGAAATAATACCTGAACGTGATCCTTAGAAGCACTACATCTTTGGTGAGTGCTTCCAAATACTTGATTGAACATGACACTTGATTAAATGCTTGACCATTGTGGCCAGATGATATTTGATTGATTTGGTCGAGTAAGGGTGTACTTTATCGCACTTGCCCTAATGTGATATGTACGTGTTTATTGGTGCAATTGACTTGATATACTTGTGCTTGATTTGTAAGTGTTGGAGCGGCAGCATGTACTACACTCAATCCGAGTGGGAGGTGCCTCTCATTCCTGTCTCCGTACTTTAATTTTGATTCGGTTGATTGGAGATGTTATCTCATCGACTTCTTGGAGACCCCAAACCCCACTGGCTAGTTAATCGAGTCGAACCGGCAAGGGGCTGGTCGATTAGATAACAAACCATGGGTATCTAGTGTTGTCGAGTGGAGTGTTATCTCCTCGACTAATCGGTATGCTCGAGTATTACCACCAGTGTTTATTGAGAATTTTGGGCCCAGTAGGGGGTTTGGATGGTGGACGGAGATTGTAGCTAAGTGGTGCTCTACTGGACTGGTTACTTTGCTTGAAAGTTGACTGGAGTGTCAACTAATACTTGATCAAGCTCTGGTGAAGCAATGGGAACTTGGCTCCTGAGAGCCATCCGTATCCTTATACTTTGAAATGATTATTACTTATTGGATTATTGTTTCTTATGAAAAAACACTTTACACTCGCTCATCTTGAGATTTGCTACTTGAAGTGTTATTGCTCATTTTCTTGACTTGTTATGCTCGCTATTTTCCTATTCTGATACTTTCGCTTTTAATTAATGGTCAACTTGCTATTTGGAAACTCACTGGATTTTTAGCTCATTCCACGCCATTTGTTTTCCTTACAGAGGATACGGGCGAGGCGTGAGACTTGTACAGACTAGCGTAATCTAGTTTTTCTGAATTTTGTAATTGTACTCGTACTAGTCGCTCGATTAGGGTTGAATGTATTTAGAAATCCAATCTTTTGATGTATTTGGGGTTGTATGGATGTTTGAGACAGAGATGAATGTAATTGTACTTTCCAAAGTTGGTAACTGTTATTTCCTTTATTATTGAGGTTGTACCCAATTTGAGTTGGAGTGAGTGAGTGAATCCTAGTGAGAGTTGGGCAGGCGGTCCGCAAAACCCTGGGGTACGCCTTAGGGGGAGGTGGGGTCGTCACATTTTTTATATATAGGCTTTAAAGCCAATGAGGTCAAGAGAAAACCTTGGAATTTTTAAAAGAAAAAATTTCTTCATAGCAAAATAACCTTTGAGAAGGATGAAGGCCAAATCAAAGAAGATTTTTAATAAAAGAAGATTTTAATTGCCGTGGTTATGTCTTTTTTTTTTAAAATAGGGATGCCATCCCTTAATTTATTTATAACCGAAAAGAGTACAGCGAATTAGAGGAGGGCCAAACCTGACCTCTGTTAACCTAACCTGCCGTGGTTATGTCAAAAACAATGCATTTATGTTCTCAAGAATTAAGTATAAACTCCATTAACAAAATTTACCAAGTATCATGTACATAACAGAGTGAACATTTTGGTTCAATGATATTCTTAAACTAGGGATTAAAGGATCATTTTGTAAATATTATTATTTGCTGTATTTTCTAGGTAAAGTTTGTCCAAATTTTAGCATAGCATTAATTTTCTTCAAGTTCATCTCGAATTTGATAGATTAAAATGACTATATATGATGGTTTTTCTAGTGCAATTGTAAAAATAAAACAAAATGCCATATTAATATATTATTGTAGGATGAAGTTCAAAAATTCTACTCTAGCATGTTATCTAAAAGGGCACATTTACATATGAAAACCAGCAACTCTATGGGGACAGTAAAACAGGAATTAGTGCAAAAGAGAGACAAGTGAATGAGGGCTCTAGCTCTTATTAACATATTACGCTTTCTCCTAAAGAAGTAGAAAATGGACACTAGATTAAGAATATTTTGTTGGATGTTTGTAATGTGATGATCATTTAATCATGAAGTGGGACTAACAAACTCATTTAAAATGTCAAAAGGGAGTCAATATATCTCTTAGTACTACCAATATATTCTTAACCAAAACATCCAACAAAAAGTTCCAACCAAAAGTTCCAGAACACCTAAGAATAAGTTTACCCCTATTCTATTTCCTATGTTTATGAATTGCATAACTCCAAACTGTAGTTATTAGCTTGATTAAATGTAACGAAACTTGGTTTCCCTCTTATTGTATTATTAGTAACTTATAACTTATTTGTTTCAAATAATTCCTACCTATATTAGGGTGGTAAGTTCAGGATGATGTTAGCAGTAGAAATCTCATCAACTAACTGGACAAAACTGTTTCATAATCAAGAGGAATCATTAGAAGAAAACTAAAGAAAGGATTTGAGAAACAATTAAATTTGGATTTCAACTAAATTGGCGGATGGCTTCAACATATAATTGCAAAGAATAAAAGAAAAATAATAAGTACCTTATGATTACATCAATTTGGCCTTGGTTATCATTTTTCTGATTGGTGGAGACCATTTGTGAAAGATTCAGCATACACCCGTGATGAGCATGCATTGATGTGATTTATTTCTCATTTCAAATTGTGATACAGCATCTTACTTACCATGAGAATTTTTTTTTGCTTTCGTAGTTCTTATTCTATACTTTTGATGAAATTAACTAGTTTAGAATCTTTATAACGATAGAAATATTCAGACTCTAGACGTACAGCCAAAAGTGGAAGAAGTTTAGTAATGGTTTGGACCAGTCAAAGAGATGATAATGCTGCTGATGGTTGGCAATGAGAAAAACTGACTAGTAAGGGAAGATTAGGCTGTTTGTGTTATTCTAGAATTATATTTTGAACAGGATTCTGGCCGATAGTGGACTAAGAGGAAGATGAGAATACCAATTTGCAGTAAGGTAGATTAGGCATCACAAATAAAAAGGAAGAAACATGATTATATTATATAGTAATAGATTTTAAGAAGTCCAGAATCTTAGTCTCTCCCAACACTCCCTACAATCCCTCTAAGACTCAATCCTCTATTGAGAATAATATCTTAGGTATGTCTAGCACCAATGTTTTCAGAATCGGACCGGATCGGCCGGTTCAACTGGTAGGATCGCGAACCGGACAAGCCACCGGTCTACAGCTAAAGCCGGATGGTAACGAAACACCACTAGAAACCGGATGACCCAGACGAACCGTGAAAAACCGCTTAGACTGTGAACCAGCGATTTTTGAAACTTTTCGAAAATAATGTCCAGATTGAGGCCACCAAGAATCAAACACCAAATCTTGTGATTACAACAAAGAGTCCTTACCATTAAATCACAGCCAGCGGACGAAATTGTTTTGTGTAGATATCTACTTAACTTATGAAGTGAAAAATTAAAAATACCCCAGCCCTAAGCCCGTAACTCCTAAGACACATTAGACTTATTTCTTTTTAATGTTCAACTCTCTCTTTCTCTCCTCTTTTCTTTTGTCACTCCCTTTTTAAGTAAAACTCTTTAGTTTTAATTTATTGATATTTTCTTCCATCTTTTAATTTTGTTTTGTCCATTAAATTGAAAAAATTAAAAAAGAATTATTCTCTTTAACCCTAAGACTAATTATTAAATACCATAATCATTCACTTTTATCTCATTTTTCGTTTCTTATCAAGTTTGCATTTCTATTTTCGATTCTCTTAACTTCCTTCAAACTCCAAATTTCTTTTTTTTTTTAAATTGCAATCTCTAAATCCCAAAAACGTAAATTAAAATTTAAACTCACAATATCTAAATTCTCATAGACGTGAATTTTGTATAATTTCAAAATATTGTGGTAGTTTTGGGTTGGATTTAAGATTATTTTTTGGTAGATATAATTGAAATTGAGATGAAATTTATTTGTTTCAACTTATAATTTAAAAATTTTATTTCTGAAAATCCAAGTTATTCAAAAATAGTAAACTTTTCATCATATAAAGTTTTAAATTAGCCCAATACATGTCTTATTTTGTGCATATATATATATTTATATAAATTATTTTTTTAAAAATTCATTGAACCAAGGTTGAACCGGTCCGACCGGTTGAACCTTGATCCGAACACTTCACCGGTTCAATTAACGGTCCGAGTTTTAAAACATTGTCTAGCACTGATGATGATTTAGGACCGTACCTGTGTTTTCCTATTATTCTTAAACACAGCTATCCCTAGTCCTATAAATATTTGCTGGATAAGGTGAAACATAAGTTAAAAGGATGGAAACCGAATCTTCTCTATAAAGGCAGTTACTCAGAAAGATATAGAAATGACAAAGGGAAGTATACGTATGTTGGGGCACCAAGTTGTGAAGCAACACTCAAATCATAGAAGAATGAAGGTAAGTACAATTCAGAAATGAAAAATTGCAAGTGATTGGCATATTTGATGCAGAAGAAAAAGAATAACTTGATCACTAATGTTCAAGAAAAATGTATCCTTAAAGATGACACTCGTATTGATAGCATACTAAAACCAAATTTCTAATTGTGTAAATTTCCATCAATGTGATGACAAAAACCAAGGATTTTAGCTCCTTGATCTAATAAGTAATGGGAAATAAAGGTACATTATCTATTATGCAAAAAAATCACGATGACTCATCAGTTCGTAATTGTAATTCAAGAGGTAGTCAAAGTACTTCAACAACTTTTGCCATCATAAAAGCAAAGCACCTACATGGTATTTTCTCATACATGTTCATATGCCTAATTGAGGGGTAAAACATCTTTTATTGCAATCTCGAAGTGACTAAATTTTTCATCAAATGAGTTGCTCTCACTAATTTTTCAAAGGTCATTGTTCAATCAACAGCTCAAAACATAGTCCACATTGTTTAGAAGCAAAGAGATAAGAGATTAGTTTGCCAACCACAACTCTGTATCTTTTAGACGCAGGAATAGCCACATTCTGTTGTTCTGATCAGTGAAGAAAACCTCACAAGATCCTAATTACTAAGGGCAATGTATGATAAGGGAAAACTAGTACTAGCACAAAACAGATAGAATTGATGTGTAAGGAACACAAATATTTAATTTGGATATACAGAACATTAAACCACAGCCACTGTAATAGAAGCTTGGAAGCAATTTACAAAGGTAAAAATGATTACTATACAGCTATCGTAAGTTTCGAGCTTATTTTATGTATTAGAGCCCCAATGCAGAACTCGTGCTCCTTTTCTTGGGTACTCTAAGGTGGTCTTAAGCACAAGTCTATGAAGGCTGACTCCAGCAATAGTTTCGTGTAGTTACTTGCCAAGTCGGCTAGGGGTTCATTCAGTATAAAAGAAATTGTGAAGCCTTTGCCAATAAGCCACAGAATACCGCAGAGAAATTCATAAGAACAACAATTCGTAGAGGTTTAGAATCAGTGGTCATTAGATTGCTTTTTTTCTCAGTTGTAAATTTTCTGCTACTCTCATGGTTTATCCCTAGTGACTTCTGATGAACTACAGCAACTACAAAACAAGCAGCGTAACAAAATATTGTGAACAAGCAGGGTAAAAAAAAAAAAAAAAGCCTAGAACATGTTCATGCCAAAAAAATTGTGAAGCTGTCAGAAGAAGAAAACTGAGTTCATTGGCAGCCGTTACACCAGATCATGTTGACCATGTTAGGGTCTAAACAAAAAATAATGCACCTGGACCAGCCCCCCTGCAACCGAAGTAAACACAAATTGCTGCTTTGATTTTCAGTAAAAGTGTGACAGGCACTGCAATTACTTATATGAAAACTTGGACAATTTGAATTCAGTATGAAGACTTTCTGATTTTGTAACCATGGTAGCAAGGATAAGAAACTCAAAATTTAATCACAATGCAAGCAACATCCATCAAAGCAAATGAGATCAACAAAAACATGCAAAATCCCTATGACTAAATTGAAAATGCATGAGCCTTGAGGCACGTTTCCTATGAGGATGACAGTAGCTATATCAGAAGCTAGAGAAAGCTGGCCAAGTATTGCCAACAAAAGTGATGTCTTTCCCTCTTCGGTGCTACCAACAATTGCTACTAAGCTACCACTTGGTACATCCAAGTTAACATTTGACAATATAGGTTTCTCTGCCCGGTATCTGTGGGAAATGCAAACAACAAAGGCAATAGGTTTTATTTGTAACTTTGCATTCAGGCCCAAAGAACTCTTAATTTCATCTTTTACATGGCCCTCTCCAGAGCCTTTCATAGGTCAGAATCATTGTGTTCGTTGGAAGGATCAACTTTAATCTAATTGTTCATACAGAACAAAATTAAGATGACATACTAGTGAAAACTACAAGATTTGGTTAATTCATTGAATTTTGTCAACTGTTCTAATAAAGCAATGGTTTTGAGTTGTACATGCTGACTAGCACAACACCAATCCTAAAGCTTTCATTAGATAAGGGCGTGCAAAGTCTAAAGTAGGCTTTCATGGCCAAAAGTATTCAGGATATAGGACTTAATAAAGGTTACACGTATGGCCCAAGTAAGAGAAACAAAAGAAGCATTTCTCGATCTTTCAAACAGAAAAATGGCCATATAATAGATAAAGGTGACTGGAGGATATAAGCCAAAGTAAAACTCCACAATCTGCTTCTACACCTATCTGGTTAAGCACACACTATAGAGCAATTATAGAACCTTCCTTGTTTTCATGGGTGGAAGATCTTCCTGCTGCATGATCAATATAAGAATATTGCCTCTCATTCCTAATGCAAGAAATAACAACGAAGGAAATCAATTTATGAACATGTCCATAAGCCTAAATCTTTTATCAGATAATCAAAGTGAATTATTATTAGACATTAGACAAGCACTTTTCTGCACTTTTCTTGTAATAGAACTTATCTAACTAGAGTAATTCCTGTAAGAGATAACACATCATGGTGTGTGCAAGGGCAACTGAAATGACCTAAGGTTCTAGCCTTAAAATTCAAAGAGTAGTGTTATCTAACAACTCTAACAACAGATATTTACTAGTCTCTTAGAAAGATTCCAGGGACTCAACTTTCACCCCGCCATACTACAAAAAAGGAAAACACAAGCAATGAAGCTTAATACTTATGAATCTGACATACTCCGGCAAATAACACCCCCCCCCCCCCCCCCCCCCAAAACCAAAAAAAAGAAAAAAAGAAGAAAGGCACACACACATGTATAAAAAAACATGAACTAGAAAATTTCGATGAAATAAGAACATTCCTGATTGTACCATCGTTTCCATCTCCCTCCAAGGCTAAGTTAACAAATTTGTAATTTGCATTAAAAAATCCTTTACATCTATAGCTTGAATTATCTCACAAATCTATGTAAGGTTGATTATCATACCAATAGTGTTTTGATCTGTCTGAATTCATTTTTCACTCCTTGTGCTATTATGGTATAATCCTCCCAACATTAAATTAAACAATTTCATCGCGCTTCCAAATCTTACAAACAAATTCCACTTCCTCAAATTGTTTTGAGTCGTTACTTGCTTCAAAAATGTTGTCTTTATTAGCTTCACTATCATCATAAACGTTCTACGTGAAGTATGTTGCAAAACGAATACTACATAACATGAAAAATAAAGAGTGAAATGTATACGACAAAATTAATATGCTCATAACTCAATCTAGTAAAGCAGATGCTATGCTTTTGAATCATTAGCTGTAAAACAGCCAATAAGGTTTATTTACATCAACGTTGTGTGAAAAATCAAAAGCAAGACAAAAAAGCCAGAGACCCACAAATACTATCCAACATCATTAAACCTATACTCTTATGCCCTCTTCTTCTTCCTCTTGATCATATCACAAACAAATGCCTTCTCCAGCTTCTCCACCCTCTGAGTTAATGTATTCAACATCCGCATCTGCACTTCATTCCTCTCATTGAGTTGAGTCATCAACTTCATCATTTTTTCATTCTTCTCCATCATCATCTCCAGCAGTTCCCTGTTCCTCTTGTCATCACCTCCCCCATACTTTCTTCCTTCATTCCCCTGTTTGGCTCTGATCACATCCTCCATTTGCCTCGTCTCCAGGCTTTCCTCCACACATTCACTCAAAGCAGGAGTCCTTTCACAGGTATCTTCTCCATTATCCTCCATTGGTGAATCAACAACTTGGACCTCACAGCAATTCTGGTTTTTAATATTCTCAAGAGGCATTAGTTTGTTAAGACGGGCCTCTACATCCACTTTCATTTTTGAATCAATTCCAGCATCCACCTTCTCCACATCCTCAACACGATTGCCTTCCTCAGCAATCATTTCTAAATCGGCGCCAACATCATCCTCTCTGTCTCGTTTCGGAGCCCCTGATTCTTCATCATTTATCAAGCCGTCTGAAATCTTCCCCTCACACAATGGCTCCTCATCTGCTCCTCCATTATTTCTTTCCTCTGTGCCTTGACCAGACCCATTATTCCCAAAATCAAGAACATTACCATAATTTTGGGGAATTTGATCCTCAGAACCATCAAATTTTTCTACCGAATTCCTTGCAGCAGCAGCAGCAGGAGGAGCTTCATCTTTGATCTCAAGAACCTGATATTCTGGTTGTTGATCCTTCTCAGCGAGGGTTTCAGATTCAGGTTCAACTAAATTAACATCAGCCGACGTAGAAGCAGCAGCAGCTGCAGCAGCAATAGCATCCACTCTTTCTTGCAGCGCAATTGCCTTCCTAATCACACTCTTTCTACAATCCCTAACCCCAGAATCCACACCGCGAACTGAATCCAACCTGAATAGCAGAGCCATCAACATCTCATTCACCTTCAACCTCTCCTTCCCGTCCTTCTCCAGCAACTCCACCTCCTCACTTCTCCAAACCCTAGCTTCGATCTCATCCACTTCCTTCTTAATCGCCATGATCTTCCTCATACTTTTCCTCACCAGAAAGCCCCTAAAGACCTTCTGGATTTTGGATGCCGACTTGGAGCAGTCCGGGCCGGATTCCGACCCGACAAATTGGACCGGGATCTGAACCACCTTCTGACTCCTGGTCGCTGACTTCGCCTCCTCCTCCTGAGGCCGGACAGGGATTCGAAAATTTCCGACAGAGGGCTTTGGCCGTTGCTGGCTTCTATAAAAGGGAAAAAAATCCATAGTATAATGGCAACTTTTATGATTTGGAAATATTTTGCTACTGAAATTTGGGGATTTTCGGTTTTAGGATTTGAGAGAGGGCTTTGGGCTATTTATACTGGTGGTTAGGAGGGAAAAGAGGAAAGATTTGAAATTCCAGAAGTTTCCTTGAGACCGAAGAGATTTGGGGCCTTCGGGAAAATTCTAGGACTGTGTGGAGTTTTCTCAATTCTGTAATATATGTAATTCTATTTGGCGCCTGCACGGCCAAATGTGTGCTCTTGCGTCATGTTTAGATTTTCGAGCAAAATGCAGTTTAAGTCCCTAGTGTTTGGGAATGTATCAATTTGGTGCCTACTAGTTGATGGAGAACACCTTTAGTCCTAAAGGATCAGTTTTGGCTAATTCATGACAATTAACATGTGATTTAGCCAATTTGGATGGAAGGAAGAGTGGCTTTGTGCCTGGTACCTGCCAATATTTCAAAAACTTGGGCAAGGGAAAAAGCTTTTCTCCATTAATTTTTTTATTAAATTAAGTTTTATTGATCTAAACTTTGAAAGTAAATCAAAAGGAAAAAATAAATATGTACGAGCAAAGTAAATATGTTTGAGCAATCTTGTGATAAAAATAGTCTAGGTTATTAAGCTTTAATGGCAAAGAAATTATTTTCAAGTGTTACAACTTTAAAATTCGAGTGATGATTCCCAAAGTCCTATCTTTTTAAAGTTTTAATTGACACTCCAATCCATGTGATTCATATAGTCCTAAGAACAAGATAAATAATTTGTCTAAAACTGAACTAGATTTCCTTTAAAATCCAATTCTACGTAAAATTTCATGATTTTCAAAAATTTTCACGTGGAGCAATAAAAAGTTAGAACTAAATTCAATTTCTTGAAAATTGAGCTATGATAAAAATTGTTTTGATTCAAGGAAATTGTACTTTTTACCCAAAGGAAGAGAGTCAAATGGAACTCCATTTCTTCGACATCAATTTTATGCAAAACGAGTTATGTAAAATTTCCCGATTTCTAGGAAATTGACTTTCTCTCTGTTCTTTTCTTTAGAGAATGTTGAAATCAAAAGTGATTTCCTAGAAGTTGAGTGTTGTGTAAAACTCAACTAGATTTCCTAGACCTCGAGATCTATGCAAATAGAAAAAAATTATTTCCATCAAGTTTTTTTAAGTAAAAACCTAATGGATATCAAGCTTGATGTAATTGCACAAATTATTGGAAATCAAGTCCTGTTTCAAATTTCTTTTTTTTTTCTAGAAATTATCTTTTCCTAAAGTTCATCTTTAAAAAGGAAAAAAGAAAACGTTAGCTAAACTCAATTTTAGTAACAGCACGTTCCGGTTAGGACTGCAAACGAACCGAGCCGCTCGCGAGCAGCTTGAGTCGAGTTCGAGCTGGCTCGAGTAGAAATCGAGCTCAAAATATTAAGCTCGTTAGCTCGCGAGCCGACTCGCGAGCTCGAGTATATATATATATATATATATTTTTAAGTATATATATATATATTTTTTTAATTTTAAGTATATATATATTTTTATATTTTTTATTTTAATAGTAAAATTACATATATATTCTTAATATTTTATTATTTATTAAGAAAAAATATTATTTTATTTATTTTTTAAAAAATAAATTTTTTATTTTTTATTTTTTTCGAGCTCGAGTCGACTTTAAATTGCCAGCTCATCGAGCTCGAGTTCGAGTTCGAGTTCAATAAAATTAAGTCAAGACTCGGCTTGATTAGGCCAAAATTCGACTCGACTCGACTCGGCTCGTTTGCAGCCCTAGTTCCGGTCACATGCTACTTTTCGTTGCACGTTTGCACTTCTCCTTCCAAATTACTGGTTAATGGTTAAACGTCCATTTTTCTAAATTGGTCAAAAATTAATATTTTGAGGACTAGTCTATTTGAATTGCTATTTTTAAGAGTTTTTAAAAAAAATATACCGTAGCGATTTGATATATATAAGGTAAAGAAAAAGTAATTTAAAAATGTGTTCACAGAAATATAAAAATTTTTGTAGGGAAAACCTCAATCCAAACAATAAATGTGCTGTGTACAAACCAATAGGGACAATATGGTCCGCCTCTAAACAAGGCGACTAAAACTGCATTTTTCGTGAGGCTTATTAGCCCTATAAACATTACGTACTCGACTCAAGTCATCAAATCCTCAAATAATTGTTAACAAGTATGTTGGGCATCATTAATGATCATGTGAATCTACTAATGATTTTGAGTGAACTATGTAGTTGGTGGTAATATCATTGTAGACATATTACATTTTAATTTATATGTTATTGCTTCATTATTTTGGAGTTGCTAATAACTTGCATCTATTTACTTATTGTAAATACTACAATATTTCGATATCTCTACAATAAAATACTATTATGTTGCCTTGGTTACTTACACATTCGCTAGATGCATGACAATGTATACACCATAATTGTTAGATGTATGACATATATTCAAGTTTTGAGTTTTAAGTTCAAATTTACATTAATTATCATTCATCCCAAACTGAGGCAATGCTTAATAACACAATTCATCACTTAAACTTGGCTCCGTTTGATAACACTGAATCTGAATTCTAAATTCTGAATTCTGAATTCTGAATACTGAAATAATTAATTTGCTGAATTTTAAGCACTGAAAAGAGATATATGAATGTCTGAATCTTAATGCTGAATCTATTTATACTGTTTGATAAATATTCATAACTTAATGCTTAATAAGCTAAATTGTACAATTTTGCCCTTCTATCTTTTAATCCAAAAAGGAAATAGAACACTATGATTTAATTAACTTAAAATTGTTAGGTATGAAAATGACAATGATTGTGAAGAGCAATGCATACAGTGACAATGTTTCTTTGTGTGGGAAAAGGGTATGGTTTCATTGTTTTGAGAATGGGATAACGAGCTTTTAATACTCCAAAAGCACGTTCAATTACATTTCTCAATCTTGCATGTGCTTGGTTAAAACGTTCTTCTTTTGATCTTGGACGAGAAGCATTTCGAAAATCAGACAACCAATATCTAATATTTCGATATGGTGTCATAAAGCCACGTGTGTGTGGATAAGCTGCATCACATAAATAATATTTATCTGCACAAAAAAAATATATATCAAAATATAAATGTTTGTGGATGAAAATTACTGCAAAAAAAATACTATTGTTAAAAAAAAATTTTGAATAGAGAATATTAGGTTGTTTTGTTTAATTAGATAAGGATTTTGAATAGGGAATATTAGGTTGTTAATTAGATAAGGATTTTGAATGTAATTAACAAACAGGGATATATTTGGTAGATAAGATAAAGTAGTTGAAGTAAATCTCTTGATTCTTATCAAATTAAGCATTCAGCTACGATTCTTGTGCTGAAAAAAATACATACAAATTCAGCACCACTTAATAAGTTCAGCAGGTGAATTTTTATTTATCAAACACCCACAACATCTGAATGTTTGAATGAATTCAGTTTCAGCACTTTTTTATGTTATCAAACAGGCACTTAATCTATTTAGATCTTAATATATTCAGATGTGTTTAATAACCAAAATTGAACATCTGAATTAATTTAGTGCTACTGAATTTCTTAGGCAAAATTTGCTTCCAAAAATAAGTGATAAACTATTCACTTCTCACTGAATGTGATATTCACTTTTGATTTAATACTTAATAATTCAATAATTTAATAGATTCAAAATTCAGTTTTATCAAACGCACAGTCACATCAAATATTGTCAGATGGTGCAAAAGTGGACGATATGGGATCCTTGCAACTGATGTAGGCATTAAGATAACATAATTGACATATCATATCAAATATTGTCAAATGGAGACAAAGAAACAAATTATCATTCATTGGAAGTTGTATTCACATTTCACAATCAGATCCATCTATTCAAATACAGACATATCTGTTATCTTCTTCAATTGTTACTGGATTATGGCATCTTTGAAGACTCCCCAACTCATCTTATGCTTACCTGTTGGGAAAGAATGGCATTTTGAAGTAACTAACTATGAGAAAGTCCAAGGACCCCTTTTTTTTTAAAAGGGGAGATTACTTGGATTTACCTTCTATATATACTAATAATAAACTCTTATAATAATTATTTAGGAATAGATCTTCATAGTGGTGGATCTAGAAAATCTCATTAGGGGGCACTTTCTAATTCATTGTGATAAATCTCGTAAGATTCAATTGAAAACTTCATACACACTTCTGATAGCCTTCACATGCATATTTAAAATAGGTATAAAATATGTAATTCTTGTTGTACAATTCACATTAAAAAATTTAACCAAATCTTAGTTAATAATTCAACATTTATAGAAATAAAAGCAAAACAATATTAGAACAAAGTTAATCAGCAGTAAACATATGCAAATCTTAATCTTAGATCTGGCAAACAAAAACAAAAAAATAAACATATGCATGGAAAATTCAAATTTTGTTATATGTTAACCTATTTGATAAGCTGTTCCATTTTAATTTTAAAATAATGTACAAAACCCCATATTGCATTAATATACAGATTTACTATCATAGCCCTTCGTTGGGTATTATTAAACTACATCATAATCAATACATAATATAGAATATTAAAAAGTCACAAAGATACTATTGAAAATCGCAACATCACATTTAGACATGCATGATCATGACTACTTAATCCTTTGATTCTTGAGTGATATAGATGGTTTTTTCCTAAAAGAGCAATTCACGTTACTTATTTATTATTCTTTACCATGTATTAGTGGGTGTAACATGTAATCTTTTTGAACAAAGTAGAGGCACATTAGTAAAAACGTTTCTTTAAAAAAAATTCTTTTCTATCGAACTCTTTGGATTTCCTGGGGGCCGATGGGGTTCTGTGCCCCATGGCCTTCATAGTATATACTGGTATTTTCCCCTGCATTAGCACGAAATATTTTTTTTTATTGTGATTAATTATGATTGAATGCAACATTAAATAATTCATTCACAATATTTTTATAAATTATTCATATTTATGTCAAAAATTTATTAAACTCCAAATATTTAAATACCATATTATCTTTAGAAAATTTTATTCGTAAATGTATTATAATGTGATAATATTCAATAAATAGTATAATTCATAAAGAAAGAAATAACAGGTATTCTTTGAAGTAGTAATTAAATTTTATCATAAATATGATTATACACCTACTCATATTTATTTTCAATTCAAGACAAAAGCAAAACTACAATAATCTATTTGTACATGAATGATATATTATTGTTTATCAAAGTTAATAAGTTTACCAATGTAATAATTGAATTAATGCTAAGCAAATTTTTCATATATTGAAAAAAAATAATTCAAATTTATTAAATAAGATATGGATTGTTAAAAGTGAGAGAAATTATAAATAAAATTGGTTGGAAGAAAATTAGATGCAAAAATGGGTAAAATCAAATATCCATTGACCTATTAATTTTTTCAATTAGGCATGCCACCTCGAAAAGAGAAAAACTAAGCATTTGCCTCACAACATCAGAAAAGTATAAATGTTTATTTTTCATTTTTCTTGCAAATTTTTCTTTCCCATCTTTTTTTTAAAATTTTTTGTAGGTTTTAGGATTTACTATTACTTTCCTTGAGTAGACCAAATTTATTGAAAATCATCGGAACCTGACATTGTATCTATATATAAAGCATGAGGAGGGGGTTTGGTGTTAAAATTTTGTCATTTTTTGATTTATCAATTTTACCCCTATAAAAAGTAAAGATTTACTAAGAATAACTACTTAATTTAGTAACTTCTAATAATTTTCAGACCCAATAGCTTCTATTTGTTTTTTTATTTGTTTGTCAAAAAAAATTATAACTTATTTTTTATTTGCAAAAAAATTCTATTGATGTAAATAAAAACAACCTATTTTTTTTCTTAATTTGCACATCCATTGGGCGTACTTTTCCAACTAGTTGTGAATAAAAGAGAGAGGCAATTATGTAGGTTAGTTTAAATTCATTGCTAAGAATAGAATAAAGGCTATCAAAGTAGTTACCTTTGATTGCAGAAAGTCTAACATTTCTAACCATCGAGTCGAAGTAAAGGTATAAAATTGGCTCCTTAATCTATTAAGTGATTCAACTACCTAAATTAGCCGAACCCATGCAAGAAACTAAATTAGAAATTTGTCCTCCCCCGCAAAATTCAGTTCAATCTTTTGGTGTCCAATATCGCCCTGGAAAATATTCTCGTCCATGAAACTACCATTACAGTAAATAAATATTTTTCGATGTGTCCTATTACTCCTAAGTTAATTTTGGCTTATCTTCTAAGCCATTGCTTTTACATAACCCAATTTGTTCCCTTTTTGAGAAATTTTTTCCCTTCTTTTAATGTTTTGTTGGATTGGACCATATGCTTAGACTTACCCATTTTGTAATGTGGCTAATTAAATGTCTAAATCATGCAAATTGAAAGTATGATATTGTTCTAAAATGGAAAAACATGCAACAGTATGTGGTACTAATTTAGTCAAATATTGAAAATTTTATGAAAAATACTTCAAACTTATGTAGTATTTTATCAATAAATGTAAGTCCGCAACATCTATAAATAAGAAAATAACTTATGGATCAATGAAGAGTCAATTTCTCTTGAAATATCTCTTATGCGCAGTTAAGAAGAGAGAGAGAGAGAGAGAGAGAGAGCAGTGTGTACTATCTTATTTTGTAACTTATAAAGATTACAAAGTTAAATATTTTGCAACCTATTGATAATGGGTCAGGAACTGGCATTACCTAAAAAAGATGCAGTGGACAATCGACACAGCCACTGTTGCATGTCATTAATGGAAGAAGACACCAATAAAGTGCCCAAAATCAGTCTTAATTGAACCCAGAGAAAGGAAGCATCTCAAATCAAATTTATACATAACAATGATCAACCAACTTTGATCATCAGACAAAGGAATTACCACACGAAATTAATGAGACAAGTTCTTCAAAACCACGGCAGAGGTTTAATTTGTAAGTGTCTGGTTAAAATTGTAGTGGTGTATAAGAATTAATTAGCGCTCATATGGGATTACGGTAGCTTATGGAGAAGCATTTAACTTAATAAAATTTTCGGTAGGAGTACTTATTAAGTTCTTAACTATAATGCTTGTATGCATGCTTGCAAAAAAAGTGACTTTTTATATGATAATTTGTGATTTTGAATTTTGTAATGTTTTCATCTCTTTATTCAATTAAGAATTTACGATAAAATGGTCAAAATTTATCTTTTATTTTAAAAACATTAAAATTATTCTAAAAGCATTATTTTTTAGCTTCTTTTAAAAGTAATTTTGAGATAAATAAAAAACTCTGCTCCTAATTTGATCAAATGATGCTTATCAAACAATTGAAAAGTGCTTATATCACTTAAAAAATGGTAGAGGAAAAAAAATGAAATATAGATTCTAATAACTTTGAATTAATCATTTTAAACTCGTCGTTTTAGATCAAAAAGTTATTGGGCCAACTCAGTGGACCGAAGTGTTACACAACTACATTAATATTCATATCCATTCAATCATTGAGACCACCAACTTCTTTTGAAAAGTAGCAACAGTAATCAAATTAAAGAAAAATTAAAATAGATTTTTTTTATACTGATAGCATATACACTATTAAATCTTTTTTTTTTAAGTATAATATAAGGTCTCAAATTCGAAACTTATCACTTACACTCTCTCCCTCCCCTAACAAATCTAAATACATGCTACACATGCAAAATTTAATGTTTAAAATTGAATTGAGATGATCTGGCATGTATTCAAGTCGTAAGTGCATATACTATAGTGCAAAATTAATGTAAAAATTTATTTCAAAATCAACTAAACACCTATGTGGACTTCAGAGGTTCAATATGCGTCACTTAATAGCAAAATTTAGCCAAGTTACTTAAATATTTTACCAAATAACAATTCAAATCATGAATCCTGACTTGCACCCACCATGCAACGAAACATCTACAGCTGCAATTGATATCCAGACAGCTGTGACTAAGATCACCACCATAATTGAGAACATTCCCCAAAGTTTAATCTTGGAGCAAAATTAATACTTGATTAACTACGTGGATGCTTTATTAGCCAATTCCTCCAAACTTCAAGTGTATTACTAGTCTAAAACAAAAACCCACTACATAATTGTCAGACGTTGAACGAGATGAAGCAACCCAAGCCAAAAAAAAAAAATAAATTGATACTTTGTACTAAATAAGAGGTACTAAACAAAAATTTCTAAATGCAAATCTGCTAAAACATGAATAGTGGCAAGCCATGGATTTCACTAGCCCATATTGGCAAGCCAATCCCAGTTTATTACCGTAGCCGTGAAAGACAAAAATAATAATTTTTCAAAAGCTTGTTAAATCCAAACACCAAAGCTATTGAGTGTTTGACCTGAATAAAATCATTAAAAATCTTAGTGACCTGTATGGTAAAATAAGTAAGACGGATAAAATTTGTCTGACAAAACATTCCTCTTTGTACATAACCAAGAAAAGTAGCTCAAAAATTGCTGAAAATTTGCTTAAACCCACAAAAAAACCATGAAGAGCTGTATGTGGTGAAAATAATACATCGCCGAATCTTTATGGACGCTTGCGCATTGTTAACATTGATACGAAGCAAGTTAAGTTTGACAGAGAAGACAAGTCGTCATAAAATACAGTGTGATCCACGAGCACAGATATGTGTATGATAGGCGCAGCAGATCATCTACTCATTCTGGGAGAAGATCTACTCATTCTGCATGTAATGGTACAATCGTTTATTAACTTTAGTCTCAGCAGATTATCTCCAAGTTACACTGGCAGCGGAACCAGACAGCATTGCTGAACATCTTTGGCTGCTTATCATCCTGCAAACCATACAACCATGTCCAACAGACCGTGGAATTAGCGTTGCTATGTAAATAAGAGAACCAACTGCTTTAGATTAAACGAAGCTGGTATTGCAAGAAGTCCATACATCATCATATCCATATGCCTACGTTGAAATGTTGTCCCAATCAATTGCTCTGTCCTCGAACTCAAATCCTGACTGATGAAGCCTGCTTCGACCCAACCGACCGATCACTGCAAGACCTGGGAAAAAAAGGATAAACAAACAGTAAGCTGGAGAAAACTTGGATGTGACCTTCAAGATCGAGAGGGACTGTGTGTATAACAAGCGTGCTGGTTGGATAGAAAGACTGCCTGTGCTTAACTTCCAATGGCTGGCTATCATCTCTCACTGTGTCTATTACAATAGAGTAATAGTTGATTTTACACACGCATTTCAATTGAGGAGATAAAAAGCGCATGAGTCATAGAAGATGCAACAGAAAATCTGATCAAGTACAAAAAATAAAATACTCTCCTTAGCCTAAAGCAGGTTGTAGATTAAAACAAAAATATACATACGTTACTATAAGAACCGTGATTTAAACTTAGGACCTAAAGAATCAAACAAATTAACCATGAGTTTTTTTATTGAAACTTTTCTGGTAATGCAACCATCTGCAATCCTTACCTTCAATCATTTTGTATAGGGCTGACCACCATCTTTCCCGGGAAACCTGGTATTGGTCAAGGGTTTCTTCAATTACTGTATCATGCTTCCCCTCCAAAACTCCTTGCAGAGTCATCACTGCATCCTTTGTTCTCTTGAGAATATTGTCATCATCATCAATTTCCAACTGAACAAGGTCATTCTGTGATGAAGTGAGGCTAACAGCCAAAGCAAACTGTGCAGCAGCAGCCCAGCGGGAAGAGGCAAGCCATCTCCTTTGGCCATCTAGCTGAGTTTCTCTCTGCAATTTGTTGTCCCCTTCTCCTCCAAATACTAGACTGCGAAGGTATTCAGCATTTGCTGCCCCCGTACTCCGCACCATCTTAGAGAACGCACTTTCTTCATTTTGCAATAGTCTCTCTGGTGTATCATATTCAAGGACCTAAAAGGACAACACAGAAAAATAAGGATATTACAGTTGATCATACAATATTCTACAACTATAAATCAAATGATGTGAGACATTAGAAAACAATCCCTCATTGTCAGAATAAGATCTGCAATGTTTTCTGCAGATACTTTCTTTCAATTTTTCCTGAAACAGTATCATATATTTGAAAATGAAAAGAGAAAAACAGATGGATACATACCCGACCAGAATCAAGAAGAAGAATTCTGTCGCAGTCGATAATGGTATTCAAACGATGAGCTATAATAAGCATTGTGCACGATTTAAACTCCTCTCTTATGGTCTTTTGAATAAGAGCGTCAGTCCTAACATCAACAGCTGCAGTTGCTTCATCAAGTACAAGAATCTTCGCACGGCGAAGCAACGCCCGAGCAAGACTAAGCAGTTGCCTCTGTCCAACACTGAAATTTTCGCCTGCCTCCAAGACCTTGAAACAGGAAAAAAAGGTTAGGGTAGAACTATATAAACTGTAGTTAACACAGCTAACAGGCTAAAAATTTAACTTTTTGTTAGCTTAGCCTCCAAGTTAACTTTACTCTTGTTCTCCAGGTTCCAATATGACTGAATTGAGAGATGCCAAGGTTCTCTTACCTTAAAAATTACTTAATCTTGAGTCTCTGTTTCTTATGTGATTGCAATACCTTTTCACTAGAATGTTGAATGATGAAAAATGGAATGAATGCACTGTTGAGATGTTTTATTGTCTTCTTTATGTATGCATGCTAATCTTTGTTGGTAAAGGCTGAAGAGTTCCTTGATCTTCCATTCTTTTCTCTTTCTTCCTTAATAATTGGATTCAACTTCTTTTCCCATAGTTTTAAAATCATGTTTGGTTTGATGACATTTTTGCTTACTACACTATTGCATCATTATAAATCACATCCCAGATATCAGATATTATCAAAATTGAAACAAGAAGCTTATCAGCAAGTCCTCATTCGTCAATTAATATGTTTACACAGCATGCATGCTTTACACTCCCTAAAAAATATGCATGAATCATTAATAGCTAATTCTTAGTTACTAACCGGAACTTAATGTTTCTAAATATCCATTCCATAATTTTGCATGTAGCATAGATAATGTAACGGATTTTATTGAGACAAAAACATTATACTTCAAATCTTATGCCAAAAGGAAAACTGCCAAATTAAGTGATCTACAAATAAAATGCCCATAAAAGCATTTTATTTGGCAATTTTCTCACCCCAAAGGATCTTTATATTCTCATTTATTAGCATGCAACAGACACAAAAACAAGTAACACGCCTAGCAGAGGGTTATTTAAAACATTTTTCAAAACAAAATGCTGGGCCAAAAGGACTTCAGCCACGTTATTGGTAGCCCACTACCTAAGGTACACTATCAACCAACAGAGCTGACCACCATATCAGCTGTGGTCCAAATGAGACTTGTCAAATGAACATCAGCCAGAACTTCTGTGCCGCAAGAATACAGGAGAAATCAAGAGAAGCGTCCATTGGATTGAATGGCAAATAGTAAGCATGACAATGTCTAATTGTAGATCAACTTTTATTGTGTTGATAATTAACCAAAGCACTTTCATAATGCAATATTTACCAACCCTAAGAATGTCTGCCAACAGTAACTTCATTAACACAAAGTAATAGGGAAGCTATGCAAACTAAAGCTTCTGTATCTGGAATAAATAATGAATCTCTTGCTTCACAACCTTACTTTTATTGCTTTTCCTCTCTCTATCTGGCAGAAAGTTGCTTCTGCTTTTAAATACATATACAGGTGGCGCTAAGACCAAGTATACAATATGTACATGATAGTTTGTCAAAGAATCTATCAGTTCAATGTTAGACAGTCAATGTGCTAGCAGAAAAGAAGGGCATATTGAACTCTAAACTCTGGGACGTTCTCTTGGATACTATTCTTTCAGCATTTGGAGCACAGGTAATGGCTTTAAGTTAGACCATAATAAAGAATACTCCCTCCATCCCAGTTATTTGATCCTGTTTCAGAAATCCAACATTTTAAAAATAGTGGTTTGATTGTGATGTTTGTGCTTCTCTTTCCAATTTTACCCTCACAAATTCAGATTTTGAATTTGAATGGTAACATGCATATGATTAAAGGGAGGGACTATATTGAAAAGAGAGACTAAAAGGTGCTTTGACTTTCTCAACAGGAGAAATGTTTTGGGACATACCAAAATGGAAAGTAGGACACTTTCAATGGGACGGAGGGAGTATGATGCTTTTCATAGTTTTTCTTTCGACTAGTAATGCGTCCCTTGAAACACTAAAATACTGTTTTTGGCACAGGGGACATATGAAAGGGAAATATTAACAAACTATTGATTTGCATATAAAGAGCCAACAGACAAATTGCAAACAAGAAGTGCAAAAAGTTTGATTTTTACCTCTGCATCCAGACCCAAAGAACTCCTCCTAATAACATCTTTCAAATGGGCTCTCTCCAAAGCCTCCCAAAGGTCAGCATCATTGTGTTCGTTGAAAGGATCAAGATTAAATCTAACAGTTCCTACAGAAAATAAAATGGCGGTCAAAAGACTAGCCAAAACTACAACATTAGCTTAGTTCACTGAATTTCATCAAATCTTGAAATAAAGTAAGTGAATTTGGTTAACTTGAAAGGTGCAAACCATATACTTGATAACTGATAACAAAGGATAGGAAAATTTTGAGTATGGTTTTGAGTTGTATATGCAGAGTAGCGCCACAACAGTGCTAAAGAATAGATTCTTAAATAAGAGCATGGCAAATCCAACAAGCCTTTCATGGCCAAAAGCTATCAAGATATAAGGCTGATTAAAGGTTATAGACATGTATCAAGCAAGAGAAAACTAAAGAACCATTATTCAATCTTTGAAACAGGAAAATCGCCAAATAACAGAATTAATTACCAGACGATATAAACCAAAGTAAAACTCTGCAATTTGCTTCTACACCTGTGTTGTTAGGTACAGATTATAGATAATTTTAAACCACCCTGATTTTCATGGATGGAATTATCTTCCAGCTGCATGAAGAATACAAGAATACTGCCTCCTATTCCTAATGCACGAAGAAACAACCAAGAACACGAGTTTATGGACATGTCCATGAGCATTAATATTTAACAAGATAATTGAAGTTAATCACTTACAAATATTAGGCCAGCAATATACTTGTAACAGAACTTAACTAACTAGAGTAATACCTACAGGAGAGAACATATCAAGGTGTGTAGAGTTGAAATAACCTAAGGTTTCCGGCCCTATAATTCATAGAGAGTATTGTTGTATAACTATAAATGGTTACTAGTCTGATAAGATATTAGAGGATCAATGTCCCAGCTGTCACACTACAAAAGAGAAGAACACAAGAAATGAAGCTTAATATGGTTCCAACACGCTCCACCAAAAATAGATTGAAAAAAAAAAGTTCAAATTGAAATAGAAACTACACGAAAAGTTTTTCTAATGTTTTCATCTCATCTCCAGGACTAAATTCCACATACCTGAGAACAGAACTGGAGCTTGTGGTATAATACCAAGGACCTTACGAAGATCTGTCAACCCAAACTTTGCTGTATCACAATCATCAATCAAGATTCTTCCTTTCTCCAGTTCTACAAGTCGGAATAGAGCATTAAGCATGCTGGATTTCCCTGCTCCTGTTCTACCAACTATACCCACCTTGTCGCTTGGAGGAATATAGAATGATATACCATGGAGAACTGGGGGAAGTTCAGGCCTGTAACGCAAGACAACTTCCTCAAATGTAATAGATCCTGACGAAGGCCATCCAGGAGGAGGGCGGTTGCCGTCAATAATTGCTGGACCTTCAGAAGGAAGCTCTATATATGTGCCAACTCTTTCAACAGCGTTAAGGCTGTTCTCAGCCAGACTAGCCAATCTAAGTACACCAGTCAACAGGCTCGTAATGTTCAATGCATAACTGAGAAGTAAACCCATTGTAGAGGCAAAAGCCTCCTGGTTTTCAGCTCTTCCATTCTGCATAACCGCAAAAGTTGCTGTAAGCCATATCATAAGCCCACCCAATGTTTCTAGGCGAATTGCAAGCCAGCGGTTCCCACTCATGGTTACAAGAGTGAACCTGATATTATTGTCCATGGAGTTACCATTGATATTTGCCATCCTATCATAAGCTTTGTATGCACGAATAGTTGATAAACCATTTAATGCTTCCCCAAATTGTGCATACACAGGAGATCTGCTTACAGAGTCAAGACGCTTTACTTCACGGGCTGTGCTCTGCAAGGAATGGTAACGATTAAGATACATTCCAGAATACATTTATTTATGTACTTGTGCAATAGACTAATGACACACGAAGGCTAAAGCAGACGGTTGTAAGTAGCCTAACATAACAAAGTTCTGATAAGCAAACTCGTGTGGATAAAATGCTTTAAGCAATAAATATGACACATTGGCATTACTATTCACACATATCATGGTTAATTTTCCATTTAGTTATCCATGGTAGTTTTACATCGTTTTAAGTTTACCTTCCTAAAGTTCTAAAGCTCTATGGAATAGTCTCTTCTCAATTCTTAATGTTCTTCAAGATTCCTTTCTCCGTTCAATAGAAACCAGGTGAAATACAGGTCCAAACTAATATCTGATTAAGCCAAAGGAGTCAAGTGTGACAATGTGTTCTGGCACACAGGTCATAGCTTGCAGAAAATTTGGGAAAACCCAATAAGCACGCACTGTGCAGACTAGAGACTGAAGCAGTTGTTCCATTTAACAATTGGGTATTCAAAGCAATTGGCTCATATCAGGTTGAAAACACAAGCAACTCCTACATATTGAATCAGTTTCCTCATTATCAAGGTATACTTTATGGATATCTGGAATATTGTTTTCACTCCATCATCAAAAATACTTGATCAAATTTTAAGAAGAAACATGATCTGAAAAACTTTTGCACTAAATATCATCCAGAGACTTGCAAGCAAGTGTTAGCTAGAAGACAAATAAATTGCTTAACAAATATTAGAAACTTTGAAACTTAAAAGTATCCTAATCAACCTTATGATTTAAATAGACTATGCTTCCCTTTCGAAATTGACATTGAGACTGATTAAAACACAAAAAGCACCTGGATATCTGGTTAATCATGAATGCAGGGGAAAGATGCAAGGACAAGTGAAAGAAAATATCCTATTAAATTTTCAAAAAGCAAATGGCCAAATTACTGAGAACCTTAAATATGATTAGAAGATAAATAAATTTAAATAAATAAACTCCATATATCTCAGTAGTACACTTAATCTCAATCAGCTTCAAAGGAATGTCCTTCCAGGATGTGTTCATATAACAGATTTCTGTTTGTTAATGCAGTTGGGCCTAAAAGACAAAAACATGATAAGAAAGTGAAAAGTACAAATACCTGATAGTAAAGATAGGCCACATAGAACAACACCAGCAGTGGCATTATGGCCCAAAGGGACATAGTGCTCACAATTCCTATTAGTACGAAAGTCGAAATAAGCTGTGACACTTGTCCCAGAAACATATTAACAAATGGGGCAACAAACCGATCAATATCACCTAGATCCTTAGCAAATCTATTTATTATCCTTCCTAGAGGATTTGTCTGAAAGAAGACCATTGGAGCTCTTAGTATCGAATTAAGCATAGCCTCATGCAACCTTCTCGCAGCATAGAGACTTGAAATAATCAACCAAAACGAATTCGTCAATGTCACAAAGACCTGCATTGCAAAAAAATAATAATAATTAATAATAACCATTGCAGATATATAAATTTCTCTTTTATTTCTCCTTCCTTCGGCATCATATTCTAACTGCTTTGCAAAGCAACAAAAAATCAATCTCCATCCTATTGAAATAGCAAAAGTAAACAACAACAGGTACATTACATAAGGGTGGTCTATGCATGAATAAAACCAAAATCTTGGCAGCATCAACAAAATTAACTTACCTGGCCAAGTGATAGAAGAGCATAGACCAAATTATAGAAAAGAGGCCCATGTGCTGATGAAGTGCTTTGATCTGTCCAGTAACTTAACCAAGTGCTACTTGAAACTCGTAGGACTTCAGTTAGGACATAGCACATGAACAATATCATCACTACCCACGTGCCACCTAAAGCATCGTTGTATCTGTGAAATGAAAGAGGGGGAAAAGCAAGAATACCTGTTAATTATAGAAAAGCCTGAGCCTGCTCTCAAAAGCCAAATTCTCACTTTCGACCCCTACCCATGAAAATTAGTTAATAAGCAAATACATTTTTCATTTTGTTTGCTTGATATGAGAAGGATCAGAACAATCACATTTTCATTTTTTTTATTCATTTTAGTTTTTCATTTTTTTTTATGCCTATTACATTAGAATTGTTTTCATTTTTCATTTTTCCTTTTTAATTTCAGTTCTCTCAATCCTATAGACCAATGTAGATGGATAACAATTCTAAGGTGACAGGCTTGATAAGTAGAAACATCTCCTCAAGGAAACCTTTGACTTGATAAGCGCATTGAAATACAAAGACAAATCATTCCAGTGACAAGACTTCTTTTTTTATTCTATCCAGTAAAGAGAGGATGTGTAATAAGATCAATGGTCTCTGTTACCTTGACAGCAGAGCATCAGAACAATCACATTTTCAGGTATTTGCCCATCACTTAAGCAAGAATTCCAAAGTGGTTTCAAATAAAAAGTATAAAGAATTTTACCCCCAAAAAATAAAAAGTATAAAGAAGAAATAACAAACAGTTGGGCCATCCTTTGGTAACCAGATGTACTGAAGATCACTTTCTTTTGGTCTTTTGATGGCTATGAGACTTTAACTTTGTACGCTTTACTCTAAAGGACAATACAGCTTATGGTGAACGCAATGAAGTTCAAATGTGGGTGAAAGGTTTCAAAAACTACTTTACCTTTTCAAAACTTTAATATTAACGACACCTGTTTCTCGTTCTTCCTGCTTGATGAGAACCGATTTTCCTCCTTTTCGTTTAGTTTTAGAGGTGGGATCCTCAGGCAACCCATTGGCCTCACCATTAGCAGATAGCTGCAAAGTTTTATCATCAATGTTTTGAACAGTTTCTTTTTCTTCCACATATTCTTCCATTTTCCCTGCATTTTCCATCAATCTTTGAAACAGTGGGCCGTTATTTGAGAGTTCTTCAAATGTTCCTTCCTCTTTCACCATACCATCATGCACCAAAATAATCTTATCTACTTGTGAGAGAAAATGTAGCTGATTTGTGACAAGAACTCTGGTCTTTCCTCTCAGTTCTCCCTTAATGCATCTTTCAAAAACCTAGTATAACAAAAGATACGCAGAATGCAAGAGTTTAACTAGATAGCACTTGAGATAGCATAAGACAATGGAAGTAATTAAGTGAAGCCTTCACGGATAATGCTAACTGTTGAAAATACAAAAGGAGGAGAAATAACCCATAACTACAGGGTACAACGACAGATATGCAAAACAAATGATCCAACTGATCTGGAAAAGCTCCAAGCTGACTCTTGTCAAAAATAGAGATAAGTAAAAATTCAAATTCTAAATAGAGTCCACTTTAGCATAACGATTAAAATTCTCAAAGATGAAAAACCCAATGCATGACAACCTCATTGTTGTGATGAAGCTGAAAAGAATTTGAGGAATGGTAGACAGTCCATTTTTATTTTGCTTTTCAAGTGAAATGTGGATCTTAATTTAAATTCTGAAGTGGTTACCTGCCGAGCCACATGAGCATCTAGAGCACTTAAAGGGTCATCAAATATGCACACATCTGAATTCGAGTACACAGCCCGTGCCATGGAAACTCTTTGCTTTTGCCCTCCACTAATGTTAACTCCTCTCTCTCCAATTTCAGTAAGATCGCCACCCTGTAGTAGAATTTGCAAAGCAGGTAAGCTAAATATTCAAATTAATAAAGAACTCAAAAACAACCGTACCAAAAAACTGGTATGGCAACAAGTCATATCCTTACAGGGAGCAGTTCAAGGTCATGCTGCAGTGAAGTCACATCTATTGCTGTTTCATATCTAGATGGTTCAAAGACAGATCCAAACAGTATGTTGTCTCGTACCTGTAAAAAAAAAATGCCTCTGATTCTTATTAAAGATGTAACAAGCACTGTGAAAAACAAAATGACTTGAAATGCAAGTGGCATCCACTCAAGGAACTAAGATCAGTAGAAACATGAAAAGAAATTCCCTACCGTTGCATTGAAAATCCACGAAACTTGGGGCACGTAAGCAACTGTTCCTCTGAGGACAACAGCAGTTGCATCAGATGCTGGAGGAAGCTCCCCAAGCATTGCTGAGATAAGTGATGTCTTTCCCTCTCCTGTGCTGCCAACAATTGCTACCAAGCTACCAATTGGTATATCCAAGTTAATGTTTGACAATGTAGGTTTATCTGCCTGGTATCAGTGGGAAATGCATTGAGCATACCATTCGTTCACAGTAAAAACTCTGTGCAAGCTTAACAATCTAGAACTTGAGAAAGCCAATTGGTAAGATACAACAAGAGAAATATGCATATTAACTCTTTGAAGCAACATTTACCACCCTATAACTTCCAATTTTGTTAAAAAAAATGTTAAGAAACAGCTATAACCTCAAGAAGTTAATAGGAAAACTATGAACATAATCTCAAGCAGTTAAAAGCAAAACAGGTTGGTTTCTATGCCAAACAGCCCACTTGGTGATTTATATATATATTTTTAACAAACTATGCAATTTATCTACATGCAAGAAGCGCTTCATGTGTAACTGGGAATTGACCAGTGATTAAACAAATTATCAAAATGGTTTACCTGAAATTGCTTCGGAGTTGGTCGAATTAGTTCACCTGTAATGAGTTTTAGGATTTTAGAGGTACTTTTGTCTATCAATCAATTGCTGGGCCCACATTACCATTTTTTCGATGTTAAAAGTACTCGGAGTAATAATCTTCAAGAATATAATCGAGATGAATCACTTGTGTAATTTAATTGAACAGTTGTGGCATTATTCTTCTAAAAAGGAAAAGATTTGGATGGCAATATACATGAGCTGTCAATTAGAAATGTTCAATTCGTATGATGTCTTGTTTTAACTGAGAGTTAGGTTATGGTTTCCAAACCTTCAGAGGAATTCTTATTTTTCAACCTCTTTCTACACTATATATAATTCTGACCAGTTAGGAAACTTAATTCGATCAACTCTTATGATTCTCCAACTAAGTTACACCACCTCCGGCTCAATTAGAACCCAAGACAACATGAACTGTCATTTAGATAGTTTTGGGAGCCATAAACAGGCCCAAGTTTCTCTCAGCTATAGATTGCTATCACTATCAGTTAATCCCTTCCGGATTATGATTAATCTCTTGCAATCTCTACAATTATTAAGAAAAGGTAGAAGAACATAAATACAGAAATGTACACATAAACCACCTTTGATTCCCAGAAGAAGTATCCATTCTTGATTGAGATTGCAGGAACTTCTGGTTCAAGAGGTGGGTTAGGTAGAAGAATTCTCTCTTCTGCTAGCAGAAGTTCCTCCAAGCGTTTCAGAGACACATTTGCATTCACAACCTGTAATGACAGGAAAACATTCCCAAGAATGGTATTATGAACAATGCCTTGATTATAAAAACTGTCAAGAATACTAAAAATTTTCTATCAATAAAATTTTCAACTTGTAACCAGCAACATGCTATTATAAATAAAAATAAAGAAAATAAGCACTATAATCCCCATCTTTTTAGAAGAGAACCCATCAATGGCTCCAACCTCACATACAGGAACTTAATCAAAAGAATAATTATAAGAGTTCATAATCAAGAATCCAATTAAGATTAATAGGGCTTCTTACCAAACTAACAAAATAGATACCATCACAAAATATATATATATATATATATATATATATATATATATATATTGAAGGGGAATGATGCATCTGACTTTTGCACAAAGGCTGAATTCTCAGACATGCCCATCCAACAAAAAGTGCAAAAAGGAACAAATACACAACAGAAGAGGGACAAGAATAAAAACTTTGTACAAACAACTCATTGGAAAAAAAAAAAAAAAAAAACTATTCCCTGGTACAGATAGGAAGGTGGAGAAAACAATCTAGCTCTACATGAAATTATAGAACATAAATGTACAGAAGGAAAAAGAACCTGTGTAATTATATTTGGAAGCATGAATAGTGGAAAGCGCAGCACAGCAAACAAAGAAAGAGATGTGAATGCCCTTGCAGGTGTCAAATCCCCTCCAAGTAAAGTGAACATCCCAAATGAAACCACAATCACCACCACAGGAATGCTGTTCAGAATGAAACTGTTCAACTGCAAAATATGCAAAATATCAATGAGGTTTCATTTTAAGAGGAAAGAAAGAAAAGCATGGTGGTAATTTCACTTGTAAAGAGGGAAAGGGAGAGAATCTTAACAGTTAATCACTAACAAAACCAAGGATTACATTTCTACTGATGCACACTTGGTGACAAGCAGTTTAGCATTTATTGCCATCACGCTCTTCAGTTTGTATAGCTCTCAGCTATGATTACAGCTTCAAATGCCATTTCAGATTAGTGTGTTAATATTGTACTTTATCAGCAACAAATGAAGTATCCAGTGCATGAAGAGAGAGTGCAAAGAGGATTTACTGCAAAGCTAAGACATACAGCTCAATCCAACAGAGGAAATGAACAAAATGAGGAATGTCGGAATAATTATCTTATCCTCTGAAAGAAATAAATCCTCAAAACACAAGATGGAGAAATTTTACACACACTATCGTAATGTAAATATTGAGAGAATGAAAGGATACAAAACAAAACCAATTTCCCATATCAATGAACTCCAACATACCGCAGCTAATAGTTGTGCTCTACGGAACCAAGACAGTTCATCATTTCGCACATTTTGAACCTTTGACTGGAAACTATCCTCCCATGCATAACATCTGAAACATATGCAGCCAGCTATTTAGCCATCTAATATAGCATATAAAGGCATAAACCACTTATAGGACAAGACACACTTGACAGTATCCATGGCACCCAAAATTTCATTCATGAGTCCAATTCGCTTGTCCGTGCGTTGCAGCCCTTCTTTTGACAATTGCTGCATCTTGCTTATAATAAATGTCTGTGTCCAGAAGAAGATTTCATGATCACTAAACATGTATTCAGATAGCATAAGAGAAAATTGATATTGGTGAAACGTAAACAAACGCTCCTCATCTAGAGATAAAACAAAAAACAAATAGCTACTACAAAAAACGAGGAGAAGATCTGCAGAGTGAGAAATTCAAGATCCAGGTTCATTTACAATGACAAGCAGACAAGGGTGTAAAGCTTTACTGCCTGGGAGTCAAACTCCAAGCTTGCCACATAGTTTAACTTAGCCTTCCAAGTGTTTCGTCCTATTTACCTCCAAACCCAGAGGTAAATTGCAAGTTACATGATTCTGTTTAATGGCATCACTGTAACATCTAATACTAATACATTAGTTTCATCCTATGTTTGAGGCATTTATGTTGCCTAAATGAATAGATCTTCTCGTCCTTTTCAAACCCAATCCTTCAAGATTAAGAACTTTCAGTGAAAAGCTTTAGCTGAATTGATTTTCTTTCTAGGGACCTTAATTTATTAAATGCCTTTTTTCTTTAAAATTTTACTTTCACTGAGCCCTCCACCAACCAACTCTAAAGGTATATGTACTGAAATAATGACATAACATTGCACTATGAAATGGGCAAAGCAGGAAATTATAGATTAAATAAATAACATCAGGGATAAAGGTTAGGTGTTACATAAACTGTTTCTTTAAGGCAAAATATAGGAATGGTGAGGGGGAATAGGTCTATACCTGTATTGGGAACATAAGAACAAGTAGAAGTGCACCAAGTAGTGACGCAACACCCAATTCCAGGTATAGCAGAAACAAGGCAACTACAATTCGGAAAGGAGCCGACCACAAAGTGTGGAGTGATTGACATATTTGCTGCACAAGGAGAAAAATAGTTTTGATAACTAAAGTCCACAGAAAATGTACAGAATGTCAAGAGATACTTAAAGATGACAATTTGTGAAACAGCTTTTGGACATTGTAAATTTCCATCGAGTAATACATAAGGTTAGCATCTCAGCACCTTAACTTGGTCATACAGATAAAGGTTTACTGTCGGTGAGTGCAAAAAATTCATGACTGCTCATCAGCTCCTAATTGTGATTTAAGAGCAAGGCAATGTACTGCAGTAGCTTTTGTATCATTAAGAGCATAGGAACTTCATAGTACTTTCTCACACAAGTCCATACAAGTGATGGCAAGGTAAAGCATCTTTTATTGCACTCTCTATAATGACCAAATTATTCATGTAATAATTTGCTCAAGACCATTGTGTCTGGTAAGAGCTGGAATAGAAATATGATCCATCTTCTGAAGCTTTAACCTACAAGTAAACCCTCAAAGCTTCACAGGATCATAATTGACAAGGGCAACATATGATGAGAAAAAGCCAGTACCAGCAGGAGAGAGCAAGGATTATTGGATAAGTAAACACAAATGTCTACTTTGATTATACAGAAAGTTAAACCACATCCACTGCAATGGAAAGTTGGAAGCAAGTTATCTAGGAAAGGGCGACCACTATACAGATATCCAAATTTGAGTCATATTATCTCTAACAAAATCCCAGCGTTGGACACATTTTCTTTTCTTAGGTGCTCTGACAGTCTTAAGGGCAAGTCTATGAAGGCTGACTCCGGGAATATTTTCATGTAGTTGGTCTCCAAGTTGGCTTGTGTTCATTCAGGATTAAAGAATTTGTGAAGCCCGTGCTCCAAATTTCATGCTTTAGGTATGCAGAATAGCTTTAAGCAACACTTATTCCTCCTGAAGTTAGAGATATAATATCACACACGAAAAACAAACACAGAGAGACTTGCAACAAGTCATCGTCAGACATAGATCGGACTTGCTGATGGTCACCCTTGAATCAAGTCATGGATCTATGGTATAAGTTGGAGGGTGTCAAGCTTGGCCGGATCTGGCCTTTATCCACATATTGAGGCAATTAAAAAAAAAATCCTTTTTCTGATGATTAGTTACAATCTAAACTAAACCTGCAACGAGTTATGACAGCAATGGTATATTATTAACAGGATACAGAAAAGTTAAAACCACTGCTTTATTCCATTACACCATGTATTTAGAATCAAAAGTCAGATTTTGGCATCTCTCTGACAACATAAAGATCACAGTAGCATTAAGAAACCAGACCATAGAGAAATTCATAAAGGAATCATGCCTGAAGAGCTTCAGCATCGGTGGTCATTAGATTGGTTATTTTCCCAGTTGCAAATTTTCTACGACTCTCATGTGTTAGCCTCAGTGACTTCCTGAAAACTGCAGCAATCTATAAAACAAGTTGCAGGAAAAAAAAAATCAGCAATATGATGATGCTCAAAAAATTATGAAGCTCAAAAAACCGTTGTCAGAGGAAGAAAAATAAATTCACTGAAAGCCCTTAAACCAGCTCATGTTGACAATACTAGGTGTTGAACACAAATATAATTTATCTGGACCCCTCAGCTCTCCAACTAAAACGTACATTACGGTTCTAAAGTGTACATACCCATATGAAAGAAATGAAACAAATCAATTACTCTAACATGCAAAGCAGTGGACAATAACAGCTCTAGTGATAAAATTGTCAGATTTTGTAAGATAAAAGTATATCTTACCAGGGTTGATCTCAATCGGTATCCGACGCGCATTACATTTTGGAAATATTGAGCTTCACATAATACTCCAAATACCTAAATCATATAAAATTCAAGCATGTCAAAGCACATAACCAGGAAGGATACCAACTTCAGATAACTCCTACCCCAAAAAAAGGGGAAAAAAAACTTGATTACAATAGTAGTTATTTAGGAAACTATTGACCCTCAGAATGAAGGGAATAAATGATAGATCTTTTCTGGTAAGTGCTCACAGAGAACAATGTATGACGTCCAACAAAGTCACAATATTGAAATTTAGTAAAAAACGATTAAGTCAAAAGTTTGCAAAACAAATAGTGGAAGGGCTTACATGCAACCTAAAGCATTTACCAAAAGCATAGCTAGTATGAAATTAAAATTCAGAACTTCAAATTCAAGGACTCAAACCATACCACTCCAGCAAAAATTGAGAATGCATAAATGTAACCAATCCAAGCCGGGTCTCCATCTTGCATGGACTGTCAAAAAGTAAATGAGATAAGAAACTGAAACATGAAATGGATACAATAAGTGAGAGTCAAAATATAAATTAAATGGAAAATAGGGAAATCATCGTATGTCTTCTTCAGACTGCATTAAGTACACACAAACTTATTAAAGCAAATCTACTATCCTAGACTTGAAACAGATCCGGAACACATGGAAGATTTTAGAGAACCATCAACCTTTTGGTTGGCAAAAGCAATGGGATTAGACTTTACACTGCTAGGGAGATAATTCCTCAGAACAAATTGACCAGAAATTCAAGTCAAAAGTGGTAGAAGAAGACACTTGTGGCATCGTGGGATCTTAATTTTTTCTGCACTACTTTTTACCATTAAGTCCTAAAGCTATGCTTGTCCTATAAATGAAACTAATAGGAAAGTTTTAATGTAGATGGATTACAATCAAAGTTGAAATCTAAAGTGAAATACAGAGGATACAAACAGATGGAAGAACAGAAGTACATACTTCAAGGTGCAATTTCAGCATTTCGTTCAAATACTGCATATCTTTTATCATTAAGGATTCATTGCGCTAATTATCTAGTTATTTTAACCTTTTAGTTATCAATCTCAAATATCCTACTTTTTATGGCTAATTCCAGAAGTAAGAATGCTTCCCACTCTAACTTTGATTCAAGATAATTGACTTAGAAATTACCAACTTGGCTTAAGGAGATTGTGCTTTTTACCTTAGCAAGAATGCTTCCCACTCTAACTTTGATTCAAGATAATTGACTTAGTAATTACCAACTTGGCTTAAGGAGATTGTGCTTTTTACCATAAAAAGGCAAGACCACATATGTGGAGGTTAGAAAAGGAAAGGTACACTCTGTAAAAGTAAAGTGATTCAAAATGTTGAAATTAAACTTCAGATCACGTCCACATGATAAATACTTTTGTAGGGTTAACTGACTAAAGTCAGCATATCATTTAAACACAAGATATCAAGTCCAGCTGTTTCATTTCCAACTTCAAGACACGCTCAACAATACCCTCAAGTCATTCACATTTGGAAGCAAGTTTTGAAAGAAGATAAAGATTAGATGCAACTCACCTTTAAAAGTTGATTCAATATCATAGGCCCAATAAACTGCGAAACGTCATTCCAAATCTGCAAGATTTTCAGAGAAAAATAAAATGGATATACCAACTAATTAAGTTCTCAGTCTGCAAATAATGTTTTAAAATGGATGTCAATATGCCATGTTGACTCGTATGATAGACACTAGAAATTCTGGAGCATAACATACCACTGCTGTAATGAAATTTAGAAAGTATTTCTGAGAGAAATGTGTAACTTGCATACAATGAAAATAGATTCTTGATCACAGAGCCATGAGAAATTTTTTATCACAAAGATATACGTTTTGATGTTGATTAACTCTTGACTGAAAGGTAGAATCCAATTACAATAGTTACAGGACAATGTAAAAACTTTTAATGGCATAAGACAGTAAAATAACACTGTTTAAACCTATCTGAACAGATGTTCATTCAGTATGTTGAAACTTTCTCACAACCAGAAAAGAAAACAGAATTCATATCTTCAATTACAAGTATTCTTTGTTCACAGATAACTATAAGTTCAAGAGAAGCAACTGTAGTTGATTTAGTAGACCTCCATAATAGGTACTTCTACCTTTCCCAAACCAATTAGGCTGAATGCCTTTTTTCCCTTTTTTTATAATCCTAGCTGATCCTGAATCAGTAGTAGAACATTGATTTTTCCACAACAATGGAAGGAACTACTATTATAATGTTCAACAAAAAGAAAATGAAAACCAAGACTTTTCAGCATGAGCCACGATTGCTAGAAGAGATGAGCATAACCAGAGGATGGGCAGATCATATACACCAATTATTACGAATCTTCAAGTCTATTTCACGGCCAATAGAAAGCTTTCCAGTGATTCATATTATGACAATAATTTATTTGACTCACAAAACTCCTAGATATAATTGATTGCTAAAACTCTTAGATATAATTGATTGCAATCAGTTTAGTACCTTCCAAAAGCCTCCCCACCAAAATCTGCAGAGAAGAAAGGAGGAAAAGTGTGAGATCTTTAAAACTTTAACTATTTGAGCATTTCCAAATCTTGCAAGAATTTAAGATTGTGCAAAATTTCCGACAGATTCAACTAAAAATGACCAAAGTTTCAATCAATTTATCACCATGTACCTTCCACCAAGTGCATGATTTAATGCTCTCAAAAGCCATGGATTAGGCCTTCGAGACTCTTCAACCCAGCATTTCTGGAACCTAAACAATTCAACAAAGTTATTAATCTATTCTGTTCAACCTGACTGTTTTTATCCCCAAGAAGCAGCCTGTGCAATGCATATATGCAGAAAAAATCAGGAAACTCCACATACATGTTATTGAGTGTTTCCGTCCTGTCCCAATTATCCAATTTCCAGACATCCTTTTCTGTGAGAGGTCTTTTATAACCTAGTTTCATAAGAGGATTCACCCATGCAAAAGTAATTTCTGCAGCAGGAACAACAATTAGTTCTAGTACATATATCTATTTAGGGATTGAAAAAAAAAAATGTCCAATGGGGCATTAACAACGTAAAGGGAGTTGGATCAACATGTCTTAATGGTAAAAGTGAAGATGAACTAAGAGGATACAGGAAATTCAAGCCTAGCTTATGGATTCCATACAACTAAATACGCAACAATACTAACATATCTAATACCTCACCCTTAAGCATCAAAAATGTAAATGTATCATAAAACCAATACGGCAAGAAAGGTACAAGCAACCATAATCAATTGATAATAGTTAGTATTAACTAACTATTCCTAAGCCATCTTAAAATTTCTAAAACAGCACCCTTTAGTTAGTTAATGTGCTCCACGTACTAGAGAATATGTTGGCATGCCTCTCAGGACAAATCTGCTCTCCTCCAGGAAGTTCTTCGTAAGCTATGTTGTCCACAGATTCAGTTTGCACAGGCAAGTAGCCTGGATAAGGATCTAAATCTGGAACATAAAAGAGCAATAGCACCCCAAATACAACCTACAAAACAACAAACGCATTTGTTCATCTCATTCCAGGAACAGAAAGAACAAGTGGAAAGCAAGCATTTAACAGCCTCTACACATTTTCAGACCCAGTTTGCAGCAAAACATATGGAGTTTGCGTGGATCAGATTATTGGCTCGGCAGCACATACATCCATTGTTGTCAAAAACTCATGAGGCATTCGAACAGAGCTAAAATATAGGGGGAGATTTTGCAAGTGGACTAACCAGCTCACTGGAGCATAGGCCTATACATGTTAAACTATACGTGCATAACATCAATGAGTACTAGGTCTTTCTTACACATCTGACAGAGCCTAGAGCTTGCAATTTTCACAAAGAAAAAATAAGCGAAAAGTAACACACTTATATGTGGTAAAGCAGAAACAAAAACAGGGAAAAAAATGTTGGTGCTCAGCCTCCCACAGGGTCACCACCATACCCTGTGACAACACGAGTCATGCAACATGGCACAGACAACTTTTAGACAATGTTTCCGTCAGCTATTCTCAAGTGCGACCAGTTTTCTGTTCTGGTCCAAAGTACTAGTTATATCTGATGAGCCATTATCATGTTAGAGATGCAAAGACAGACGCACAGCCAGAAGGAGAACTTACAAATCATGGCAACCTCAAAGCTAGAATATAAGCATGACAAACCTGGACAACAACCTCGCTGATGTAAAGATAGAGAACAGATCTGCAACATAGAATACAGCATTAAATAAATTGCAATAATGAGACACACGACCAACTTACTTTAAAATTCACACAGACCCACTCATCGGACCTCAAAGTTCCATAATTATGGTTCTTTAGAAATTTTATGCATTTATGTTTTTCTTGTAAATAAATAACATAATACTGCAAGAAAACATTGAGCACAACTTAACAATGACAAGAGACAAGGCAGGCATCTTGCTAGTCCAAAGGTAATAGGATACACATTTGTTGAACATGGATTTTCGACATAAAATACCACCAATGTTCCATAAGCAACAGGACGGATGACAGCACCTAGCAGATCTTACAGCAAAACACTGAGAAAAGAGAATGCAAAATGGAATTGGATTGGGCTGACTAAATTTAACACCTCCAGGCCTCAAATTGGTCATCATCATCTTTCAGATGTGAAACGAAAATGATCCAAAAGAGCAATTCTTACACAGTAATTAGTATCCGACCTTCCTCCTTGCATTTACAACAATTTTCTCCAAAAAGTTAAAAATGTTTCAAGTTAAAACATCATTCGCCAGAAATTAGAAATAGACTAAGAGAATCATACTTATTTAGACCTAAAACCCCAGAATATTTGCTATTACCCCTCCTGAGGTTAAAAAGCACTTAGACTCTAAAGACAGCTTTGTCTAATATCATTACACGTGTTGAATGTGAACACCCTTCTGAACAGTCTTACCCTCTTCCAACTGCTTCTTAGCTACAAACCATGAGGTCTTACATTCCTCCACCAGTCTGTTGTCCAGAAACTACAAGCCCAAATACAAGTATGTCAAACACTTTTCTGGCACACGTTTACCAATGTGATTTGGCACTCAAGCTTAGTAGCTCAAGTATAACTTTTGCAGACAACAAAGAAATGATGATCAAGCATTTGAAAAAATGAACTTTACAACAAAAAAATAACCAACAGAAATAGTTTGAGAATGGGGAATGATACTTATACGCCCCAAAAGTTTTTTGCACTCACCTACTATGTATTTGCCTACTTTACATGTTTGTCATTTGGCCTAAAGAAAATTCAAAGAGTGTGCAAGAACCTTTTTGGGTGTGCAAATATCAATACCTGTGAGAAATCACTTTCAACAATTGGACACCTAAGGCTATGCACATGGATTACACGTTCTAGAGAAAATGGTAACATCACATATGCCGCTTCATTACATGTAAAATTAGATAACAGAGAATGAGACAATTGAAGCAAAAACTCAAATTTGAAAACTTAGTATGGTCATTTGGCAAGATTCAGACCTAAACTGACCTAGAATGCCCATTAGACTCTTGTTTGATGTTTTCATTTTTTTTTTTCCTCAAGGGCAGATTTTGTTTTTGTTATGTGCAAACAAGCTGCTAGGGAGGTTCACTTCTAGCACATTTCCAATGAAATTTTCAAATGAGTATCAAGTTTGTGGCAATCTATTGCTAGCTACTCTTGGGAGGTAATAAAAGATTAGAATTCTAAATATTCAAAGTGATCCTACCATTAAAAGCAAGATGTTATTGATCAAATTTCAATCACCAGACATGATTATGTCTAATTTTAACATGTGACTCAGCATGGCCCAAGATTTCTTCTCTCACTTTCCCTACACTTCATCCCTTTTCCTCTTCTAGTTTCCTACAGCAGTGCTACTTGTACAGCATATACACCGTATGAATCCATGACCCGATGGTCATCAGACAGAAACTCCACCAAATGGTCCATCATACAGTCAATTTCTTCAAGCTGAATATCCATATCCATCTAATCTAGAAAATTCTTCAAGCATGAATAGTACTATCTAGCTGCAGATTTATAGTTGATCTGATAGTTAAATGGTCTACCTTATGCCTCAGAAGAAAAATTGGCATAATCCTATTTCTTGACATCTCATATAACCAGCAGATACATGCATAAACTGCAAATGTCAACATTGTGACTTCTATCAAGACATTTGTCACATTTCAAGACCACCTAAAGGATCAGACTTCACAGCGAAGGTTTGACAGGTTATGTAAAAACACACTCAGATATTTATGCATCTTCTTCAGACCAACAATTAGCAAAAGCAACTTTTTTTGTTGATTTTCACTTTTTTATATTCCAATAAATAGGGTCCTTCAATACAATGCTACAGGTGTACCATCCAGTGCTTGGAACAAAGTTTAATTTCAACTATTTTATTACCCAGTTTACTTCTATGAAGTTAACAATCCAAATCTCTGTTGCTAGTGCCATTAACTTGAGTCCTCATAGTCTTGTTGAACTTCAAACACTTAGTAACGCAACAGAGGTGTCCGCTTTAGTAAATTACCAAGCAGTTACTCGTACGAAAACCTTCAATAAGGCAGCAGACTAAGAAATCAAAAGCCACAGATACCTTAATTGCAAGAGATTAGCTACTCTGCTTGTTATTTCTAATAAATACAAGCTTCAGCCCTCCTATTCACCCAGGAAACTATCTTGCTTTTTATCCAATATGGTATAGATGGATCAAATTTCAAATCCTGCCTCCTAAAATGTCCTGTCTGTCATATCGGAATAATCTATAGGCTTTTGTGCTTCTTAAATTCCATACTTAGCAAAGATTGACAACAAATTAGACCGCTACTTTTTTGGATCTTCAATTAATACAATGCCAGCTGGACTGTTTTCTAAGTAACTTAATATTCTGAGCCCATCTGTTTAGAAGTGAAGGCTCTCTTATTGAGTGCTTGTCAACTGTGCCAAATGGTTCAGGCATCTAATAATTCATTGAATTTTTTTTTAAGGGAACTTCTCATATGGGACATATCAAAAAGGAAAGAATGACAACAATAGTTGATGTAACCTTAAAACTTGGCCCAAAGGGTTTGGCAGATGACTAAAATCTTTTCCATTCCAGACATTCACAACATATCCTTATAATAAGAAGCAGGACAAGATCCATAAAAAGAAGTTGGCCCCTTAAATCTTCCAAAGCTAATTTCTGGATCCAAAGCTCAACAGAGCGACCTGTGTTCTCCCACAAGAACTTTGTTATTAGGTTAATTGTTTCTTCCCCATTTAGTCATGATTAACAATACAAATCAACAATTTACTGCCTGAAGAGAGTTTAAAAACATATTCACAACAGAAATGTGCTATTATTATCAACCAGAAAAGTAAGAGCTTAAACTTTTCAGGGCATCTATTTCCAGCCAGAATATGATCACCAGCCTGGTAGACCATCATAAGATCAAGGACTGAATCAGTTATTTATGACCTGATGAACTAAACGAGATCTCCTAAAAATGTTAGTGAGCAATTGTTTCAGAAATTCTCCAAATAATTGCTTTGGCACCAAATTACTAGTTATATGAGTTTGGCACACATTAGAATCAAGTTTGTTATTAACTTGGTAGAAATGATAAGGACGAAACAGATTCGTTTCAGATGTGATGGAATAAAATGAGATTTATTCTAAATTTTGAAATGCTACTTCAGTAATGTAGCTACTATTTCTTCCTCTATCAATTTTCAGTAGTACCTCAATAAAAACAAATACCAAAATGCCACGTTGATTGCTTGAATTAGTCATGAAACTCTAATGACAACACAAATGACAAGGATAGCCCAGATGAGAAAATTCACAACACGTATTCAAATGAGACAGAATAAATCAAATAAATTCATCAACATTAAGTGAAAGAAACTGACCGGTTGTAAAACTCCCCAACAGATAAGACAAGGTTCAGCATCACCGAGTCACCAACCAAAGCGAAAACGACTCCAAATCGGACATACCAGCGGAACTCATGAATGTAGATCCTTGTTTCCACAAAAAGCATGACCAGCATAAAGCCCCAAGCAAGAGCCTCGATGATTAAAGAAACAATCTGCAATATTGAATACACAATTTATCGGTCGCAGAATTTAGTGATCAAATACCATCACATAGACCTAAATGCAATCGATAGACAGACATAAAAACAAACAGACCATCATATAAGCATAGCAGGAAACATCACCAATTGCAAGAAAATATTCTCTGCAACAAGTCTCATCGCTCTCTTGACCTCTGGCCACTCGAAGATTCACTATCAAATTGGTTAGGATTAAGACCCCACAAATCAACTGATTACTAGACAAAATGATTCTACCACGAGCTATATTGGTGCCGATCTCTCTTTACATTCTCACATTTTCAATTTCTTTGAGAAACATGCACTAAACTCTTCTAATCAACAGTTAGAATGAGACTATTTGTTTAGATGTTTGATAACAAACTATTAACTTTTCAACACTTATATACTCATGTCTTGTTCAAGAACATCCTGATTTGTGTTAATTAATGTGCCCAGTTACAGTCAAATAGGTGTTTCATGCAAACTAGAATCATCAGTTGAATTTTATATCCGCACCTGGTCACTTCGACAACCTAATCTTGCCATTTAAATGCTTCGAAAAACATTTGTATTTGGTACAATTAATGTTCTGTGAATGACTGCACCCAAGACCAACCTTTCCTACCTCCCTAATCCATTGCCCTCCCCCCTCAGAAAATGCGAAAAAGGAAGAAAATAGAAACACACAAAATCCCATCGCATAAAACACAAATATGCACACACTGCCGCAAGTGGTGTGTCCAGATTATCCAGCTCAGGAACAACATCCAACTAAATTTGGGGTAAGTTGATGTAGAATAATTAATACAGCATCCCATATCAGATTCATTAACTTCAATCAGAAACACACCAGAAAAGAAAGTTATAACTTCCCAAGAACACGCAACTGAAAATAGAGATCACATACCTCATAAGGAGCAAGACCAGACTGTCGATCAACATCAAAGGCAGAAATACCCATAACCAATCTGAACAAAGGTTCAGCAGTGCAATAAGCAGCCAGCAATCCAAGCAGATAATTGTAATAATTCGACTTCAACTGGTATCTCTGGACCTTTCCATCCTTCTTTGTAAGCCATATTCGGTACAAGCACAGGCCTAACACAACCAGATGGGATATGCAGATCACCAGAGCATCCGAAGCACAAGGAGTATAAGCTCCAAAGGCATTTTCCACTGCTTTTGACCATACTCCATTATTCACCGGCTTACAATACCATTCAAATGGCTTGGAAGCCATCTTCTTTTCCACAAACAACTTCACTCAACTCTATAACCCCTTAACTCAATACATTATGCTCTCTGATCCCTGCAAAATTTTATAACCAACACGATCATTCAGAAACAAATTAAAAACAGCATAAAAGTTCAAGAAAAAATAAAGGGACAATCCACACATACAAAATTTTAAGCATGATAGTGCTGTCTGAACTACTGAGTATCTAAGACAATAATCTGACCAAGAAAGCTTTTTGCCCAAGAAAAATTGGAACAAGGAGAACATTACCAAGACCTAAAAAGTCAGACTTTCAACCGTGCAAATAAGACTATTCACGCTTTTTGAAGCTGAAGATAGTTGACTTTTACCAGTAGGAAAACCATCCTCAAAAAACATCTTTTATCAAATTCAACCTATTTTACCATTGGGTTTCTGAAAAACCTAATTGCTTGCAATAATATTCTCAAACCGATAAAAAAAAAAAAAAAAATCTCTTCGTTTTTCATTAGAAAACCTCAAGAACAAACAGGAACAGTGATAGCTTCCATATTATTTTTTACTTCTCCCGCACTAAAATGGGTGACCCAAATCTTATTCATTCATTTCTTCCCTCATTAAATTTAACTTTGTCTAAATAACTAAATCCATGCACCAATACTTCATGACTAGCAAACATTTTCAGCTTCAAAATTAGAATTAAAGTAGCACTGCACATCATTTCATTAAATCACCAGCCTCGAAAAAAATTTTAAAAATTTAAAAAAAGAAATAAATAAATAAATAAACAAAAACCCATTAAAGTTCTGAAAAGAAACAACTAGAAATACCTAAAAGATTGAATGACACAAAACAAAAACCCATTAAAGTTCTGAAAAAAAAAAATTAAAGTTCTGAAAAAAGAAACAACGAGAAATGCCTAAAAGATTGAATGAAACAAAAACCAAGCTTTCTCATCTGATACGCACAACAAGGTTTAGCTGTGGGTTGTCCACTTTTTTCCTTTTTTCCCCCGCTCCATAAAGAGGAAGATGTAATGAAGAAGTTTATACACTTCTATACTGGAATATGCCACCTTTTCTTTTCTTTTTTGTAATTTTGGTCTGTTTTTACTTTTAATGAAATGAATGATGAAAAGGAGGCCAAAATGTGCATTGATTCTCTTTATGATTGTGAGACAAAAGATGGTAAAAAAGGACAATAATAATAAGTAGAATATGATTTGCCCGCAGCCAAGTCCAACAAGTGGCCTTTTCCCGTTCTCAGTTTCTGCTCTGGGTCTGCTGCGCCACGTCAGGGCTTACGACCAAGCAGTCCCATCATTTACCAATAAAAAAAACTAAAGTCACCGACTAACAAGGACTCAGGTTCGGCTGGGACCAGGGCTGCTAACGAGGAGCCGGTTCGCTCAAATTGCGATTCGAGGTTGATCAACATACGAGCGGGCTAACAAACGAGTCTAGTCGAATCAGTATCCGGTATACAAATTACTCGAATCGTGAACTCACCGAGCTGGCTCGAGTTTGTATATTTTAAATATTTTATATTTTTAATAGTAAAATTATATTATGTCTCCTATAATTTTATTATTTAATTGGGGTGAAATGTCAATTTTATTCATTTTGAAAAATATAAAAACTATTTTTTGTTTTATTTGAGCTCGAGTAACCTTGAACTTGAGCTTGACAAAACTCGAATTGGAGTTTGAACTCGAGTTCAAGTTTTAGAATGAAAATTTTGATTGAGAGTTTGGTACAATTATCTGGTTGTCATACTTTTTACATTATACAGTATACATTTTTATAATTTTATTGTACTCATAAATTTGATTCATATACATCATATCAATGTATAAAAGATGCCCACATTATACATGCAACACGGTAATCACACCTAACCGGACCGAAGCCAATGTACCTCCCTCGGTCCCGATGAACAAATAGTACACAAAATTTCTAGTTAAGGTATTTGGGTGCTCTAGACAGATTTTATAATTAGTTTTTAAATTGCACGTTAGAGCCCATTTGGATTGTTACGTTTTGGTAGAAAAAATTTTAAATTGTTCTCTTGACATATTTTTAATTATTTTTTTTATCTTATATATATATATCACATCGTTATATTATTTTTTTAGTAAATTAAAAAAAATATATATATATCTCATCGTTATATTTTCTTTTCACTAAAATTTAAAAAAATTGCATTCGAAATGAGCTCTCGAGTGATACATTTTGGGCGATTGTATTAGACTTGTTAACTCTAACTGATGCATTACACACTGATGCTTGAAATTAAGTTATTACTTCTTATGGCTACATTAAACTTTGAAATAAGATGGAATAATCAGAAGATATGATTTCAGAAAATGAGTGAATTTGCAAATAAATACAAATTGGAGGTCTACGATACAAAAAGTGTAACGACAATAGAGGTTTTCTACCAATATTTTTGTAACCCTCCAGAAAAGACAAGGCAAGTATACTTGTACGACATCAATTTAATTTGCACAAATTAATTGTTATCCGAATAGTATAAGTCTTTAATGCAAGAAATGCAATGCAGTTTTCATAATAAATATTGAATGCTAGATTATAATGGTTTTTTTATTTAAGATGGTAGAAATTTGTGCAAGCATAGGCAAGGTTTCAAATGTTAAGAGTTGATGGTCTTTTCCGTTTTTTGGTTCTTTAACATTTAATTTACACAGAAATGTTAACATTGATACGGTTGGACATCATTTACAATGCAATGGTTTAGATACGGTTGTATCTTTTTCCTTATTAGATGTATGCAAGACATTTATACTTCACAACCTATGTTCTATTTCCTGGTTTTTCAAGTAATCTCGAAATTCATAGAATGCTCTACGAAATAAGAAGATGACACTTATGGAAAATTTTGCCAAAATTGCTGGTTGCTGAAGTAGACAATGGCACACGGCATAATTAATTTCAGAGGTAGCATGTTAGCATCATCAACACTTAGGGTATGTTTCATAAAATTGAAATCTAAAATCTGAAATTTAAAGTTTGAATCCATTAAGTTATTGAATTGTTAAATATTAAATCAAATACATTTGAGTGTATATCATATTCAGTAATAAGTGAATAATTTATTACTTATTTTTGGGAGTAAGTTTTGCCTAGTAAATTTAGTGACACTTAATTAATTCAGAAGTTTAATCTTGGCTATCAAACGCGTATGAACATATTAAGATCTGAATCTGTTAAATTTAAGTGTTGAATTGAGTTATCAAACAAGACCTTATTCTTACATTTGCTGAAATTCTTGTGTGGTTTTTGCCTCTCTTCGTCCCATCTATTTTAAGCTAATTATGCATGGAAAGGTCCCAATCCTTTTTACCACTAAGTTTTGCATCTGGCACATATTCTCTGGTAAGTCTCTCTTGTTCTGACTGAGTGGAGAATCTAATTTTCTATACGATACACGTTTATATGTTCCATAGTCCCCACTTCTTGACTCATTCTTTGTATTTTCTTGTGTACTTTCGCATCTTTTTCCTTCACTTCTTTCCTTCCCCCTCCCCCCCGGGGGTGCAAGAAATTTTGACTATGCTGATTTTATTTTGGGGTTTCCTTTTCTATTTTTGGCTCGAAAAGTAACAACATAATTGATTTTACAGTTGATTGCGTAATACCTTAAAGATTCTTGCATTATCCCTTTATTGTTTAGTTGGATCAATCTGCACCATATGAATCACAAATTTAATGAGAATCATAGACGTGCATAAATTGCAGAAAAGAAAAAGATGCCTTCAATCCAATCAGTAAAATGTCGATTTGGGAAATGGTTTAAACACTTGGGGGCATTTTTGTTCACAAATTACAATTTTTTTTGTTTTAGTCGAATATATATATATATATATGTATCTTTTTATTTTTATACATGTACAATCAGTCAATCACACGTTTCTTCGTAAAGTATTGCTTTTCATGAAAAGCATGTAAATTATTTTTGTGTAATATGTATCTCTAAATGATGTCCAACTGTATCAATTTAGGATGTAATGTATTAGTTGTATCATATTCACAGAAGTTAAAATATTTGGGGGCAAATTAATCCAATTGGATAATGAAGGGAACCAAGTGATATCCATATATTTTTTGAGAGTGAATTCCGTATTTAATCTTTAATTTTATTATCCATCCAATATAGAGTTATCAATAGTATGAGACTATCAGTATTAACCTTGCCAAGGCTCAGCACATTCCAAGTTTCTTCTTAGAGAGGGATGCATCCTGAGTTATCAAGCTTATATGCAATAAAGAGTAAGACCTCTCGAAAATTGGCCAGATAATAGAGGATGTTCGTCTTGCTTTACTATACCAATTATGTATTGATATTAGTTGGATTCCTAAAAATGCAAATAAGGTTGTATATAGCTTAACTCACTATGCTCCTTTCTTGGAAATCTCTTTGGAACTCTCCCTAGATTTGAAATTATTTTTTAATAAAAAAATTATAAAAATACTGTAACAATTTTTTAATATGATATAGATGAGATAAAAAGATGATTGAAAAATATGTTGATAATACAAAAAAATTAATGTGTATAAATAAGGTGCAAACCAAACAAACTCACGTATTTTTGGCCCTGTTTGGAATTGAGTTTTTTACCCAAGTTTTTTAGCTACTAGGTTTTTAACAACTTTTGCTACAGGAACCCCAAAAAACTTTTCAAAATTTTTTACCTACACACTCCCAAAAATCTAATGCACAAAAAATTTCCCAAAAACTTTTCTTCTTTTTCCTCTCTCACTCAACCCACCACGCCAGCCACCAATAACTATCACCACCTCTCCCGGCTCCGGTCACCTATTCCGGCGCCGGTCACCTCAAAATTTTTTTTTTGTCCCTCACCCTCACCCTCACCCCCTCTCCTACCCTCTTCCCCTCTCCCTCCCACTCCTGCTAGGTGCGATCTGGTCACGCGTAGGGCTGTCAACGGTCCGGGTCTAGACCCGGACCGGACCCGTCAACATTTTTCGGGTACAGGTAGGTATATAGAACCGAGACCCGGACCCGGACCCAGACCCATTTTATCTAACAGAAAAGCGGGTCGGATACGGAATATACCATTCCAACCCGTATTAGATCCGAACCCGTTTTAATTAATTAATAATTAAAAAATATACCAATAAATCACCAAAAGGCATACACCGTGTATTTCATTCCCCAATTTTTTGAACCCTAATACCCCCGCCGCCGCACATCTCCCTCTCATTCTCTTTTCTCTTTTGCTGTGCCTCGCCCTCCGCCAGTCCGCCGTGGAACAGGCGAAGCCAAATCCATCTCCAACGCCTGACGCTGAGGGTTGTAGCTCCAAAGAAGCCCAGCTCTTCAAGGCTTCTAGCAATTTCTGTTTTGCTCTACCTGTGGCTTCAACTGTGACCAGGAAAATAGGGAGAAAGTTGTCAATGCTTTTCGGGGGAGTTCTGTTTCTCGCGGGGGCTTTGCTCAATGGTTTTGCTCGGAAGGTTTGGATGCTGATTGTCGGTCGTATTCTCCTTGGTTTTGGTATTGGATTTGCCAATCAAGTAAAAATATAGTTCAGATTCTCTTTTTTACCCGGGAACAAAATCATCCTTTCTTTTGCTTCGTTTTGTCAGTGTGTGTGAGTTTCGGAGTTCCGGCGTTCCGGCGTTTGGTGTGCAAAAGTTGTGGAATTCTTTGCTTTCTTTGGGTTCGGATAAAGAGATTTGCATGTTTTGATGGTCCCCTTGGTTTGTTTTGTTTTGATGTGGTATGAGTTGTTTATACCGAACAAAGAACTATTTTTTTAAAAAAAAAAATTTCCTTTTTCTAAAAAATCGCATCTTCTAATTTTGTGGGCTTGTTTGGCTTTCTCAATATATTTTTTTTCAGTTTTTGGTTTGTTCCTTGTATGGTCAGTATAGAGGTTTTGAACCAAAAATTGACTTGCGAACTTACAAGTTGTTGGTCAAAAAGCTGTGTCCCAGATCTGATTCGGAGTTTGTTGCACAGATCATGCTGATGATGTAGCAAAGTTCCATTCCGATGATGTAGCAAAATCAGGCTTTTTGACGGGCCTTATCCGGGTAGGCCCGACCCGGGACCCGACGGGTGCGGTTCCGAGAGAAAGATTAAGAGACTCGTCGGGTATTTGGGTCGGGTCCGGAATTTAATACAGTATGACGGGTCCGGGTCCAGATTTATCAATTCCGACTCGGACCCGGCCCGTTGACAGGCCTAGTCGCGCGACCAGATCGCAAAGGGAGAGGGGGAGGGGGTTTGCGATCTGGTCGCGCGACCAGATCGCAGGCCCCCTCCCCCTCTCCCTTTGCGGTCTAGTCGCAAATCGCAGCTAAGGGAGGGGGAGAGTGGCGGAAGAGGGAGATGGGAAGAGGAGAGGGGGAGAGAAAAAGCTAAAAAAAAATAATGGTCCATGATCGGCCTTCCTTTGGCGTCGGAGTGCGAATGGGAGAGGAGAGGAGAGGAAAAGGGTGGCGGGACTAGGGATGGTGGGCAAAGAGGGTGGCGGGGGGAGAGGAAAGGGATGGTGGAAAAGTTTGGAGGTGGCGGGGGAGAGGGGAGGAAAGGGTTGGCGGGGAGGGAGAGGGAGAGGGGGAGAGGAGAAAAGCAAAAAAAAAAAAAAAAAGAAGAGAGATGGTGCTGGAGGAGGTGGTAGAGATGGGAGGCAGAGGTAACGGGGAAGGGGAAGGGGAAAGGAAGAAGAAGAAGAAGAAGAAGAGAGGATAGAAAAGAAAAAGGAAAGAAAGAAAAAGAAAAAAAAGAGAAAGAGAAAAAGAAAAGAAAAAAAAGTTTTTCACCTTACAAAAATTTCTACAAAATTTTTTTCAAAAACTTCTATAGTGCACTACAGTAAAGTTTTAGATAAACTCCTAAAAAACTCAAGTTCCAAAGGGTAGCGGGCAGAGGGGAGAGGAAAGGGATGGTGGAAAAGTTTAGAGGTGGCGGGGGAGAGGGGAGGAAAGGGTTGGCAGGGGAGGGAGAGGAGAAAAGCCAAAAAAAAAAAAAAAAAAGAAGAGAGGTGGTGCTGGCGGAGGTGGTGGAGGTGGGAGGCAGAGGTAACGGGGGGGAAAGGGAAAGGAAGAAGAGAAGAAGAAGAAGAAGAAGAGAGGAAAGAAAAGAAAAAGGAAAGAAAGAAAAAGAAAAAAAAGAGAAAAAAAAAGAAAAGGAAAAAAAAGTTTTTCACCTTACAAAAATTTCTACAAAATTTTTTCAAAAACTTTTATAGTGCATTACAGTAAAATTTTAGATAAACTCCTAAAAAACTGAGGTTCCAAACTAGCCCAAATCAACAAGGCATGTGATATTAGCTACAAAAACAAGATATAGTGATTAACCATTCATTGGCATAGATGATATCGAGAAACCCCACTGGTGAAACCCATATTTGACTTGAACATCTTGCACAAGTGGAACATGTGTCCATAGTGAATAATCAACTTTGCCAGTTTGAACTTCCCAAGACTTTGGAAACAAAAAAAAAAAAATTGAAAAAATGGGAGTCCTCCGATTGTCTCGTGCAATGCACCACCAACTTAAAGCAGCTGGCACGATAGAGTTGGATACGGTTGTGGCGGAGCCAGACGCACGTAAGTGGGGTCAATCGATCCCAGTTAATTTGGGAAAATTAGTTTTTAGGCTTAGGTAATTTAGAAAATTTTAAAATTGCACCTTATTTGATCCCATTAAATTTTATCAAATTCTGATTCTTATCATTATAATAATTTTGAATTTATTTCAAGTTATTTATGGAAGGTAGTTTAAGAATCAATTCATCCAAAGTTTCCAAAAACAAGAAGTGAGTTTTTTTGAGTGGAGTGAGAATACCAATATTTCAAACTTTCCAAAATCAAGAATTTTTCAAGTGAATAGTAAATTTTTTATTTATAAAATGAAATTAAGTTATTATGATTTTTATTTACATGGTAAAGATAAATTTCGTTAAAAAAATCTCGTAGAAGATCAAGTTGATGGCGATTCATAAATTATTTCTAAAAAATCAAGAGGTTAATTTAGTTACATTGAAAAATGATTATTCGTATGGTTCAATTTTAACTTGTATGTAATATTAACAGTTTTTATTTTTTAAAAAAATAAATTTTACTGTACTAAAATTTGACTCCACTTAATGTGGGTCTTAGTTCCGCCCCTGGGTGGGGTACGATTGTTATATTTTGTTTACAACTTTGAATCCGTTTATAGACGCAATTCTATACATGTATTAAGTTAGTGTACAAAAAATTACATTTACAAGTACAATAAATAGAAATTTCAACTCATCTGCTCCTTGGTCCCCCTGCACGGCTGCACCAACGGGCAAAAAGGTCAACTTCTACTGCACCTTTCCTATGTATTTTCTTTGTGTTTAGACAAACCGCCATAGGTCTAAATCAGCAAATATAAAAATGAGAAATTCTGTTGACACTGACAACTCCTATGAGTAATACAAAACAAATTGCTCTTTTACTTCCTGTGCACGACATTGCTGCAAGCTCCACAAAAACAAAATTCTTTCCATACCCATTGTCTGAAAAATTCCTATAGAATATTCCTCCAGTTACTTTTTTTTTTTTTCTGGGTAAATGGCCAAAAAAGTCATTAAAATTTTTAAAATTGCACCAGTTGCTCACTAAACTTTTTTTTGGCCAAAATAGTCGCTCATCTCTAGAAAACGCGTCACTCGAGTCCTTTCGACGTGTTTATTGTCTAATCCAAGCAAAGGCACAATAAAATATGTGAACTAGTTTCTTCCAACTTGATTAGACAATAAACACGTTGAAAGGACTCGAGTGACGCGTTTTCTAGAGATGAGTGATTATTTTGACCAAAAAAAAAAATTAGTGAGCAACGAATGCAATTTTAAAAAATTTGATGACCTTTTTGGCTATTTACTCTTTTTCCCCCTCGTTAGAAAAAGGAACAAGTTTATTGCATTGCGTAAGAAGCCTTTTCTGAAGAGTGATTTTACAATATCAGTTGAGCCCAAAGAAATAGATAACACCATGCAACTTGAAGTTAGTTGGACTTCCTCAGAAAAAAAAAAGAAAGAAAAAAATAGTTTGGACTATATGTTAACTTGAGTTATTAATTAGCTTCCACATCTCCATGACAACTTCCATGGTTTCTTCTGTCCACAAATTTTACCAACTTACTATTTCGTTTTAAGAAACCTAATCATGTTTGTCAAGTTCGAAAATCCAAAGGTGTAATCCATATTTAAATTTGTAGCATTCTTAGGCTTTTGTCTTCATGATAATAAACAAATTGCATGAAGGTGAAGCAAGGAGTAACAACATCAGACTTAGGATATGATCTAGATATACATGCATCCAATTTCCTAGAGTCCTACTAATGTTGGACCAATTGCATTCAAAGTAGAGTCAAGGTTACACACACACACATGAATAACCTTGCAGAATTCGAAAATATTTGAAACCAAAGTTCCAGTATTGTTAGAGAAATTTCTTGTTTTACAGTATCATTTAATTTATTTTTCATGTGTACACAAAACCCTGTATTCTATTTCAAAACTTAAAATGCCCAGAAAAATTTTATGCTCATCCATAAAAACCAACCCATAGCTCCCATAATTGATGAGATTCCACAAAGAGCAGTCAAGCACTATATGCCTCTCTCGTGTAAAATTGGTCTTGTCAATTTCTTTCTCAGTCTCTAACTATGTCGATTTTATCTCATCTATAAGTCTGTATTTATCTTTTGACTTTTGTGCCTGGCCGAGTCATTCATCTCAAGTATAAAACTATATAATTGTCATCATCAAGGCTAGGTACTAAGACCAATTGTTAGTGGGACAAATAGTTATGAATTAATATTCATTTGTACATTGACGTATGAAAAGTATAGAATTAGTCATAAGGATGTATACATAAATTGAAACAAAAATATATACTTCTTAATTTTTTTAAATTTTTTTGGTTGTTAGAATTTTTTTTTTTGCATTCTAACCACAACCATTAATTCATTTATTGGACCAATAATTAGTCCAGTTGCTAATCTTTTCTAGTGGGAAATTATTCCAAACTAGAAGAGATGGAGAAAGCCATCCCAAGTAAAATAGTTATTGACTCAGTTAGGTTTCATTTTTTATAGCCGTAGTATAACGAATATACGGTTTGATTTATTCCTTTTATTTAGGTTTTTTTTTAATGATTTGGGGTTTTCGGTAAAACCAATTTTATTGTTTTAGAGACAGCGATCGAGAAAAGGATAAGATTAAACAATTTCCAAGAAAGTTGGAAAGTTGTTTTCCACAGTCTGGAAATTCGTCAACATGGTAAAGAGATGGATATTTCCTTAAAGAGTTTAATCCAACTTTATCATAGAAAAGTATCCCTTTTATTTCCACTAAACAGAAATATGGTGGAAACCATAATCTAATTGGAAACGCCTTGGCTGGTAATCAAGAGTAGTAGCCTAATAAATGGCTACAGTTTTTTAAATTTTATTACCAAATCTAATCTTTTGGGGGTAAATTACATTTATGTTATGTCAAGTTTGGCCAGATAGCTAGTCACCCGGAAGTTTGACCGAATTCTACCTACCTCCGATGTCAACAACAATATTGAGTGTGTTTGGATTGTAAATTATTCGAGATATTTTTACTGTAACACTTTCTGTGATGTGATGTATGTGAGATAAAAAGGTAATTGAGAAGATAAAAAAATGTATTGAAAATTGTAACGGTGATGTAAACAAATATAGTTGGGCAAATAATCTTCTGTCCAACCACCTAAAAGGGTCCAGAATAAAATGAATCAAACCATTCACTTTAATTTCCTTCAAAAAAACCTTTCACTTTAATTGAGAAGCAAAGGATGATACATTTACTTCAACAACCAGTCTTCCAACAAGCCCTGCAAGGATTTTAGGAAATCCTACTAACTATTTGAACAACAGATCCATCTACATGTTCACTAGCATAAATGCTTTAAAACAGTGCTAAACTTAGCTGAACGCTTTAAGTAGCTAAGATTATATGCTTAGCCACTAAAAAGGTTCAACGAGTTACATTGTCCGAATGTGCACACGTGTTACTATGAGGTTCTCCTCTTAAAATACATAAAGATTGTATTCAAATCAAGGTGCATATGGAGCTTGTCAAATTCTCCTTGCAACAGGAAGGTCACTTCCAGAACTTACGAACATGTTGATGGGCTCAATTTGAATATTGTCACTTTGGATGATGTGAAGAAGAATGACAAAATAGAATGGAAAAGTAAGTTAGCTTTTTGTAATTGGAATTTAAATAAATTAAGATGCACAATGGGAGAAAAATTAATAAAAAAAGTCTAAAAAGCCTAAAATGGAGAACATAAAAGTAAGAAAAAATCACTTAACAAATAGAGTTGTTAAATGAACTTGCGGCTTGTGAGCTCAACTTGGATTGAATCATATAAAGTCCTATTCAACTCATTCGTTTTATTAAATGAGTTGAGCTCAAAAATCAAATTAAGCTCGTTTTCTAAATACGCCAAGCTTGGATCGGCATGCAAATAGTTGGTTTAAGTTCGTCTAGATTCGTTTGTACATTTATTCAAGATAGGATGACTAATTTTTCTTAGTAATTATATAGATTTATCTTGTCTTAGTTGTTTATAATTTGTTTTGTCTAAATATTAGGAATCTTCTTATATTTGGTGAAAATTTTCTCATTGAATAGGTAAATTAGATTGGTTATATTTTTTGAGTTGCAAAGTTGTGTAAGATGTTAGCATATTCGAGTTCAATCTCATATTGTTTATGTTATACGAATTGACCTCAAGTTTGAGTTTAAATTCGTGACAATTTTGATGAGTTGAATCCAAACATAAATTTCAACTTGTTACATAAGCAAGGCAAGCCGAGCTCGACTCAATAACTTAATGAGACAAGCTTGAAAGCCAAAAGCTAGGCTTAAGTATTTTCTTTTTTTCTTTCTTTTTCATAAGTGGGAGATCTTGAATTAAAGTCTCCTATTTACAACCCTTCCTACCTTACAAGTCAATCCAACCCTTCCCAGCTCAATTAGGCTTATTTACAGCTGGACATGGGGTCTGAACTGTTGTCAAGAAAACCATTCGAGCTGATTTTGAGCAAAATGCACAAGATATAACTTTGTATGCATATGGTGTAACTCACTTTTAAAAATGTATAACTATAGAACAAAATTTTGTGGGTTCTACACACATGGTGTGAAAAATTATATACAAAATGCAATCTGAATTTTACATTTTTTTTGACCAAATCTTGACTATGAACCTTAAAAAATGGTTGCATCCTGCAACCGTTCCGTTCCTGCCCCTCCTCCTTTACAGCTCTAATAACAAACAACAAAAATACAACATACAAGTTCTCTCCCAGTAGCCCACCACTAGGAATTAGTTATGGACTTTCACCCAAGTGAGTTGGGTCTCATAGTTGTTGGGTTAATCAGCTTTTAGGCCTTTGTCACTTTATTGGGTCCAGGGTAAGGGCAGCTGCACTTCAAGGCAAGCAAATTTAAAATCGCCTGACCACCATGAATGACATTCCTTAACAAAATTTGTTTGAACTCCAACCTTTCCATCCCCAAGCTCTAGTTATTTTTCTTAATGCCTTTGAAAGCTGTCATACGCTTATTTCATTTAACAAAAGATTCTTGAGTTGGCATAATCATGGACATTAGAAAAAAAAAAAGCAACTAATGGAAACATCTCGAGTGAAACTTGAAAATGTTTCTCAAGGGCCAAACTAAATGCAAATGGCTTGTAAGTGATGTTAGTTAAGCTAAAGAAGAAAAGGACCAATTGTTATACCCGCCCGTTCGAAAAGAAAAAAACTGTTCTACCCTCCTTTTCATTTTTATTTTTTTAAAAAAGAATCAACAATAATTTCTCAATTATTTTTTGATAATTTGAACCCGTAAACTGTTTATTATAAGACAAAATGTATTACCAATTAAGATTCATTCCGTTCTATTCTTTATTTCTCTCAATTTTGCTTTCATATATAGTAAAGCCACACTTGGACTTTAACATTTTTGTAATATTCCAACTATATCTATCCAACACAAACAAGTTTGCAAGATATACCGTTACAACTAACACAGAGAAAACCATTATTCATGCAGATTAAAAGTAGAACAACATTTAAACTTTTTTTTAGTACGACAAGATAGTGCATAAATTCAGTAATAACAAGTCTTACATGATTAAATCCTCTCCTATCAGCCTCTGTGAGGTTAGCAAGCCCATAAGGGGAGGGGGAGAGGGGGGAGTCCTAAACAAGAAATAAAAGGCACAATATGGCCTTAAAATCCTTGATTAACAAAAAGTAAAGGAGCCAAAGCTAATGATAATCCTATATTGGCCAAGTGGTCTGGATAGTGATTTGCTTCACAAGGGAACCCGTCATCTCCTGCATTTGCTGCAGAAGAGACGCAATCATCCACTAGACAAGCATATGGATGTAGGGGATGGGGGTATGAAGCGGCAAATTCAAAACCCCAAGGTGAATCTCTGACAGTGTACATTTTTTTTTATCCTCTATGTTAAATATGGTTTGAAGTTTTAAATTGTGCTTAAATTTGGTAGTGGAAATTATTCTATTTATTTGAGTTTAGAATCATCGAAGAACTTATATATGGGTCAGGATTCATATTTAAGTCAAACACATGTGAAAATGTAAGAATTTCAAATTTACAATTCTTTGTTTTGGGGGGAGGGGGCAATGTAGATATAAAAGAGAATTTTATAAAATTTAATATTTCTTCTTTGGGGGGCATACTTGGACCTACATTAAAAATTTTTGAATTTTTTGAAAGCCTAGAAGTAAATTTTTTAAACTTGAAGTGGTTATTCAATAACTTTTAGCATTTGGATGCAAGTTTCTGGAAATTTTGTTAGAAAAATATATTGTATTGATATGATATATGTGAGATAAAAATATAATTAAAAAATATGCTGATAGAACTTTTCTACTCTTTCCATCCTATTAAAAGCATCATATTTTTTATTTTAAAATGTTTCAAAATGTTTGTCATGTTGAGAAAAGTAAAATATTTTAGTCTCTCATTCTTATATAATCCCTTTAATGATATACATGTTATTATTTAAATTCAAATTTTAAATTTATGGAGATAAGATTGAAAAAAAGTATAAATATTATAATTAAATCACTATTTTAAAAAGGTTGGATTCCTAAACATGACAAACAAATTGAGATGAAATAAGTATAGAAACTTCCAATCAAACATGTAGATATTTCTAGCCACCGAAATGGTTTAGACCATCTTTATGTGCCAAAAAGTTAGGCTGCAATGTTGGTGGTGCGACCAAGCTGATGACAGAAGCCAGCAACCTAATCCCTTTGTGATGGTAGATTAGGCTATCCGCACTAGCTTGTCGCCAATAGTTGGAAATGGGGCAGGAACGGTTGTCACTGACAACCGTTCCTGAAGGTTCACGGCCACGATGTGGTCTCAAAAATTTGTGCGGCTCAAATTACAGCATGTAATTCGATTTTTACGTCATGTGTAGGGCCCACAAAAAAGTGTTTTAAAATTACATCGTGTGCAAAGTAAGTTACATCATGTGCAATGAAAATTACGCGCTGTAGAAAATGAATACAACCAGAACAAACGGTTGCACCTTGTCCCCAATAGTTGTGCCCCTTGTCCCCAATAGTTGGTTTAACACCATCAAACTTAGCCGTCTTGTCAAATTGTGTACAGTCCCATCATCTCCACTTGTTTTATTCTTGCCTTGTTGTCTGAACCTCCTTTCAACTTGATTTGTACGTGTTTTTCTGGCGGAATAACAAAGTAAAAGAGATGTACCAAATTGCACATGTGTGGTTATGATTGAATTGGACCACTTCAAAGTTTAAATGTGCGCTTTTAGGGCCTGTTTGGATTCATTAGTTTTTTAAAAGTTAATTTTTAAATATTATAAAAATTTTTAAAAAGTACTTTAAAAGTTATTCTAAAAAATAGTTTAAATTTTTTTTAATATAAAAAAATTTCAAAATATATTTTAAAAACTCTACTACTCTTAAATATTTCAAAATATTTTTTAAAAATATTCTAAAATATACTCTAAAAACTCTGCTATAGTAAAATTTTTCAAAAATACCCCTAAAGGTAGCTAATCCAAACGGATATCATATATAGGTTTTAACCCCAAAAAAGTAATAGCAAATGGAACAAAATGTCATCAAACTTTTATCTTTTATCGCTTTTCATCACCTAAAATTTTTCTTAGTTGAAAATGCCATTTAACCTTTTTCTTAGCAATTCTTTAAAACGTAACTTATTAATCATTCTATTAAGTCCGTTCATTAAGAACACAAGAAAGTCACACACCTGACTTGCACGAGTGATCATTGAAGGGTAAAAGTGTCCAAACTTTCTTTCAAGAACAATTTTGAAAGAAAAATAGCGTGCTTGGGTCAAACTTAGGATTCGTTTGGCTCATGAAATGACACGAGATTGGATTACCGATTCTATGTTATCCTATGTTTAATTGCATTTTATACAAATGATAATATATTCCATCTAACCGAATTAATCTCCCATATGTGGAGAGGAGATTTGTCTGCTTCCAGCGAATAGCGAAATGCTGATACAAAAATGTCCGGTAGGAGTGAGAGGTAGGGTTTAGAAGTGAAGGGTTGATTGCGGCGGTGGCAAAGGCGAGAGAGAAAATGGGAGGAGGAGGAAGAGGTTCGCATTTAACTTGTCAAATCTCAAAACAGCTAAAATCTTTGGAATCAGATAAAAAATGGAGACTGGAGAGGAGGGCCGCTTATGGTTGCCCTCAAGTGCTGCTGCTTATGCATACGAATAGTATTATTATTACTAATTCCTCTGCTCTGCTAATTCAATGCAAATTACTACTCTTACATGTTTGTCTCTGTGGCGGATTTAGGAATGGTCCCAGACAGGGCATTGTTCTGGAGGCTTATGGTCAGGATGCGGGAGAAATTCGAGAATTGGGAAGGAATGGGGCCCCTGAGGTTGTTGTTGGAGAGGTCGAGGCGGAGGAGGCGACGTAAGGAGGAGAGTTTCGGTGGGATTTCGCCGGAGATGTCGTTGCTGGAGAGATAGAGCTTGAGGTTGAGGCTCAGGTGAGAGGGCTGAGGGTACCATTAAGGCGGCTGTCGTGGAGGTTGAGGAGGCGGAGCTGGTCAAGGGAGGAGAGGGAGTCGGTGGGACGTCGGAATTACCATCAGAAGTACCCGAAATACCCCTGCTTAAGTGTCAATTAAAAGCTTGATCGAAATTACAAGGTAGCGCCGCCGCGGCGTTCCTCAATTGGAACCGATAAATAAGTATAGGGATTAAATTAGCCAAAAAAATTAAGTAGGGATCAAATTGATAGTAGAAAAAAGTTTAGGGACTAAATTGGCCATTTTTCCTATTTTATAAGATATCTTATCTAACATAAAACTAACCAAACAGTAGATAATAAGATTACTTATCCGAGGATAACCCAATCTAGGATAAATAATCCGAAAATAAGTAATTCCCTTTCATCTAGTTTGTGAACCAAACGCACCCTTAGTATATTAAATGATTAAGGACTTCAACTAAATTACATGAAAGTCCCTAACCTAGATCTAATTTTTGAAACAAAGGCCCTCACTCCAAATTCGAGCCATTTGCACAAAACCTAATGATGCCTAAATCTTCACCTAAAAAGATGAAAATATCATCCAAATCGACTTGAGAGAAGTCCATGCCGAGTGCAAGCCACTTGCTCTTATGTTTTCTATGGACATCACATAAGCCACTATGAGGAATCAACACTGCAGAAGCTAATACTATGCCTAAAGAAGAAAGATGACGAAGTCGACCATTTCTGTGCATGATTTTTTAAATACTTTTTCTATTTTGTTCCTGGAACCTTTTGCCCATGTCATGCATGTGATTTTCGGGTAGTGTTTAATGTCTAAATTCAATAGAATGACCAAGAAGTTGCATTTTTAATGATTGGGTAACATTTTTGGCTAAGAAAAAAGTTAGGTGACAATTTTGGCTAAGAAAAAAGGTTAAGTGATGGAAACCGAGAAAAGGTGATAGTTTAATGACATTTTGCACCGTTTGCTCTAAAAGTAAACCAAACTAAAAATCTTTCCTTAATAATTGATTTCAATTCTGCCAAGGATTACTGGATTGAAAAACTACATGCATTCAGACATATTTATTTCAAAGTTGGGTGATAAACCTGTGATCAAGCTTTTAGTTTTTCAGCCTTTTATAAGTGGATAGATTCTCTATGTATGGAAAAGAGAAACTTCTCATTTTTACTTAACATTGCTTTGTGAGGTCGTTTAAGGTTTCAAGCTGTCAATGTATTTTTTATAACAATTTTTAGGTTTATACTTGAGAAGATTTTTCTTTTCAAGTTTGACATAGGAAAAGAAGGATATCAACCATTTTGGGTGGGTTAATTATACATTATCCCCCAAACCCTCGTTTGGTACATAGGAATGGTTTGGAAAGAAAAGGCCTTTCCAACTTATCCATTCCATTCCAACATTTAGTATAGTTTATTTAAGTGAGAAAATTCTTTCTCCCTAAAATGCTCATTCTAACTTTTTCCTGAAATCCCATTCTTCATAAATATTTAGGAAAAGTCTTTTCTACCTTCATCCTCGAATACCTAAAAAATAGTATGTTATATTATAGTTCAAAACTATCATTCATCTGTCTAGTTTTTAGATTGAAATTATATTATCGTTCAAAACTATATTTTAGACAAGGACAGTGGGTGTCATAGGCGCACTAGAACCGCATCTACACTTACGAGGGAGCGTTGAAATTCCAACGGAGGTTCAAGGCTCAACTGTCCTTAAGATGATATAAATGTCAAATATTGATTAACCCATGGATGTTAGGCGTAGAGATGACTTATCTTCGTGCTTTAATGCTAAGATCACTAGGATGGCTAAGCACTTGTTTCTCAATTACATGTGAATTTAAGCTTGTCAGTTGCATCCGAATTGGCATGTATTCATTTTGAACTCTACCTTTCATAGGCCGTTTGTATGTAGATTTGGCGTAGTAAGGAATTCGGAAGCAAAGTGTGATTTTACCTTAGTATTTATATGTTTTTGTGACTCACTGTTCATTCAAAAATTCCAAAGACATTTCTTTGTTCCAAGGCCTTGCAAAGAAGAATGGATTATCTAAAACATAGAGAAATTTCTTGAATGTACAGTCAATATGGATGCTAGACTCGCTCTACCAGTATGGAGTGTTGGATTTTTGGGTATTAGCCTTGATATCAACGGCATTTGCCCCTGGTAGCATCTTTTGTGTTTATTTGTTATATGTATCTCTGCAAGAATAGGTTTTTGGTGATGTTGTCCAGTGTACTGTTTCGGTTCTTTTAGTAGTCTGGATCAACCATGTCTTGTTTCCTCCTATTTTTTGATTCTATTCGTGTTGTTTAAAATTTTCAGAAACACTAGAAGAAAGGAAAGAGTTGGATTTGCTATTTTACCTCTGCTTTTCCCTTCAGATCTCTACTTATTTTTCTATTTTGATCTTATTGTATATCCAATATGTTTCTCATGATATTATTGGTGTTATATCTCCCCGTTTTAATGTATTTATGTACCTTATGTGCAAAGTAAATTGAGCTTGTCCTTAAATAAAGACCTCCAAAATACTCCCAAAAAGTAAAGAATAAAAAAGGGCAAATTACATTTTACCCCCCGATTTAGTATTTTTGTACATAACCCTCCTACGGTTTCAAAAGTTATACATAACGCTCTCATGATTTGGATTAAAATGTCAAAATGACAGAAATGATCATTCATAGCGGAACCTTTAAAAATGTTGAAATTACACTTGTTTAAAAATTAAAATGGTTGAAATAACCAAAATATATAAATATAATATACACTAACTCCGTATAGTTTTATGTTTTACCATATAACCCTCTTATGGTTTAATACTTTACCATATAACTCCCTTATGATTTTCAAAATATACACATAACTCCCCTATAGTTAATAAATAATTTTCAACCTTACATAGGGGTATTTTTGACATTTTTAAGTGACTCCGTTATGGATTGCAAATTCTGTTATTTTGACACTTTAATCCAAATCATGAGGGGGTTATGTATAACTTTTGAAACCATAAGGGGGCTATGTACAAAAATACTAAACCACAGGGGAGTAAAGTGTAATTTGCCCAATAAAAAATGAATAGGGAGTTGAAATCATACCAGTGACTTTTCTCCTTCTTTCTTTCTGCATTACTTAGTAATGGTGTTATAAAATGATTGAGATTCTTTATTTATAAATTTTACTCTTTGTGAATTTCTGCTCCCCATCCCCCAAATTTTAGCAGACTGAACTTGAACTAATCTACAGGGATCAGCTGCTGATTATTTACTTCTCAATGTCTTATTCAGTACTATTTTAGCATTGCATTAGTAATATTGGAGTTAAAGATTTGAGGATAGTCTTTGCATATGGACATAATGATAGAAGTCCTTTATATGGTTTTAGTAGTTCTCTGAGTTTTATTATTTGTATTACAGACTTATTTGAAGTAGGTTTGTAACAGTAAATGTCAAAACTTTGACAGCATCGTACGACTAAAGGTTTGCTTGAAATTCATTCGCTGATTGAAAAGCCTAAACTCTAATAAGATAAACAAATGAAAGGCTTCCTTGACATCGGACAGTTGATAACATTTTGAAACTAGTCCGTCAGGTTTAATGGCTTGTTTGTGTAAAACATAATAAATTAGCTTTAGATAATGAGCATAAGTACTTAAATATTTATAGTAACTCTCTTGATCTTCATTCTTGTTGATTTTTTTGGCTGTTCAGCTACTCTTAACTTTTAACTTCTAATTTAACTTGCTGATATGTTTTACTGAACATATCTATACTATATATAAAAACTGAAAAAGAGGTTTGGAGTTAACATTAGGGTTAATATATATCTTTACTTTATGAATTTCCTTTTTTGTCCTTATAAAAACTACTTTTATTTTAACTATCTATAACTACCCATAACTATTTTTACTTTTAACTATTTAAGGATATGTTTTCAACATAATTACCCTTAAACTGTAATGATCCCACCTTCTCCTAGGACATACCCTAAAAGTTAGCGAATCGCCTGCCTGGCTCTCGTCAGGTCTCACTTCAATACGATTAAGCAAGTAGTGCACATTTCACTATACAATCACTTTCATTAAGCAATTGGGGAAACATTTCACTAAACAATCACTTTCAAAAGAATACGGTGCTCGCATTAGAGCCACTTCAATGTCATTGAGCATTCATTTCAGTGTCAAGAGACACTCATTTCACTGTCATTGTACATTCATTTCAATATCATTGTACATTCCGCCAATTCACCTCCTTATGTCCTTCAAAACAATAAACTATCCCCTACATTCAATAATTAGTTCAATAATCTCCCAACCTCAAGATAATACTCGAGTATATCGAAACATTTACCCAAAGCTACCGTCCTACCCGACCAAACCCTTTGCTGGCTCGAATAGTCCGTTGAACAGAGGGTTTTGGGGCCCAGTTCAGCCAGTGTAATAAAGTACACACACGGCTTATAGTCATGCACACTTATAATATCACTTGATCAATTATCAATCTTCAAACTCAACTAAGTCGAGTGCGATAAAGTACACTCCCGACTTAGAAGGTGAGGGACAATTGAGATACACTTTGCAATGAATCACTTAGCAATATTTCATAATAAGTACATTTGTCACATAATTTCACTCAAGTACACAAAAACAGTTAAACACATAAATTCGGAAAACACTCACCAAAGATTCAAATGAACTATTCGCGAGTCTCGAGTTTGTTTCCTGGTTCACAGCTACTTCATGGGGCAATTTAATAATTTCAAAGTAAATATATAATTTATAGGTGATCACTTATCATTCTTACTTTATTATTTAAACTATTAAAATCAAGTTTGACCTTAAAATACGAATATATTCTTTATTTACTATTTATCCTACATTTTATTTCGAACTTATTAACATTATTGTTTAAACCAAGAAATATACATATTTCCCAAGAATATAATCTATAAATATTTAAATTAGAATCAAACCATTTTCTACTCTATATTCTAAGGTTAACGCGAATGAACTTTTTATCCTTCCCGTTTTAAACAAATTAATTCTAAGCTGCCTATGATTTAAGTTTGCCATAACTCATTAGCTTTTAGTTTTTAAATTTCTTATTTGCTCACGAGTGTAGTTTTGTAACCAGGTAGCTAAAATGTAAGATTTCCTAACAATTCATTTGTCCCTTAAATCTTTCTTTTCACTCTCATGTTCCATCTAGCCAAGTTAGTTACATTTAGTAAGCTACAAGCTGGTAGCCTTAAGTAGAACGTGTAAAGTTGACAACTAACTCAAACGTTGCTCAAGACTCTCACCTTTCTCTCGGCCATAATATACTCCAACAACCTAATTCACAGCTTTCACTTTCTAATTACTTCAGTTAGCTCTAACCTATGGTGCCAATATGATTACTAATCACAAAGCAGCCTTAGCTATCACCCTTGAACGTTTACTGATGTAGAAACTAAAAGAAAAGCTGCTCAAGAGTTAATTTTCCTTTTTCCCAGCATTACGGCAGAATGTCTTAGCTGGTTTTCCCTTTTCATTCCTCCTCAGTTTTCTGTTTCAGATTATTGTACAAAGTATATTGATTCAACTTCAAACTAGCCTAAGCAAAACAGGGCAGTTCATGTCCAAAATTCAAAAGGAAAGCTGACTGAAATTGAGCTCTGCGCAAGGCTGCAAAACTGAGGTACCGCAGCTTGCATCAGAGTTCTTTCACGTACGGTTGTCTCCACTTCACACTCACTGACCTACGACTGACCCCTTAAACTGAAGAAGGAAAAAAATAATCTGTTGCATGCACCTCATAACGTTATTAACCCAAGAAATTTTGACATCAGTTGCAAGTTCCAGCTCAACACTCAGTTTCTGCAATTTTTTCTGAGATCACAGTTGCTGCCCCCCGACATTCACTTCAGCTACAAGCTCAAATTTCTAGCTAAAATCAACGTGTAGCTGGTGTTTAAAGATCTTAACTCCTCCCCTTTAAAGTTTGAAAAAAAATTGCAGGCTGCACGTTTGGTTCCTGCTTCAGTTTCCAAAGCTGCACCAGACTCAAGGTTCTACGGTCCCAAGCTGGAAGAATGCAGCTAGCTACTGTCTACCCTCTCCTCCTCACTCTCTCGGTCGCAACTGGATGCAAGAGGGAATCAGAAATGTTTCCTTTTCTCCCTCTTGATGGTGTACTGAAATGGAAGAAAATATGGCTGAGTCTCTCTCGGTCTTGCTCTCAACATTTGGTTGGTAAGAAAAGAAGTGAATTGCGTTTCTTCATTCGGCCACCGCCTAGGTAATGTCACCACTGTCTCCTTTCTCCCTTTGATCATTACTTCACTTAGCAATTGAATGGCAGCTATCATACAGGTGTTATTCACCACCCAAAGCTAGAAGCCAAATCCTACTGGTTTCTCCTTTCCACCGCTGCCTAGTTTCATTTGGTTCCAAGCTCTCCAAGTATCTTCCTCTCACTCGGTTTTGTTTTATGCAATTTCGATAGCTCATTTCTTGGTAGCATGGTAGTTAGTCTAAAATTCCATGGTTGTTTTAGTCTTTTCATTTTAGTTCATTCGGTTACCACAAGTCCGTAATTTATTGTCTCGTACGTTAATTCAAAATTTCGTTTGTTCTAATTTGCATTTACCTTGAAAAATTTCCCTATGTGAATCACGTAGATTTTCTCCCCTTTGTTTTAAGGAAATTTGACCAAACGTGCAGCTTATTTAACTATATAGCATATTCAATCGTCACAATTTACATTATGCATATTATAAGTTTATTTGGTTCGTATAATTAATTTAATTTTTCTAATTTTAATTTTAATTAATTTTTCTCACCATTCTAGGATATTCCGAATTTCTTAATGTATAGAATATTAAATTTGGTCATTTAATTTGACCAGTTATTTGTTATCTATAATATTTCTAATGACCAAATAAAGGTAATAATGGCTAAGCTTAATCAAGATTTTCTCGAGTTATCACATTCTTCCCCCTTAAGGAAATTTCGTCCCCAAAATTCATACCTTTAACTGTAAAAAGTTTCGGGTATTCTTTCTGCATTTTATCTTCCAGTTTCCATATCACTTTCTCCAATCATTCATGTTTCCACCAGATCTTAACCGAAGAGTTTTGTTTCTTAGCGTTTTCTCTTTCCAATTTAAGTATTGTATTGGCTACTTCCCCACGTGTATAAAACTCAATTTCTTTAGTTATACAATTCAAATGGGCATTATACCTAATTAAACAATCTATACTTAAGATAGCATCATAAACCTGACGTTATCGCTCCCTAAACTCTATAACTCTCACAACTAGTCTATTTACAAATATGTAATAATCAATTATGCATGCATACAATTGTAGTTAACTATAACCCAGAAACACATTCACTCCATATATATCATTAGTACAAAATAGATTCATGATCAATTAAGTTATATCATATAACAAAGTCAATTACCACATATATTAAGCTTAGGTACACTTAAGAAGTCAAGCAAGTTTTTAATATATGTACATTCAATATCCATAAAAACATGACAAGTTCCAACTCAATCATCCATACAAAAGTTTTAATCAAGTGGTTTATTGGGTCAGTCCATAATAGAGCTGGCAGATCCTGTCTCTTTAGTTGGTTCAACTTTATTTTCAACCCTAAGAGCTTTTTCTTTTGGGTTTGTCCTATCCAAATTCATTCTCACAACCTCTTCAATCACGACCTACATTCTGCCAAAAATCCCTTCAATTTTATTCCTTGCCTATCTTAGTATCCAAATAAGGCGGTCCTTAGTCTCTTGCAACTGATCTTGCATTACATTAGTTCGCTCTTGCTCTTCTATCACATTAGTTTACAGCTCTAAAATCCTTACTTACACTATTATTTCACTTAAATTTCAGGTCTGAAAGCCACATTTTTAGGCAATAGATGGTATATGATTCATTTACTATCGAAAGGCTAGTAAAGTTACCAATCTTCAAGATCTCACTACTGCCTCTTCACCTCTAGCACTCAAAAGTTAGCCTTGGTCTCTTCGATTCTACTTCCCCAAGTTTGATCATGATTTCTATTCACATCATAATGCAATATACTAAATCCTTCCAAGTTTACAAATAGACCAATGATTGAAATATTTAGTACTCGGATACAAGAATCCGAAAATAGGATAATTCACAACTCAAGCCGGCCGATCCCAAGAGTTAATCACCCGTATTTGAGATTCCTACCCAACATACATATCTAATTCCCTAAGCAATAGTAATTAGTTCAACAGGCCATTCCCCACGGTCCGAGAACCCTCTCCCGGCGTGAGCTCATTAAGAGCTCTGATACCACCTGTAACAACCCCACCTTCTCCTAGGGCATATTCTAAAAGTTAGCGGATTGCCTGCCTGGCTCTCGCCTGGGTTCACTCACTTACATTAACTTCAGAGATAACATTTTGATAAACCAAAACCAAACGCTCAAATCTTTTACAATACCAAGTTCAATACAAAAGTTTCAACCATAATATGAAACTAAAGGATTTACAATCACAAAAGTCTTCACGTTAACTTCCTAAGATCCCTCATTCATTCCCCGACCACCAACTCCTGTAAGGAAAACAAAACTAAAGGGCTGAACTAAAGTTCAGTGAAGTTTGCCGAGCAAGTAACATTTAATAAACACTCAAATCAGTACGATTAAGCAAGTAGTGCACATTTCAATGTACAATCACTTTCATTAAGCAATTGGAAAAACACTTCACTAAACAATCACTTTTAAAAGGATATGGTGCTCGCATTAGAGCCACTTCAATATCATTGAGCATTCATTTCAGTGTCAAGAGACACTCATTTCACTGTCATTGTACATTCCGCCAATTCACCTCCTTATGTCCTCCAAAACAATAAACTATCCTCTACATTCAATAATCAGTTCAATAATCTCCCAACATCATGGTAATACTCGAGTATATCGAAACATTTACCCAAAACTACCGCCATTTCAGTGTCAAGAGACACTCATTTCACTGTCATTGTACATTCCGCCAATTCACCTCCTTATGTCCTCCAAAACAATAAACTATCCCCTACATTCAATAATCAGTTCAATAATCTCCCAACATCATGGTAATACTTGAGTATACTGAAACATTTACCCAAAGCTACCGTCCTACCCTACCAAGTCCTTTGCTGACTCGAATAGTCCATTGAACAGAGGATTTTGGGGCCCAGTTCAACCAGTGTAATAAGGTACACACACGGCTTACAGTCATGCACACTTACAATATCACTTGATCAATTATCAACCTTCAAACTCAACTAAGTCGAGTGCGATAAAGTACACTCTCGACTTAGAAGGCGAGGGACAATTGAGATACACTTTGCAATGAGTCACTTAGCAATATTTCATAATAAGTACATTTGTCACATAATTTCACTCAAGTACACATAAACAGTTAAACACATAAATTCGGAAAACACTCACCAAAGATTCAAATGAACTATTCGCGAGTCTCGAGTTTGTTTCTTGGTTCACAGCTACTTCCTGGGGCAATTTAATAATTTCAAAGTAAATATATAATTTGTAGGTGATCACTTATCATTCTTACTTTATTATTTAAACTATTAAAATCAAGTTTGACCTTAAAATTCAAATATATTCTTAATAACACTTAATAACTGATAAAATTGCACTTAATAACTGATAAATCCGCTAATCATAAATTACACTTAATAACTGATAAAATTATTCATCAACTTTTTTGCATTATACTTCCCACACATGAATTAGATGTATCTGTCGCTCCTTTTTTGCAGATTACTTTAAAAAAAATCTTGAATTATATTACTAACTATCAACATTGATGGATACATGTATAAAAATACAACAAAGCATTTGCTTTCTCTTCAATGGCATAATCAATTTAAGAGAACTGATAGGGCCAATTAGATATATCCAACTCTCTCCTAACCATTTTTATCCAATTGCATTTTGTATTAGAAAAAATTGTTCAAAACATCCATTATAATTTGTCAAATATATTTTTTTGGCTCTTCATTTTTTAAATGGGAATTTTACATTCCGTACAAAATCAGATCAGTAAATTTTGGCCTAACTTAGGTTTTCGATCACTTTTTACCTTGAATCCATATCGTAACCCATACATACTCATTTTTTTAGGAACAAAAACATTAGATCCTATTTGTAGTTAAACAAATAATCTGATTGATATCCATTTTTGCACCAAAAATAGTAGGATTTGTTTTGAACTATATTCATTTTTTCTCTAAAAAAATGGGATTTGATCTAATTCATATTTACTTTTACCACAAACAAGTGAAATCTGACCTTCTTGTAAATAAAAAGTGACCACATGTAGGTCATGGTGATATTAGCATAAAAAACTAGTCGGCAACTTAAGTTAGGACCGTCGAATTTGAAAGGTGATAAGTGCTCGTTTTGCATATTTGTGTGTGGTTATTTATGTGTATTTTAGTGTGTCTTCATTCAAACTTGAGTCCAATAACTAGATTTTTAGTTAAGTTTTGCATTTTGTGGTTAAAAGTGGGAAATATTGCATTCCTATGCATTTAAATGGACAAAATGTGATGCCCCCACTTCTCCCTAAGGCGAACCAAAGGGTATTGGCGGGACGCCTGCCCAACTCTCGTCAGGATTCGATACCAATTCAATTCAAACTTAAGGATGACCAATCGATACTAAAATTCAAAAAATATAAAGAAAGGTCATTTTCTTGATAAACATTCAAGTCTTACATCACAAGATACCAAAAGTACATCAACATTCCCAAAATATACAACCTCCAAAAGTTATTTAAACAATTACATTCAAAACCCTAATCAAAAGTCCAACAAGTTGGCTTCTCCATAATTCCTTCCAATTCAGTTCCTGTTAAGGAAAATAAAGTTAATGGGGTGAGCGAATGCTTGTGAGGCCAAGAAACACACATGCAAACACATAGTCCAAATAGCAACAACATTTACACAGCAAGTAATCTGTAAAGTTCGAGTAATTAACATTTCAAGTAAGAAAAGTAAATAGAAACAATTCAAGGATACTGTAGCTCTCAGGAGCTAAATTCCACGTAACCGAGTCAAGGTCTTGATCAATTCCATGTTAACACTCCGTCAATCACATAAGTATCAAATCGAAACACCACTTTCTTCGAATCCCATCATCGTTACACCTCCTTACCAGACCCGCTCATCAAGGTTTTGATATTACTCAAGTATATCGGGACAATACTACGCGAGTATGCCAAGCAAGTTCTCTCTAATAGATCAAGCTTTACGAATATCTCATGGTTTGCTAAGCTTATCGACCAAACCCATGCTGGCTCGATTCGCAAAGTTAGCCAACGAGTTTAGGCGTCCCCCGAATACGAATATAAGTCGAGGAGGTTCACTCCGCTCGACAACACAACATACACAATGATTACTAGTATAATAGTCGATGAGATTCCTCCAATCGACTTTAGAACCAAGTTTAATACAAGTTGAGTTCGAGTAATCACGTAATAAGTCAAGTAGCAAGTTGAGCAAAGGAAAGCGAGTGCGGTAAAGTACACACTCGTCTCATCAAATGATATTCACGTGTTTAAGCAAGGTAAATCAAGTAGACACAACGATTCATGCACTTGGCACTCACCAAGTCAAAAGTGGGTAAGTGAGTAAATAAGTCTTCAGGCGTCCACTTCGAAATTCTCTTGAAGATCCCCTTGAGCACCTGAGCAAATAATAATTGACTATCACTCACTATTAACCCCCTGTTAATAAGGAAGAATATACACTTGTGCAAAACTAAGAAAATGTCATGAAAGAGAACCCTAATCACTCGAATCACAAGAGAAACTGATTTCCTCCATGAAATCGTGTTTAAAACAATCAATCAATATCAAAGGATAGGAAAAAGTTTCCAAAAACTCATTTCCCAACAAGTCGGAAAATTTCAGTTTTGCGCGTCAATTTTAGAAAAATCAGATCTTGTACTCAGTAGGTCCAAAAATGGAAAACTCTACACCATTGGAAACTAGGTTCGGAGTACTAAAAGTTCCTAGAAAACACTTTTCCAAGATTCTAAACAGAAAGCACTCATTTTTTAACTCAAAATTGCTGATCGAACAAGCAAGATAGAATCAGTCTTGATTTTCGGCAATCTTTGGAAATTCGGCAAAATTCACAGAAAGTGAACCAGCCTTTGAAATTTGTAACACAATAAGAGTTCCAAATAAGGTTTCAAACACGATAAATGGAACTAAATTTGGAGTTTTGAGCATCAAGATATAACAGTCCCAAGTTGGATGAATTTTGCAAACTGATCAGAAATTTTCCAGATTTGAAGAGTCATCTTTGGGGTGTTATTTGGGTACCGAAATGATATTGAAATTGCACCAAATTTGTTACACTTAAACTTCCATATGTGACCTACCTCTCTATCAAATTTCATGCCAAAACTTACGTGGGAAGGCAGTTAACAAAATGACCAAAGTTCGTAAAATGTTTCAAGGCTAATCTGCCCTCTTGCTTTTCTTTCTTTTCAAACATTTTGCACACTGAAATTAGCCCCAATTCGATCCATTTTTGAAACCAGGGTCCTAGAAACATTTAATAAGCAATTGAAAAGCAATTGACATCAAAATTTTTGAGACAAAACATCCCAAAACAACTCTGACCATTCGGCCAGCAAGAAGGGAAAAACTTTCCAATTTTCCAGCTTTGTTGCACTTTCGAAATTAGATCACGTCTCACTCAATACAAGTTCAAATTGGGAATGGTTGGTGGCGTTGGAAACTAGGTTCAAAATTCCACATTTCATAAATAGAAAACGTTTTCAAAATCAGTTCACAAGTGAGAGAAAATAGAGCCACAAGATGCAGTTTCTCCATTCCTCTCAGACAGACAATTAGAACAGGACAGTCAACTTTGTTGAATCACTACGGTTTACTCATTTCGAACCCGCAGATGGTTTTTATATCGTTAGAAAGCTACGAATGTCTAGTTTTGAATGCCGCTAATGGCACTCAATTTTGACTTTTGTATAGAGAGATGCGTTCGAACAAAGAGGTACTATTCGGCTGCTCAGATTACCATTTCCAGATTTCTTTCTTTTCGAAAACTCTAGTTTTGAGCAACCAATTGAAATGATTTTTGGTAGACACTTTGTACACACAATATACAACATATATCACTCAATTTCATAGTCAAATAAGCATAAAAAATTCGAAATGCAGGCACGATAACAATAGGACAGATTCGGCCAGCTTGCACTTCCATTTTCCGTCGATTTTTCCTTCACTTTCTTATCGTATTCATCTCAAATAACACATAAACAACCACAATCAACTAATTACACTTCAAGTCAGCTACCTATAATCCATTTCAAGACCGCTAGCCTAGTGATTAGAGTAAGAAATGAAACACCTCAAGTCCGCTAGCCTATTTCATACTTAGGGTTTCAAACCCATGCCATCTAAGTTTCATTCTTGAAGAATTAAGAAAGATTTGAGGGAGGTGAAGGGTCACCTCTTAACCCTTGATGAAACTAGAAATTTTCCATCAAAACTCTTCAAGAAAAGTCCACAAGATGAGGCCTTTAACCAAGCTAAAGTTGATCTCCAAGAACTAGAAGATTGGATGCAAATTTGGAAGTGAAATGGAACAAGATGAAGCAAGATGAAGTGAAGCTTTCTTCTCTTCTTTTCCCTTTGCTGTTCGGCCGACCAAGAGAGGAAGAGAGAGAGTGTTTGGTAGGTATGAATCTTTCCTTGGAAGATTGGAGGGAAAAGGTGCAAAAAGGTGTCCAAGGTCAACTTTGAATAATGCGCGAATAGTGTCCCGTACTACCATTTTTCTCTCTTGTTTGTTTCACTTGTGCACTAATTCTCAAATGTAATTCCACTAACACTGTATTTATTCACTCTTAGTAGTCTAGTATAAGTTTTTTAAATCTCCACTTAGTCGTTTCAACGCGAAATACGTGAATTTCCTATTCGCGCGCGATAAAGCGAAATTTAAAAGTGATTCACGTAATGATACTATACTTAACTAATACTAGTGTAAATAATTATAAAAAATAACTATTTTAAGAATAAAAACATGTGTCCTCACATTCTCTCCCCATTAAGAGAATTTCGTCCACGAAATTCATACCTTGATTTGGAAATAGATCTGAATACTTTCCTCGAATTTCTTCTTCTACTTCCCAAGTTGCTTTCTCTAGTCCATGGTTCTTCCATAGGACTTTCACCAACGGGATTCGCTTATTTCTCAATTCTTTCACTTTACGATCTAGAAGTTTTATCAGTTTTTCCTCATAAGTCAGTGTCTCGTTGATCTCAATATTTTTCGTTTGTAGAACATGAGACGGATCCGAATGATATTTCTTGAGTATCGATACGTGAAAAACATTGTGAATCCAAGATAAATTTGATGGCAATTCCAACTTATAAGCCTCATTCCCTACACGTTGAAGGATCTTGTATGGTCCCATAAATTTCGGTTGCAACTTCTTTCCTTTACCTGCCAACAAACTTGTTTTGAGAGGAGTGATCTTAAAAAAAACTTGGTCTCCAATCATAAATTCTAAATCCTTCCTTCTATTGTCTGCATAGCTCTTCTGACGACTCTGTGCGGTTTGAATCCTCTGACGTATTAACTTCACTTTTTCTCGCGCCTCCTCAATTCAAGGCACTGTAGTTGGGTCTAAAATCTTTCATTCACTTACTTCATCCCAACAAATCGGAGACCTACACTTTCGACTATAAAACGCTTCATACGGAGCCATTTGAATAGATGCATGGAAACTATTATTATAAGCAAATTCCTCCAATGTCAAATACTTATTCCAACTCTGTCCAAAATCCAAGATACAGGTTCTCAACATGTTCTCAAGAGTTTGAATCGTCCCCTCAGACTGTTCATCGGTCTGGGGATGGTAAATAGTGCTAAAATTCAATTTAGTCCCTAACACTTCTTGCATCTTTTGCCAGAACCGCGAGATGAATCTAGGGTCTCGATCGGACACAATACTTACAGGTACCTCGTGTAACCTTATAATCTCATCCAAGTATAACTTAGCTAACTTCTCCAACGGGTACTTCACACTAATCGGCAGAAAGTGAGTCGATTTGGTTAATCTATCTACTATCACCCAAACTGCATCATGACCTCTTTGTGTTCTCGGCAATCCATCTTCAAAGTCCATAGTGATATTTTTCACTTCCACTCGGGTATTTCTAAATGTTGCAAAAGACCAGACGATTTTTGATGCTCGACTTTAACTTGCTGGCAGATCAAGCAAGTTTAGATAAATTGGGCAATTTCCTTCTTTATGTTCTCCCACTAGTGCAAACTCTTCAAGTTCTGGTACATTTTATTCCCTCCAAAATGTATCGTATACTTAGATCGGTGTGCTTCCTCCAAAATTTTCTTCTTAAACCCTTCGTCTTTTGCCACTACTTCATTCAACCCTGCTAACCTTATAAAACTTCGAATTTCAGTAGGATTTTTCAGTTGTTTTCACTTAGCAACTACTTCAATTTTGGTTGAATCCACCTTAATTCCGTCCTTGGAAATTATATGACCTAAGAAATTCACTTTCTTCAACCAAAATTCACATTTGCTAAATTTAGCATACAACTGATGTTCCCTTAACGTTTGTAAAATAATTCTCAAATTTTTCTCATGCTCCTCCAAAGTTTTCGAGTACACCAGTATATCATCGATGAACACCACCACAAATTGATCTAAATAAAGTTTAAAGATTCGGTGCATTAAATCCATAAAAGCTGCAGGTGCATTAGTCAATCCAAACAGCATTACTGCGAAATCAAAATGTCCGTACCTCGAGTTAAAGGCAGTTTTAGGTATATTTTTTTTCAAAATTCTCAATTGATAATAACCCTCCTTGAGATCCAACTTTGAGAATACTACCGCCCCTTGCAATTGGTCAAACAGCTCATCAATGTGGGACAAAGGGTACTTATTTTTAATAGTAACATCGTTCAAGCCTCGGTAGTCTATACACAATTTTAAACTCCCATCTTTCTTTTTAACAAACAACACCGGGGCTCCCCACGGTGAATCATTTTCTTTTATAAAACCTTATTCTAACAAATCTTGCAACTGCAATTTCAACTTTTTCAATTCAGTTGGAGTCATTCTATACGGCGTCATAAAGATAGGTGCTACTCTCAGAGTCACATCAATCTTAAAAGTTATTTCCCTTTCTGGAGGTAAAGACTCTAATTCTTCAGGAAAAACATCCGGATACTCCTTTACTATAGGCATATCTTCCAATCTCACCTTATCACTAGAAGTATTTATAAGAAAGGCCAAATATTCTTGAACTCCCTTACTCAACATTTTTCTAACTCTAATTCTTGAGATAAGAGCAGATGAGGTTAATCTACTCCTTATATCCAATTTTATAATTGCCTCTCCCGGAATGCACAACTCTACCGCTTTCATCTTATAGTTCAACTGGACATGGTAATAAGCTAACAAATCCATTCTTAGAATGATATCATACCCATTAATATCTAAACCCATCAAATCAGCCAGTAACTTCCGTTCTCTGACCCATATCTCACAATCCCTATACACCACGTTAGCAAGTAAATTTCGTTCCCCAGTAGGTGTTCTAACCTCCAAATCATAAACTAATTTAATTGGCTTCACATCTATTCCACTCATAAAATTAGGGTTCACAAAAGAATGTGTTGCACTCGGATCAATTAAAACCTTAGTTAAACGGTGAAAAATAGGAATTGTACCTTCGACCACCTCAGTAGCATCGAGAATCTACTGATAGTCCAATGCGTAAACCCTAGCAGGTACTTTTGGTCGACTCCCTCCAGCACTAGTTTGCTTAGAGGTTGACTTTTCTGGCCTTTGAGTACTACCTCTTTCTTTTGGTACAGTTAGGCATTTCGATATCTGGTGTTCGGTATTACCACAATACAAGCATTTTCTCAATTTTCTCCAACAATCATTCTTCGTATGATTGCGCTTGCCATAGTAGCCACAACAAACTTGAGGATTTACGGTCTGACCACTAGAAGGTGTTCCTCTCGCTCGACCTTACTCACTACGACCTCCTCTTGATAAAACCCCTCTTAGAGCTCCAGCGGTCCTTATTCCTTAGGTTCCCCTTCCCATCTTGGAAGGTGGAGTGCTTTTACTGGCTTGTCCAGAAGAGTAACTAGAAATGTTCCTTTTCTTAGTATGGAATTCCCTCACTTGCAGCCTTGCGCTCTTAACTCTCTGCGCTTTCTCCAGAATTTCAGTGAACGTAGAGATTTGGATTGCGGCCAACCCCTCTTAAATCTCCATATTAAACCCTTGCACAAAACGTCTAATCCTTTTTCGCTCATTAACCACCAATTCTGGGGCATACTTGGAAATCTTAGTGAATTTCCTCTCATACTCGGCCACACTAAAAGTTTCTTGTCTCAACTTTATAAATTTGTCTTCCTGCTTCTCTTGAATCAGCGGTGGAAGAAACTTCTCATTGAACTCCCTCGTGAAGTTTTCCCAAGTCCACGGGGTCTGCGCTCTTTTCCACTTTTCTCTTATCACATCCCACCAAGCACGTGCAACACTCTCAAACTGAAAGGTAGCAAAATTCACTTTTCTCTCTTCGGTATAGTCTAGAACAGAAAATATGTTAGTCATTCTCTCCAACCAATTCTCCGCTAGTTCAGGATCTGGTCTTTCAATGAACTTAGGTGGAGCAAACTTTAAAAACCTCTCCAAAACCCTATCATCACCTCTATTCTGGGCCCTAGGTTGGTTAATTGGCCCTGAACCCTGTCACTCTGCTAATCATTCTAGGATATCAATCATCCGATTAATGGCAGTAGCCACTTGGTTACCCTCTACATTTTCTTGTTCTTGGGTCGACCTAGTTGCCAATCCCTGATCATCCTCTTGAGATTGGGTTTTCCTAACCCCATGCCCATGACTTCTACCACTCTTTCGTCTGTCCATAATCATAGTTATGCCTAATGCGAGAAATAGAGTAATTACGCAAGAAAATACTTAAAATAAGAGCCAACATGAAAACATTGGAAATAACAATAATTAACATATATTAACACTTTAAGATTCATACAATTAGCAAGTCATGGGGCATTTACAAAAATATGGCACACAAGTGCCACAAAAGTACATTTAGTCAGGCAATACAAAAGTAGGTTTAAGTGCCTCAAAATTAGGCCCACAGTTAAACAAAATACAATGGCCTTTGAACTAGTATCACCCAACTATTTCTAACTACAAAAGTCAAAAGAGAGTCATCACTTCTAGTCTAATCCTCAGCAGGACTATCAGGCGGAACCCCCTCCTCAGGGTCCTCCTTTGGATCCTTCTCGAAAGGCTCCTCTTGAATCGGTCTCTAAACAACTTCCATTACCTCATCGATTAACATAATGGCTTCTGCCAAGATCCCAGAAGCCCGATCTCGGATCTCCTCACCTATTCGAGTCAATCGAGCTCTAGCCCTCTGAAACTCATCGTGAGTGGCCTCAGCCCTAGCCATCTCGTCTGCCACGGTCCCCTCTAACTCTACAGTCCTAGCACTCTGAGCGTTCACCATAATGCTTAGCTCCTCGATCTCCTGAAATAAAGTTCGGTTGGTATTCACCAACTGATGACGCTCGTTGTCAAGGGATAGTACGAGGTCATTAGGGTACGCATACATCACCCTATAGTGATATCGGGGAAACCTAGTAAAAGGGGAGTAACGCACACGAGCTGCTCCACCAAGTGCTCGGTAGTAAATAGGTCTAAGAGACTCTACGTGGCCATTAGTGTGACGCCCCTACTTCTCCCAAGGGCGAACCCAAGGGTATCCTCGGAACGCCTGCCTAACTCTCGCCAGAACTTGAGACAAATCGATTCAAACTTAACAATATATAATAATTTATACTAGTCTAATAAGGAAAAGTCGCTTCCATAATCAAATATCCAAATCTTGCACCACGAGTTCAGAATACATCAGTTACCCAATTCTTACATCAGGATCCAAAAGATACATCAATTTCCAAATATATACAATATCCAAAAGTTGTCTAGACAAATACATCCAATATGCCAAATCAAAAGTGCATCAAGTTTCAAAATACAACAATTATAATTCGACTAAACAATTATAACCAAGGTACTAATCAAAAGAGTAATCTAGTCGGCTTTTCTCCAAAATCTTCCCATCCGGTCCTGTTAAGGAAAACAAATCTAACGGGGTGAGCGAATGCTCGTAAGGCCAAGAAACACACATGCAAGCACGTATTCCAAATAGCTACAACAAATACACAGTAAGTAAAACTATAAAGTTCTAATAATTCACATTTCCAGTAAGAAAAGTAGACAGAAACAATTCAAGGATACTGTAACTCTCAGGAGCTAAATTCCACGTAGTTGAGCCATGGTCTTGATCAAATTCCATGTTGACACTCCGTCAACCACATAAGTATCAAATCCTGTAGATACATCACTTTCTTTGAATCCCGTTACCCTTATACCCCGTTACCGGGTCCACTCATCAAAGTTTTGATAATACTCGAATATATCATGGCAATACTGCGCGAGTAATGCCGAGCAAGATCTCTTCAATAGATCATGCTCTACGAATATCTCATGGTTTGCTAAGCTTACCGACCAAGTCTATGCTGGCTCGATTCGCAAAGTAACCAACGAGTTTGGGCGTCCCCCGAATACGAATACGAATATAAGTCGATGAGCAACGCTCAAATCGACGATTTCGATTAAGAATCACAAATACGAATCATATCCACATTATTACATACAAGTCGAATATGAATTCACATAGAAAAATTCGAATATAATTTCATTTGAAAGAGAACGAGTGCGGTAAAGTACACACTCGTTTCTAAATTTCCAAATTCAAATAACGGATAAGAAGTAGTAAACACTTAGCAACAAATTAATGCACTTGACACTCACCGAGTGATTCAAGTAGCAAGTTCAAATGATGGTTTAGGCGTCTCCCGTGAGATCCTCTAGAAGGTCCTCTTGAGCGCCTGAACATTTAATAATAAACTATCACTTATAAACCCCAATTAATAAGGAAGATTGCACTCTTGTACAATCTAAGAAAATTTCACGAGAATGAGCCTTAATTATTCGTAAATTGAGGCTCAAAAGTGGAGTTTTAAAACACAAGCAAAATCTGATTTACATCCTTAAAATCGAGTGTAAAACGATCAAGTGATATGAAAAGGGAAAAGAGAGTTCGAAAAACTCCATTTCCTTTAAGTTAGAAATTTTCAGATTTGTTACACTTATTTTGAAAAATCGTATCTCATTCTTTACACGTCCGAAATTGGAAAATTTGGTACCGTTGGAAACTAATTCCAAAGTACTAAAAGTTCCTAGAATACACTTTTCCATGATTCCAAATGGAAGGTATCCAAAATTTGGCTCAAAGTTGCTGTTCTGGAGCATTGAAGACAGGTTTAGGTTGGTTTTTGGCCAACTTTGAAAATTCGGAAAAATTCACTTGATCCGAACTAACCTCTGAAATTTGGAACTCTGTTAGAGTTGCAATCCAAGTTTAAAAAAAAAAACGGAACAAGATTCAGAGTTTTGAGCACCAAGATATGGTAGCTCAAAATTACTAAAATTTCCTTGTTAATCAAGGGTTTTCCAAACTCAAATCATGAATTTTGGAAGTTTAGTTGAGCAGCGAAATGGAGTCGGAATGGCACCAAATTTAGCAGTATAATACTACCATATAGGGACTATTCCTCTGCCAATTTTTATAGAAAAATATGTATGGAAAGTTGGTTAATGAAACCACTAAAGTCCCAAGAAGTTTCTCGGCAAATCTGCCTTGGACTTCCGTTTTTCCGTTTTCAAAACGTTTGGCCAATAAAACACCTCAAATATGGTTCATTCCAGAAGGTAATGTCTAAAATATGTCCAAGGTACATTTGATAGGCGATTTACACTAAGAAGCTTCGGATATCAAGTCCCAAATCATTGTTAGTTTCAAATCTGTCCAAATGCATGGTATTCCTTCACAAGACCAGATTCGAATTTTTGATCATAAATCACTCAATTCAACTCGGAATTGAGAATGGTTGGTGGAGTTGAAAAACACTTTCACAAAGCTATAATTTCTCAGAAGAAACCATTTTCAAAATCCGTCCATAACTAGTTCACATTTGAGCATCAAATTGTAGTTCATGTTCTGCCCTGTAGTGAACCAACGAAACAGGACAGAAATTTTTAAACGGATGGTTTGGCTCACTCGAGTGGAACCAGAAGGTACATTTATACCAAATGAAAGCTGGGAATGTCTAGTTTTCAGTGCCACAAACGGCACTCGATTCCGACATCGGAATGATAAATTATAGCCGAAACAAGATGACTGTCTGGGTAGTGACGGGAATCATTTTCCAGTTTCTAAACTTTGGAAATCACTTCATTTAACCAACCAAATCATGTTATTTTTCTATGAAACTTTTTACACAATCAATATAACATGTAAACAATATAAACAAGTCATTAGATCTTCAAAATTTCACACCAAAGTGCTCGAACAAAGCAGGGGCAAAACGGTCACTTTTGGTCAATGCACCATACTTAAGTTTCTATCAACAACCCAACATTAATCCACTAGTTTAAGCACTAAATAAACATTATTACCATCAAAACACCACAAATCAGTCCATATATCCAAGGTGGGAGTTCATGGAGCCCACACAACCAATTTTCTATCACAAACAAGCTACCCATAAACATGCAACGCCTTAAACGTGCATTACTACTTCCATGAAGCATGATTTGGTGAGTTGATCGAGCTCACCTTCTTAGATGCACAAGGACAGAATTTTTGGTCCCCTCTTGGTCCAAGAAATTCGTGAAAACAGCCCCTCTTTCTTAGCTAGATACAAGCTCCAAGGGTTAAGCTATGTGTAGTTCAATTTTTGTGTGATTTGGTGTTGTTTTTGTGCAAGAAATGAAGAGGAAAAATTTGGAAGCTTGGAGTTGTTCTTCCTTCCTCCTTGGCCGCTGGAATGAGAGAGGGAAATGAGAGTGTAGAGAGTGTTGTAGCTTCTTGAGGAAGCTTGAGAATTTGTGGTCAAGATTTGTCCTAAAAGTCAACTCTCTCTCTCGCGCGTACGCGCGCGTTTTGTGTTCGATTTCTCTCAAGTTTATTTCACTAGTGCACTAAACCTCTAATGCACTTCCAATCATATCATCATTATTCACTCTTAGTAGTCCCAAAATAATGGTCTAAAGGCTCTCAATTAAATGCGCACGCAAAAACGCGTACTTCCGATTTATACGTGATAGAGTGAAATTTCTAAGAAATTCTTATAACGATAATATTACTAACTAATAATTGAGCACTTAAACATAAAAGTACCTATTTTGAGACTAATGTACAAGTTTCCAATTTTTCAAACTTATTGTATTCTCGAATCAATTATTTACTCCAAATCGCGTATTCATATTTTCACTTAACGAGCCTTCGGAAATTAAATTTTGAACGAGCCACTCTAAAAATATAAGTAAGTCATAAATCAATATAATTAGGTCTCAAGAGATTAGAAAATAATATTTGAAGCAAATGGCCAAGTAAATAATTAAATGAGCTCGAAATAAAAATTTAATATAAGAAAATTTGTGAGTCCTCACAATTAGCATGACCATTACCTTTAGCAGCATGTTCCCCATTACCATTCTCCATCCTTGCAAAACAACCACAATTTTCGGGTTAGAAACTTAAAGTCACTAACGCGCTCAAACCTTACTTAAGGTATAACTAAGTTATCTCATTCCTATTCTCGAGGGTAAAGTCTCTAATATATCTCCCAAATAGATCTCAAACCTAGTGCTCTGATACCAACTATGACGCCCCCCACTTCTCTCTAAGGCGAACCAAAAGATATCGGTGGGATGTCTACTCAACTCTCGCTAGGACTCGGTACCAATTCAATTCAAACTTAAGGATGACCAATCGATACTAAAAGTCGAAAATAAAGAAAGGTCATTTCCTTGATAAACATTCAAGTCTTACATCACAAGATACCAAAAGTACATCAACATTTCCTAAATATACAACCTTCAAAACCATAATCAAAAGTCCAATAAGTTGGCTTTTTCATAATTTCTTCCAATTCAGCTCCTGTTAAGGAAAATAAAGCTAATGGGATGAGCGAATGCTCGTGAGGCCAAGAAACACACATGCAAACACGTAGTCCAAGTAGCAACAACATTTACACAGCAAGTAATCTGTAAAGTTTGAGTAATTAACATTTCAACTAGGAAAAGTAAATAGAAATAATTCAAGAATACTGTTGCTCTCAGGAGCTAAATTCCACGTAACTGAGTCAAGGTCTTGATCAATTCCATGTTGACACTCCGTCAACCACATAAGTATCAAATCCTGTAGAAACACCACTTTCTTCGAATCCCGTCATCGTTACACCCCCTTATCGGGCCTGCTCATCAAGATTTTGATATTACTCGAGTATATCAGAGCAATACTACGCGAGTATGCCAAGCAAGATCTCTCCAATAGATCAACCTTTACGAATATCTCATGGTTTGCTAAGCTTATTGACCAAGCCCATGTTGGCTCAATTCGCAAAATTAGCCAACGAGTTTCGGCATCTCCCGAATACGAATATAAGTCGAGGAGATTCACTCCGCTCGACAACGCAACATACATAACGATTACGAGTATAATAGTCGATGAGATTCCCCCAATCAACTTTAGAACCAAGTTTAATACAAGTTGAGTTCGAATAATCACGTAATAAGTCAAGTAGCGAGTTGAGCAAAGGAGAGCGAGTTCGGTAAAGTACACACTCGTCTCATCAAATGATATTCACGTGTTTAAGTAAGGTAAATCAAGTAGGCACAACGATTCATGCACTTGACACTCACCAAATCAAAAGTGGGTAAGTGAGCAAATAAGTCTTCAGGCGTCCGCTTCAAAATTGAATTTAATGTGCTTAAGCGATTCATGGTCAGTGTGTATAACAAATTCCCTTGGTCTCAAATAATGTTGCTAAGTCTCTAAAGCACGAATTAAAGAGTACAACTCTTTATCATAAGTAGAGTAATTCAAAGCTGCCCCCATTAAGTTTCTCGCTAAAGTATGCAATTGGTTTGCTTGCATTAAGACAGCTCCTATTCCCACCCCAGATGCATCACACTCTATTTCAAACATCTTGTCAAAGCATGGTAATGCAAGTAGTGGTGCGTGCCTGAGTTGGTGTTTAAGCATTTGAAATGCACGTTCTTGAGCATCATCCCACACAAATGGCTCATTTTTCTTAATTACAGCAGTTAATGGTACAACAATGGTACTAAAATCTTTAACAAATCGTCTATGAAAACTAACAAGACCATGAAAGCTGCTGCGTACCTCACCCACCATGCTTGGAGTAGGCCATTCTCGAATGGCTTTGACTTTCTCCTCATCCACCTTGATTCCCTATTTACTCACAATAAAACCTAGGAAGACAAGTTGATCAGTACAAAAGGAGCACTTCTTAAGGTTAGCATAGAGTTTTTCCCTTCGAAGTACATCAAGAACAAGTTTAACATGCTCAACATGTTCATCTAGACTCCTACTATAAATCAAGATGTCATCAAAGTACACAACTACAAATTTTCCTAGAAATTGGCGAAGCACATGGTTCATCAACCTCATGAATGTTCTAGGTGCATTAGTTAGACCAAATGGTATAACTAACCACTCATACAATCTATGTTTGGTTTTGAAGGCCTTTTTTCATTCATCTCCCTCTTTCATCCTAATTTGATGATAACCGTTTTTTAAATCAATTTTAGTGAAAATCACAACACCATATAACTCATCTAACATATCATCAAGTCTAGGAATAAGGTGTCGATATTTTACCGTTATTGCATTGACGGCCCTACAGTCAGTGCACATTCGCCAACTTCTATCCTTTTTAGGCACCAAGATGACGGGAACTGTGCACGGGCTCAACCTTTCCCGTGCCTATCCTTTTGCTAGAAGCTCTTCGATTTGGCATTGGAGCTCCTTTGTCTCATCTGGTCCCATTTTGTAGGCTGGTCTGTTAGGAAGTGGGGCACCTGGAACCAAGTCGATTTGATGCTCAATTCCCCTTATTGGTGGTAGTCCATTTGGAATCTCATCGGGGAAGACATCATCATAATCCTGCAAGAGAGAGGCAATACTAGATGGTAAAGTGTTAGTAAAATCATTTGTAATAACCAACACCTCTTTGCACAAAAGTACAAAAATAGGTGTATTAACACTCAAAGTTTTTCTCACTACATTGATTTTTATCAATAGGTTTTGCCTTCTCTCTTTTCTTTCCTCTTTGGCCGGCTCACCATATGCCTTTTTCCTCTCAATTTTCTCGGCCCTATCCTCTTCTTTCAAGCCCTCAATTTTTTCTTTCCTTTTCTTTTCATTCTCAAACTCACTCTCCTTTATCAAGCTTTCTTGATCTTCACGAACTTGGCTAGGAGTGAGTGGCACAAGAACAATCCTCTTCTCACCTTGCTTGAAAGAGTATTTGTTTGTAATGCCATCGAATGTAACTCCCTTATCAAATTGCCACGGTCTCCTCAATAATATGTGGCATGCTTGCATCGGGATCACGTCGCATAGCACCACGTCCTCATACTTTCCAATTCGGAAAGGTACTTGGACTTGCTTGGTAACACAAACATCCCTACTATCATTCAACCATTACAAATGATAAGGCATTGGATGTCGTAGAGTGGGTAGTACTAGTTTTTCCACCATCAAGGCGCTAGCGACATTAGCACAACTACCTCCATCTATAATCAAGCTACATACCTTGCCTTTGATATAGCAACGGTGTAGAAAATGTTTTCCCTTTGTGCATGGTCGGCGGCCTTTACTTGAGTTGCTAAGGCTCGTCTAACAATGAGTCCAACTCGCTCGTTGACGGGCAATACTTCCTCTTCTTCCTCAAGTGATGGCACCTCCTCCTTTTCATCCTTATCATCGGTGAGACTCACCATTGGGCAAGATAATCATCATGTGTTGGTTTGGGCATTGGCTCGCGATGTGCCCTCGGCCTTGGCACTTGAAACACTTGGTATGCTCGACTCAATGGCAGTCCTTGGTGTTGCCTTAGACTCCCACTTAGTCATATCCGTCCGTGGTCATATTAGTCATATTAGTCATTTTCTCATCAAAAATTATTTTACTCTATTTTGTGTCATTGCATGAAATATCTTGTTTAAAACTTTTACGTGCTTTCCATTAAATTCAGTTAAGAGACAATCCCCGTAATTTATCGTAATTGGTGTATAAATGTATATCTCATGGTATAAGCAGGGTTGGCTAAGTACAGATATTAGCAGATTAAGAGAAGGTTGTACTAGATTTCTAAACCAGACAGTTCTTCGACATCAAAAAGCTCATGTTTATAGGATTTTCAAGGCTCGAGGGATTACACGGTAGTGGCATTATATTTCATCGCGATTATTTTTAGTTTCTTTTGCAGGATTGGATTACACATGTCTTCTGGAAGGAAGAGGAAAAAACAACAGTTACTTAGCTAAGTCTGATCTACATTCGGGCAAATTTTTTTACAAAGGTGATATTTGATTTTATAAGTAAGTTTAATGTTTGCTTAGAGAACTAGCAAAATTCGTTGCAAAAATCACTGATTGTTTATTTTGTTTTGTTTGAATTTTATCCCATCAACTGTTCATTTTGTTGGGTTTGAGTTTTATCCCACAAATTTTTATTTTGTTGGGTTTGAATTTTTTTCCATTAACTGTTATTTTATTGGGTTTGAATTTTATCCCACCAATCGTTTATTTCGTTGGATTTGGGTTTTATCCCACAAACTGTTCATTTTGTTAGGCTTGAATTTTATCCCACCAACCATTATTTTGTAGAGTTTGGGTTTTATCCCAACAACTTTTATTTTGTTGGATTTGGATTTTATTTCACTAACTGTTATTTTGTTGGATTTGGATTTTATCCCACCAACTGTTATTTTATTGGGTTTGAATTTTATCCCACCAACCGTTTATTTCGTTGGATTTGAATTTTATCCCACCAACTGTCATTTTGTTGGGTTTGGATTTTATCCCACCAACCATCATTTTGTTGGATTTGAGTTTTATCTCACCAACTGTTATTTTGTTGGATTTGGATTTTATTTCACAAACCATCATTTTGTTGGGCTTGGATTTCATTCTACCAATCATTATTTTGTTGGGTTTGAATTTTATCTCACCAACCGTTATTTTGTTGGGTTTAGGTTTTATCTCACAAATGTCATTTTGTTGGGTTTGGATTTTATCCCACAAACTGTTTATTTTGTTAGATTTGGGTTTTATCCCACCAACTGTTCATTTTATTGGGTTTGAATTTTATCCCACCAACCGTTATTTTATTGAATTTGAATTTTATTCCATCAACCGTTCATTTTATTGGGTTTGAATTTTATCCCATCAACCGTTGTTTCCTTGGGTTTGAATTTTTATCCCACCAATCCGTTCATTTTATTGGATTTAGATTTTATCCTACCAACCTTTTGTTTTGTTGGGTTCAGGTTTTGACCCACCAAACTTTTCTCTCCTTAGGATTGAATTTTTCAATTTGTTAGGTTTTACTACTTGTTTGGACTGGGATTAGACCCCACCAATCAATTCAAATGCTTGCTAATTTCAATTTAGAACTCTCTTTGTTTACTTTGATTCAGTTGCAGTTGAAACAGACAGGTAAGTAATTTGGTGTCAACGTCTTTGTTTTAAGTTTCTGCGAAACTCAGACAAAGAGGGGTAAGTTGTAGACACCAAAAATTTTATGTTATTTATTTTAGTTCTTATTTCATTTTTTATCTATTTGTTTATTTATTTTTATTTTTTATTATTTTACGTTATGTTATTTTATTTTTATTTCTTAAAGAAAATCATTTCGATTCAATTTTAGAAAAATTAGAAAGAAAAGAAGAAAAGATAGAAAATAGAAAAAGACAAGAGATTCATAAGATTTTTTTTTTAAAAAAAGAAGAAGAACAGAAAATCATCTTCCTCCTTCGTACAGGCCACAAATCAGCAAAAATAGTACAGAGGCCAGTTGGATTTTTCGGAGAATTTTGATCCATTTTTTGCTTCTTGTTTTCTTGCCCTCCATGTGTAGATAGTACCTGAACACCTAATCATCAGATTCCATCAAGAGGGACAGCCGGAAAAAACTGATCGAAAGGACCAAAGATGGTCACCAAAATGGGGCTCCATCCCAGCAGCATCTTTTAGGGTTTAAGGGGTTTTTGTTTGATTTAAAAGGCTAAGAAAGAGCCATTAGAAGGGAAAAGGGAAGAGCGGCGGAAACATAAAAGGAGAAAAAGGAGAGAACGGGGGAGAAAAGAACAAAAAAGGACAAATTTTCTGCAAAAAAAAAAAAAAGTTTCTTGAACCAGGCCTGATCATCCAGCCCCATTTCTACTCAAGATCCAATCTCGATTTTAGTTCTTTTGGTCATTTTTCTATTCCTGCACCATATATATTCACCAAAGAACAACTTTTGTTCAGAAAAATTCTCAAAAAAATGTCTCCAGGCCCTCCCAATTTCAGCCTGAAAAGCGCTCATTGTCACCTCTTGGACACTCTTTGGCAGATGTTTTGCGATTTGAATCTCACATTTTGATGCATTTGCTTCAACCCCTCTGCTTTTGTTCGATCCAGTAAGCAGTAAAGGCAACCCTTGTTCACCCTTTTCTGTTATGTTTACTCAGATTGGCTTTGGATGTGTCAAAATTTTGATGTTGTATCTGTTCTTGTTGCCTTCTCTTTTCCTGTTTATCTTGTGATTTTCCCCTCCCCTTTGCATAAACTATTAGCCCCGATTTTTACTTCGTACCATTGTGTTCGGATCTTGTGTTATTTGAGTAAGTTATTTCTGGATTTTAGGACATAATTAGGGTTTAATAATTTTTAATAGATCTAATGGCTTGTTGGGTAGTAAAATGAGATAAGAATTGGATTAGCGTTTGTTTGTTAGGGTTTTAGGGATTGTGCTTTGATTTATTTTGGCTGGGTTTTGACTTGGGTTTGGGATCCAAAACCCATGCATTGTGGTTGGGTTGGTTTGGTAAAAAATGACAGCCTAGCCTGTCTCTTTTCCCTTGGGTTTTAGTTGGGCCAAATGATTACTTGGCCCAAGGAATTGATAAAATGTGACGCTCCGAAAAGTATGAGTGTGAGAACCCGAAAATTTTCTAATTTTCAAGGGTTTATTTTATTTAATCGCCCGCCTTTTCTATATTTTATTTATTAGAAAAATTTTTCAGATAAAGTTTATGAGCAAAAATAGTTTTAAAATGATTTTTCTAGTATCGGTTAATTTTTGAGAAATTAAAAGCGTATTTTGGACGTGGGACCCACTAGTGCGCTAGTGCGGTAAATGCATTATATTTTTTTTTACAACTTGTTGGAATTTTGTATTAAGTGATATTATTTTACAAGGTGTTAAGATATTTGTATTGGAGAGACAAAAAGATAAGTTTTGAACCAAAAGGTGACAAGTGTCACCATAAGATTTAGTCTTGAGTTTGACTACTATTCATAACTTTACCATTGAATTGAAATTGACCAAAATTCACTTCATTTTGCAAGCTCTCTTGGCCGAATGTTCTTGCTTAAGAAAGAAAGAAAAGCTCTCAATTTCTTCCTTCTATTTCTTGCTCAATCTTCAAATCCAACCAATAAAACTCCAAATCATTCCATAAAATCTCTTTGCTAAGTGATCTTGAGGTGTTTTGTAGAGTTGTTTGGAAAGCTAAGGTGACTAGTTGCTCTATCTCTTGTATTGCTAAGGTGAGTTGTGAAGGACCCCCCTCCTCCCTTAATTGATGCTTAAATCATGATTGGTGGTGGTATAAGATGCAACTTTATGGATTATATCTTGATTTTGGTTGAATTGGTGAAGTTTTATAATTATTGGGAATTTTTCTGTTTTCATATGGATATGATTATGGGGTCATGTATGATGATTGGAAATGGTATATAATGATTCTAGAAGGTGGAAAAAGTGATTAATTTCAACCAATTTCTGTTTTGGAAGAAATTTCAGAAAATTCGGTTTTGTGAAGGAACATTCTGTCCGAATTTTTAGGTCATAGATAGAGGCCGAATTGGCCTTGGCTTAAAACATAAAAGTTGTAGAGAATGACATTTTAAAGGTGCCTACAAAATTTCAGGTCAATCGGAGTAGTGTGGAATGAGAAAAGTCGAAATTACTATTGCTGTTCTGGTTTTACCCGAATGTAAGAAGTGCGTCTGTAACAGGTTGTTTTGGCTGGAATTGCTTATGAATTGGTTGTTGAGGCCTTCTGATGAAATGTAACCCTGTTTCTTAGCTTTCAGCTGGTTTTGGAATTTCTGGATTTGGACTTGTAGAGCCTGAGTTATGATATTTCCGCTAGACTGCGTTTTGGTGAATCTGTTTTACGTTGTTGATGAAGTATCTTGCATTTTTGACTTGTTTGCACTCGAAACTGGGTTAAGTGACCTTCTGTAATATTGTAGCCCTATCTATTAGTTTCGAAACGGTGGGGCTTGGACCTCCATCTGATACTCGTAGTACCTTTGGTGCCATTACCGCAAAAGGACGTCAAAACTGTTTTTCTGGTTTTGAGCTTAACTTTCATTTACGGACTTTTCCCTAGTTTGACTTGTATTTGTACTACTTGGAGCTTGCTGAATGGCTATTGGATGAACTTGTTGTTGTGTGTGTACCTTTGGATTGGAATGAGGAAATAATGAAGCCATGATGGCTGGAAAAGTTAGTAAATTCAAGGGAAGTGCTGTCCGAACTTTGAAGGGATTTGTTTGCATTGAGTTTGTGATTTAAGGCTTGGATTTGAGCAAGGCAATGATATACGATGGATGATTTCTGAGCCATGGAGGTGAGTGACCCTAAACTATTTCCAAAGTACTTGTTAAATGTTTCTTGCATTATGTACTCGATTGCATATCATGCGTGCTTGCATGTGAGTTCATGACATGATTTGGCTTCAATGAGTTCTGGGAAAGTCTTGTGCTGGACACCAACGTCTCCACCTTGTTTATGGTTCATGTTCATGTTTATCTGGAGCACCGACGTTGCTCCCACTTTCGTGAGTTCGTGAGTTAATGTTAAATGAAATATTTGAGCGTTGGGTGTTCAAGTGCTGTGATTTCACCGGCTCACGAGAGCACTAAACGGACATTTGATCTTGGAATCATGACATCATCGAAATGCATTATTGTGAAATATATTTGTTTAATGATTTTACTGGTTACTCGCTGAGTTTCTAGCTCACCCCAAAAATATTTTATTCCCCTCCACAGGGCTCAAGGCGAAGGAAGGACTTGTAGTACTTATTCACGTGAATGGATGACCTATATTTTGTACAATTTAGATTTGGAATCATTTTATGCATAGTTGGGATTAGTTTCCGCTGCATTTGTGACATGTAATTATTGGAGACTTGGATGTATATTTGTGGACCATGTGATGTATATTTGAGATGTATATTGTAATATATTTGAGGACCGTAGTGATCGACTGAGTCCCGACGAGAGTTGGGCAGGCGACCCGCCGAACCCTCTGGTTCGCCTTAGGGGGAGGTGGGGCCGTCACATAAAATGGCCTGCTGGCCTTTTGGCTTCTTAACAGACCAGAGGCAGAAATTGTATTTCAGTCCTTGATCTTCTGAGTTTTTTCACTGTGACCCTAAAAACTTTGAATTTGGTCCCTAAACTTTATCTTTTATTCAATTTTGACCCTTGACTTTTCTGAAAATTACAAATTGACTCCAAAACTTTCTTAATATTTGTAATTAGGTCCCTGACAGCTTTGATTTCTTAAATATATTTTGACTATCTTCTTTAATTGTTAACCATGCTTCATTTAAATGCTTTAATTGGTAGATTTTATGGTTATTTTCATTTCTTCATAATGATAAAGTGGATTTGCATTATGTTTACATGTTATTCCTTTTATTTGTTAATTAAATTGGTGTCTTGACCGTTTTGTTGATTTTGGAGTATAAATAGGACAAATCCAACCTTATTTGACCACTATTTCAAGGGAGGTATTTTGTAGTATTATTTTAAATTCTCTTATATGCTCCTATGTATTTTTTATGTGTGATTGCATGTTTTGAGTGTTTTTCTTGTATTTACTCATTTTATTCTTTTTTAAATTTTCATTTATTATATTTATTTTTTGATGGTTATTTGAGAGACATTTAAATGTCAAATTGTAATAGATATATGCCGAAGAAATGTATTTAGCTAGGCTATGTAATAAATAGGTATTATTTTTTTTCAAAAATGTAATTAGTTAGATGAATGTAATAGTTAGGATCATTATTTTTTAAATTTTCCCTTAGATTATAGTTAGGGCCCCAAATGTAATAGTTAGATCTTTATGTGCGTTTTTATGCTTGCGTACTTATATGTCTATTCGCTTTCTTTAGGGTCTTTGAATCTGGATATTATGCTTACGAGTTACGTGTTCTATGTGTCTTATGTGTTTACTTGCTTTAATTATATTTTATATGTTTTATTTATTTATGATAAATGCATGGCGTCACCACACTAGTTCAATGCTAGTTGTGGCATTTCTCTCCGATTTCTCACTAGTCCAACACTAGTGAGAACTTGTAGAATTGAGTTAGTTGAATACTAGACCTTTTACGCCGTATCGTGCTAGATTCACATTTTCGCGTGACATTCATTGCATTTCATATATGTTTTTCATTTTTAGGATCCTTTCTTATCTTGCATGATATTTTCTCTATGTATTATTTCTCTTATCCCTATATGTGCGAAATATGACATTTAGTCCATTTGCATGACTAGGTTAGTTACCCTTCAAATATGAAAAATGAACAAGTTTGACTTTTTAACCTTAGCACGCTCTCATTCTCTCTATAAGAAAGAAAATTTGAGTCATGAATTTTAGCATCCCGTACCCATTATGTGGCATTCCCCTTTTCTAGGTCATGTATATTTGTTTATACATATTATAATTTCTTTTTGAGTCTCATCTTTTGCATATTCGTGACCTCTTCTAAGAATCACTCTTGGGCGTCATAATTAATGTGATTTGAACCAATTAAACTTTGAAGAGACATTCCGATCCTCTCGATACCCCTAGGTCTAGACTCGCATCCTTATAGAAACATACAAATGTGATAAGTTTTATAGGTTAGATTAGAAAATTTTTTTACTAAATCTCGCAACTAGCCGTGGTTAGGTTGAAAGGGTGCCTTAGGTTTGATTCTATCAAATCTTTTCATTCCTTTTCTTCAATCGTGACTCTCGAACCCTCTTCTCTTGTTTTTAAAGATCTGAAGTAGTCAAAAGGGGTTTTATTTATTATTTATTTATTTATGTAAAAATATATTTTGGGTGACTTGGTACACCTAAATTCGATACCAAGTGGCGACTCTTATTTCTTCCTAAAAACCCTTTTTAGACTATTATCTTAGGCCTAAACTGTAGCATATTTTAAATCCCATTTTAGACCCTTTTTCTTTAGTTATTTCTAAAATTTTATTTTCTAAAATTTTCTTTATTCTCTAAAATTAAAAACATCATTTTTAACCATAAATTTTATTTTTTCAAAAAATGGGGTGTGACACAATCTGTGCAACTTGCATAATAATTGAGCTATTTCTTCTTTCTATTAAAGGGGCTTTTTGAGGACGATTATTGTAGAGAGAAGAGGGAAAAAAAATCACCACAATGTCGATCTAAAACTTGAATCCTTAGTTTCTTAGTTTTGAATATATTAGTGTAGGATTAGTTTATGATTAGTGGGTTGCTATTCCATTCTTGTATTAGCTTAACAAGGAAGCGGAAGAAGATGAAGAAAATGAGGCTCATGGGGTTCTAGTGGCAAGGGTTTTTTTCTTTCAACCTGTTGATCTTTGCGTTGAGTTCTAAGTTTTGTTAATACAAGTTTGGATCATATGTTTGTGATGTGTTCTAAAAGTTTCTTGCCTTGCGTTTCAGTTGAACTAACTATGGGTTGTTTGTGATGTTTCTTGGTTATTTTGATACTGTTATCTTGGTTAAGCCATTTAGCATTTTGGCTATTCTAATCATGATTAACTGATCATTGATTATAATAATTTTAAGTTGTTATGTCTGTAATGAGATTTGGAATTTAAGACTAGTTCAAGAAAGTGCAAGTATAGAAAATGGTTGATTTGATAATGTCGTTTGAATATTTGAATCTTCAATCTTCAAACCTTCAGCACAAATGGAAGGATTTGTTTGACTTGACTTGGATTTGAAAGAAAAATCTATTAAGAGGATTTGACAAAGTTTTTTCAATATTTAGGGATTTCAATCTATGTCTTGATTTGAGGGAAGACTTTTATCTATAGTTAAAATATATAAGCTTAGTTTTCAAGAAAACCATATAGAAACTTCCTGCATTTGAGTGATTTGTAACTCAAAAAACCCATTTAACTTGGGTTTTGATAGCAAAGCCTAGCTAGTCAATTGTGAGTTAAAAAAATCAATTAATCCACTTAAGTTTAAATGGACATTACAACTTCATGTTGAGACTCATGTGGCACTGGCCCAACTTGTCAACCCAAAGGTTAATGGATTTGACATAGTTTAATACGATTTAATTTAATTTAATCAAGACCAATTAATTTTTATCTTGACTAAGTAATGATTATTACTGACAGAAGCTCATCAAACAGTGATGTAAAGTTATGCTCCAAATTTGGCTTCAATGCTTTGCTGGTGCCACCATATTGAATGAAAATTTGAAACTATGAACCATATACTCATGCCATTATATTTAGTGGTACGACTAGAAAAAAGATTCCAAGGCATTTGGTAGCTTTGTTTATTGCTCCTTGGAGATGGCAATTTCCAAAGCTACCTTCTGCATTGTCCTTGTTCTTTTTCTTGCACCAGGTAAACTCTCTCTCTCTCTCTCTCTCTCTGTGAAGATATTTTCTTTTATGATAACTAATCTGTGCATATAACCACTAAAATCAACTCAACAGTCATTGGTAATTCCTTAAGGCTCTCGACACTGACAGCTAGGCACAGTGTTTGGATCCCTCTAGCTCTCTCTAGTTCTCCCTAGTGTGTGTGTCTATATATATATATATATAACAATCCACATTTCCGTCCTTCTCCTTATTTCTCTCGATAACCTTTAATATAATAACTTTACTCAAGCTTCTAGTAGTGATGTATACATTTCTTTCAATACATATGTATAGGGTATGCCAAAAATTACTGGTATGTATAAAAACCCTATTGTTGCAGAAAATTTATAGAAAGAATCAAACTCGGACGATATAGCTTAACTTGTGGACCCATACAGTAGCAATTTCTACACTCATCTGTATCTTAAACACAACAAAAAAAAAAGAAAATGATTTATGGGTATTCATACGTAGTTAACATTAACTCTTTGTCCATTTTTCTTGTCTAAAATGCAATAAATCAAAAATTGGCTAACCTGAGTATAAGATTTTTTGTGGTGACAATACAGCTAACAAAACGGTCGTGGGTGATACACCATCTACATTCTACACCCATCCCACCTAAAAGATGCATAGATGGCTTAGGTCTGTGATGATGCCTGTTGTAGAACATTGTGCAATAATGACTATAGTTCTCTTCATCCACAGGGAGATTGTGAAGATGTTCCCGGAACTGTTCTAAGGATCCGTACCTGCTGCCATGACTGCACTTCCTAGACCGTTGTTCTATCTTGCATGCAGAATCATGTTCAAAAGAACCATGCATATATTTTGAAGGCATTCAGAGCCTGAGATTGATAAACAAGTTATATACATATTTCATCTCCCTCTTGAGATGACTTTTAATTTGTTTACTCACTTTTGCATTGATTGAACTGCAGCTAAATGATATTCAACGCATGAAGCTCAAAATCGAAATAAACTAAGGAAAAAAAAAGACAAATCTGTTTCAATTTCAGAAACCAACTTTGCATATTTGTGTGTTTTTGTTCCTATAACTTTTTTGGAAGATATCTGTTCCTACAGCTTCATTTTAGTATATTTCGTGTAGCTTGTATCTAGGCATGACCAGAGAGGCCAATTTTTCCTAAAGACCCTTAATTTGATACTATCCTCTTAAATAAAAGTAATAATTATGTCGAAATGGTCTTCAAGGACATCTAGAGCAATATTAGCCTTCTTGTCCTACTTCTTTGCTAGTTAAGTTTCTAGTGGATAAATGATGTAATTTCACCTTAGCAATTCCAGCTAGGACTCCATCATTTTCAAATTCATCAATTTGGGTAATTTTTGCGAGGCTTTCTTACGCAGAAATATTGAATATCAGCAATATCAACCTCTCCGCCATAATCCAACATAAAAATTTAAAGTAAAAAACAACATCTTCGGATGTTATGAATCAGATCGAAGTAATAAGTAAGAACAAAACAAATTGCTCATGCGTCCATTGCAAACAAACCAAAATGTTCAGCCATGTAGTCCCCATTGGCTGGTTCAATTTCATCAAATAAAATAAATTTCAATATAAATTTGCCAAAATTTCTGGCCAATTGATGTCAGGATATGCATCTAGGTCACCAACAAAAGGAAGCATACTACGTATCTCCGTCTGCTATAATTTCTGTCTCATACTATTTTGTTTAGTGATAAGTGACTAATTTACGTAATAATTGTATGATATTTTATATTATTTTTAGTCACTTTAGTTATATTATTGATAGAATATGAATCATTTTGGCTATAATTGGTGAAAAATGCTTTTAAGTGATTAAATGAGGTTTTTATCACTTTTTACTTGGATTTTGTGTATTTTGACAGTTTTGACACATTTTTGTATTTCGGCTATAACTTGAGCTACAATGATCGGATTAAGATGATTCTTGAACCAATTTGAAGATAAGAGATAGATCTACAACTTTGGTGAAGACATCTAAATCCAGTTTGAAGGTTTTCCAGGTCATTTCTCAGCCTACACAGATCCAAATGAGGTGATTCTTGATGCATTGGAAAGCTAACTCAAAGGGCTACAAGTTTTATGTTTTGGTCAAGAGCTAAATCAGCTTTTATCATCAAGAAAAGATCGATTGAAGTTGGGCCAAAAACAGAGCAAGTGATCCACACTCGGATCCACTATTCATCCGAACCCTCAGTTGTTTCTGGGTTAGTGGAACCGAGCTCGGATCCATACGGATCCGAGGTACTGTATCAGCTCGGATCACTGTAGCAGCCCAGAGTCAGAAAAGGCTGCTCTGTACGCGTAAAACTCAATTTCACTTCCACCAACTCACATGGGATGCTATACATGTGAGAAACATTCCCAGCTGTAAAAGGGAGATGTAATCCTCATTTCTTGACCACCTTTCATCATTAAATAGCCAAATGCATTGCAAAAGTTGAAAGAAGGAGAGATTGGAGTCCATAGCAGAAAAATAGAGAGAGCTACGGGAGAAGCTTGGAGTCTGCAGAAATGTAGCTCTTTCATCTTCCTAGTGTTAGTTTAGCTTAGTATAGAGTAGTGTAGCTTTTCCATTCTTGTTTATTATCTAGATTAGGATGAAGATGGAGGATGAAGAAGGCAAGGAAGAAAGCTCATGTGACAAGGGTTGTATTCCTTCCAAACTCTTTATCTTTTGTATTTGATTCCAAGTTTAGTTAATATACAAGTTCTGGATTTTGTGTTCATTATGTGTTTCTAAAGTTTATGCCTTGGGTTTGGTTGAACTTTCTACAATTGTTAGTGTTTATTATTTGGTTATTTGACTGCTATGATTTGAGCAAGTTATTTAGCACTTTGGCTCTTGAAATCATGATTAATCTGGTACCATTAATTGTGATTATCTAAGGTGTTGTTTCTGCAATGAAAATTGAGACTTAACACTAGTTCAAGAAGTGCTAAACATAGGGAGTACACTCACGAAAGTAGAGGTGCACCTATGTGGTTTTTAGTGATTTATTTCATGTAATTTCACTGAAGAAATGAACTTGTAGCTAATTTCATAACCATGAGAATAGGTATGAATTAGTTATAAGTATAATTGATTCACTACGAAAGTAGGATTCAAATGCATAAGGAAATTACACCATAATTAGCCTAGATGTAGTATTCAATGATCCAATTATAGCACTTGCATGAGTAGTTAGGGATACCACAACCTAAGGAGCTTTCATTTGCTATTTTCTTGCATAATTTCAGTAGGTTTTAATTTGTTATAATTCATTGATAGTCTAAATAATAGAGAATCTTTAGTAGTACTGGTAATTGTTCACTCTTCCTTGTGGGATCGACCCTTAATACCCTATACTCGCTCACGATTCGTATACTTGCGATAAATCGCGTGTGGGGTATTTAGGAGTTTATAAATGTAAAACTTGATTAGGATGAGCTTAATTGTATATGTATACTCCGCGCACGTCATTTAGTACCCAAAATTTTTCCATTTTCTCATGCTTGTGGGGTGCGGCTAGAATCCCCCCATTATGGTGAGAATCATATTGACTAGTAACCATTTGCTCCTGAGCCACATAACATATAGTATGTTAATGTTGTTGAAAAGTACTATGTGCAAAGCACTTAGTGCATATTTATGTAATTATTATCTTTTTTCCAGCAAGAAAATTAATTTAGTACATATTGACTAGTGTTGATCTCCAAGAAACTGTTTGTTTCGATTGAGCATTATTTAAACAAATTCTTCCTGGTATTCCTTACACATTTTCCCATCATTTTATTATCTTTCCAGCACCTTTTTTTTAAAAAAAAATATTTCACATATAAAGCTTCACAAAAAAGTGTTACAGTGTCAAAAACAAAAAATCTTACCAAATAATCTTAAACACACGAATTGTATATTCAATACCAATTTCCAAAATGTTTTTTCCACAATCCAAAAAAAAGGAATCATTTTCTCTGTCCCTACTTGTAGAGCCAAAAAATTCACCAAAAATATATAGGACATATATTTGACAAAACCAATATGAGGGGGAGGCAATTTACACACATAAAAATATGTGTGGGAGGAGAAGAATAATATCAATAATAATCTATTAATCACATCATAAGAACAAGACTCTCGATACTTCACTCTTCTCCACTAAACACAATAATATGATTTCCTATTTATACATTAGATGAATTGATAAACAAGTCTTACACCACAAGAAATTTCCTAATAAGATTCTAATTCCTAAATAATAAAACTACCATAACTTGACTCCAATAGAATTACTAAAACCCTAACTTGACTAAAACACTACTAAATAATAATATGAAAATTTCTAATATTGAGTCTTGATTTAATATGTCAACATTGCCTCCTTTAAACCAAGCTCTCTTGGATTAGATTCACTACCATCACGATTAATAATCTCCACTCTCTCTTGGATCAGGTTCACCATCATCACGATCAATAATCTCCCTTGATTTTTGCTGCTACAATATTCCACACACTTGTATAGAGTCGCTCAACTTATTTTTCACTTGCAAAAATAATCCAAGCTTTTGGATAGACTGTTTTCGTCACCCAATTTGATGTCAATTTATTGACAATTTTCTTTGTGATTTTCATAATCACAATTCAATTGACAGGATTCTTCTCCAATCGCTGTCATAACATCTGCAAACAATCAATCTGACAATTCTCGAACCAATCTTATTGTCCAATCCTCACAAACTAGACACTTCATGACGAACCTTGTGGTCTAACTCGATCAACTAATTTCTTCGCAACAATTTTTATACTAACTCTGACAATGGAAAACAACCACAATTAACCCTTATAATCAGGTCAAGTTTTCAATGTCTATAGACACCCCAAGATCAATTTCTTGAACCTAGGGCTCTGATACCAGATGTAGAACCAAAAAATTCACCGAAAATATATGGGAGATATATTTGACAAAACTAATATGAGGGAGAGGCAATTTATATACATAAAAATATGTGTGGGAGAAGAGGAATAATATTAATAACAATCTATTAATCACATCATAAGAACAAGACTCTCGATCCTTCACTCTTCTCCACTAAACACAATAATATGATTTCTTATTTATAGATTAGATGAATTGATAAACAATTCTTACACCATAAGAAATTTCCTAATAAGATCCTACTTCTGAAATAATAAAACTACCATAATTTGACTCCAATAGAATTATTAAAACCCTAACTTGACTAAAACACTAGTAAATAATAATATGAAAATTTCTAATTTTGAGTCTTGATTTAATATGCCAACACTACCATCTTGTCTTTGGTAACCAAACAAAAGGCAACTAAGACCTCCCATTTCCTTACTTAAAACCTCTCACTGTTTTTCCAGAAAGCTTACCAAATCAATCTATTGGCTAACAATGGTCGACTTTCCAGGCCCCTTCCTGGATCAATCTTTTGGCTGCATAATCTATAGAATTCACTTCCCTGCAGGCAAATGGACTTGATACATGCCGCAGAAAATCCATAAGATCAAACATACTCCTCGACAGCATCTAGAGCAAAATTGCCAGAATCTGTCGCTACGCCTTCTACTTCCAGGTGGTCAATCTCATTTACTTCACTGGTTAAGCAATCTTCAGAATCTGCTTGATCAGATTTCCAAATCTTCAGGAGCTCTACTACTTTCTTGCAATGATGCTCGGGTTGTGGGACTCCAAATATTTTCATAAGTAATTGGGATCCTCTGTGCCATTACTCAACGTCAAATCCAGTGTCAGTCCCACATTTCACCTGAGGGTGAAGGAAACTTAAATAAATAGCACATAATAATTTAAATAAATAGCATACTTGGCATAAATATAGATGTGGCACTTAGTTGCCACTAAAAAAGTGACACTGAGAATTCCACATGGTTTACAAGAGTTAAAAGTGATTTTGCAAGAAGTTTCTCCTCCCATAAAGCGTTCAGGTTGCGCTTTACTCAGATTAAGAAGCTTTATTAGTACAATCGACCATGTGTGCTTGCGGGAAATTATTGATCACTTGTGCAGTGAAATCTTGAAAATATGTTGACAATGTATAAGCATTTACCACGTAATTGATAAGTTTTTCTCTCTTGGGTTTCCTTTTTTGAAATTTAGGGTTCTCTGGTTCCTCATTCATGGCAGCCGCGGCTGCCTCCTCATCTCCGGGTGGGGGTCTGGTTTCCTCCCCCACGTTCAGGAAGAAGGCGTTTTCTGCTTTGTTCGCAGATCGGTCGCCGTCGGAGGTGGTGAAGGTCCAGGCGGCTTTTTCCACTCATCGTGGAGAGCCTGCGGTGGTCTTCAATGCGGCAGATATTGCTGCTGTGGCGTCACCGTTTCGCTTCGCGTTGGTTGGGAAGTTTTCCAAGGGTCGTCCCCTTCTGCCTGAATTGCGTAAGTTTTTCTCTACCCTTGATCTGAAAGACTCGGTGTCTGTTGGTTTATTAGACGCTAGACATGTGTTGCTGCGATTTAATAGAGAGGCAGATTTTCTTCGTGTGTGGGCAAGAAATGTGTGGTATGTCTATGGGTGTCCTATGAGGGTTTTCAAGTGGAGTTCGAAGTTTCATGTTGATAGGGAATCGTCCCTAGTTCCCGTCTGGTTCAGACTACCCAAGCTTCCTATCCATTTGTTTGCCAAGCCTTGTTTGTTTCACATTGCTTCCTGCCTGGGGAACCCGCTGTTTGTTGATGCGGCGACATCGTCATTTACTCGTCCGAATGTGGCGCGGGTGTGTATGGAGGTGGATCTGCTGAAGTCGCTTCCGTCTAGAGTTTGGGTTGACATGGGGGATGGAGATGGTTTCTGGAAACCTTTGATCCCTGAGAGGCTTCCAAAGTACTGCGGCTACTGCTATCGTCATGGGCATGAGGAGGGCCACTGCCATGTGAAGTTCCCAGACATGCGAGTGCCAAGGGTGCCGCCTCAGAAGGCTCCTGGCTGTGCTGTAGGGTTGGACGATGGGGGTAAGTTGCTTGCCTCTTCAAAACCTCTGGTGGGTGCAGGGGAGACGTTAGATGCGGCTGCTGGCAATGGGGCTGCTGTGTTGCCTCCTGGGGTGGAGGAGCCCCCTGCGGATTTGGAAGGCGCAGTATCAGGAAGGGGCTCTGATGCTCCACTGTTGCTTGCGACTGAAGGTGCGACGGAAGGTGAGCAGACGGCACAGTCCCAACAGCTTGGGCTTGAGAGTGCGGTTGTGACGCGGGCATTAAAACGAACAGTATCAGGCAACGTTAGTGATTTGGAGGGAGCCGCATCAGGCATGGGCTCTGATGCTCTGCTGTTGCCTGCGCCTGAAGGTGCGACTGAGCAGATTACTTCGGAACAGCCCCAACAACTTGGGCTTGTAAGTGCGGCTGTGACGCGGGGTGAGTTAGGCACGATTTTGGGATCAGATGCGGTGCCAGTTTTGACAATAGACTTGGGTGTCCTGCCTGCCAATTCACCGCCGTCCCAGCTTGGGGTGGTGGAGCTGGTAGAGGAGGCTATTGCTTCCGCTGCTGACGCCCTTATTCACAGGTTGGCTGATCACGTAATCTATAACTCCGATGAGTCGGCCATGGGCGCTAACCCGGAAGTGGGGGAGCCAGGGGATGGTGGTCTTGAGTTGTCGGGTTAAGTGGAGCAGGTCAGGATGGAGGTGAGGGAGCAGCAGGGGGCTATGGTTGCTAACCTTAATCTTTCTTCTCGTAAGGCTGACATTAGGGATGAGGTGCAGACGCGGTTGGATGCATTGGAAAGCCCAGAGGAGTGGCATACGGTGGTGAGCCATCGTAATAGGAGAAAAGGTGATTCACCCCCCTTACTTTCTACGCCCACGATCATGATTAAGGCTATGTTCTGGAATGTTAAAGGAGTGGATAATGCTCTCACCATTGCTCGGTTGAGGAAGTTGAAGCGGATGCATCAGGTCTCCTTGTTAGCGATGTGCGAACCGAAGGCGGGTCGTGAGCGGCTTGATTTTATTCAGAATAGGCTAGGTTTTCGTCATGCTCTCTCCAATGATGAGAGTTGGATTTGGGTGATGTACGGGCAAAACTATAGGTGTGATTTGTTGGTCGCCTCACAGCAGTTCTTGGCGTTGGAGGTTACACATTCTGTCTTTCGTTGCTCTGTTGTAGCGGTCTTTGTTCACGCGTCATGTTCCTCCCTTGATAGGGAGGTGCTTTGGCAACAGTTAGGAGAGGTGTGCCCCCATGGGAGGCCGGCAATTTTTTTAGGGGATTTTAACGTCATTGTCGGGGCGAATGAAAAGAAAGGGGGTCGTCCATTTCGCGCTAGGGAGTCGGAGTCTTTCCTAAGCTTCATGGAGGGTACTGAGTTAACGGATTTGGGGTTCTTTGGGTCTCAGTTCACCTGGTGCAATAATCGTTGAGGCAGAGCCCGGGTTTGGAAACGTTTGGACAGGGTACTTGTTAACCAGGAGTGGTTGAGTTTAGGGGTGAACACGATGGTGGTTCATTTGAATAGGGTTGCCTCTGATCATTCTCCTTTGTTAGTGTCTTGCTCTTTGGCCATGGGTGGGGCGCCTAAGAGCTTTCGATTCTTGGACGTGTGGAGGTCACATGCGGAGTTTCATAATATGGTTCGTCAAGCGTGGGAGGTGGAGTGTGATGGGCGGCCCATTCGGGTACTACTCGGGAAGTTAAAGGCGGTAAAACAGGCTTTGCGCAGATGGAATAAGGAGGTATTTGGCAATATATTTGACCGTGTCAAGGAAGATAAGGCAACAGTGTTGGCACTGGAACGTTCTTTGGAGGAATGTCCCTCGGGGGCGGGGGAACTTCAGCTTCTCCGAGCTCAGGGGGAGCTCAAGACGTCCCTGCTACGGGAGGCTGCTTACTGGCGTCAGAAGACGTGTCTTCGGTGGCTTAGGGAAGGCGATGCCAATTCCAAGTTTTTCCATGCGCAAGTAAAGCAGCGGAGGGCTCGATCTTTCATCCATCGGATGAAGGATAGGAATGGGGTATGGACGGAGGAGCCCTCCAGGATTGAAGAGATGGCGACTACTTTCTTTGCGGGCATTTTGTCGCAACCAGGACAAAGGCAGACGGATCTCTCGATGCTAGGGGTTATACCTTCGGTTATCACTGTGCAAGATAACTTAGAGCTCCAGCAGTTTCCAACGGAGGAGGAAGTTAAGGCTGTGGTTTTCCAACTGGATGGTGGCAGTAGTTCGGGTCCGGATGGCTTCATGGGGTCCTTCTTTACTTCATGTTGGGATATTGTGAAGGGGGATGTCTATCGGGCTGTTTGTGATTTTTTTGCGGGTGCGGAGCTGCCTTGGGGGTACACTGCTACGTGGTTGGCCCTGATCCCTAAGATTCCTGGGCCGTCTTCCTTCTCAGACTTTCGCCCTATCAGCTTGTGTAATTTTGTTAATAAGATCATATCTAAGCTGTTGGTAAGCCGTTTGGAGCGTGTGTTGCCACGACTTATCTCGCAGCAGCAGAGTGGCTTTGTGAAGGGTCGCCAGATATCGGATAACATTTTGTTGGCCTTAGAGATGTGTTCAGCCTTGGGGAGGAAGGTACGGGGGTCCAATGTTGTCCTGAAATTGGACATGGCCAAGGCATATGATCGAGTATCTTGGAATTTCTTGATCCGGGTCATGCGCAGGTTTGGGTTTGGGGAGCAATGGCTGGATATGGTTTGGAGGTTAATCTCGTCATGCCATTTCTCAGTATTGGTTAATGGAAAGCCGTGTGGCTTTTTCCGTTCGTCTTGGGGTCTACGGCAAGGGGACCCTTTATCCCCGGCCTTATTTATTATTGCGGCTGAAGTGTTGTCGAGAAGCTTGAATGAGTTACCGGGGGATTCGCGGTTTGTTCCGTTCTTTGTGACGCAGGAATGCCCTCCTCTCACCCACCTTGCTTATGCAGATGACGTAATCATCTTCTCCAACGGTGGTAAGCGGTCCCTTGAGTGTGTCATGCGAGTACTGGAGGGCTATCAGGTGGTGTCTGGGCAGTTGGTGAATGTTGCGAAGAGCTGTTTTTTGGTAGATAGGAGGGTCTCGGTGGTCCGTAGGAGGTTGATTGAGCAGGTCACTGGGTTTCCTGTGAAGAGCTTGCCAGTTACCTATTTGGGTTGCCCTTTGTTTGGGGGAGAAGAGTGAGGTCGTTATTTGCTGAGTTACTCTCCAAGGTCTCACTCCGAATTACGTCTTGGCAGGGGCGGTGGTTATCAATGAGTGCGCGGGCATTGCTTATCAAGCATGTATTGTCGTCCATGTCAATTCATATGCTGGCAGTTTTGGAACCTCCAAGGGGGGTTATCTCTGACCTTGAGCGAACGCTTGCTAGATTCTTTTGGGGCGAATCGGAATTTGGTGCTAAACGTCATAGGGCGAAGTGGGAGAAGCTATGCTTCCCGGAGGAGGAAGGGGGGGTTGGGTTCCGGTCCCTCCAGGCGGTTGTTGAGGCGTTCTTTTGTAAATTATGGTGGATGTTTCGGTGTTTCGGTGTGGTCAATCTCTTTGGGCGAAATTTATGAGAGCACGATACTTTGGGTCTCTGCACCCGAATCAAGCTCCGTTTCCTGCCCAGCTGTCTGCTAGTTGCAAGCGTATACTTGGGGTCTGGTCATCAATGGAGCAATGGTTGAAGTGGGATCTTTGGAGGGGAGAGGTGGCGTTTTGGTAGGACAACTGGAGTGGTTTGGGCCCTTTGGCATGGCGGTATCCTGAATTGGCGTCAAATGCGATGGTCTCTGAGTTTTTACGGGAGGGGCGATGGGACTATTTGGCTTTAGCAGGGTTCCCTTCAGATATTAGAGAGACGGTTCAGGGGTCCTTCTTTTGTTTTGGGACGGACCCGGATGCCCTGGTTTGGAACTTGGATCCCTCAGGGGTTTTCTTGTTGAGGTCTGCTTATCAGCTGGTTCGCCTGGCCCGGACTCGCTCCTGGGTGTGTTCCTATATTTGGCAGTCGGCCGTTCCACGTAAATTATCCTTCTTCATGTGGCGTTTACTAAATGGCCATCTGCCAGTGGATGATGTGCTGCAGAAATTCCAGATTCATGGTCCATCTAAGTGTCATTGCTGCGTGCCGGCCCAGGGTGAAACGTTGCAGCATGTTTTCTCTACCGGTCAATTGGCAGTTGGGACTTGGATGTTCTTTGAGCTCTCCTTAGGAGTGTCTGTACGAGGTGTTTCCTTTAGATCTTGATGCTACGATTGATGGATGTTCCCTGTTAAAGGGAAGGCGCTCCGCTGGGTGTCTCGGATTCTTCCGGTCCTGCTTCTATGGTTCTTATGGCGGGCCAGGAATACGTCCAGGTTTGAGGGGCGAAAGGTTTCTGGGGCTCAGGTTCGGGTTTCTATCTGTTCTGAGTTGCACAGGTTAATTCAAATCCACTTTTCAGGTCTTGCGCGTTTGCCTTGCCAGTGGGAGGGCCTCCTGGAGGTTTTGTCATCAACCCGAAGGGTGCTCATAGCTAAGGTGGTGAGGTGGACTTTCCCTGTGGAGGGGTATTTTAAGCTTAACACTGAAGGCTGTTCTACGGTTGGTGGTAGTGGGGGCGGTGGGGTGATTAGGGATTCGAGGGGGAAACTTGTGATTGCCTTTGCAGATTCTTTTGGCTCTCTGGATTCACTGCAGGCTGAGGCCCGGGCTCTCCTTTTAGGGATTCAGCTGGGGCGCGGCTTAGGGATCTCCCAGTTGTTTGTTGAATTTGATTGCTTGGTCTTAATCAATTGTTTAAAGGGGGTTTGGGGGGTCCCTGCTGTGATTCGGCCAATTGTTCGGGCTGTTCGATTGGTTATCTCTGCTGGCCATCAGTTTGGTCATTGCTACCGAGAGGGGAACATGGTGGCAGACTCGCTCGCAACGTTTGGGAAGGAGTGTGGCTCTCGTTCGATTTTCACTTCAGCGTCTCAGTTGCCCCTGCGTTCCAGGGGGCTTTTATCTTTAGACATGTAGAATTTCTGTAGTTTTCGTTTTTCTCTTAGGATGTAGGGATGTAGGGATCTGGTTGGTTCCTTGGCATTGTGCTCTGGTGTTTTGATGAATAAAAAAATAAAAAACCTTATTTCAAAAAAAAAAAAAAAAGATTAAGAAAGCTTCATTTGTGAACTCAATCCTAAATGTCCTCGATCTATGAACCTGTAAGCAAGAAGTGTAAATCCAAAACTCACCCTTATTCTTCTCATCATTGAACCATTAGTAAGACTAGTACACAAATGGTGTACTCTTGCAGTTGTCGGAAGGTCCGCACTGTTGAGAAAATCATGCACTCGGGTAGCTCTTCAAGGCATCATTGGAGATCTAATCTTCTCAACATAATTGTAATGTGATCTTGCCACTTCATCCCCATCGAAGAAGTATCCAAACGATATGTATTTGCACATCTCGCTATTAAAATCAACTACAATGTTATTAAACTCTATCGATTGATGAAAAATCTCTATCAAATAGTCCTGACGAGCTGGTTCAATCCCACCCTTTATCAAAGTATTAACATCCTTCTCAAACTTAATTATTTATAGCTTCTGGCCAATTGACCTCAGAATATGCATCCAAACCACCAAGCGAAAGCTTACACTGCATCTTGATTTGCCACATTCCTTTTCTCTATGTCAACCAATTTGTGAGGGAAAATTACTATATCCATTGCCCTTCTTGCAGATGTAGTTAGTTTTTTTTTATCTGATAACTTGGAGACTAAATAAGCATTGTCCATAAAACCATACGCATGCTTTGAGCCATGATTTCTTTCACAGTTCTCATCGCCATTGTACTACCAGCAAGATTGTCAAGGTATCCAGTGGTGCATGAACGCAAAAATTCAAGAACTTTTGCTATCTTCTCATCATTATTGTTTCCCCATCTTTGTCTATAAACATTTCGGCCTTAGTCCCAAATCTTAATATCGGGATGGGGCAGGGAAACCCTCCCCTCCCCATTGCCATCTCTAGCAAAAGTTTTCCTAACCCACCTCCGGCCCATTGCCATCCCTTGTAAAAACTTTTGGTCCCTTTGCACCCCAATCTTCTCTAGTCTTGGTTGACTTGCAAAATTCAATATTTTATGGGTTACTCCGTAAGTTTAAGTTGATATATATCTTGGGTTGAACATTTTTTCTTTTTCCCTTTTTTTTAGTTTAATCACAAACCCCCCCCCCCAAGGTACAAACAGATCTACAATTTATTCTCTATACTATTTTTTTTTTTGCTTAACTCCCTAAAGAGATAAAACTACACCTCTATTATGCTAAATTTTTATTTTTCTTCTTTCTTTTCTTAATTAATCTTAAATCATGGTTAAATTTTGATCATTTGTATTCACGGTGGTAAAGTACTAAAGTAGAGAAGTAGATTTATTAGAGAATATATATCTGACAGGTGTCGAACTTGTACAATAATAAAGACCTACTCAACGAAAATATATATTTGCATATAGCGGTAAGCAGGGTCGAATCCACAGAAATTGGGGATAATTCATTTCTTCTAGAGTTCAAAATATGGGGGGTTTTTTTAATAAAAATATAAAATTAACCAATTAACTAAATAAAAGCAATTCAAGAAAATAAACAGGAATTAATGAATAATAAATACAACTCTAGTCAAAGTTACACTTCAGAGATGGTTCAAATAATTGATCATTGATGCAGTTATAATTCCAATATTCATTAATAAACAGGTTTTTAACTGTCGATACGATCTGACAGTCAGTTTTTCCTTACTGTTTCGATAATCAAGGTACGACCATTGACTATTTTCCTAATTTAAGAATAACTCTAGATACGACCATAGGATTTAATTCCTCAATTGCATTAGAAACTAGAGAAACCTTGTTCTAATCAATAAACACGCTACTACGAGGGCTTACTTAAATTAGATTGTACGTTTCTCCGATACAAATCTAATTATGCCAGTTGTCACCAGGATGAGAACAGTCAAACAATGACGAATTCAACTATTCCAATTAGCAAATAGATTACATGTATAATTAAATATCGTGCACCTATTCAATCACACACAATAATCATACTCTATAAAGCAGAAAACGTACAAATGTCAAAGAATGGAGGACATAAATAAAATCAATTGGATCTCACAGTAATAGCTGAACCAAATCCTTGGTGTTTCTTGACTAGAAATACGAAATTAGTTATCCATTAATGGAGAACAAGCCATGCAAAAAGAAACTGTCGGAAGCTTACAATCCTTGTTCTTCTTAATTGTCCCCCAAAGAAAAGAAATAGCACGACTCCTTTTTTTTTTTAAATAATTTCTTTCTTTGCCTAAATCTCCTGTGACCGAGTTGCTTGATTGATTGGTTTCCTAATACCAATCAAATTCTTAAAGAGTTTTCTATTACAATTCAATTTCCTAAAAGCTCTTCTTTTCCTTGAGAATGATCCCGCGAAATAAGGAAGGTCCTGGCAGCTAACAAATTAGGAGGTTGACTCGGATTGGGAGACTGTCCAATATCAATCCCGACTTTCCGGTTCTGAGGAGTGAGTTTAGGCGTTCCCACGTGCAACCATTAGATGTTTTTCACTAGAAAATCTTCATTTAAGCAATTTTTATTCCCGCTCCTGAAATAAGCATAAAATACCAAATATAAGCAAAATCCGACAATTAAACCAATATTCGGCTAAAATCAAGGGGAAAATAATTATAAATTTACCAACAAATTATGACCTATTAATTTTCTCCACACCTAAACCTTGCTTGTCCTCAAGCATGAGAACACAAATCAAGCAATCAAATTCAAATAATGGCTATTACTCGAATCATCTATTGCCAAGATACAATTAAAATATATATCAAGTATTAGTGATAATTTTCAAGAAATATCTCTCCAATTAGCTTTCAAGATCAATGACTCTTTCAATTTATGATTAACTAATCTAAGAATATAAAATATTCAACCAACATCCATCAGCAAATGGTTCGACTATTAAGCAAAATCTCAACATTAAAATTCATGGATCAGTGGGCTAACAATTCATTCAAACACTTCCACATTTTTCACTATTAGCACTTTTTTTTGTTGTTTTCTAAAATATCCCACACTTGATTGATTTTTTTTTTCTGGGAGAATGCTTAGTCTTTAGCTAATTAAGCAGTTTGATGCGAACTCCGACATCTGCCAAATGAAGGAGCCTGGTTACTCATCCTCATCACTTAAAACCACATACTCATAGCTATCGGCATTTTTTGACGCGAAAATCGACATTTGTGGTGAAAATCTCCGGTTACTAGGCAGTGATACTAGCGGAGTATAGCTGAATACTATTAATAAATAAGCACCAAATTAAAATTAAAAAATCACACAAACCCGCTTCATTTTCTTAAACATGGAGAACTAAGGATTAATAGTTGAACCAATTTGCATAAAAAAATGCTAGACAAATATTTACAATACTTAGAAAAGTTAAACAAAAAGTGCAAAAGTCACAAAATCTCGAATATTCACCAAAGAGATACTCTTAGATTTAACCATGTCATACTTAACACCTTAGAGTGTAAAATCTTAGCAATAGAAAAATTTGAGACATCTAATCATCGTTTATCAGGAACAATCACAAATATGCATAAAGATAGGCAAAAATTGAATAAAATTCGACAAAGTCAAAAAAAATCTAACAAAAATGCCTACACTTGCATTTTTTCAATATATTATCAAGATACTACTTCCCCACACCTAAATCTTACATTGTCCCTAATGTAAGAGATAAAGAATAGAATACGAAACAAAAGAAACAATAAAACTTCCCCGAGCATGTAATGGAGGGTCTCAGCAGCTATATCATAGGTGAAAATGGTGGTGTGAAGCTAATATGATGGACCTTCACTGCCCTCAAACTAAATCAGAGATGCCAACAGATAGTGGAAATGGAGATGGTCATGGGTGGTGGCTAGCGGCGACAGCATGGTGTTGTAGCGATGGTAACGAGCAGAAACGGCGCAAGCAGCAGCGATGGCGTGCGAGCGGTGATTGGCAGCCGCGTACATCCTCGGCGAGAGGGAGAGATGGCAGCGGCAGCAAGAAAGGAAGACAAGGGTAGGGAGAAGAGAAAGAAAAAGAAAGAGAGAAAAAGAATAGGGCACCGTTGGATTTTTTTTTGAACCGCTGCGTTAGACGTGGGCACGCCTAACTGCCCTCGAGTCTTCTGACTAGCCCTCGAAAATTAAGTTCCTTAAGTCTGATCACATGATATGGGCACGCCTAACTAATGCTGAGTCTTCTGTCGAAACGACGAAAATTTCTTGCGTTAGGCGTAACCACCTGGTTTGGACACACCTAACTATCATAGAGTCTTCTGCCCACAGACGAAAATTGCCTTCCTTTGGCGTGCCTGATTGGCGTGGGCACGTCATAATGGTAAGAAGCTTGCTAATAATCAACAACGAAAAATTAAGCCATCAAATATGAAAAATCTAAGAGAAACCTATTGAAACACATAATAAATGATAAATAGTAAAAAAAAATAGCAAACAACTAAAAAAATGAATTGGGTTGCCTCCCAAGAAGCGTCTTTCTTTAATATTTTTGACTAGACATTGTCATGTTCATTCACGGAGGATAAAACCGTGTAACTCGTTTCAGTGCTTCATCTTCTGTGTAATCCTGATATTCCTCTTAAATAGAGTAATCATTGAGCACACGAGATATGGTCTTCAATGGATTAGTAGATGGCGCCAAACAAACAAATAATGACTTTAATTCTTCACTCACTCCTCCATCACGAGCATTTATTAGTTCGAGATATTTTGTCATCGCAACTCTCAACTTATTCCTATCATGAAACTTAAAATCTTTTAGTATAATAAAGTCAATCTCACTAATAGGAATTAAAGAATAAGAGTCAGGAGAATATTGATTAAGGAATGGAGGAGATGTCAACGCTTTTGGAGATTGTTCACTGGATGCATTCACTTAAAAATTTTGATATTGGGGTCTCATTTCTTGCACTTCAACTTCCTTTTTCAACTGCATCTTTAGATCCGTTTTCTTGAAACTCTTACAGTTTCTTGTCACTTGTCAGGATAGTTACATTCTCATCTTCTTTAAGGTCGATGATGGTCTGTGAGGACAATTCTTCATAAATTGGAGAAATCAATTTGCTTAGTGTAGATGCCAATTCACACTCTCCATCTTCCATCCTTCTAATCATCCTTTGTGTGTGTTGTTAAAAATAATATACCACTTCCTCAAGAGACATATCTGATGTAAATAATGGTTCTTGACGCATTTCATCCTTCGTCACTCCACTTCTCATTTGTGCCTCCTGTTCAAATCGATATGTATTAGCAGTTAGTAATTTCATTATTTTTCAAATGGCATACCTGACATGGATGATGGTTCTTGAGACTCTTGTTGTTGAAAATCCATTGGCCCGGTCGCATAATTAAAATTGGAGTTATCCCACCATTCTTGATTATAGGCACTGATGTTGGTCTGTGAAGGCAATTGTTCACGCATTTGAGAAGTCAATTGCATTATCCTATATGTCAATAGATGCACTTGATCCGCCAGGTTACGAATGCTCATTTGTGTCTCCTGATGAAATCGATGTGTGTTAGTAGCTAGTGATTCAATCATTTTTTCAAGAGACATAACTGACATTGGTGATGGCTGTTGCTGTTGATATTGATGTCAAAAACCTATTGGCTCTGTTGCATAATTAAAGTTGGAGTTGTCCCACCATCCTTGATTATACCCATTTGAATAAGAGTCATACCACATTTGAGATCGAGGTGAAAAATCTTCATATTTATAGGTTGAGTCATTCAGGTAATCTTGAAATTCATGGTACACAATGGTTGAATGATCTGTGGCATAACAAATTTCACAGGTTGCAACTGCCATTTTTTCTATAAGAGAGTTTTGTGAATCTAAATGCTGATCATCAGAAAAAATACAAGCCTCATTATCTCTCCTAGGAATAAAATTCAATATATCACCAAAATACGGAATGTTAGCAGCCGCAAACTATATATAAAAAAATAAGAGAAAAAAAATGAAAACAAGATGAACTTAAAAGGAGACAAATATCAGATACCAATCCCCGGCAACGGCGCCAAAATTGATAGGTATTGAGTCTGTACAATGATAAAGACCTACTCAACAAAAATATAGATTTTCATATAGCGGTAAGCAGGGTCAAATTCACTGGGATTGGGGATAATTCGTTTCTTCTAGAGTTCAGAATATGGGGGTTTTTTTAATAAAAATATAAAATTAACCAATTAACTAAATAAAAGCAACTCAAGAAAATAAAAAGGAATTAATCAATAATAAATACAACTCTAGTCAAGGTTATACTTCAGAGATGGTTCAAGTAAATGAACATTGATGCAGTTATAATTTCAATATTCGTTAATAAACAGATTTTTAACTGCTGATACGATCTGACAGTCAGTTTATCCTTACTATTTCAATAATCAAGGTACCACCATTGACTATTTTTCTAATTTAGGAATAACGCTAGGTACGAACATAGGATTTAATTCCCGAATTGCATTAGAAACTAGAGAAACCTTGTTATAATCAATAAACACGCTACTACGAGGGCTTACTTAAATTAGATTGTACGTTTCCCTAACACAAATCCAATTACGCCAGTTGCCACCAAGATTAGAATAGTCAAACAATTATGGATTCAACTATTCTAATTAGCAAATAGATTACGTGTATAATTAAATATTGCGCACCTATTTAATCACATGCAATAATCATACTCTATAAAGCAGAAAACGTACAAATATCAAAGAATAGAGAAGATAAATAAAATCAATTAGATCTCACAATAATAGCTGAACCAAATCCTTGGTGTTCCTTGACTAGAAATATGAAATTAGTTCTCCATTAATGGAGAACAAGCCATGGAAAAAGAATCTGTCGAAAGCTTACAATCCTAGTTCTTCTTAATTGTCCCCCAAAGAAAAGGAACATCACGACTTCTTTTTTTTTTTTTTTAAAAAATTCTTTCTTTGCCTAAATCTCCCGTGACCGAGTTGCTTGATTGATTGGTTTCCTAATACCAATCAAATTCCTAAAGAGCTTTCTATTACAATTCAATTACCTAAAAGCTCTCCTTTTCCTTGAGAATGATCTCGCGAAATAAAGAAGGTCCTAGCAGAAAACAAATTAGGAAGTTGACTTGGATCGGAAGACTGCCCAATATCAATCCCGACTTTCCAGATTTGAGCAGTGAGTTTAGGCACACCCATGTGCAACTATTGGATGTTTTTCTCTAGAAAATCTTTATTTAAACGCTTTTCATTCCTGCTCCTGAAATAAGCATAAAATACCAAATATAAGTAGAATATGACAATTTAAACAATATTCGGCTAAAATCATGGGAAAAATAATTATAAATTTACCAACAAATTATGATCTATCAATTTTTCGCACATCTAAATCTTGCTTGCCCTCAATCATGAGAACACAAATCAAGCAATCAAATTCAAACAATGGGTATTACTCGAATCATCTATTGCCAAGATACAATTAAAACATATGTCAAGTATTAATGACAATTTTCAAGAAATATCTCTTCAGTTAGCTTTCAAGATCAACGACTCTCTCAATTTATGACTAACTAATCTAAAAATATAAAATATTCAACCAGCATCCATCAGCAAATGGTTCGACTGATAAGCAAAATCTCAACAATAAATTCATGGATCAGCGGGCTAACAATTTATTCAAACACTTTCACATTTTTCATTATTAGCACATTTTTTAGTTGTTTTCTAAAACATCCTCACACTTGATTGATTTTTTTTTCCAAGGGGAATGCTTAGTCTTTAACCATTTAAGCGTTTTGTGGCGAATTTCGACATTTCCCAAATGAAGAAGCCCGGTTACTTAGTTCTCATCGCTTGAAACCACATACTTATAGCTATCGCCATTTTTTGACGCAAAAATCGACAATTGTGGTGAAAACCTCCGGTTACTAGGTAGCGATACTAGCGGAGTATAGCCGAATACTATTCATAAATAAGCACCAAATTAAAATTAAAAATCACACAAATCCGTTCCATTTCTTAAACATGGAGAACTAAGATTAATAGTTGAACCAATTTGCATAAAAAAATGTTAGACAAAAATTTACAATACTTAGAAAAGTTAACCAAAAAGTGCAAAAGTCACAAAATCTCAAATATTCACCAAAGAAATACTCTTAGATTTAACCATATCATATTTAACACCTTAGAGTGTAAAATCTTAGCAATAGAAAATTTTGAAACATTTAATCATCGTTTATCAGGAACAATCACAAATATTCACAAAGATAGGCAAAAATTGGATAAAATTCGACAAAGTAAAAACAAAATTCTAACAAAAATGCCTACACTTGCACTTTTTCAATATATTATCAATACACTACTCCCCCCACACCTAAATCTTGCATTGTTCCTAATGTAAGAGATAAAAAATAGAATACGAAATAAAAGGGACAACAAAACTTCCCTGAACACGCAATGGAGGGTGTCGAGCAGCTATGACATAGGTGGGAATGATGGTGTGAAGCCAATATGGTGGACCTTCACTAACCTCAAACTAAAATCGGAGATGCCAATAGATAGCAGAAATGGAGATAGTCATGGGTGGTGGCTACCGGCGGCAGCATGGTGTGGTAGCAATGGTGACGAGCAGAAACGGCGCAAGCAGTGGCGATGGCGTGTGAGTGGTGATTGGTAGCCGCTTACATCCACGGAGAGAGGGAGAGTAGGAAAGAAAGAAAAGGGAAGGAAGAAGAGAAAGAAAAAGAAAGAGACAAAAAGAATAGGGCACCGTTGGGTATTTTTTTTGTTTGAACCGTTTTGTTAGACGTGGGCACGCCTAACTGCTCTCGAGTCTTCTGACCAACCCTCGAAAATTAAGTTCCTTAAGCGTGACTACATGACATAGGCACGCCTAACTAATGCTGAGTCTTATGCCGAAACGACGAAAATTTCATGACTTAGGCGTGAACACCTGGCATGAGCACGTCTAACTATCGAAGAGTCTTCTGCCCGCAGACGAAAATTACATTCCTTAGGCGTGCCTGATTGGCGTGGGCACGTCATAATGGTAAGATACCTGCTAATCATCAACAATGAAAAATTAAGCCACCAAATATGAAAAGTGTAAAAGAAACCTATTGAAATGCATAATAAATGATAAATAGTAAAAAAAAAATAACAAACAACTAAAAAAAATAGATTGGGTTGCCTCCCAATAAGTGCCTTTCTTTAATATTTTTGAATAAACATAGCCATGTTTATTCACGGAGGATAAAATCGCGTAACTCGTATCAGTGCTTCATCTTCTATGTAGTCCTGATATCTCTCATAAATAGATTAATCATTGAGCACACGAGGTACAGTCTTCCATGGATTAGTAGATGGCACCAAACAAACAAGTAATGGCTTTAATTCTTCACTCACTCCACCATCACGAACATGTACTAGTTCGAGATATTTTGTCATCGCAACTCTTAACTTATTCCTGTCATGAAACTCAAAATCTTCTAGTATAATAAAGTCAATCTCACTAACAGGAATTAAAAAATAAGAGTCAAGAGCATATTGATTAAGGAATGGAGGAGATGTCAACGCTTTTGGAGATTGTTCACTGGATACATTCACTTGAACAATTTGATATTGGGGTCCCATTTCTTGCACTTCAACTTCCTTTTCAACTGCATCTTTAGATTCGTTTTCTTGAAATTCTTGCAGTTCCAAGTCACTTGTGAGGATAATTACATTCTCATTTTTCTTAAGGCCGATGATGGTCTGTGAGGACAATTCTTCATAAATTGGAGAAATCAATTTGCTCAGTGTAAATGCCAATTCACGCTCTCGATCTTCCATCCTTTTAATCACCATTTGCGGGTGTTGTTAAAAATAATATACCACTTCCTCAAGAGACACATCTGATGTAAATAATGGTTCTTGACGCATTTCATCCTTCGTCTCTCCACTTCTCATTTGTGCCTCCTGTTCAAATCGATATGTATTAGCAGTTAGTAATTTCATTATTTCTTCAAGAGACATACTTGACATGGATGACGGTTCTTGAGACTCTTGTTGTTGGAAATCCATTGGCCCCGTCTGTGACAGCCCCACCTTCCCCTAACGCGAACCAAAGAGGTCAGCGAACTGCCTGCCCAACTCTCATCAGGACTACTAAGACAGTTAAACACAACTCAAATCGTTCCGGAATACATTAAGCGCTTAAACAAATCAACAATCACGAAACGGAAAGACGAAAATCGAAACGGAAAGTGAATAGTGATTGTCACATCACAATCCGGCTGGATTCCTGGCCGGATTGGAGTTAGTAGCCATTCCACCAGAATCCAAAATTTTCCCTGTCAAAATTTTCCTGCACAGTTCTTGGCCGGATTCTCCTGCACAGTTTTCCGCCAAAATTTTTCCTTTCTTCATTCAAATTCCAAGTTTGTCCGAAACCCAATCAAGAACAATTAACTTCATATAACACTAGAAAGGAACATTACCAAACCAAATGTAACACATGATCATGTGTAAACACTTTTATATATACATACACTTGTAAAATTACACTTCAAAAAGATACATTGGAATCAAGTACATTTAGGATTTTCCAACTACCGAGGAGCTATACAAAAGAATATTTATGCTAGCTCAACTCGTTCTTCATACTATCACAAACCCAAAAGATTGTTCCCTGTAAGGAAAATAAAATTTAACAGAGTGAGCTTTCGCCCAATGAGTTACCATCACTCAAGCATTCAACGATCAGATAAACACAATGATACTCAATTCAAATACGTTCATCAAGAGAGCAAAACTAACACCAAGCAACAATAACGAGTAAAAGAATACGAATGGCTCTCAAGAGCCCTTTTCCTCTTTTGCCGTACTTGATCTCATCTCATTGCCTCTCCGTCAATATATAAAGATTAACTATAACCGTAAACTCCACTTTACTCCAATTTTTGTCTACCACACATACCCCTTACCGGGTTCGAACACCAAGTAGAACAGAAATGGTAATATTCAAGTATATCGGAATCAAGAGTCTCATACCCAAAGATTCCTCACAACAGTCTCCATGGCTTGTCAATTTTTCCCGACCAAGTCCTTACTGGCTCGAGTCAATTGATTTCCAATGAGGTTGAGCTTAGAGGTAACAGTAAAGGTCGTTGGATACACATCCAAACGACATCAGTTCAAGTATGGTCAAGAGAATTTCATATGATATAGTAAACGGTCAAATAAGCCATAGAGTACGAGAGTGATCAAGTACACACTCGTCTCATCTAGCATAAGCAGTAATCACAAACAGTTCAATCACAGATTTCAAGTACAATAAAGCCATAAAATAACAATCACGTGAGTAGTACACTCACCACTTTAAACAAAAAAATTTCACAAGTTTCTACCCGACGAATGCCTTGGATCACCGGCACGCCCTATAACAATCAAGATAACACAATGAGACTCGAACACGAGTCATAAACCTAATCAATAACTACTAATGCAAGGCTAAGTAGAACGCAGAAATGAAAATAAGGAACACTTGGTGCCAAAGGTTCAGACAACTCCCAAAGTCACTCATTTCCACTCACAACAAGCCAATACCATGAAATCACCTAGACTTAAGAATTGGATAGCATTTCCCCTAGAATTTCAGATTTTCCATCCTACAAATAACCATTTATATTCATCCAACACAACCACAATTACAATTACAATTCATAAGCTATTCAATACACCTTATTATGGGTACAATGCCCTTTAATCTTAGCCAAATCAAGAGTTCCACAACAAACCCTAGAAAATCCCCAAATTGAAACCCTAAAACTGAAATTTTCCGCAAATAACTACAACTAACACACCAAAACTCCACTTTAGACCATATCAAGCCATCATCCATGGCCAACCAACAATTACCATATAAAATTGAAAAAATCACTAATAAATTAGAAATTTATCAAACTCTACTAAAACTCATGAAATCTTCCACAAAATAACTTATTTAGCTACCACAAGTCACTAATAAATCATTATTAAGAACAAACAATGAGTTTCTACACAACATACCTTGACACCTCAAGAAAGGTAGTAGCTTAGGGTTCCATCTTCCAAAACAACTCCACCACCTTCTTTAATCCTACCTAGCAAAGGATTTTTATGGAGTGATTTAAAGTTTTGGTGGTTGAATCACAAGATGTATGCAAGAAATGGAAGAAGTAGTTGAAACTTTCTTTTCTTTTTCCTCCCTATGAAGCTCAGCTAAGATAGAGAAAATGAAGATGAATTTTGGGTCAATTTTGATATTTGGTAATGGTAAAGTAAGATGGTCAAAGTCCAAGTTTGAATAAGAAAGTGACACATGGCACCATTTAAGTTCAAACTTATTTTCTTGTCTCTCCAAGGTTAATCCATCTAGGTACACTCTAATTATCTCATAACACCTAGTAATTTAATCCATTTATGCAAAACTTAACTTAATTGGGTGAATTTATCGCACTTAACGCACTAGCGGGTCCCACATCCAATATACACTTCTAATATCTCTTGAAGTAAGTTATACTAGAAAAATGATTTAAAAACTATATTTACTCATAAAAATTATTTAGAAATTTTTCATAATAAAAAAATATAGAAAATGTGTGCTAATAAATAAAATAATGTCTAGAAAATAAGAAATTTTCGGGTTCTCACACTCTCTCCCCCTAAAAAATATTTCGTCCTCAAAATTTCTTACCGTGATTCGTAAATAGACCAGGGTATTTCTTTTGCATTTGCATCTCCTCTTCTACCTCTCAGGTCGCCTCCTCTACCTCTTGATTTTTCCACAAGATTTTCACCAAAGGGATTTGTTTATTTCTTAACTCCTTAACTTTTCGGTCGAGTAGCTGTATAGGTTTCTCCTCATAGATGAGTGATTCATCTATCTCAATCTCCTCCGGTTGTAAGATGTGAGTTGGATCAGGGTAATATTTTTTGAGTATCGAGACATGAAAGACGTCATGAATTCGAGATAAATTTGGCGGCAACTCGAGTCGGTACGCCACTTTCCCAACTCGTTGAAGAATCGTATAAGGTCCTACGAACCGAGATTGAAGTTTCTTTCCTTTACCCGCAGTGACACTTCGTAGTGTCGTGATTTTAAGGAAAACACGGTCTCCAATTTCGAACTTCAAATCTTTCCTTCGGTTGTCCGCGTAGCTCTTTTGTCGGCTTTGAACTGTTTGGAGCTTTTGACGGATCAACTTAACCTTTTCTTGTGCATCCTCCATCCAAGGAATAGTTGTTGGATCTAGAACCTTTCTTTCCCCTAGTTCATCCCAATAAATCGGTGAGCGACACTTCCGTCCGTAGAGGGTTTTATACAGTGCCATTTGAATGGACGAATGGTAACTATTATTGTAAGCGAAATCTACTAAAGTCATATGTTGGCCTCAATTACCCCGAAAATCTAAGATGCAAGTCCGTAACATGTCTTTAAGGGTTTGAATGGTTCGCTCCGATTGTCCATCCGTCTGGGGGTGATAAGTGGTACTAAGGTTGAGTTTGGTCCCCAAGGTTTCTTGAAATTTTTGCCAAAATCTAGGCACAAAATGAGGATCTCTATCCGAAACGATACTCATAGGGACTCCGTGTAGTCTTACAATTTCATCCATATATAACTGAGCCAATTTATCCATGGAATACTTCATGCTTATCGGTAAGAAATGGGCCGATTTGGTCAACCGATCGACGATCACCCAAACTGCATCACGTTCTTGTTGTGTTCGTGGCAAACCCGAAACGAAATCCATTGTAATGTTTTTTCACTTCTATTCCGGTATCTCAAGGGGTTGTAACAATCCAGATGGTTTTTGATGTTCTGCCTTAACTTGCTGATAGATGAGACAAGTTTGCACGTATTGGGCAATTTTCTTTTTCACGTTGTCCTACCAATAGGGCCCTTTCAAGTCCTGATACATCTTACTTCTACCTGGATGGATTGTATACTTTGACCGATGAGTTTCCTCCAAGATTTTCCTTTTCAATACTTCATCCTTGGGTACCGCCACTTGATTGCGATACTTCAAAACTCTCTCGGGACTTAGATTAAAATCAGACGTTTCTCCCTTTTCCACTTTTCCCCCCCACTTTCGTACCATCGAATCTTCCTTCTGGGCCTCTTTAATTCTCTCCAGTAAAGTGGATGCCACTCTAATATTACCAAAAATCACCTTCTTATTGCCAAGACATGGGTTCCATTCACTAATTGATGTTAACAAGTCCCACTCCTTAATCATTAATCTCGCAACTTGAGCCTTTCGACTTAAGGCATCGGCTACCACGTTAGCTTTTCCCAGATGGTAGTTGATGGTGCAATCGCAATTCTCCAGAAATTTCATCCATCACCGTTGCCTCATGTTCAATTCTTTTTGCTAGAAGAGGTATCTAAGACTCTTATGGTCAGAGTAAATCTCGAAAGTTATCCCGTATAGATAGTGTCTCCATTTTTTCAGAGCAAAAACAACTGCAGCTAACTCTAAGTCGTGGGTTGGATAGTTCTGCTTATGAGTTTTCAATTTCTTAGAGGCAAAAGATATCACATTTTTGTTTTGCATCAGTACACACCCCAAACCTTCCCTCGAGATATTAGTATAAACAGTAAAGCTATCTATTTCGTTAGGTAAAGTTAGAACGGGAGCCATGGTTAATCTTCTTTTCAATTCTTGAAAACTAGCTTCACACCTAGTATCCCATACAAAACGATCATTTTTCTTCGTCAGGTCGGTTAAAGGGCCGGCAAATCTAGAAAAATCCTTAATAAAACGCCTATAGTACCCAGCCAACCCTAGAAAGTTACGAATTTCAGTGGAATTTTCTGGCCTCTTCCATTCAGTTACTGCCTCTACTTTCGCCGGGTCAACAGAGATATTTTTTTTATGAAATTACATGCCCTAAGAAAGAAATCTTCTCCAACCAAAACTCACACTTACTAAATTTTGCGTACAATTGATGCTCTCTTAAGGTTTGTAAGACAATTCGTAGGTGCTACTCATGCTCCTCTCAGGTTTTTGAATAAACCAAAATGTCATCGAGAAACACAACGGCAAATCGGTCCAGTAGAGTTTAAAAATTCTATGCATCAAATCCATAAAAGCAGCAGGGGCATTGGTTAGTCCAAAGGGCATGACTGCGAATTCAAAATGCCCGTATCTAGAATTAAAGGCAGTTTTTGGTACGTCCTCCTTCCTAATCAACAATTGATAGTATCCCTATCAGAGGTCAAACTTCGAAAAGACCACTGCTCCTTGCAACTGGTCAAACAATTCATCAATATGGGGCAGTGGGTACTTATTTTTAACCGTTACATTATTCAACCCCCGGTAGTCTATACACATCCGCAAACTCCTATCCTTTTTCTTCACAAAAAACACAGGGGCTTCCCAAGGAGATCCACTCTCATGAATAAACTCTCGTTCCAATAGGTCTTGTAACTGTAACTTTAACTCCCCAAGTTCGGCAGGGGCCACCCGATATGCGATTTTAGAGATAGGTGACGTTCCTGGTAACAAAACAATTTTGAATTCTATCTCTCTCTCTGGAGTTAGGCTTACTAATTCTTCAGAAAATACGTCTGGATATTTCTTCACCACGTGTACATCTTCTACCTTCAGTTTATTGGTGGGGTTAGTGATTAAAAAAACTAAGAACCCTTGCGCCTCTCTACTCAGCAATTTCCTATCTCAAATACCCGAGATCAAGGCAGATGAGACTAACCTACCCCTTATATCTAACCTTAAGGTCGCCTCCCCGGAAATACGAAATTCTATCACTTTTCTCTTACAATTGAATTGAGCGTTATACCTAGTTAGCCAATCCATGCCAAGAATTATATCATACCCCTTAATGGACAAGCTTATTAAGTCCCCTAATAATTTTCTCTCTCCTACCAAACTTCACAATTCTTATAAACCATACTAGTGAGCAAACGGTGTTCCCCCGTAGGAGTACTAACTTCTAAGTCATAAGGTAAACTAGCAGGTTTTATATCAATTTCATACATGAAATTGGGGTTGACAAATGAATGAGTGGCACCTGAATCTACTAAAACTTTCACAAATCGGTGGAATACAGGGGATCGTACCTTCTACGATCTCAGAAGAGTCAGGGACCTATTGTGGCTCTAGCGAGTACACTTGAGCCGACACTTTAGGTTTGGTCCCTTCCACCTTAGCCAGTCCAGAATTGGTCCTCGTCGGTTGCTGGCTTCCCATTCCGCCTCATGGTAGATCGTCTCGTGGCAGAACCGGGCAATTGGCTATTTGGTGGTCGCACTCTCACATCGCAAACACTTTCTTTTCTTCCTCCAGCAATTATCCTCTGTGTGGTTTGGCTTTCCACAATACCTGCAGGGACCGCGAGATGCAGAAACCGAACCTCCTTGGAAACCTCCCTTTTGGCCTCGCCCAAATTGGCCACCTCTTGACGGGGCCCCTCTTGACGCTCCTGGCAATCTTCCTCCTCCAGTTGCCCTTCCAAACTTGGGAAAGGTACTCTTATCTCCCTTCCCTGAGCTACTGCCTGAAAATCCTCGCTTCTTTGCTTGGAAGTTTCTCACTTGTAGCCTGGCGCTTTCCACTCGTTGAGCCTTTTCCACGGCCTCACTAAAAGCATTAATTTGGGCTATAGCCAAGTTCTTCTGGATCTCCACATTCAGGCCCTGAACAAAACATCTTATTCTTCGCTGTTCGGTCACAATTAATTCGGGGGCAAATTTGGACAATCGAGTGAATTGGCTCTCGTACTCGGCTATGGTCTGAGTCCCCTGGCGGAGCCGAATAAACTCATCTTCCTTCCGTTCTTGAATCAGAGGAGAAAAAAACTTAGCGTTGAACTCCCTCATGAAGTTCACCACGTCCTTGGTGTTTGCTCTATTTCCCACTTTATGCGAATCACGCTCCACCAAGAACGGGCAGCCCCTTCTAACTGGAAGACAGCGAAAGTAACCTGCCTCTCCTCCGAATAGTGTAAAGCTGCAAAGATATCTATCATCTGCTCCAATCATCGTTCGGCCACGTCTGGATCTAGCCCTCCTAAGAATTTTGGTGGGGAGAACTTTTGAAATCTTTCGAGGGTTCTGTCCTCACCCTCTATATGGTTGCCCGAGTTCTCAGGTTGATGAACAGGGGGTTGGCCCTGGTGTTCCACTACGTGAGCCAACAAGTCAGTCATGCGCTGAATAACAGCAGCTACCTAGGCGTTCGGGTCAATTCTAGGCTCAGGATTTGGTTCAGGCACAGTTTCCCGACTACCCCCTTCAGTCGCAAGTTGCCTAATACCATGTCCACGCCCCCGACCACTACGGGTTCCCTCCATTGGAATTAACCAATCTAGGGTCGAAGCATAAGTTTAATATTGAAGGTAGGTATATGCGTAAGCAAAGAACAAGAGCTATTCACAAAGCAAGACAGATATATATACATAACAATGTCATATCAAACAAGTTACACAATAACAGTTAGTCGGATACAAACAAAGAAATTTCATGAGATAACGGAGTCATCAAAAGTACTATTTACAAAGCTAGTCCAAACCTACAAAAGCAACTAGCTAAAAGTTTTTTCCCTAACCTACTCCTCCCATGGAATCAAAACTTAAGTCAAAAGAGCTCTAGCCTAGTTCCCCACTAAGCCCACGGACTCTTCCTCTTGGCTAAAACTAGGAGTGCTTCCCTCTCCAGGAGTTCCGTCACTTGAAGCCTCCACTTGCGCATTGGCGCAAATCACCCCTTGGATTAGTGCCTCACATTCATTAATGATGCCGTCGGAACAGTCTCTAACTTCCCGGACCACATTCATAAGACGGGTGTTAACCACTTGTAACTGCTCTCTAAGAGCATTCGTTCTCTCTTGCTCCATGGCTATATCCCCCTGGAGCTCTCCAATCCGATCTACTTGCATCCTCATGATGCCCCTCAATTTAAGTATCTCGGTGTGATCCCTGGCGGCGGCACATCTAAGTTTCCTTCTTTCATCTATTACCATCACGACCACATGGTCAGCATAAGAATAATGCTGGCAACGACTACAGCGACGGGTCCAACTAGCAGTATTCCAAAGTCGGATCGAACCTCTAGGCCTTTCTTGGTAATCGATGACTCGTGGGCGCCTCCAAGGTGGCTCACCTCCGCCCTCTCCACTGGTTCCAGCCATAACCTACAAGGATAGCAAAGGTTCACATTTTAGACAAGATAGTCACACTTAACGACACATTAACACAAATGCCACAAGTCCGAAGAAACACAGTTCTAACTCGCCCAAGTCACTTCTAACCTAGGTTCTAATACCAACTGTGACAGCCCCACCTTCCCCTAAGGTGAACCAAAGAGGTCAGCGAACTGTCTGCCCAACTCTCGCCAGGACTACTAGGACTGTTATACACAACTCAAATCGTTCCGGAATACATTAGCGCGCTTAAACAAATCAACAATCACGAAACAGAAAGAAGAAAATCGAAACAGAAAGTGAATAGTGACTGCCACGTCACAATCCGGCCGATTTTTGGCCGGATATCCGGCCGGATTCCTGGCCGGGCCGGATTGGAGGCAGTAGCCATTCCACCGGATTCCAAAAATTTCCCTGTCAATCTGACCGGCAATCCGGCCAAGAACTGGCCGGATTTTCGGGCGGATTCTCCTGCACAGTTTTCCGCCAAAATTTTTCCTTACTTCGTTCAAATTCCAAGTTTGTCCGAAACCCAATCAAGAGAAATTAACTTCATATAACACTAGAAAGGAACATTACCAAACCAAATGTAACACATGATCATGTGTAAACACTTTCATATATGTATACACTTGTAAAATTACACTTCAAAAGAGATACATTAAAATCAAGTACATTTAGGATTTTCCAACTACCAAGGAGTTATACAAAAGAATATCTATACTAGCTCAACTCGTTCTTCATACTATCACAAGCCCAAAAGATTATTCCCTGTAACGAAAATAAAATTTAACAGAGTGAGCTTTCGCCCAATGAGTTACCATCACTCAAGCATTCAACGATCACATAAACACAATGATACTCAATTCAAAAATGTTCATCAAGAGAGCAAAACCAACACCAAGCAACAATAACGAGTAAAAGGATACGGATGGCTCTCAAGAACCCTTTTCCTCTTTTGCCGTACTTGATCTCACCTCATTGACTCTCCGTCAATGTATAAAGATTAACCATAACCGTAGACTTCGTTTTACTCCGATTTTCGTCCACCACACATACCCCTTATCGGGCCCGAACACCAAGAAGAATAGAAATGGTAATACTCGAGTATACCGGAATCAAGAGTCTCATACCCAAAGATTTCTCACAACAGTCCCCATGGTTTGTCAATTTTCCTCGACCAAGTCCTTACTGGCTCGAGTCAATTGACTTCCAAAGAGTTGAGTTCAGAGGTAACAGTAAAGGTCGTTGGATACACGTCCAAACGACATCAGTTCAAGCATAATCAAGAGAATTTCATATGATACAGTAAACGGTCAAATAAGCCGTAGAGTACGAGAGTGATCAAGTACACTCTCGTCTCATCTAGCATAAACAATAATCACAAACAGTCCAATCACAGATTTCAAGTACAATAAAGCCATAAAATAACAATCATATGAGTAGTACACTCACCACTTCAAACAAAGAAATTTCACAAGTTTCCACCCGATGTATGTTTTGGATCACCGGCACGCCCTATAACAATCAAGATAACACAATGAGACTCGAACACGAGTCATAAACCTAATCAATAACTACTAATGCAAGGCCAAGTAGAACGTAGAAATGAAAATAAGGAACACTTGGTGCCAAAAGTTCAGACAACTCTCAAAGTCACTCATTTCCACTCACAACAAGCCAATAACATGAAATCACCTAGACTTAAGAATTGGACAGCATTTCCCCTAGAATTTCAGATTTTCCATCCTACAAATAACCATTTATATTCATCCAATACACCCACAATTACAATTACAATTCATAAGCTATTCAATACACCTTATTATGGTTACAATGCCCTTTAATCTTAGCCAAATCAAGAGTTCCACAACAAACCTTAGAAAAGCCCTCAATTGAAACCCTAAAACTGAAATTTTCACACAAAACTGAAATTTTTCGCAAATAACTACAACTAACACATCAAATCTCCACTTTAGACCATATCAAGCCATCATCCATGACCAACCAACAATTATCATATAAAATCGGAAAAATCACTAATAAATCAAAAATTTATCAAACTCTACTAAAAATCATGAAATCTTCCACAAAATAACTTATTTAGCTACCACAAGTCACTAATAAATCATTATTAGGAACAAACAATGAGTTTCTACACAATATACCTTGACACCTCAAGAAAGGTAGTAGCTTAGGGTTCCCTCTTCCAAAACAACTCCACTACCTTCTTTAATCCTACCTAGCAAAGGATTTTTATGGAGTGATTTAAAGTTTTAGTGATTGAATCACAAGATGTGTGCAAGAAATGGAAGAAGTAGTTGAAACTTTCTCTTCTTTTTCCTCCTTACGAAGCTCGGCCAAGATAGAGAAAATGAAGATGAATTTTGGGTCAATTTTGATATTTGGTAAAGGTAAAGTAAGATGGTCAAAATCCAAATTTGAATAAGAAAGTGACACATGGTACCATTTAAGTTCAAAGCTATCTTCTTGTCTCTCCAAGGTTAATCTATCTAGGTACATTCTAATTATCTCCTAACACCTAATAATTTAATCAATTTATGCAAAACTTAACTTAATTGGGCGAATTTATCGCACTTAACGCACTAGTGGGTCCCACGTCCAATATACACTCTTAATATCTTTTGAACTAATTTATACTAAAAAAATGATTTAAAAATTATATTTACTCATAAAAATTATTTAAAAATTTTTCATAATAAAGAAAATATAGAAAATGTGTGCAAATAAATAAAATAATGTCTAGAAAATAAGAAAATTTCGGGTTCTCACACCGTCGCAAAATTAAAATTGGAGTTATCCCACCATCCTTGATCATAGGCACTGATGTTGGTCTGTGAATGCAATTTTTCACGCATTTGAGAAGTCAATTGCATTATCCTATATGTCAATAGATGCACTTGATCTGCCAGGTTACGAATGCTCATTTGTGTCTCCTGATGAAATCGATATGTGTTAGTAGTTAGTGATTTAATTATTTTTTCAAGAGACATACTTGACGTTGGTGATGGCTGTTGCTATTGATATTGATGTTGAAAACCTATTGGCTCTATTGCATAATTAAAGTTGGAGTTGTCCCACCATCCTTGATCATACCCATTTGAATAAGGGTCATACCACGTTTGAGATCGAGGTGAAAAATCTCCAAATTTATTAGTTGAGCCATTCAGGTAATCTTGAAATTCATGGCACATAACGGTTGAATGATCCATGACATAACAAATTTCACAGGTGACAACGGCCATTTTTTCTAGAAGAGAGTTTTGTGAATCTAAATGCTAATCATCAGAAAAAACAGAAGCCTTATTGTTTTTTTCTAGGAATAAAATCCAATCTATCACTAAAATACGAAATGTTAGCAGCCATAAACTATATATAAAAAAAAGAAGAGGAAAATAAAAAATGAAAACAAGATGAACTTAAAAAGAGTTGAATTAATCAGACACTAGTCCCCAGCAACGACGCCAAAAATTGACAGGTGTCGAGCCTGTGCAATAATAAGGACCTACTCAATGAAAATATACATTTGCATATAGCGGTAAGTAGAGTCGAATTTATAGGGGTTGGGAATAATTCGTTTCTTCAACAGTTCAGAATATAGGGGGTTTTTTAATAAAAATATAAAATTAACCAATTAACTAAATAAAAACAACTCAAGAAAATAAACATGGATTAATCAATAATAAATACAATTCTAGCCAAGGTTACACTTTAGAGATGGTTTAAGTAACTGATCATTGGTGCAGTTATAATTCCACTATTCATTAATAAACAGATTTTTAATTGCCGATACGATATGACGGTCAGTTTCTCCTCACTATTTCGATAATTAAGGTACGACCATTGACTATTTTCCTAATTTAGGAATAACGCTAGGTACGATCATAGAATTTAATTCCCCAATTACATTAGAAACTAGAGAAACCCTGTTCTAATCCAAAAACTCGCTACGAGGACTTATTTAAATTAGATTGTACGTTTTTCCGACACAAACCAATTATGTCAGTTGCCACCAGGATTAGAACAGTCAAACAATTACGGATTCAACTATTCCAATTAGCAAATAGATTACATGTATAATTAAATATTGTGCACCTATTCAATTACATACAATAATCATACTCTATAAAGCAGAAAACGTACAAATATCAAAGAATAGAGGGGGTAAATAAAATTAATTAGAACTCACAGTAATAGCTGAACTAAATCCTTGGTGTTCCCTGACTAGAAATATGAAATTAGTTCTCCATTAATGGAGAACAAGCCATGCAAAAAGAATCTGTTGGAAGCTTACAATCCTTGTTCTTCTTAATTATCCCCCAAAGAAAAGGAACAGCACGACTCCTTTTTTTTTAAAAAAAAAAAACAATTTCTTTCTTTGCCTAAATCTCCCGTGACCGAATTGCTTGATTGATTGGTTTCCTAATACCAATCAAATTCCTAAAGAGTTTCCTATTACGATTCAATTTCTAAAAGCTTTCCTTTTCATTGAAAATGATCCCGCGAAATAAGGAAGGTCCTGGCAGCTAACAAATTAGAAAGTTGACTCGGATTGGGAGACTGCCCACTATCAATCCTGACTTTCCGGATTTGAGCACTAAGTTTAGGCGCGTCCACGTGCAACCATTTGATGTTTTTCACTAGAAAATCTTCATTTAAGTACTTTTCATTCTCGCTCCTGAAATAAGCATAAAATACCAAATATAAGTGGAATCCGACAATTAAAACAATATTCGCTAAAATCAAAGGGAAAATAATTATAAATTTAGCAACAAATTATGACCTATCAATATCAATATTTGATTGCGTTTGAAAAATGGTAAAGAAAATAATCTAATAAGCCAAAAATTCATTACAGAAAAATGAACAAAAAAGATGTCCAAATAATCAGCATTTGAATGTGACTATAAAAGATAAGTAATTTACCTCAAATTATTTAATTACAAGGATATAGAATAAAATTTTTTCTTTAATTTCTTACATTAAAAAATGGATGAAGTTAATTTGAATATAATTGATTCGTAATTTAAAAAATGAGACTATCTCCCACCATGGTCTCCTTCCTATGGATTCCATTTTTGGTTTTTTTTCAATAAAGATTCTCCCCCATAATTTTTAGTGAGAGTTCTTTGTTTCAAGGTTCCAAGTGAGAATTTTTTATTCTCCTTGGAGTTTCCAGTGAGATTTTTGTGTAGTTTTTCTTATTTTATTGTCAAATTTGAATTTATTTCATATTTGGTTATCAAATCTAAAAATTTTTTGACCTTGGGTCTATCTCGACGATCTCATTATTATTATTGGAGGTTAAAATAGTACAAAAGAAAGTTGCAACATGTACAACATGTAAAGTTGATTAATAGATTTAACAATTACAACATGTACAGAAAGAAAGTTGCAGCGATTTATCTTATGAGAAGACATTTCAAAATTTCTTCTAATTTTTAGATCTTTTTTTTTTTTTGAATCTTTATATCCATTAAATTGCAGATATGTTACATAGTGCATATTTATCTTGCCATTACCGCAATTTCTCTGATGTAAATCAAATTGGACTAAATGATTACCAATAATCATGTTAATGAAGTCCCCTTGAGTTTGTTCACTGCATTATCCCTCCGTTGATTTGCTGGAACATTTGGAAGGCAAGCAATACAGCTCATTTCGAGGGAAAAATTTCTGTTCCGGGGGCTATTTGTGGATGGGTTTTTTATGACGTAAGGAATCGCTCCCGTTTGAAATTTCCTAGCCACCTTTTTGTTTGTTCAACATGGATGGATTTCTACACTGTGCTCACCTTGGTTCGCAATGTAACACCCAAAGACAACCTAAGAGGGGGGTGAATTAGGTTGATTAAAAATACTTTATTGAATTTATGCACTTTTTCTTTAATAAAAATTTACCTTCTTTTTTAGTAGTGATCAGCCAAGTAAATTTAAAGAAGAGACCAATGTTGATCAGAAATAAGAGTATATATAAGCAATGAGAATTTTATTAAACAAAAGGAATAAGATAGAGTATCAAACCGATTGTCTACCAAACTTTTCTCAAACTTGAAGACCAATCACAAAGATGAGCACCTTCTCTTTGATGAAAGATAATCAACTCAATGTACAATGGAGGGATCACTTCCTCCTTGCCCCAAGTCTCACTTAGTCAAGTTAGGAAGTTTTACTATCACTCAGATAACTCTCAACAAAGCTACACTATTGAAAAATTCAAACACAAGAGAAGTACTTACAAGAACTTCACACTACTTGGAGAACAAATCTTGCTTAGGAGACTATTTTCTAGCTAAAATATCTCTTGAGATCTTGTAAACGAAGTGTGCTAAAATTCCTCCATGGTTCAGAATCGTTTGTATTTAAAGCGGACTAAAAATGGGTTTCATTAATGCTTCCAACGGATAGAAGGCAGATGATGAGTCAGCTAGCCGTTGGGGCTGTCGGACGTCCGACAGCTTAATCATCGTCCGATCCCATCGTCCGAAAATCAGCCAAGTTGTCGTTCGGACGTCCGATGGAATTTTATCGTCCGACAGCTTCTGCGTCCGAACGTCGTCAGAGAGTCATCAAAACTTTGCAAAATTTTTCGGACGTCCAACGCGATCGATGTGCGTCCGATCCTCCCGGACGTCCGATGCTTCCTCACGAGCGTCCGACAGAGTTTCCTTCTTGATGTTCTTTCTTCCAACAGTTTCCTTTCGGACGTCCGACATGAGTGCCCTGTTTTTGCTTCTTCTTTTGGTTGATTTTCTTTCCTTGACACCTTTGTACCTGATTCTCTAAAAAGCAAAACACTTATATTTGAAGAGAATTAGATAAACATTTCAAAGTGCTTTGTGATCATCAAAATCAAGAATAACATTCTCCCCCTTTTTGATGATGACAAAACAATGGTTTGAAATGAAATTTGATGATTACAAATAGGCTCCCCTTTTCTCATTTGACAAAAGCTCCCCCTTACTTAGTCAATCGTAGAACAAAAATTGAAAAACTCCCCCTCACTTGGCTACTTCACAGATTTATTCAATCATCCAAAAAACAGTTAAGCAACCGACATTTTACCAACTGTCCAGCCAATTCAACGCATCCCGCACATATCCATATTCATATCTTCATATCTCTCCCCCTTTTTGTCATCACAAAAGTCAAAAGGCAAAGAGACATTACAAGAACCAGTAACATGAAAAAGAACTAAACATTCATAACAAAATAGCTTACGAGCATCACAAACATTACATCCACATATCCAGTTTTGAACATTACAAGCACCAGAATCAAAGAAACAAAAAAGTCCGAGACAACCATCTAACATCCAGCAAATAGAAAATAGTCAAATAGAATGCAAATGATCCTAATAGGTCTAGTGATCCTAAATGGTAAACTAAGTGGACCCAGGCGTCCTTCGAGTAAGCAGATACTGAGAGAGATCCTCCTCCTCAGTGTCTTCATTATTTTCAGCATCTTCACCAACTGGTTTCTTGCCTTTGTCAGATGTGGAAGGATCATGAGGTGCCACGGGAGTAGAGGTGAGGTCGATGGTAGCAGGACTCATAGAGCGAATAGGAGCTGATGAACTGGGATCAGTAGAGCGTGGCTCTTTGCCATGAGGAACTTCCTCAACCACAGGTGGGGGAAAGAGAAGATTCTTTTTATCCAAGAAGTCTGCTTGTTGATCGGATGACATGGTGAGCATGAGACCAAGTTCAAGAAGTAGAACATGTTGTTTAAGGTCTCGAAGGAGCTCAACCACTTCAGAATTTGAAAAAGAAAATGCCTTAGTGGCAGTCTTCCTAGGATGAATAGAAGTCAGTGCAACAGAGGATGGAGTGTGAAGGGGATCATGTGCAGCCTTAGATCTAGGTTCATTAGACGTGGCCCCCTTATAAGCCCACATATTATCCCTAAAGACAAGATTCTTGCGCTCAAAATAAGCCTTAGTAAAGGCAGAAGAAAACGTTTCTTTGGGACAAACACCAAGGATGGGTACTTTGTAAAACTCAAAAATCTTCTGAAGAAATTTTCCATAAGACAGTTTTCTACGAGAATCAGTGATAAAGCGAAGTAAAAACTTGCACATGACAAAGCCAAAGTCAATGCGAATTTTTTCTCGAAAACAATAAAAAAGATACAGCTCCATTTTATTGGCATCTGTCCTATGACCATCGGTAGGCGCAAGCAAATTTGAAATGATGGAGAAAGCAATGAGATTCACAGGAGTAAGGTCATTTAGTTTTGCATCAGCAGGGGCAGAAAACTTCTTTTAAAAATAAGACAACATCTTAGTACTATCAAAGTGATTATCAGCAGTGGGATGCTCTTCATAAGAAAAGAAATTGGCAATTTTACTTTTGCATCCTGGTTCAATAGCAGTATTTAAAACAGCATTCACAATCTCAGGATCAAACACTAAATCTACCCCATTTACCCTGGACAAAATTTCAGTGTGGTCAGTGCCTTTCCTAAGATTGGCAAAGCATTGATATAGCATTTCATGGTAATAAACGTTAGGCATGGAAATGATATGTGACCATTTCTGGAATTCAAAGAGACGCAGAATGGACTCTAAACCTATCTTGTGAAATTCAGAGGGATTTATGGTACGTTGAGGAATGAAACCTTTTTGGGATATCCAGGAGTGTTTTTCTTTGGCAGCATCATCAAAGAATGGGGAGACTGTGGTTGATTGGGAGGGCGGTTGAGATGTAGTCCCTTGTCCGGATTGAGGCTGAGCAGAAGGTTGTGAAGTTTGAGCCTTTACTGCTCCCTTTTTGACACGTTTGGAGGATCTTTTGGCCCTAGGAGAATCAGCATCCTCATCCCTGAGAGTGTGTTTGCATCCGGCAGGCACTTTTCCTCCTCTTAGATTCACCATTGTGTGAAATGCGTGAGATGTATGATGCTAATGATGCACACAGTAGTATGACAGTGAATCACACAAGAATTTTGGGGTAAACGAGCCTTGAAGATGATTGAACAAAATGGCTATGGGAAAATAGGATTTTGAGGGAAATTTGGGAACTGTCGAAATGTGATGAGATTTGGTGAAAAGATCAGGAAGGTGAACTCGCAATGATCAGGAAAAGTTTTTGGTTGAGTCAATTTTGGAATAAGTGCTTCAGAATAGCATGAATTGAGAGTGAAAGGGAGAGACAGTTTTCGTCCGAGAGAGAGGAGAAGAAGAAGGGTCTGAAGCAAATGAGGAGGGAAGTTACTTTAAAAAGTGTACCGTTGCACTGTCGGACGGCCGAACGAAGTCGTGCGTCCGACAGTTTCGTCCGAACAGGTGCTTTCTGGGAAAATGGCTGAAGAACATTATCGGACGTCCGTTCATCTGCTTTCGGACGTCCGAAAGCTTAGAACAGAAAAATTTTTAAGATGATTTTTCAATTATCCCTAATTTTGATCTTAGATGAATGAATTGATCCAATGGCAAAGCTTTTGTAAAAATATCAGCAATTTGATCTTTAGAACAAACATAATTCACACAAACTTTACCTTTTTGAACAAGATCATGAATAAAGTGGTGCTTTATATCTATATGTTTTGTCCTAGAATGCTGAATTGGATTTTTGGTCAAATTGATTACACTAGTATTATCACAGAATATAGGCATCCAGTCATATAACAATCCAAAATCATTCAAGGTATGCTTCATCCATAAAAGTTGAGCACAACATGCACTAGCGGCAATATATTCCGCTTCGGTTGTAGACAAAGAGATTGCATTTTGTTTTTTGCTAAACCAAGAAACTAAGCAATTACCAAGAAAGTGACAAGTTCCACTAGTACTTTTTCTGTCCACACGACAACCACCAAAATCCGCATCCGAATATCCATATAGAGCAAATTCACAAGATCTAGCATACCAAAGACCATAGTCTAATGTACCTTTCAAATACCTAAAAATCCTTTTAACAGCGTTCAAATGTGATTCTTTTGGACAAGATTGAAATCTAGCACACAAGCAAACAGCAAACATAATATCGGGTCTACTTGCGGTTAAATAGAGTAGGCTTCCAATCATACCTCTATAGTGCTTTTCATCCACATGTTTACCTTCTTCATCTTTGTCAAGTTTTGTAGAAGTGCACATTGGAGTTCCAACTTGCTTTGAGTCCTCCATGCCAAATCTTTTCAGCAATTCCTTGGTGTATTTTGCTTGATTTATAAAAATTCCCTCTAGGGCTTGATGTATTTGAAGTCCAAGGAAGAAATTTAATTCTCCCATCATACTCATTTCAAATTCACTTTGCATAATGGTGGAAAAATCCTTGCATAGATACTCATTAGTAGCACCAAAAATAATATCATCTACATATATTTGCACAATAAGAAGATCATTTAACACTTGCTTAGTAAAAAGTGTGGTGTCCACAATACCTCTTTTGAAACCATTTTCAATCAAGAAACCACTCAATCTTTCATACCAAGCTCTTGGAGCTTGTTTTAGTCCATATAATGCTTTTGAGAGTTTAAACACATGACTTGGAAATTTTATATTTTCAAAATCAGGGGGTTGATCCACATATACTTCTTGATCAATAAAACCATTTAAGAAGGCACTTTTAACATCCATTTGAAACAATTTGAAACCTTTGAAGCAAGCAAAAGTAAGAAGCATTCTAATCGATTCTAATCTAGCTACGGGAGCAAATGTTTCATCAAAATCAATTCCTTCTTCTTGTGCATATCCTTTAGCAACTAATCTAGCTTTATTTCTTACAACTACACCTTTATCATCCAACTTATTTCTAAATACCCACTTCGTGCCAATGATAGGTTGATTTTGAGGTCTATCAACAAGTGTCCAAACCTTATTTCTCTCAAATTGATTAAGTTCCTCTTGCATTGCCAAAATCCAGTTTTCATCCTTTAAGGCATCATTGATATTTTTAGGTTCAAAAAGAGAGACTAAAGCAAAATTGTCTATCAATTTCTTAGATGAGAAACGAGTCTTTACCTTCTCGGATGGATCACCAATTATAAGCTCTCTTGGATGATTTTGGCTAAATTTCCAAGCTTTGGGAAGGTCTTTGAATGAATCATCATTCTTGTCTTCATCTTCCTTTTCTTGATCTTCATGAGCTTCATCCTCCATTTCCTTTGCTTCCGGTTTAGAGTTTCCTTCATCTCCAATTGTTAGCTTTTTCATTCCTTCACGAACACCTACATCATCATCCTCACACGAACTTTTGGAATTATCATCATTAGTTTCATCAAATGTTATGTGTATAGCTTCTTCTATCACAAGAGTTCTTCTATTAAAGACTCTATATCCTCTTTTGTTCTCACAATACCCCAAAAATATTCCTTCATCAGATTTTTTTTCAAACTTACCAAGATGTTCCTTTAAATTCAAAATAAAACATTTACAACCAAAAACTTTGAAATATCCAACCGTAGGTTTCTTATCAAAAATCAGTTCATAAGATGTTTTATTCAAAATAGGTCTCAAGAGGATTCTATTCATCACATAACATGCGGTGTTTACCGCTTCAGCCCAAAGATATTTTGGCAAACTACATTCACTCAACATAGTTCTAGCAGCCTCTTGGAGTGTCCTATTTTTCCTTTCTACAACACCATTTTGCTGTGGAGTCCTTGCAATAGAAAACTCATGTGTTATGCCATTATGATCACAAAATTCTGAAAAACCACAAAACTTGAATTCCGTCCCATTATCACTTCTAATCCTAACAATTTTTAAACCAAGCAGATTTTGCACTTTAGCAAACAATGAAGTAAAATTCTTGAAGGCATCATCTTTATGAGTAAGGAATATCACCCAAGTATATCTAGAATAATCATCAACAATCACAAAACAATATCTCTTACCTCCCAAGCTAGTAATTTGAGTAGGACCAAATAAATCAAGATGCAAGAGTTCCAAAGGTTTAGAAGTTGATACACACTTCTTTGGTTTAAAGGAAATTTTTGTTTGCTTCCCAAATTGACATGCATCACAAATTTTGTCCTTTTCAAAACTGATTTTTGGCAAGCCTCTAACCAACTCCTTTTTTGAAATTTCCTTTAGTAATTCCATGTTAAAATGACAAAGTCTCCTATGCCACAACCAAGAATCTTCATTTGAAGCTTTAAGACATTGGAAACTAGATGAATTAAGTTTATCAAGAACAACAATATAAATATCGTTAAACCTCTTACCTTTGAACACAACATTATATTTAGAGTCAAGCACAATGCATTCATGCTTTTTGAACAACACATTCAAGTTTTTATCACATAATTGACTAACACTAAGCAAGTTATAACCTAAGTTATCAACTAAGAGCACATTATGAACAAAAAGTTTCACCATCCTTACCAACATCACCTATTCCAATTGTCTTAGCTTTCACATCATCACCAAATGTCACCTTTCCACTTGATTTTGATTTTAGCGTTATGAACAACGAAGGATCACCGGTCATATGCCTTGAACAGCCACTGTCAATGAACCATTTGGACTTATTTGAGCCTTTTCCCTGAAAAGAGAGAGTGTTTGGTACCCTTTAACTTTTGGGTCCACAATAGTTAGCATTGTGTCTAACTAACCACATGCATCTCATTCTTTGTTCAGATTTCTTTTCACATAACAATCTCCTTTCAAATGCCCTCTTTGACAACAAAAACTACACATAATGGAAGAGTCTTTAACATGTAATGGTTTGATAAATCTCAATCCACTCCTTCTATATGTTGTGAAATCATGTGCATTTTTGTTGTGTGCTAATGTTCTTTCATGAGCAGTAAGAAAGGTGGTTGACATGTTCTTTTTGAGATAATCTTGTTTTCTAGCTTTTAAGGTCTCATCCAAATTGTCCATCCTTTTATTCAAATCACCATGTCTTTCCTTTAGCATTTCACAAACACTTGTCTTTCTATCAAGTTCATTTTAAACATCAAATTCGGCTCTTACAAGGCACTCATTGTCAGCCTTTAGTTGTTTATTTTGTTGAAAAAGTCTTGCATTTTCTTGAATGAGAAAAATAATTTTCTGTTTTAACTGCTTGTTTTTATCATAAGATTCCTTCAAGGCATTATGCAATTTTTCAACAAAGGATTCAAGATCATCATCATCTTCATCATCACTTTCAGATTGAGAGTGTATGGAAGTTACCTCATTATCTCCAATAGCCATGAAGGCCATTTGAACTGATTCTTCTTCTTCAACTTCGCCTTCGGAGTTACATTCATTCCATGTAATCTGGAAGTTGTTGAACCTTGGCTTTCGATAAGCTTTTCCATCTTTCTTTTTCTTTAGGGAGCATTCGTTTGCGTAGTGTTCAGGCTGTCCACATTCGTAGCATTTATCTAATTGTTTCTTGTTAAATTCTTGTTTTCCTTTGTTTCTTGAGTTTGAAGACTGATTCTGGAATTGATTGCTAGGTCCTCCCCTTCTAAACTTCCTTTTATTCAAGATTCTCTTGAAACTTTTTGTGATGAGAGCAAGATCGTTGTCATCACCATCCGAGTCTTCATCATCCAACTGAGCCGGATCATCTTCACCTTGAACTGCCTTTAGAACTATATTTCTCTTTGCTCTCGCGTCCTCTTCCTCCTGCACTTTAGTTTTCAACTTCAACTCATAGGAGGTTAGTGAGTTAATGAGAGATTCAATAGGCACAGAATTCAAATCCTTAGCCTCCTCTATTGCAGTCACTTTACTTTCCCATTCTTTGCCCAACGCAGTGAGAATTTTTCTATTTTTCTCTCCCAAGGTGTACTCTTTGCCCAACACCTCGAGATCTTTGATCAAGTCATTGAATCTGCAATACATTTTGTCAATATTCTCAAAGGATTCTATTTTAAATGATTCATACTTTGTGACCAAGATAGACTTTTTCTGTTCTCTCACGTTGTCACTACCCTCATGAATTTCTCTTAACTTATCCCACATTTTTTGGCAGATTTACATCCTTTTACTCTAATTGATTCATTTGAGTCTAAGGTACTATAAAGAACATTCATGGTTTTGGCATTCAATGTGAGATTGGTTCTATGTTGAGCATTCAACTCAGCTCTTGTTTTTGACCGAAACAAATCTGTATCTGCATCAAGAACGTTAGCATCATGCGGTCCTTCATTCACAATAAATCATAACTCAATATCAATGGATTGCAAAAAGATAATCATTTTTTCTTTCCAACTAACATAATTGGAACCAGTAAACATGGGAGGCCTAATGACAGATTGCCCCTCAACAAACATAGCATGATTGGTTGTCATCTTTACTCCAAACCGCTTGAACTTAATCTCTAGCAGACCAAACTCTGATACCAATTGTAAGGTCCAAAGACAACCTAAGAGGGGGGTGAATTAGGTTGATTAAAAATACTTTATTGAGTTTATACACTTTTTCTTTAATAAAAATTTACCTTCTTTTCTAGTAGTGACCAGCCAAGTAAATTTAAAGAAGAGAGCAATGTTGATCAGAAATAAGAGTGTATATAAGCAATGAGAATTTTATTAAACAAAAGGAATAAGATAGAGTATCAAACCGATTGTCTACCAAGTTTTCCTCAAACTTGAAGACCAATCACAAAGATGAGCGCCTTCTCTTTGATGAAAGATAATCAACTCAATTTACAATGGAGGGATCACTTCCTCCTTGCCCCAAGCCTCACTTAGTCAAGTTAGGAAGGTTTTTTTTTTTTTTTGTCGAAACGATAGGAAATTTCATTGACTAAAAACCATATTACAAGTACGAGCAACGGCTCAAAGTAACTGCACAAAAAGTGTTCAGCGAACACTGAGGAAATTTCTTTCCTCGTCCACAATTATGCTTAAAGCATCCACACTTAGTATTCTACTGTCTAACATATTTTCCTCACTTTCCAGACCAAAAGAGCACATGCAAAACAGTCTCTTCAGACTTAGAATATCCTCCAGCAATGTAGCCATCTTACTATCTGTTGGCCGTTGCTGTGTTAGTTGTTTCCAAAGTTCTTTGTTGCAGAAATTGAGACGTACCTCCCTCCACTGCTGCTGTACAGCTTTGCATAGAACCAATTTTACTGCCAGAGCTGCATCTAAGATGTTGCTCCCCAAACTTCTCTCTGTCAGCATCCAATCTGCAATTTTAGTGTTTGCCGCATTCTTTGCTGTGACTCCTATGCCAAAAGCGTTTTGCCCTTGTTTCTTTACTGTTGCCACTTGTATGATAAAGGCCCATTCATTTCCGTTGCTCTGTCCTTGGAGAACATTGGTATGAATTGTTTCTTCTGTACTCTTTTTATCCCCCTGCTGACGTTCAATCCCTTGTTCCATCCATTCTTTGTGCGCCCGTTCTACTAATCTCAATGGAGCTAATCTAATTGAGTTCTCATATTCCCTCTTGTTCCTATCTTTCCATACCTGTCATAATATATTTGCTGTCAGACCAATATGCTCCTTACCTTCCTGTCTAGCTCTTGCTTCTGTAATTCTCATCCATCATCTCTTAAAATCACCCATCTGATCATTTGCTCCATCCCACTGAATGGGGGCTGATTTCCATACTTCCAGTGCATGTGGACAGTTGAGTAACATATGTTCTATGGTTTCTGGAGCCTCACCACAGGTTGAGCAGATAGGGTCCCCTATTCCTGTTCGCTTTCTCACTGCCTCCCTGACTGGTACTGAGCAAGTTAGGAAGGTTTACTATCACTCAGATAACTCTCAACAAAGCTACACTATTAAAAAATTCAAACACAAGAGAAGTGCTTACAAGAACTTCACACTACTTGGAGAACAAATCTTGCTTAGGAGACTATTTTCTAGCTAAAATATCTCTTGAGATCTTGTAAACGAAGTGTACTAAATCCCTTCCTGGTTCAGAATCGTTTGTATTTAAAGGGGACCAAAAATGGGATTTATTAATGCTTCCAACGGATAGAAGGCAGATGAAGAGTCAGCTAGCCGTTGGGGCTGTCATGTCCGACAGCTTAATCATCGTCTGATCCCATCGTCCGAAAATTAGCCAAGTTGTCGTTCGGACGTCCGATGGGATTTTATCGTCCGACAGCTTCTGCGTCCGAATGTCGTCCAGAGAGTCATCAAAACTTTGCAAAATTTTTCGGACGTCCAACGCGATCGATGTGCGTCCGAAGCGTGCGTCCGATCCTCCCGGACGTCCGATGCTTCCTCACGAGCGTCCGACAGAGTTTCCTTTTTGATGTTCTTCATCTTTTCGGACGTCCGACATGAGTGCCCTGTTTTTGCTTCTTCTTTTGGTTGATTTTCTTTCCTTGACACCTTTGTACCTGATTCTCTAAAAAGCAAAACACTTATATTTGAAGAGAATTAGATAAACATTTCAAAGTGCTTTGTGATCATCAAAATCAAGAATAACACGCAAACAGGTGTCGTTCAGGTTAGTCAAGTGGTTATGCCCCTCGTTGGGAGTGCTTAAACTAAATACTGATGGTTGCTCAAGGGGCAATCCAGGGAGGGCAGGGGGTGGTGGAGTCCTATGGGATGATGGCGGAAATTTCCTGTTGGTATTCTCCTCATTCTTTGGGAGTAGAACCAGTATGCAAGTCGAAGTCCATGCCCTTGTTTTGGGGGTCAGGTTGTACATTTCACGTGGATACGCGCGTTTGCATATCGAACTGGATTCTTTAGTGCTGGTCCGAATTTTGAAGCAAGTATTTTGATGTCCTTGGAGTGTTTATTCAGAAGTTCAGCAGCTCCATAAGCTCTCGTCAACTTTTGTTGAAATCTCTCATTGCTATCGAGAAGGTAACCAAGTTGCGGATTGTTCATCGAATGTTGGATGCGACGAAGGTAGTGACAGAACCTATTTTCAGCTCTCGGAACTTCCTCTACATGTCCGAGGGGCCTTTAGATTGGATAAGATAGGTCTACCTTCGATTAGGAAATACAAAGGCAAATGATGTAAGGGGAATAGTGTTTCTTAGTTTTGCATCTAGGATAACAGTTTCGCTTGTACTTGGAGGTAAGGTTTGTGTCTCCCTCCGCCCCCCTGCTACATTTAAATAACAAAATAAAATAAAATAAAATTTAGGGGCCAAAAAAATATCAAACAAATGAAGAAATACATATAAATGTGTGTTTGTGTTTGTGTGTATATATAGGTATACACACATGGATTATGACAAATAAAAGAGATACAAATTACTATAGAACTACTATATGCAAAAAAAAAATAATAGAACATAAAATTAATTAAAACTTGATTCTTTGACAAATACAAATGTTAGAGAAGGAAACAAGTGGATAGAAGAAATTTCATACTTGTTCAAAAATAAGAATTTGAAATAAGAGGACTAATTAAAAAAATCAACAAGAGAACTAATTAAAAAAATCAACATAATCGAGGGGTAATTTTATCTTTCAAGGGGTTAATGAAAACGAATAAAGTTTAAGGTGTAAACCAATGTTTTGAAACTCGGACGGTTAATTGACTCGGCGAGGTGTGAGTCCAGATTTAACAGGTCAGACTGGTTGGTTCAATTAATTTTTTAATAATTTATATAAATATATATGCACAAAATAAGGCATGCAATGGACGAATTTAAGATTTTATATGATGAAAAGTTTAATATTTTTAAAGAACTTGGATTTGAATTTGAAATAAGAGAACTAATTAAAAAAATCAACATAATTGAGGGGTAATTTTATCTTTAAAGGGGTTAATGAAAACGAATAAAGTTTAAGGTGTAAACCAATGTTTTGAAACTCGGACGATTAATTGACTCGGCGAGGTGCGAGTCTAGATTTAACAGCTCGGACTGGTTGGTTCAATGAATTTTTTAATAATTTATATAAATATATATGCACAAAATAAGGCATGCAATGGACTAATTTAAGATTTTATATGATGAAAAGTTTAATATTTTTAAAGAACTTGGATTTTCACAAATAAATTTTTTAAATTATAAGTTGAAACAAATAAATTTCATCTCAATTTCAATTGTATCTACCAAAAAAATCTTAAATCCAACCCAAAAATACCACAATATTTTGAAATTATACAAAATTCACGTCTACGGGAGTTAGACATTGTGATTTTAAATTTTAATTCACATTTTTGGGATTTAGATATTGCAATTAAAAAAAAGAAACTTGGAGTTTAGAGGAAGTCAGAAAAATAGAAAATAGAGATGCAAATTTGATAAGAGGCAAAAAATGAGAAGAAAGTGAGTGAATGTAACATTTAATAATTAGTCTTTAGGGTTAAGGAAAAACTATTCTTTTTTATATTCTTTTCAATTTAATAGACAAAAACAAAAAACCGCTGATTCAACTGTTCAATCCGATTTACACGATTCGAATGGTTCAATCCAATTTTTAAGTCCAATCAACCCAAAGTATGAATCGAACCGGAGTTATGAACGGTTCGCGGTTTGACTTGCACTTAAAAATTAGTATTGCAGGGATCATTTTGTTCGTTTTAGTAGTGTAACAAGAATGTGATGGTCTTATTATTTGGTTATGGTGATATTAGTAAAGAATCGGCTTGTTATTGCAACATCCACTGCAGGTAGCGAAACTGAATTGTTAAAAAATAAAAAATAAAAGAAACTAAATTATTGAAACCTACCATGCAGATCACTAGCTAGCATTAGTCCATTTTTACACTGAAAGTAAGAAAAAAGAAAGATTAGCCCACTTTTTATCAACCTATATAGCTTTTGTAAATTTTTAGCTCTAATTCCAATGGATAGTTGCATTATGTCCCTTTTTTTTCAAGGGAAGAAAAAAAATTGTGGTTACCATAGTTTACTTTATCTAGAGTAACATATTTGAGGAGTAATTATTTGTGGCCTGAGAATTGAGAATGACATATTGGTTTGGAAACATTAATCATTCTAACAAAATAAAATCAATCTAGTTACCATAATTTACTTTTTCTCGAGTAAGTAAATTATTGCCCATTGGATTTTTCTACCATGTATATATACATACTACAATCATTACCTCCTTTGCATTTATATACTTTTTCTATTTAATCTTACCGACATTCTCTTGTATTTATTTACTTTCTCTAATTAATATTATATTTTCAAAAATATGACATCTGCAATATATCTTAATGAGTGACCAATGGACATCCGTGACATAGACCCTTTAAAGATTAATTATTTGTGGCCAAGAATTAGTTAGGTGCCAATTGACATCAATATTTTCGTGTTAAACACCTTCCAAGTATATACAAAATTATTTTGCCCAAAACCCATGTATTTTAAAAGACGACCGTTTTCCAGAACTATATATAGGGCACCAAAAACTCATACTTCATATCACTAAACCCAAAGATAAACACATCCTCAGTATAACACTAAAGATGGAAAAGCTTCTGCGAACAAATACATGCTTGATTTTCTTGTTTTTCTTGGTCGCCGCAGGCTCTTTTGGTTAGTAATTTTCATTTTTAACATATCACCAACCAAATGTTCTATGATTGACAATTTTACTATATGACATGTGTTTTTTTTTTCTTTTGTTAAAAGGACTACCAACAGTTGATGCACGAAAATGCGAAAAGGATACTGAATGCAGATTGTTTCATAAAGATAATGCTCAGCAAAAAGTTTGGGCAGGCCAAACACTCAAATTTGGTGGATCCAAAATAGTCGCAAGTTGTCAGAGGGATGCAGAGTGTGGACCAATTTGTAAATCTCTTGGTGGTGTCGGGTGCAAATGCACCCCTGAAAAAGTGTGCAGCTGCCGTTTCGGGTCGCAACCGTGCGACTGTAGTTGAACACTTTGTCATGTATCACAATTCTCATGTATTGCTTAAATTGTTGCCTCAATTATTTGTTGCTTGAAGACCAAATCGATGCTCAATAAGGTCTTATTATCATGCATTTTTGTTCTACAATTATGATTTGCATAATTTGAGTAACTTCAAATGCAACAAAGTACTCATCACGAGTCACTCCTTGAAGTTTACGTTTTTTCAGTAAACATAAAAATAAAAACATATTTACTCTCTCTCTCTCTCAATTAACATTGACAAAGAGAAAAATCAAAATAAAATAGCATCAAAGGCACCTACTAATTTATGGACAAGTTTTAAAATCTTTAAAGACTTATCAACTTGCATGAGTTGAGACTTCTAATAAACTAGATTGATTAAAAAAAATTTTGGGGCAACTTAACTATTAAAAGTTTTATTTACCTCACTCTTTTTTTTTTTATTTGCAAACTATTTGTCATTCTATCCGTGTTTTTAATGATATCGTTTTGATTCCATTGAATCTAAAATAAATTTATGTCTATGCATGATCAATTAAAACATAGAAGAGAAACCATCAACTATTTTATACCATGATCAAGAAGTAATGAAAATAGATGAGGAAAAAAGTTGTTGGATTTAAACAAAAAATTTTGGTGTTCTATAATATTTTTCTTAAAATATTAAGTATGAAATATAGAAGTCCTTGAACTTAATTATAAAGTACTCTCTCTCTCTCTCTCTCTCTCTTAATTATTTTTTCTTGATGAAAAAGAGAAAAACCCAAATAAAATGGGTATTAGTTACACGTGCTAATTTATGGACAAGTTTAAAGATTTATTATCAACTTGAGTTGAGACTTCGACTAAACTAATTTGATCCAAAAGTTTCGGGACCACTTAGCTCTTAAAAGTTTTATTTAACTTACTCTAATTTTGACTTTTTAAACTATTATTCATTCTTTCAAAATTTTTTTTCTATTTTGGTTGCATCGTCTTGACTTTGTTGAATTTATATAAACTTGCATATCTATATATATATATATATATATATATCTCTGTGTGTGTGTAAACTTAAATAGAAAGAAAAAAATTATCATCCATCCTGTATCATGGTCAATCAAAAATGAAAATAGATAAGAAGAAAATGAAAACAGAGTCCTTGAGAATTATGATATAGACCCACAGATTATTGGTTCAATTGTTCCAGACTGTGTTATACTAATAGAATGAAAACTCTGTTTGTGCTTAAGCTTGAGTAATTTCATCTTGAATTTTGAGGTTATTGTGTTGAAGCTTTTAGTATTATGATGCACATCCACAGATTATTCGGTTCAATTGTTCTCGAGTGTTATAGGAGAATGTCTCTGGACTATTGTTTGTTCTGCATCTTTTCAACATTTAGAACCATCTACCTACCCAAAAAAAAAATGTTTAGAACCATCTTATTTTAGTGTCATTGCGGAATGCTGCTTTGAATAATGTGGTCAAGCTTTGTTCTGGATCTTTTCAATAGTGATTATGATCTTATTGATCACTTTGCTGGAATTGACTTGCTCTGTAGAAAGGTATTTATGTAGAAGAATCTCATGTGTATATATTTTTCTTTTCTTTAGTCGTATAGATTTTTCTTTTCTTGAAAGCTGAATCTCATGTGATCCATGCTGTTCTCAAAGGAATATGTTGTGATTATAGTAAAAAAAATTATCTTATTGATTACTTTGCTAGAGAAATCAACTTTGTGAGATAGGTATTAAGCAGGAAAATCTTCAAGAAAATATGGCTCTATGACCACAAAGGATATTTTTCTAGTGCACTAGGTGATTGTTTAGTATTTCAAATACTGTATGAGACAAATATAGATCCCACTATCCTTGGCTGGTTCCAATCTACTTGGTGAGACTTTTATTTAGTGCACAACATTATACATAACATAATCTTTAAATTCCCTTTAGGATAACGTATTACAAAGGCTTAAGTATGCCTTGGTCCTAAGTTTTGATTTGATGATCTCTTATTGTTTTGATCTGTTAAGTTTTGTCTGTCGGATAATATCTTTTGCATTGATTTGTTGCATTTAAGTATGCCTTGGTTCCTAAGATCAGGGAGTATCAAAATAGCTAGTAAAAGAATATGCAGTTACTTAGTTTAACCCGAATTATGGTTACACCGGAATTGGATCATCTATATCTATATAAATTACAAAAGGAGTTTTTGGTTAGAACCCATCCTAGACCTTTAAACTCTTAATTCCTTTTTTTTTTGTAGATTTTCTATTTATCTTAATTCTTAAAATGTAATGAGTTGATTTCAAAATTTGATTATAGGCTATATTCTTATCATTTCAAAATTTAAATTATTTCCAAACTCTCAATTCCTTTTTTTTATATAAATTTTCTATCTATTTTGATTCCTAAAATGTAATGAATTGATTTCAAAATCTTGCTACTAGACTATGTTCTCATCATTTCAAAATTTAAATTATTTCCAAACTCTTAATTCCTTTTTTTTTTGGTAGATTTTCTATTTATTTTGATTCCCAAAATTTAATGAGTTGATATCGAAATCTTGATAGTAGTCTATATTCTCATCATTTCAAAACTTAAATTATTTCCAAACTCTCAATTCCTTTTTTGTAGATTGTCTATTTATTTTAATTCCTAAAATGTAATGGATTGATTTCAAAGTCTTGATTGTAGACTATATTCTCATCATTTCAAAATTTAAATTCTTCCCAAGCTCTAAATTCCTTTTTTATGGATTTTTTTAATTTATTTTAATTCCTAAAATGTAATGAGTTGATTTCAAAATCTTGATTGTAGACTATATTCTCATCATTTCAAAATTTAAATTCTTCCCAAGCTCTCAATTCCTTTTTTATAGATTTTTTATTTATTTTAATTCCTAAAATGTAATGAGTTGATTTAAAAATCTTGATTGTAGACTATATTCTCATCATTTCTAAATTTAAATTATTTCAAATCTTAACACCTTGATGATAGACATGACTTTAACATTTGAGAGAAAAAAAGGAGTTTTTTGATCCACATATATTTTTGGTCTTGTCTTATACTAATCTTAATTACTATTGTGAGTTCTTTTTTCGTTATACTTCCAAGATATACTTTGGTTTCTCTATTTATTATTTGTGTTTTCCAATTATGAGATTATTTAGACAAATCTTGGATTTTACATATTACATTTCCATCTCTGTACATTTTAGACTAATAGAGATCTCGAGTTCGAAACCTTCCACCTACACTAAGAGAAAAGTACGTGAAATAATAATAATTAAAAATAAACAACATTTTAAAATATTATGATTGAAAGTAACTTATCCAATTATTAGGTTAAAAATCACTAATAAATTTAGTAAATGAAATAACAATTGTACAATTTTTTGATTTTGCAATTGGAAGGAACATATGCAATATCCTTTTTTTATTATTATTATTAATAAAAACGAAATTACAACCACAGCGGGCAGTACCCAAAATGGGCCATCCTATACTTTCCTCAGCCTAACACGTCTAATTGATGGCAATCCCAATCTGTTTAACCTAACCTCCCCCCGAGCCAACACGGGAAGACCCAGCTCACTATCATAAACTCTAACCAACTGTTGCGGATGAGAGACACCCACGTTGGACAAAATATCAGCAACCTTATTCGCCTCTCTGTAGCAGTGCACGAACCTAGCCTCCCCCACCAAGTGCCAAATATGCTCCACCTCTCTCCTAATGTGCCAGGGGCAGTGATAGCGTCGTTGGAGGATTTCCGTTAGCAACAGCGAATCAGACTGAATCACCCTGGGGGCAACTCCCTTTCCAAGACACAGCTGAATCCCTAATAAGGCGGCTAGCGTTTCAGCGCGAAGACTAGAACCCTCACCCAGGTAAGCCGAAAAAGCCACTAATACATGGCCACTGGAATCCCTAAGCACTCCAAACTTCCTGAGCAAAACCGCATTCAAAAAATATATGCTTATCAGACTCTTCATTACAACCACACCATCTGCAACTTGTTACTCCTTTCCCAAGTCTAGCTGATAAATTCTGTCCAGTAGGCAAAATGCCTGAGCATGCTCTCCAAACAAAGATTCTGACCTTTGGAGGAATGTTCAAATTCCATATTTTGAGCCAGAAAACCTTCTCATTACTATTAGATGATGCACCCTCTCCACCTTCTTCCAACCTCATCAAGGATCTTACTAAGTGATATGCTGACCGTACATCAAAACAGCCATCTTGTTTATAATACCACACTATCGCATCCTTTTTCCACCAAAAATTTTCAGAATAATCTGCACCTCATAACTAAAGAATAGATCATATAGCAAGTCCAGCCTCCAGCCGCCAGAATGAGTGTCAATTAAGTCACATAGTCTAGCATCCGGCCACAAAGTTTTTGAACCTTGTGACACCCTAAAGGATAGAGGACAAGGAATCCAGGGATCATCCCAGACCTTTATGTCGGTGCCATCACCCACTCTCTACACAATGCCTCTGTTCAGTAAACTTCTTCTTTCTAATAAACTTCTCCATAAATAAGATGGGTTGCTTCCTAATTTGGCATTAAGAAAATCTATCTTAGCAAAATATTTGGCCTTTAAGATTCTGGCTGCCAAGGAATCAGGATTTTTAATTATTCTCCAACCTTATTTTGCTAATAAAGCAAGATTAAAAGCCTCCATGTCTCTGAACCCCAAACCTCCTCCTGATTTTGGTCTACATAACTGGTCCCATTTCAACCAACACAATTTCTTTTCCTCTCCTCGCTGTCCTCACCAAAAGTTTCGAATTAGAGCCTTAATGTCATCACATAGCGTTTTTGTGAGCTTGAAACAAGACATCACATAACTGGTTTCAGAAGTTTTAGGCATTCTTGTTTGCACCCATTAAACTCCTAAAGGTAGTCTTATGGAAAGTGTGATTAGTGTGGCCCCTCTAAGCATAATGGCATGGCATAGTAAGGCCAACAATCCTTTCCTATAATTGTCCTCTTATAATCAATGGATGGGTTCGATTGGTTAGCCTGTTATAGAGAAATTGTACTTTTACTAAGACACATTTACATTAACATATCGAAAATGTTGGGAAAATCGGGTAATTTTTCACTCAAAAATTCAACTAGTGATTTAAACCGATTCAGTAATTCCCAGGAAAGATCGTTAAAACAATCTTCTTAGACAGAACTACTATTCCAAATAAATTTCCAGGAAAGGCTGGAAGGGTCACAAGTGATCTCACTTAAAGCCAGTCTCTTAGACAGAATTTACGTGCACGGTGTATTATCATAACTAGACCCGTGTATACATAAATAATACATACACACGAATAAAAAAATACACCCAAATGAACCGTATAAAACACTACAAATAAACCCGACTAATATATTGAATACTATACTACAATTGAAAAGAAACTACCAAATAAAAGCGGAATAAATAAAAGAGATAAGAAAAAAACTGTCAAACTTTTGAGTAAATTGGCTGAATGCCTTTCTACTTCATGATCATTTCCCTTAAATAAGAATTTTTGTACAATCTATTTTAGGTAGTCATCTATACATAGCTAATTACAGCTAATGTCCTAATTACTGATATTCTATTCTAGGTAACTATATATACACAATTAATAAACAAATCGTGGGCATGATTTATGCCATAATCTTTGCCACAATTTCTGCCATCATCTTATGCCATAATCTCTACCATTGATATCCCCCCTCAAATTGATGTTGGTTGATCAGCTAGCATCAGCATCAATTTGTCAACAAGAAAATGATGTCTAGGTTTGGAAAGAGCCTTAGTAAACACATCAGCAGTTTGGAGAGCAGTGGTGATATGCGGAAGAGAGATGACATGAGCATCATATGCTTCACGAATAGAGTGACAATCTACTTCAATGTGCTTGGTACGCTCATGAAATACTGGGTTAGCAGCAATTTGAATAGCACTAGTGTTATCTGCATGGAGCGGAGTAGGCTCAATTTGAGGAAACCCAAGTACACCCAACAATCCACGAAGCCAAACAATTTCAGAATATGCAGAGGACATGGCCTGATACTCAAACTCAGTAGAAGACTTAGACACCCGATCTTGCTTCTTGCTTTTCCAAGAAACGAGAGAGTTACCAATAAACATGCACCAACCGGTAATGGAACGTCTAGTATCAGAACAACCAGCCCAATCAGCATCACTGTATGCAACCAGACGAATAGGAGAGTCGATTTGAAAGAAAAGGCCTCGGGCAGAAGTGCCTTTCAAATAGCGAACAATGCGATGAACAGCGGCGAGATGAAGGTGCCTAGGGGCTTGCATAAATTGACTGACTTGTTGAACAGCAAAAGAAATATCAGGCCGAGTAATAGTCAGATAATTGAGGCTGCCTACCAATTGTCTATATAAAGAAGGATCAGATAGAAAAGCACCCTCATCATGACGATATTTAACATTCACCTCCAAGGGAATATCAACTGAACGACCATCTTGAAGGCCAGCCAAAGCAATTAACTCTTGAATGTATTTATGCTGGTGTAAGAAGATACCAGCTGAGGTGGAACGCACCTGAAGACCTAAAAAATACTGTAAAGGACCCAAGTCCTTCATATGAAAAGAAGTCTGAAGATGGTCTTGAAGCTTAGAAATCAAGTCAGTAGCAGTCCCTGTAATAACAATATCATCAACATATACCAGAAGCAGGACAATTCCTTTAGGTGTCTTGCAAAGAAACAAAGAGGAGTCATACTGGCTTTGGACAAATGAGAAATTAAGAAGCGTAGACGAAATTTATCAAACCAAGCACGTGGAGCTGTTTCAAACCATAGAGTGATCATTTCAACTTACAAACATCAAATGAAGGTGTAAAAAATAACCCTGATGGTGGAGTCATATAAATTTCTTCTTTAAAATCCCCATGCAAAAAGGAATCCTTAACATCCATTTGTCGCAATGACCAGCCCTTAGAAGCAGCAATAGCTAGAACAAGGCGTACTGTTGTCATCTTTGCGACGGGGGCAAATGTCTCCTCATAATTTATTCCATATTCTTGTTTATTACCAAGTGTCACCACCCTCGCTTTATATCGATCAAGTGAGCCATCAGACCGTAGCTTAATGGAATAAATCCACTTACAACCAATGAGCTTAACACCACTAGGACATGGAACAATATCCCAAGTATGGTTCTCCTGGAGAGCATGAAATTCTTGCATAGCTTTTACCCAACATGCATGCTTAGTTGCTTGAGAATAAGAGGTAGGAACTGCAGTATTAGCTAAAGTAGCAGAGAAGCCATACCTAGCAGGAGGTTGACGGATACGAGAAGATCCTCGAAGAACCACTGGAGCAGGTATTGGTTCTGGGTCGGGAAGGATTTGAGATGATGGAGCCCTGCGTCGTTGATAGACAATGCCGGGTTTAAAACGCTCAATTGGTGGCGAGATATCATCAAAGCTAGGAAGAAGGACACGCTTGAAAGGTAAAACATGCTGCTGAAAATAGTACTCATGCTCAAAGAAAATTACATTTCTAGAAACATGGAAACGATTAGCAACAACATCATAGCATAAAAATCCTTTCTGAGTAGTGCTATAACCCATAAAAGCACACCGAACTGATTGGGCTGTAAGCTTGTGACGCTCATGAGGTGGCAAGTGAACAAAACAAACACAGCCAAATGGGTGTAACATGTGATAATCAGGATGGACACCAAAAAGGCGATAATAAGGAGAGTCAAAACCCAATTGTTGAGAAGGCAGACGATTAATCAAATATACTGCAGTTGTCAAAGCTTCAACCCAAAATTTAGACGGCACTGTAGACTGTAAGAGTAATGTTCGAACAATATCCAACAAGTGACGGTTTTTACGCTCAGCCACCCCATTCTGTTGGGGCGTAGAAGGACATGATCGCTGAGAGAGAATGCCTTTATGTTGCAAGAAGGCTTGAAAGTTATGTGACACATATTCGCCACCATTATCAGATCGGAAAATCTTAATAGTTGTGGAAAATTATGTCTCAATATAAGCCACAAAAGTTTGAAAAACAGTAAATACCTCAGCTTTGGTGCGCAAAAAATATATCCATGTGAACCGACTATAGTCATCAATGAACGTCACAAAATATCTATAATGCGCATGTGAAATGACAGGAGTAATGCCCCAAACATCATTGTGTATTATCTCAAAACATGCATTAGCACGACTACCATAAGTAGGAAAAAGTAAAGTTTTGCTCTTTCCTAACTTACAAGCAGAACAATCAAGAGACAATGCATGAGTAGAACACTGATCTTTTTGTTCAAGAAGACCACGCTTCATCAAATTAGATAATATCACATTATTTGGATGACCTAATCGCCTATGCCAAACGTCAGCCTTATTTTCAACAATCATAGAAGCTAAAGATAAAGGTTTAGGAATAGCAAATTGCAACGGAAATAATCTTCCCACTTTAGGCCCCCTTGCGATCACCTTCCCCGACATCTGATCCTGCACACGACAACCATCATGAGAGAAGTTGACAGTACAGTTATCATCCACCAACTGACCAACAGAAATTAAACTAGTAGACAACTTAGGAGCGACAAAAACATGACGAAAAGAATGTCCAAGATCACCAATGGCTGTAATTGGAAGATTACTACCATTAGCAATCTGTATATTTTGTCTACCAGTATACTGCTGCAAATTCTGTAACGAATCAGTAGAGCCGGTCATATGATTGGATGCTCCAGAATCAACAAACCAAGTAGAAGAGATTGTCTTACCTTGGCCCTGAAGCCCAAGGGCAGAAAATGCTGTGAGAATCATCTGTTGGACCATTTCTGGAGTAATAACAGCCTGATTGGTGCTTGTGGTTGTAAGTGTAGGACCAATAACAGTAGGATCTGGAACTGCAACGTGAAAAGCTTGAGCTCGCCTGTTTTCTGGTCGTGTAGGACAGTCCTTGATAATATGTCCATTCTGTTTACAGAAATTACAAAATTTCTTACCACAGTTGCGAGCAATATGTCCAAGCTCCTTGCAGCTGTAGCACTGCATTGATCCCTTTCCTTTATTCCTCCCTTGTGCAGCATAAGCAACATTGACAACTTCTGATGTCCCTCCAGATGCACTTAGAACAGATTGTGTAGCCAATCGCTGTTCTTCCCGTAATAATTCACCAAGACAAACATCCAAAGAAGGAACCGGATTTCTATTCAGCAATCCACCCCGAGTAACCTCCTTAGGTACCTTAGAGTAGATAAGACCAGTATATTCGCTCCATAAGTTAATAAATCCAGAATAATATTGCTCAATAGAGAGATTACCTTGACTGAAGGTACTAATCTCATGTTCAAGCTGAAATCGTCGTGCAGTATTATTTTGATGATATATGCATTGCAGAAAACCCCACATCTCCCTAGCTGTACCAAATGAACGCAAATTGTTCACCATATGGGCTTCAACGGAGGCTAAAATCCAAGAAATAATTCTAGCATCCTTTGCCTCCCATTGACCAAGTTCTTTCTCATTTTTGGGAGCAGGAGAAGTCCCATCAATGTGACCACAAAGCTCCTTCCCTTTCAGAAACATTCCGAATTGAAATTCCCAGGCCGCATAATTCTTTCCTGTAAATTTGATAGCCGAAGTCTCTGTAGGGGAGCTTCCAAAAGAATTCTCAATAGACATTCTTAAAAAATGAGAAAGAAAAAAAAATTCAATGCAATTTTGAAATCACAAAATTGATTGACCAAAAAATCTCAAAGCCAAAATGTTGATTAGAAATTAATCAACCCAGAAAACTAACCAAATGATTCAAATATCCAGCTATGGATTCAAGAGACTAGCTCTGGTACCATGACAATTTTTGAGTAAATTGGCTGAATGCCTTTTACTTCATGATCATTTCCCTTAAATAAGAATTTCTGTACAATCTATTTTAGGTAGTCATCTATACATAGCTAATTACAGCTAATGTCCTAATTACTGATATTCTATTCTAGGTAACTATATATACACAATTAATGAACAAATCGTGGGCATGATTTATGCCATAATCTTTGCCACAATTTCTGCCATCATCTTATGCCATAATCTCTACCATTGATAAGAACGCACCCTAAAATTGATAACAGAGTTCGGTCAATTTTGTCTAATCTCCGAGCACTGCTCAAGCAGCCCACTTTTATAATTTAGGAGAAGAAAGAATTACCTATGTTGGTGTAATTCTTTGGTGTTGGTACAATTGGATTGGGAAGGTAGAGAGTTTATTTATAACTCTCAATAGCCTTCCCAATCCTTGAGCCAACCGATGTGGGATTACAAATTTTGCCACAAAAATCAAATTTGTGGGCTATGGAAAAAATCAACAAATGTGGGCTATGGAAAAAATCAACAAATCTATAGCTTGGCATAATTTCTAATCCCACCAAAAATTACAAATTTTCTCACCCAACCAACAATAACAAACGGTCCTTGTGGTGCTTTCAAATTTGCGCCCTCAAGCGCCAACTCAAATGTGCAGGATATTGATCAAATTTAAACAATGTTCAAACTTAGATCTTGTAAGCACCTTGGTCAGCAAATCTGTAGGATTCTTCGTAGTCCGAATCTTCTGGAGAAAAATCTCCTCTTCTTCGAGAATTGCCCGCATAAAGTGATAGCGAACATCAATGTGCTTCGTTCTTGCATGCAAGATCTGGTTTTTCGCTAAATGAATAGCACTCTAACTATTACAAAACACGTCAATATGTTTTTAACTAACTCCCAAGTTTTCAAACAATCCTTGAAGCCAAAATTGTCTCCTTCACAGCTTCAGTAATCGCCATATACTCTGCCTCTGTTGTAGACAAAGTTACTGTTGACTACAAAGTAGACTTTCAGCTAACTGGCGCCTTGGCAAACGTGAACAAGTAGTCAGATGTCGAACGTCGCTTATCCAAGTCACCTGCATAGTCAGAATCACAATATCCAACTACACATTGATCAAGTGATTCATCCTGCTCAAATACTAATCCAACATCTACAGTATTTTGGATATACCGTAGAATTCATTTCACAGCTTGCCAATGACTCTTGCCCGGATCATGCATTAACTTGCTTACCACACTAACTGCATGTGAAATGTCGGGTCTCGTACACACCATTACATACATCAAGCAACCAACTGCATTAGCATACAAGACTTTCGCCATGTATGCTCTCTCTTCATCCGTCTTTGGAGATAATAGGCTACTAAATTTCAAATGAGGAGCAAGCGGAGTACTTACAGGTTTTGAATTTCCATTCATACCAAAACGTTGTAGTACCTTGTTCAAATACTGCTTCTATGTCAGACAAAACTTGCCTCTCATTCTATCCCTACCTATCTCCATGCCGAGAATCTTCTTGACTTCTCCCAAATCCTTTATTTCGAACTCTTTACTCAACTGAGCCTTCATTTTGTCAATTTCAACTTGCTTCTTTGACTCCCATTATAATCAACTCTCTCCTTCTGAGTGTAGCCTTTAGCCACCAATCTTGCCTTATAGCGAACATCATTCTTGTCAGGAAATCCTTCTTTCTTTACAAATATCTATTTGCATCCAATTGCCTTCTTGCCCTTCGGTAGTTGTGTCAATTTTCACGTTTTGTTCTTCTGAAGTGATTGCAACTCTTCTTCCACAGCATCTTTCCATCTACCATTTTCTGTACTTCGAACTGCTTCAGAAAATGTGGATGGAATATCATCAACAACTGAAAGTGCATAACCCACCATGTCAGTAAAATGAGCAGGTTTTTGAATTTCTGGTCTTGGGCAATTGACTTTTGCTGTTGTTGAGGTTCTTGGGTAGAAATCTCTTTCTCATCTGACTCTTCCTCTGTCATGGGAGAGTCACTGATGGTGCTGTTTGTTGGGCTCACCATTATTTGTTCAAACTCCACCTGTTTCGGCGTATACTCCACCTGTTGCGGAATACCACTAGTCCTATCTTGTGCTACCTTATTCAACATGGCAGATTCATCAAAGGTAACATTCCTGCTGATAATGGTATTCTTTGCTTCTAGACATCACAACCGGTATCCCTTAACCCCAGCATTAAAGCCTATAAAGAGAGCCTTCTTTGCACGTGGATCAAACTTTGATTCATTTACATGATAATATGCAGTAGAACAAAAAATACGCAAAGAATCATAATCTGTTGCAAGTTTTTCAGACCATACCTCTAATGGAGTCTTGCCACCTATTACAGATGATGGCAAGCGATTGACGAGATGTTGAGCGTATGTCACAGCCTCAACCCAAAACTTTCTACCTAATCCAGCATTAGACAACATGCAACGTACTTTCTCCACTAGTGTTTTGTTCATACACTTTGACACCCCATTCTGCTGCGGTGTTCTTCTAACTGTGAAGTGTCGAACTATGTCACACTCTTGGCATATCTTCTGGAAGGGATCATTCTTGTATTCTCCACCGTTGTCTATTCAGAAGATCTTGATGTTTTTTCCCATCTGTTTTCAACCTGAGCTTTCTATTTAAGAAAAATTCCTAGCACTTCATCCTTGTTTTTCATAGTAAACACCCAAACTCTTATGAAAAAGTCATCAACAAAAATAACAAAATAGTACCTGCCTCCAAGGGATGGAGTTTTAGCAGGTCCCCATACATCTGAATGTACATAATCTAAAATACGCTTGGTATTATGGATGTCTGTGCCAAATTTTACTCTTCTTTATTTTTCTAGAACACAATACTCACAAAATTCTAATTTGCAAGCTTTCGTACCTTTCAACAATCCTTGCTTGGCAAGATTTTGCAAGGATTTTTCACCAGCATGTTCCAATCGCATGTGCCATAACTTTGTTGCCTCCGCATCCTTCTTGCTACTGGAAGATGCTGCTACTGCTGCTGCTGTTGTCCCAACAACTATACTACCTTGGTAGTAATACAGATTAATCTTCCTCACACCTTTCAACATCACAAGTACTCCCGAAATTACTTTAAAAATTTCATCTCGCATTTTCACTTTCAGGCCTTTTGACTCTAAGAGTCCCAAGAAGATGAGATTTCTCTTCAAATTCGGCACGTACCGAACATCTTTCAAGACTCTAGTGGATCCATCATGATTATGCAGTTTAATTGAACCTATCCTAACTGTTTTACATGGATTGTCATTTTTCATGTACACAACTCCACCGTCAAGTTCTTTAAATTCAAAGAACCACTCCAGCATAGGAGACATATGGTAGGTACAAGTTAAATCCAAAATCCACTCATCTGTATGGGATGTTAAAGGTGATACAACCAAAGAGAAATCTGATTCCGCATCACTTTTGCATTCTGCAACATTTACGTTTTGCGGAGTTTTTCCTTTCTTCTTTAACTTTGGATAGTCTTTTTTCCAGTGTCCTTTCTCACGACAGAAAGCACACTCATCTTTGGCAACTCTACTTTTCGATTTAGACCTTCCTCTTCTCCCCTTTGATTAGCTTTGTTGACGATCTCTTGCCACTAACGCTTCATCTGATGTAACTACTTTATTTTTCATTTTATCCTACTTTCTCAATTCATGACTATACAAAATAGAATATACAGCATCTAAAGACACATTTTCCTTCTCATGAAGTAACGTAGTTTTCAAATGTTCAAATTCATCGGAAAGGGGTGATAACAATATCAAAACCAAATCTTCATTTTTAAATTTCACATCTAAATTTAACAAGTCTGCTACTAACTGATTAAACATAGTGATGTGTTCATTCATAGTAGTACCTGGTTGGTAATCGAATCGAAACAATCTCTTCTTCATAAGGAGTTTATTCTGACCACTCTTCTTCAGAAATTTCTCATCCAATGCCCTTTACAATTTTCATGCAGAAGTCTTGTTCTTGAAAACATACTTTTACTCTCTGGACAAACACGATCAAATAGTTTCGCATGCCAACCGATTTATGGTACTCCATTCCTTCTCTTCTATGTCATTTAATTTCTTTTCTTTAATGGCAATGTCAAGACCCTGTTGAAAAAGAGAGTCTATGACCTCGCCTTGCCACATGCCGAAACGGCCAGTGCCGTCAAATATCTCCATCGCCAACTTCAAACTTGACATTAAAGTCCTCGACCATGTAGACGAAGAAGCTGATGTCCCAAATGTAATTCTTGACGTGGAATTGTCTGATGTCATTACAAACTCAAATAATAGTATTCAATATATAAAAAATTACAAATAGGCCAAAGGACAAACCTTCGGCTCTGATATCACTTGTTGGAAAAATCGGGTAATTTTTCACTCAAAAAATTCAACTAGTGATTTAAACCGATTCAGTAATCCTCAGGAAAGATTGTTAAAACAATCTCCTTAGACAGAACTACCATTCCAAGTAAATTTTCAGGAAAGACTGGAGGGGTCACAAGCGGTCCCACTTAAAATCCAGTCTCCTAGACAGAATTTACGTACACGGTGTATTATCATAATTAAATCCATGTATACATAAATAATATGTACATACGAATAAAAAAATACACCCAAATGAACCGTATAAAACACTACAAATAAATTTGACAAATATATTGAATACTATACTACAATTGAAAAGAAATTACCAAATAAATGCGGAATACATAAAAGATATAAGAAAAGAACGCACCCCAAAAATTGATAACAGAGTTAGACCAATTTTGCCTAATTTTCGAGCACCGTTCAAGCAGTCCGCTTTTATAATTTAGGAGAAAAAAGAATTACAAATATTGGTATAATTCTTTGGTGTTGGTACAATTGGATTGGGAAGGTAGAGAGTTTATTTATAACTCTAAATAGCCTTCCTAATCATTGAGCCAACCGATGTGAGATTACAAATTTTGCCACAAAAATCAAATTTATGGGCTGTGAAAAAAATCAACAAATGTGGGATGTGGAAAAATCAACAGAAAACACCCAAAACAACAAAATATTGACAAAGCAACAAAATATCAACATACCAAAAAGCATCCAAAAGAACAGCCAAAAAGAATAAAAGCATAAACATATTTTTTAAAAAAGAAAAAGAACTCCATTGCCCTTATCTCCTCATAATACCCAAAACACAGCAACAGCAGCACGAGGAAGACAGTGGTTATGGGTTAGCATCCAAAGCACCCAAAACAACTTCGAGAAAAGCATCCAAAAAATAAATAAATAAGTAAATAAAACAAAATCATTGCTAGCCTAGTGCCCTGAGAAGAGGAGGGAGGCAGCAGCAAGGGGTGGATGGGGAGAGGCCAAAGGGTGTAGGAGTAAGGGAAGCTATAAAGGGGTAAGCAGGAGGTAGGGAGTCGTAGATGAAAGGGTTTGAAGGGAAGGAAAAATGGGCTTGGGGTAAAACAAGGAAAGGTGAGGTAATGGATAGATGAGAGTCCAGCGGTAGGGATGGGCTAGCAAACTAGGAGGGACTAGGGTGATGTTGGAAAGGGGAGAAAGCTGTTGCTTTGGAAAAGGATAAATCATTCCACCCTTGTGGAGATGATCATATTTATCACTGCATTCTAATTTTTATTTAGTGGAATGGGTAATTTATATTTGATTGACCAACAACCTATCAATGCGAGTCCTCGTTTTGAGGAGAGGAAAAATCTTTGGGAAAATCTAAATGCATGTTGTTGCAAATGCCCAAGATTTTAAATTTTCCATGGTTATGTTTAGAAGACTTTAATGAAGTTCTAATCCCTGTAGATAAGTTTGGGACAATCTCATTAATCTATCTCCAGCTGATTTATTTAGAAATTGCCTTGATTCTTGTAATTTTTTGGATTTGGGTTTTGCGGGGCCTAGATATACTTGGATTAGGAACTGCAAAGCCGGGGGTTTAGTCTATGAGAGACTGGATCGTGCCTTTTGTAACCCTGAATGGCGCGATTTATTTCCTGAAGCCTCTGTCGGCCAATCTGATCTTTGCCGTGTCTTGCTCAGTATACATCCTAAGACCACTACCTTTTCATCTAGAAAAGCTTTGACTTGACCACTCTTCCTTTTCACTAGTCATTCAACAGTCTTTTACCTTCTGCAATTAAAGATGATCTCTCTTTCCTGCCTGGCGATTTTGTACATTTTGCACACTGCATAACTTTATTTACACACGGCATAATTTTGTTTGCACAACGTGTAACTTTAGTACAAGATTTTGTGGGCCTCACACACGTTGTGAAAATCAAGGTACAAGAAGTGATCTGGACCGCACATTTTTTTTGGCCAAAATCTAGCCGTGAACAGCTCAGGAGCGGTCATTCTCATCCGTGCCTGATGCTATTAAAGATTGGAGTAAGACCAATTTTTGAAATGTCTTTGTTAAGAAGCAAAAAATTTTAAATACATTAGCAAGGATTCAGAATGTCATGCATAATAAGCATTCAATTTTTCTTGTATAATCTAGAAAATTAAACCGCCAAGCTGAACTTGAGTCTATTCCGGTTAAAGAGAAAGCTTGTGGCCCTTAAATCTCGCATTAACTATCTTGTTTGGGATGATCTGAACTTGAAGTTCCTCTAGATTACTTTAATCTGTCGGGTGGGAAATAACAAAATCCTTGCTTTTTGAGAAACGAGGTTAGCAACTGGTTAGATCAGGAGCATGATCTAGACAATCACATTTCCCCATTCTTCTCAAAGCATTTTACTTCACTTTTTTTTGAACCTTTTCGTTCTCCCTTTTTTGGAACCTCCATGAACAAACCAAGAAATCTGTCTTCCAAACCAACTTCCCAAGAGGTCAAGAAAGTTGTTCCTAACTTTAACACCATTAAGGCTCCGGGCCTAGATAGCTTCTTTTATCCCATATTTTTTCAGAAATACTGGGATCTTATAGCTCCTTCTCTGATGAAGAATAATGACTCCATTGATCTCCAACCCTTTCCAATCAGCATTAATGATTCCTTCATTTGCCTAATTCCTAAGATTGACAAGCTTGCCTAATAAATTAGTAAAAGTATTCTTGTAAATAGTTTGTTAGATTTGTACTACTATAAATATTAGTTGGTCACTTATAATACGTGAACTAGATGTTTTTCTCTCAAAATACATGTTATCATGGAATCAAAGCTAAAATCTTAGTGTTAGGGTTAAACATCTAGTAAAAGTCCTATTCACGCGTACTATTCATTGTATTACTATTCATACGTTACTGTTTCAGGGTACTGTTCATCATGAATTTTAATTATTTTTTGTTTGAAGTGCTATTCATTATGGCTGAAAGTTCATCAAAAAGTGTCGTGGCGTCCACTAATGTTATAACAATGGTGACGCCTCAAATCACAAATTGGAAGTTGAACAACATTAATTATCAACAGTGGTAAAAAATTGTTAAGGTTTATCTGACAGGTTTAAGAAAGTAACGTCATCACACAAATGACTCCCTACGGAGGACAACAAGCGACTAATGTGGATTCAAGATGATGCCCAAATTCTTGAAGCACTATACAATTCTATGAAGCCACGAATTGCGTACATGTGTTCTCATTGTGATGCAACAAAAGAAGTTTAGGATTATATCTGTTTATTATAATAAAGTAATCTTTCATGGATGTATGATATTTCTTTGGAGTACTTTCAGTTGTAACAAGATAACAAGACAATAACTAAATATTTTGTTGATCTCATGCGAATTTCAGAAGAATTAAATGATGTAATGCCTCTCTCAAGTGATATTTGTGACGCCCCCACTTCTCCCAATGGCGAACCCAAGAGTATCAGTGGGATGTCTGCCCAACTCTCGCCAGGACTTGGTACAATCTATAATTCAAAACTAGGAATACTTCAAATAACTTCAATATATATATATTTAAAGTACTCCAAAACACTTCATACTTACAATTAGTCAGCTCTCAAGCTTAATACAATCCAAAAGAATATTTACTACAGCCATCTACTGTAATACAATTTAAAGTTTTTCCTAAAAAAAATAATCTAGCACTATTCACGAGCACTTGGTCTCGAACCCTGTTAAGGAAAACAAAAACGTGGAATGAGCTACACAACCCAGTGAGGTTCCAAGACACTCTAGCAGTTCTAATAAATCAAGTAATTTGAGCATACCACATGTATGGTTCAAAGTTGCATATTTGGGACCTTAACATGAGATAGTTATCATTGTACGAGTAATTTGAGCATAACATAAGCATAGTTCAAGGTTTCACATTGGCACATTTACAATAAGACAGTTTTCATGATACAGAAATAAACACATACTGAAGGATACGGTGTTCCAGTGGAACCATTTCGGTCAACTTCACATTATAACTCCTTGTCCCCTCGGTTTGTCTGGTCATCACCTTATCCCTCCAGTGGTAGTACTCGAGTATACCGAAACGGTGTCCCAGGGTTCCAACCTACCCGACCGAATCCAGTTCTGGCTCGAGTAGGTCAGTAACCAAGGGCAGGACCCAATTCAACTTAGAGCTTACAACATGCACAAGTAATCAAGTAAATCGGTAAACGGTAAAAATTTATCAATTTTGTAGGTCGAGTGAGATGAAATGCACACTCGTCGTAAAATTGTGGAAAAGTTCATATGAACACGTCATTTACGGTAATCACATAATCAAGTAGTCAAGTAATCAAGTAAGCAGGTAATCAAATAAATTGGTAAACAGTGAACGGTAAACGGTAAACGGTAGACGGTAAATAATCTCGGTTAACGGTAAGATTTATCATTTTAGTAGGTTGAGTGAGATAAAGTACACACTCACCTTAAAACTGTGAAAAAGTTCATAGGAGCAATTATCGGTAACACTTAACAGTTAAACACATAATGACCATGGAATAAACATGTCGTAAAACTATTCAAGTAACATACTCCTATATGGAACACTCACCAATTTGAAACAAGTGAGTAAGTGCTCAAACAAGTGTTTAGGCGTCCACTTCGAGTTCCTCTTGAAGGTCCCCTTGAGCGCCTGAACAAATAACAATCAACTATTACACACTATCGCTTAAAATCCCAACTTATCGAGAAAGATTGCACTCGTGTACAATCTAAGAAAATATCACAAAAATAAGCCTCAATTACTCGTAAATCGAGGTTCAAAGATGGGGTTTAAAACTCAAGTAAAAATCTGATTTTTAACTTTAAAATCATTGGATGGAAACAAGTAGGTATGAAACCATGTAAATAAATTTCCAGACGAACGATCGAAGTCGGACGTGAAAATGCCACGTTACAATCCAGCCAAGAACTGGCTGGATATCCGGCCGGATTTCTGGCCGGATTCGAGGCAGTAAAGAAACCCAATTTTATTCAAATCTCGCCATCAATCTGGCCAACTATCCAGCCAAGAACTAGCCGGATATACGGCCGGATTCTATGAAATTATTCCCGCGCGGATTCTTTTCAAAATGGCCAAAATTTATCAAATTTAGGGTGTGCTTTGAAAAATCATAACTCACTCTTTGAAAATCCAAAATTGAAAAATTTGGTACCGTTGGAAGTTACTTCCAAAGTACTAAAAGGTCCAAGAAAACACTTTTTCATGATTCCAATTGGAAGATATTCAAATTTTGGGTCCAAGATATTGTCTTGGAATACCAAAACAGATTTGGGTTGATTTTCGGCAAAGTTTGAAAATTCGGCAAAATTCACACAATGTAAACTAGCCTCTGAAATTTGGAACTCAATTAGAATTATAATCAAAGTTTAAAACACAACAAGCGGAACAAGATTTGGAGTTTTGAGCACCAAGATATAGCGGTTCAAAGTTGCTGAAAAAGTGAGACTGTTAGGCTAATTTCCAAGTTTAAATCACGAACTTTGGGATTTTGGTTGGACATCGAAATGGACTCAGAATGACACCAAATTTGGTAGTATTATACTACCATATAAGAGATATTGCTCTGTCAATTTTCATAGAAAAATCCATTCGGGAAGTGGGTTAACAAAGTCACTAAAGTTCCAATTTTCCAAGGCAAAGCTACCTTGTACTTCCATTTCCCCTTTTTTTTAAAAACATTTGGCCAACGAATCTTTTCAAACATGATCCATTTATGAAGATAAATGTCTAAGAAATATCCAAGATACATTTCGTAGGTGATTAACACCAAGAATTTCAAGATCACAAGTCCCAATTCAAAAAGAGTCATTCAACTAGCCAAAAAGAGGGTTTTTCATCACTGAGTCAGTTTCGAAATTCAGCCACAACTCACTCAATTCAACTTGGAATTGAGCGTGGTTGGTGGCATTGAAAACTACATTCATAAGGTTACAATTTCTCAGAAGAATTGTTTTAAAATTCTGTCCACAACTAGCTCATAATTGAGCATCAAGTCACAGCTAAAAACAGGGCTTCCAATATAGACGTGAAACAGAACAGGCAACTTTACAAGGTTGGTACGGCTCACTCAGGTGGAATCAAGGCATACATTTTATATCTTTGGAAAATTGGAAATGTCTAGTTTCTAATACCATAAACAGCACTCGATTTCGATATCGGAGTAAAGAGTTATGGCCGAAACAAAATCACTGCCAGAGTAATACGGGACACAATTCCAGTTTTGGTAAAATTTCAAAATCTCAACATTTACCCATCCAAATCATATAATTTTTTGAGGAAACTTTATATACAACCTATATTATACATTTACATAAAAAAACAGATCAATTAGACCACAAAAAAGTGCACCAAAGTGCACGGCAATGGCAGGGGCAGAAACGGTAAAAAAAATTCTTTTTCACTTCCTTTGAGCTATCTTTCAGAACACCACTTATTTTCACTAGATTAAACACTAATCCAACATAAATAACATCAAATCTCATCAAATCAGTTCATCAAGCCATTGTGAGATTTCATAGAGCCCACTCACAAGATTTCCAATAATATAAAACTACCCATGTGAATCTATGAGCTCATAAGTGCAATATAACTTATATAAACCAAGATTCAAGAGTTCGATCGTCGATTACCTTCTTAGATGATTAAAGCAGAAAATTTCGGTCACCTTAAGCCCAAGAAAACCATGCAAATAAAGCCCCTTTCCTAGCTTGAGTTGATTTTCAAGTGGTTTGCAAGTTGTGTGTAAATTTTGGAGTGATTTGATGAAGAAATGAAGCAAGAATTGATGGAGATTTTGGGTTGTCTTCTTCCTCTTGCTGGTCGGCTGTTAGAGAGAGAGAAAGGAGAGTGTTTGCTGATGAGAAAGCTTCTTGAGGAAGCTTAAGTGTGTGGCCAAAAATGTTCCAAAAGTCAACCCTTCAATAGTGCGCGTTCGCGCGCGTTTCGTGCCCGATTCCTTTCGGATTTGTTTCACTAGTGCACTAAACCTCTAATGCACTTCCATTCATACTATTATTATTCACTCTTAATAGTCTAAAACGAAGTCTCCAAAGTCCCTCAATTAATCGCGCGCGCAAAAACGCGTGCTTCCGTTTTGTGCGCGATAAAGTGGAATTTTCAAGAAATTCTTATAACGATAGTATCACTAACTAATAATTGAACACTTAAACATAAAAATACCTATTTCAAGACTAATGTACAAGTTTCCAATTTTTCAAATTTATTGTATTCTCGAATCGATTATTGTCTCCAAACGCGCATCCACTATTCACTCTAAACGAACTTTCAGAAATAAATTTTCGAATCAAGGCACTTTTAAAATATTTATAGGTCATAGTTCCATGTAATTGAGTATAAAGAGGTTGGAATAAAATATTCAGAGAAAACGGATGAGAAAATAATTAATTAATCCAGTAAAATAAAATAAAATAAGAAAAATTCAGGTCCTCACAATATTACAGTTATGGAGTGGCAAAGAGAACAAATGCCTGTGCTTAAATTCTTGGTTCGCCTTAAGCCAGAATTTGAACCAATCAAATATCAAATTTCAACAGGTGAACAATTACCATCCTTTGTGGAGGCGTATGCTCATGTCTTACGTTGTACATCTAAGGATAATGCACAGGGTGATGGTGCTCTAATTAATGACAAGTCTGTTTTAGTTGCTAACAACAATCGGATAGAGCAAAGTCCTGGATGTGAGCAACTTAGTTTTGGACATGGTTCTCGTGGAGGAAGAAGTAGAGGAGGTCATGGGGTCATAGAAGTCGAGGCACCCATGAGTACACTCATTGTGATTTGAAAAATCATACTCGTGATACTTGTTGGAATTTTGTTGGAAAACCTTCTCGGTTTGCTAATGCGGTTACTGATAAGTGTATATTTTATGTGTTTTAAATATATTTTATTAGTTATTTTTGGTATGTTTAATTACTTTTATAGTTAATTAACTAAGTTTCTACTGAAAAAAATGTATTTTGTGGTTTAAAGTGTGAAAATTATATTTTTACGGATTTTAATGGTCAAAACTTCATGTTTTTATAGGTTTAAGCATTCAAGCATCAATTGAAGAGATTTGAGAAGATAATTGGATGATTGATGATGGTTTGAAGTGATAAAATGAAGACATGAAGTGCAAAACATTCAAAGGATGAAATGCAAGTTTCACAGCTTTAACACCTTGTGGTGTTTCAGCTATCTCTTGAGATAAAAGTATCGAATTGAGGTGATTCTTAAACCCTTTTGAAGCTAAGACATAGGTCTACATTTGGTATGAAGATATCGAAGTTCAAGTTCAATTGTTTTCCTTGACAAAAAGTCAAAATACAGAAGTGTAACTCTGTTGTTGAAAGCTGAAACAGAGCTCTGATCAGTTGAGGGTATTTTGGTCAGTTCTCAGTCCATAGAGCTCTAAATTGGACGATTATTGATGCATTGGAAAGCTAACTCAAAAGGCCACAATTTCCATGTCTTATACAAGAGCTAGTTCAGCTCTAACATTGAGAAAATATCAGTTGAAGTTGGACAAAAAATGGAGCAAGGATGAATTCTGCCCAGAAAGTGCAAACCTGCAGAAGCAATACATGGGTAGATAATACGCGACCTAAGGTTGTGTTTTCAAGTCGCGTATTCTTCATTTTTTTCTGCAACTTGCTCTGAAACTTGTTTTGCATTTACACAACCTTTCCAACTCATCTACAACTCAGAATTTCGGCTAGATTGACCAAGAAGAGTGTGGAAACTTGGAGAACAACTCTTGATGAGTTAAAAAGCCAACTTTGCCAACCAAAAAACAACTCACCTTAAGCTTAAATCTCTCTATAAATAGTAGCCTTTGGAGGACATTTTTACAACTTTGGAAGGCTAGAGAAACTTACCAAAAATATAGTCTTCACTAATTTTTCTTAGTTCATTAGTTTAGATAGGTTAGTATAATTTTATCCTGTCTTTATCATGCTAAGCAAGGATGATGATTGAGGTTTGAAGATGGAGAAGATGTTGCTCACATGTGACAAGGAGTTCCATCTCTTCAACGCTTTAACTCTTGTATTTGAATCTTATGTTTAGTTATAATACAAGTATGGTCTTTTCTTTCATGTTTTTCATGTGTAGTTAAAGTTTATGCCTAGAGTTATGGATGAACTTTCTATATCTTGTTAGTGATATTTACTTGGTTATTTGATGATATTATTTTGAACAAGTTATTTATCACTTTTGCTTTTCTAATCATGATTAACCAGCCATTAGTTGTGATTATCTAAAAGTGTTAAGTTTGCAATGAGAATTGGAATTTAACACTAGTTTAAAGAAGTGATAAACCTAGGGAGTTCACTCACGAGAGTAGAGGTGCACCGTTGTGGCTTAAGTGACTTGTTTCATGTAATTTCATAGAAGAAATGAACTTGTAACTAATTCATGACCACGAGAGTAGATATGATTTAGATATAAGTATAGTTGATTCACTACGAGAGTAGGTTTCACATACATTAGGAAATTACACCATAACTAGTCAAGATAATAGCATTCACTTAATTGGTAATTTCATTAGCGAGAGTAGTAAGGAATTCCATACCTCTAGGAGTTTTCTAGTGTTAATTTTATTACTTTTACTTCATATTTATAGTTTAAATAATAAAGGAGTTTGAAAATCATCAATAATTGAAAATCTTTCCTGTAGATTCGACTCTTAACACCCTATACTCAATCGCGACTCGTATACTTGCGAAAAATCGTGTGTGGAATATTTAGAATTTATAAATGTAAAATTTGATTGTGGATGGACTAATTGATATATGTATACCCCGCGCTCATCAGTTACCACTGACCAAGATGAATCAGGTTCTTCAATACAAGGGTCCCAGAAGACTTGTATCATATCCGAGAAAGATTATGTTAAATTCATGCAGTACCAAACTGCAAATCACACATCTCTTCACTCTGCTTCTTTAGCACAAAAAGGTAATGCTATGCCTTGTCTCTCCACATCTTCTAATTCTAATTCATGGGTTATTGATTCCGAGGCTACTGATCATACGTCAAGTACCTCTAGAAATTTTTCTAATATTCAAGAGTCTACTTCCTTTTCTCATGTTATTTTAACTAATGGATCTACAACTAAAGTTAAAGGACTCGACACTATAGAAATTAACCCATCTCTTCTGATGTCTTCTATTCTTTACGTACCCAATTTACCTTTTAATATAATATCTGTTAGTAAGTTTACTAAATTTCTACAGTGTTCAGTTACTTTTTCTCCTAATTTTGTTATCATTCAAGATTTAAAGACAAAGAGGATGATTGGTAGAGGGGATGAACATAATAGTCTTAATTTCCTTAACTCCAATGGTTCAATTGCGTGTTCTGTTACTGTTTCTTCTCTTGAAATTCACTGTCGTTTGGGTCATCCGACTCTACAAAATTTGAAAAAGTTAATTCTTACTTTGAGTTAGTTGTCTTCATTAGAATGTGAGTCTTGTCAGTTAGGAAAGTATCATCGTGTTTCTTTGTCCCTAGAGTCAATAAATGGGTTTCCGAACCATTTGTGTTAGTTCATTTTGATGTTTAGGGTTCTAGTCGCGTCGTTTCAAAGTTAGGCTTTGAATATTTTGTAATCTTTGTTGATAACTTTTTCATATTTACACGACTTTATTTAATAAAAGATCGTTCAGAGGTATATTCCATTTTCGGTGCATTTGTTACAAAAATAAAGAATCAATTTGGTATACCTATATGTATATTTCGCAGTGATAATGCGAAAGAATATTTTTCCACTCCTTTTGATACTTTTATGATTAAATTTGGTATTATTTATCAATTCTCTTGTCCTCATATTGCATAATAGAATGGAGTTGTTAAAAGAAAAATTGGACATTTAGTCTAAATTGCTCGAACATTTTTGTTGCACATGAATGTGGCTAAATAGTTTTGGAGTGATGTAGTTTTAACTGCATGTTAATTAATTAATTGCATGCTATCTAATATTCTTGGAGGCCAGTTATCTCACTCCATCATTTTTCCTCTTGAACCTGTGTTTTTAAATTACCTCCTCGTATTTTTAGACGTGTGTATTTTGTTCATCAGCTTGCTCTCGGAGTGGATAAATTAAATCCTCGTACTATTAAGTGTAATTTCTTAGGATATGCACGAGCGTAAAAAGGATATAGATGTTACAGTCAAGATTTAAATCAATTTTTTACTTGTATTTTCTTTAACTCCACTCCTTATTTTATGAAACAAAATATGCCTAGTGAGTCAGACCATTGTTTCTCTTTTCCTTTTTCTGTTTTACCAGTCCCTTCATTTTTATTACCTAAGTTATACAGTCTACTAGATTTCACAACTCGGTTATCTCGTCTTAATTTTCAAGTTTATTCTCGTCGTTTCGTAGTTGAGAAAGCTCTTGATACATCATGTGCTTCACCAATTAACTCTCAATTTTCAAATTAAGGTATGACGCCCTTTTGTGTGTTAGATCTTCCTATTGCTTTATACAAAGGTAAGAGGCACTGTATTTCTCATTTTATTTCTAATTTTATTTCTTATTCTCGTATCTCTCTATCATATTTTTCTTTTGTTGTTTAACTTGATTCTATATCCCTTCCTAAGTCTATTACCTATGCTCTCAATCATCTTGTTTGGAGATTAGTTATGCAAGAAGAGATTTTTGCTTTGGAGAAAATAGTACTTGGGATCTTGTCCTTATTCTTTCCGGTAAGCCTGTTGTTGGTTGTAAATGGGTGTACACTATAAAGTGCAGCCTAATGGTTCTATTGATAGATTGAAAGCTCGTCTAGTAGTTAAAAGATATACTCAGGTGTATGGAATAGACTATTTAGAGACATTTTCTCCTATTGCAAAGATTACCTCTGTTTGTTTTCTTATCTCTTTGGCAGCAACTTATAATTGGCCATTGCATTAGTTGGAGATCAAAAATACACTTTTACATGGAGATTTGGAAGAAGAGGTAAACATGAAACAACCTCTAGGATTTGTTGTTTAGGAGGAGAATTAGTTATTGGTTTGTCGTCTGAAAAATCCTTATATAAATTGAAATAGTCTCCTAGGGCTTAGTTTGATTGGTTTAGTAGTGTTGTCATGGAACTTGGTGTGACAAGATGTGGAGTAGACCACTCTGTGTTTTATTGGCATTCTAATGTTGGTAAGATTTTATTAGCTATTTATATGGATGATATTGTGATTACAGGTGATGATGTTGTGGGGATCTAGAAGTTTAAGTCGCAATCTCCAAGCAAACTTTCAGACAAAGGATTTAGGTCACTTACAATATTTTTTGGGTATTGAGATAGCTCAGTCTAAATATGAATTTTATTTATGTCAAAGAAAATATATACTCGATATGTTGAATGAAATTGGAATGTTAGATTGCCAACTTGTAGATACTCCTATGGATCATAATGTGAAATTAGTAGGAGATCAAGGTGCATTACTAGATGATCTTGGACAATATCAAAGACTTGTGGGTAAATTAAATTATCTCACACTGCAACGAGACCTGACATTGCGTTTGTAGTGAGTGTTGTGAGCCAATTTCTTCAGACCCTTCCTATTAGTCATTGGGATGCTGTTATACAAATTATCAGGTATCTTAAGAATGCTCTTGGAAAAGGGTTACTATATCAAAATCATGGACACATTGAAATTGAAGGATATAGTGATGTATATTGGGTTGGTTCTACCTTAGATCGAAGATTAACTACAGGATATTGTGTGTTTGTTGGTGGTAATTTAGTGTCGTGGGAGAGTAAGAAGCAAACAGCTGTTTCTAGGACAACTGCAGAATCTGAATATTGTGCTATGGCTCACACTGTGTGTGAGTTGATTTGGTTGAAAAGCATGTTACTTGAAATTGGGTTTGAGCATAAATAGCCTATGAATTTAGTGTGTGATAATCAAGCGGCTGTTCAAATTGCATCTAATCCAGTGTTTCATGAAAGGACAAAATATATTGACGTTGATTGTCATTTCATTAGAGAGAAATTGCTTGATGGAGTCATCAAGACATCTTATTTAGCATCCATAGATCAATTGGTTGATTTGTTTACTAAGAATTTAGAAGGGTTTAGGGTGAAATACATTTGTAACAAGTTGGGCACTCATGATATTTATGCTCCAACTTGAAGGGGAGTATTAAAAGAATATAAGTACTCTTGTATATAATAAATTAGTAAGAGTATTCTTGTAAATAATTTGTTGGGTTTGTACTACTATAAATACTAATTGGTCACTCATAATACGTGAGTTAGATATTTTTCTCCCAAAATACATGTTATCAGAGGCCATTAAGAATTCAGACCAATTGCACTTTGCAGCTCAATCTATAAAATTCTAACCAAAATCTTGATGAATAGATCGAGATATCATATCTTATATCCCCCTACCAATCTAGCTTCATCCTTGGGAAGACTAGCACAGATCATCTTGGTTCAAGAAGCCATGCTTATTATTAGGAAGAAATTTGGTGCTAGTGGTTCATGTGCTATCAAGATTGATGTTGAGAAAGCCTATGGCAAATTGGATTGGCACTTTATTAGACAAGGAGACCCTATCACCCCTTATCTTTTCTTACTTTGAATGGAGTTCCTCTCACAAAAAATAATGGAATCTGTACAAAAGAGGAATTGGAAACCCCTTGCTTTTGGTCACAACTGCCCATCCCTTTCCCATTGCCTCTTTGTAGACGATGTTCTACTCTTCCGCAGAACTGATGAGAAATCCATTGCAGTAATAAGGGAGTCCTCAGTTGTATTTAGCCAAAGGTCTGGATTGAACATTACTCGGGATAAATCTAAAATCCTGTTCTACCCTAATATAACCCCTGAAAAATGAGAGTCCATTTCTTTCTTTTTAAACATTAAGGAATCTAATAACTTTGGCTCCCACTTGGGATTTCCTCTCTCCAAAAACAGATCCCTAAAAGGAAATTTCAATTTATTCAGGATAAAGTTCATAATAAATTAAAGGGATGGAAGGCAACTATGCTCTCCTTTGCAAGGTGCAAAGTTATAGATCGACAAACTATAGCTTCTATACCTGTGTATTATTTGCAGTATGCAGTTGACCCTGAAGGCATTCGTAATATTATTAATAGGAACAGAAGAACTTCTTATGGGGATCCATAAGGGAGAAAAGGAAACTTCACCTAGGTAATTGGGATTTGGTGACTACTCCTAAGAAGAGAAGGATTGGGTCTCAAACAAATAGCATTGATTAACACTTTTTCCTTAGCAAAAGTTTGCTGGTAGCTTACAACTAATCAACATACACCTTGGGTGCAAGTTCTTTCAAGAAAATATGTGGGCAGGGATTTAACTCTTAGCCATGACTGGTTAACCTTAAGCAAGGATAGAGGATCTATTGATCTCTTAGGGATGAAAAATGGCATTGATCTCTTTAATCAGGGTATCACCAAGCTAGTTAGGGATGGGGCATCTACCAAGGTCTGGGAATGGTTGTCCAACTCCTCTCTTAGATCCTTAATCCAAGGACCTCTACTCCTTGATGAAGAAAGCCTTCTTGTCAAAGATCTCTTTGAGGTATAAGGGACTTGGATCATTGATAGAATTTCCTTCTTTTTTCTAGATTCTATTAGTCAAGCTATTCAAGCTATCCCTAGATAAACCTATCAGCCAAAGATCTACTTAAATGGGCTCCTTCTAGTAATTGTATGTTAAGTACCAAATCTGCTTGCAGGTCACATATATTAGGAAATTATGCTATAGTGAGCTGAGGTAGTGACAAACAATTAACCCGAGAGATTCCTTAGTAAGAGTAGTTTCACTTCATTTTCTTATATGTTTGTAAGTTTAGATTTACTTTATTGAATTAGTGAGCTTCTAAATAACGAAAGAGCTCGAATAGCGTTAGTAATCAACCCCTAATACTCTATATTCAAACATGACTTGTATACTTACAAAAAATCGTGTGTAAGGTATTTAGAAATTTAAATGTAAAATTTGACTATGGATTGAGGTCACTTTTGTATTCATATCTCGCACTCATGAAAAGTGATGTAAAGTTAACATTTAAAAAATGAAGGACGAAACTATTTATTTAGCGAAATGTGAGGAACATTTTAAAGGATTTTCCTTTGTTATTAATTATCTTATTATTCAATTTAATACTTTTCACTATTAACTCTTTATCTAATTGAAGTGAAAATCTAATTGCGTTTTTCATAAGGTTTCTATCTTTCTTTCTAACAATTTTTTCTTTTTTTTAACAAATTGTGAATTTTTCTTTTTATCCATACCTTGCTTAGTGTAGTTTTTATTATTACATAGGTAAGTTCATTGACTTTGCTTGAAATTAGATAATCATTCATGAGAAAATGGATTGCTGCATCTTTTATATTTAATAAAAAATAAAAGGGTAAATTATATATAATCGCTTATGATTTTACATAATGCCAGATGATTCCCCTAAGATTTTAAAATAGCCACATAACCTGCTATAGTTTTATACTAAAAATACGTGTGAGGAAATCATAATATTTAACAAGAAAAATGGTTTCTAGTGACAAGCCATTTTCATCACAAAAAAATAAAAAGTTGTCACTGATAAGTTTTATTGACAACTTTTTAATCGTCACAAAGTCGTCACTGAAGGTCCGTCGGTAAAAGTATACAGTGACAACCTTAAAAGTCGTCAATGAATGGTACTGTTTTGCGACAACTGGTGTTGTCAGTAATTGTTGTAATTTTAGTGATGACATAGTAGTTTGTCAATGATGTACAAAGCAATGTAGTCACTAAAACTAATCCATAGTGTCAACTGGTATAAACTAATTACTGACAACTTTTGTTGTCACTAAACAATTTTCAATTCCATAACAATAGGTGGTTGTCAATGGAGAAATCTGATTCAGTGACAACACTTTACCACCATCAAATTTGATGATTTTCCTGCTAAATTATATCTTAAAAATGAAAAAAAAATGACAATGCTTGACAATTAACAAATGAAGGCATCCATTACATTACGAAATGCCAAAATATCATTTTAAGCATTCGAATATCATAATCAAGTTCAACAATACCCTACAAATAGTTTGATAAGTGGTATTTGGCCTAAATTTCACATATAAGTCAAGACAGTTTTACAAAACAAATCCAAGTCCCCAAAAAAAAGTGTTGTCAAAACATTTCTTGAGCATAAGATTTTCTCTATAGTTCTTGAGTCAATTAACAACTCTTGCTGCTGATCTTCCAAAAATCTATATATGATGAGCAACATATCTGCAGTGAAGTACTTCAATTATTAGTAGGTGATAAGAAAAACTTGAGACAAGAAAGAGAACTTAAGAATTTGCAAGAAAATAAGCTAAATCATTTCTTTTAAGTATCATCTAGACAGTGACTAAATAAGAGCAAAGTAAGAGATAAAGCACTAGAACTTCCGACAAACAACTGGGTATAGATATAAGAATGAGATTGTACTAATCCAACCGTATAAATTCAGTAACTTCCCTAAAGTTTTGCAAACTTTTTTCAAGTAAATATCAAAGAGAACAAACCCAACATTGCTGACCATAGCACCCTCTCAAGCATCAAAATTGATGGAAGCTTCAGTCCTAGCAGCAAGATAGCAACCAAAAACAATATGATTCTAATCAGAGGTTAACCTTCAGAACTGCTTTTGAATTTATCTAGTAATTCAAAAGCCAAACCTAAAACTGCTACTAAGGTTTAGCCAAATTTGAAATTTTGATTGATACAAAGTTACAAACATTTCTTTGTCTCTGCCAAGAATGGCTTAGCACAGTATTGCTACCACTTGTTGTTTATTGATCCTCAATAATTATCACTAATTCTTTGGAACTAACCAATACATCTGATTTTTACCAAGGTGTTTTAAAGTATTGGAAATTAAGGGAAAAAATAAACAAATGGTTTTACTACTGTTCGCCCAATAAAGATAGCCTTATCATCTCCGACCTGATCTTGGATTGCTTATATGACTTTTGCATCATTATGAATGTTGATCAACTCTTGCAAAATATTTGAAGCTCGCTAATTCCAGAACAACAAATCACAAACGAACCATTATTAATATAAAAAAGACAGACTTGACAGACTTGCACCAAAGCAAATGAAAGTTTAAAGTTAAAAATATTGGTTATTTTAGGTTCACTGATTTGAAGGCTAGTTTTCAAAGCATTGCATTAGATCAGAAACCTGCTCAATCTAACATGCACATTAATCAAGAAGAAAGTCAATTGATAGGAACATCTAAGTAACTTTTCTTTGAGACATACATTTAATATTGAATCTGAAAAAAAAATTCTGTTGGCTAACATACTTGACAAAACATAGAACTTTGGATTATACTGAAGAGACATGATAACAAGTATGTAATTCTCACACTCTTTTTTGGATACTTAAAGTAACTTAGACAAATATGAAAACAAAGATTCTCATTCAAACTCAAAATGAAAAGCAGCCCAAATTCACTAGTTCTGAAAATAAATGAAGAGAGTAAATTATGTCCAAAACAGAACAACAGATTAATGGTGGCAAAATGTGCAACAACACATGAATGGTGGCAAAACAAAAGGCTATCTATTGATATACGAATTGATCAGTTTCAGAGAGAGATACATCCAGATGCTATCACTAAAAAGGCTTTTACTCATTTAGATAGCTCCTTATGTATTTTTGCATTACAATCTGAAACATATAGTACAACTGCAATCAATACTATTAGCTTAAAGAAAAGGTTTTGCAAGAAAAAAAGCTTAGCAGTAGCAGTTCGAACCCTCAGCAGCTTGCTATGTGAGAAGGATGTAGCAGACAATAACCCTTCATTTTTTGGCTCATTCCCAACCAATGCACTTATTGACTCAATTGGAGACAACCTATCTGAATCATTTCCAATCCTTTTGCAGTTTAAAAAAAAGTTCATCCATCAAAATGGAATACTAAAAACTTATAACAGAGAGACAATAAAAATAGATATCAATGACTGGTAAAAAAAAAAAAAAGAAGGGGTTTTTTTATTATCGAAAGTTAGGCCAATGCTAATCATTTCCAAAACAGAAGCAACGCAAGAAAATAACCCAAAAATAATGAAATTGAAGTTCACCTCAGGAAATTTCCCTTCCTCTCCAAAAAAGGTACAAGAAAGATAGTAGCAGCTGCATAGACCTAGACAATGAAGAAATCCAAAATTATTTAAGGAAAATGATAAAGTTGAACGAAGAAAAAAGAAAGGCCAAAATTTTTACCTGAATGATAAAAGATCCAACTCCACCTGCACAACCTAGAACAAGAAGTGATTTACCAGCTGAAAGCCCAGCGCTTTCAAGTCCCCCATACGCTATTTCAACGGCAACAGGAAGGCTAGCTGCCTCGGCAAAACTCAAATTCTTGGGCTTCGAAGCTAGTACCTTCTCCTCCACTGTAGGTATTCCTCCAGTGACCCACATCCCTTTGGGTACAAACATGCTCGTGAATGTCTCCGAATACTTCATCCCCCACCTTGAATTCCTTGACCAAAAAAATTTTGCAAAAAAAATTAGGGCAAATTTTGCAAATTTTTGCAGAATGAGATGATTAAATCCATGACTCAAATTAGCCACCAAAAAAATTTTGCAAAAAAATATTTGGGGAAAAAATTTAGGCAAATTAATTGGGGAAAAATTAGAGAAACAAGTAGAGACATGAGAGGACCTACCTGAGCATTGACCTTGTAGAACTAGAGGACGGCAAGCTTGACCTTCTTCTTCTTGTACTTGATCTTCTTGGGCTTGTGTAGGTCTTTTTCTTGCACTTCTTGACGCCACCACGAAGGCGGAGGATGAGGTGGAGGGTGGACTCCTTGTGACGACCCCACCGTACCCAAAGGCGTACCAAAGGGCTTAGCAGGCCGTCTGCCTAGCTCGCGCCAGGACTCGAAATCAAAAATTAATAACAACTATTCACACCCAAACGGTTACTATACACATTATATACATGCTCAAAAGTTCACTATGTACATCACATACAGCAGCAAAAATGTTCTATATACAATTCAAAAGTAGAAGTCCGAACTACTGCTTCATGCCATCACTACAACTATGACCATAAGGTGGACCCTAAGGTGGGTCCGAACACTTATCACTATTACTATTACACGCCTATCAACTGCCCAAAGAAAGGTATTAAACCTAACTAAACTAGTCAAACTCCCACAAGTGGTCCCCGCGTCGACCCCTGAAAGGAAAACAAAAAGAAGGGGTAAGCTAAACGCTTAGTAAGTACGCAGGGGTAAAAGCGTAAATTTTACATAGTAGGAGCAATTAAAGTCACATAGCACCCAGTTATAAGCGAAATAATAACACATATGTAGGATACAGATTGGCTTCAAAGCCAAGTAGTTTGTCATGATTGACCACCTGCCGACACTCCGTCGACCGCAAATTATGGTCCGTAGAGCTCCACTTGTCAACCCGCCATCCACCTTAGCACCCACACTGGCCAGTCACCCACACACACATAATAGCTCGAGCAAAGTTGGTTCATGCACACAGGTTCACATATTTGGTTCACACAAACCAATTCACATAGTTAATTAACCTAATGATCTCAAGTCTAAGTTAGACTAGCTCCGACCAGGCCCCTGCCGGCTCGATTAGTCCAACTAGGTTCTGAGATCGGGCCCCATACATATCACATGTCACACATATCACAAATGTCACGCCGAGCTACAAGCTCTAGGGGTTTAGTCTTAACAGCATGTCATTGGCACAAATCAAGCACAAGTACAGGTACATTTTAGGGTTTAGGTCGAGTGTGATAAAGTACACGCTCGCCTAAAGTCCCTTTCATTTAAAGCATAACACATAAGGGCGTTGACTTAGACACATAGCCCTAGATACTTACAAAAATACAAAACGAGTAAGATAAGGAACTAGACGTCGTGGGGTCCGCTAGTGGGTCCCAGTTGCTCCGTCAAGCCCACCGCTGTCTGCAATAGTAAATTGTATCACATTAGGCTAAAAACGGCTAAAACGGCTAACATATAGCAGATTACAAGCAAAACGGCTAAAACGGCACGCGCGCGCGTAGAAACGACCCAACGGAAACGGAAACGGTTAGCGACAACGGAAACGGCCGTTTGTGAGAAAAGGCAGATTTGATACTTGTTCCCATTTTGCTCATAAGTTGAGCTACGAATATCGGATTAAGGCGTATGAGACGCCATTTCGAAGCTTAAAGAATGAACAACAATTGTTACGAAGACATCCAGAACTGAAACTGGAAGCTTTCGTCCCAAAAGAACCAAACAAAGTCATCCACGGAATCTGACCCATGCACAAATGGTCAGTTTTGAGGTGCAAACTGTTTTCTATGCTACACATGGCCAAATGAGTTGAAAATTGGCAGTTAGATAGCTCATTCCAAATGGAACAACTTTCATGAAGGCCGACAACCCAAATTCTGAACGGAAACTGGTCATCAAGACCAAAACAGATTTGACCAGAATATGGTCATTTTCTCGGACAAGCCAACTTTGAACGGCTATAGCTCAGGCTACACAACTCCGTTTGAGGTGTACTTTATACCGTTTCGACGCTGAAACTAAGAGTTACATTTCTTATGAAGGCGACAAGACCCAATTCGCATGGCATCTAGACGAACCAGATACGGTCAGAATGCCTACCAGAATTGAATTGGAATCAGAGAGTTGTGCACAGTAGACTTGTACTAACCATATCCCAGGCCACATGAATCGGATGGGTCTGAAACTTTGCAGGTCTACAGAACACTTCTAGGGCTACAAGTTTTGTGTTTTGGTCACAAGCTCAAACAGCTTGTAACTTGGTCAAAATTCGAAGGCAAAGGTTCAGTTCTAAACTGTCCTGTTTGGCTATTTCGCAAGAATAACGCGCGCAATCGCGTGGGACGAATTCGCATAAAATATGTAAGCTTCTAAGGCAATTTTATTCCATTCTAACACATACACCACACTCTCTCACTGCCCTACCAAGACTCCCGAAATGCCTTCACACGAACAGCCCCTAACCCCCACTCCAAACCAACCAAATTAACATCTCACACAACCCATTTGCAAGCCAATAATATCAATCAAACATGAACCAACACCAAACTACAACAACTCTAATTTCTTTTCCTCTTGGCCGGTTATCATGCAATCAAATTTAATCAAATTTAAGCCATGAAACTTCTCCATAATCAAGCCAATAACCAAACTCAACCACCAAGATAATCAAAGCCACAAGAAACCCTAAGTTCCATAGCCATGGCCAAAACCTAAAGGTGCATATTTCCTTCAAAGTAAACCATGAAATTTCATATACAACCACCAAGAATCATCTCCAATACATTAACCAAGACAATAACATCAAGTCACAACAAATTCAAAGGCTACAAGCCTTAATCATCCAAGAGGGTTTCATAAGAGGTTCTTACCTTGAACAAGGAAGAAGGATAAGGCCAAGACAACCTCTACCAAGCCTCAAGTAGAGCTAGCAAGCCTCAAACTTCAAGATGGAAGCTTCAAATGCAAGAAGGAAGCAAGAAACAAGTCACGGTTCTTCTTCTTCTTCTTTTTCTCTTCACGGTTCTCTTCCCTTTTCTCTCTCTCTCTCACGGTTCTTTTCCCCTTTTCTTTCCTTTGTTGTTTTAACTCTAAGACTTATGCTTCTATGGTCTCTTATGTCTTAAGATTATAAGACATCACAACTTCCAACACTATAGATATTTTGAAGTCTTGGCCAATCACAAGAAAGTATGCTAATTGCCTTTAAGTCCTTGCTTCCATGATTTCTTACTTTCTCAATTCTTACCCAACTAACTTTCCTTTTCTTTCAAATTACTCCATAGAGCATATAATTAACCTAGGCTAAAACTCCTAATCACACTTAGCAATTGCACTAATCACCCTTAAACCTTACTTACCTATTCCATACCAATCTTTATCACACTTAAAATCCAACAAGTAAACACTTCCATGTCACACCTAGAATTAGGGTATAATTCCAACTTAATCATTCTAATTCACCACTTAACTAGAGTTTTTCCTTGATTAGGGTTTTCTACCCTTTTAAACCCACTTAACCCTGTATAATACTATACAAAAACATACATACACCTATCTAATACACATCCAAACATTCAATTGCCTTAGAATTGACTAACCAGGGTTTCGCTTAAAAATTTTCAATTTTTGCACAATTAGGGTTTCTCAAGTTCCCAAATAGGGATTTTCGCATTATTCGGAATAAAATTTACTCTAAAATTCATTATTTTCACATAAAAATCATATTTTAGGACAACCGGGTCTCACACTCCTTCTGGATGTTGTAATCGGCTATGGTGCAGCCGTCCTCCAGCTACTTGTAGACAAAGATGCGGCATTGCTGGTCTGGGGGATGCCCTCCTTGTCTTGGATTTTGGCCTTGACATTATCGATGGTGTTAGAAGACTCCACCTCAAGGGTGATGGTCTTCCCCGTCAGGGTTTTCATGAATATATGCATCTTTGACGACGGCGGCTGCTCCCTTCGTTGCTGCTACGGTTTTGGAAAATGAATAAATGGGGTTGAGAATAAAGGAGTTCACTGAGGGATTTAGAGTGTGAAGAGTACTAAAGACATCTGGATCTGGGGAGGGTCTGTTTGGATTAAGAGGTTTTCAAAAAAAAATTTCAAATTTTGTTTTGCTTGCATCATACACACAATTTCCAACCACCTTTTTATCTCACATACATCACATCACAAAAAGTGCTACAGTAATTATCTCAAATAAATATTTCAAATAATCTTCAATCCAAACAAACCCACTAGTGTGGTTCCTTGTATAGTACCTGTGCCACTTTTTTTCATTTTTAGTTTGAACACATTTCTGGTACTAGTCAATCAAGACAATCCAAGTCAATTTTTAGCTTCAATTTTTATTTATATTTACTAATGTATTTCTAATCACTACTTCTTAACATATTTATTAAAAAATTATAATGGATGAAAAATTTTTGTTAAATTCAAAGAACTGGTAAATGTACTCTTTTTCAAGTTGTAATAGTTTATATAGTTGTTCTAACTAGAAACTTTCATTAATTTTTTCCAGTTAAAAACCTATTATTATTTGAGTAACTATGACTAGTTTAATAAATAACCAAATTTAAAAAAAATTAAATTAATATTGAGGCTCACAATTAAATAAATGCATTGGAGATGTTCAAGTTAGTGATGATACTATGTTGTCACTAACTACGCTATAGTTGTCAAAGAAAGAGGTAGAATTACTGACAACTTTTATCAAGTTGTCACTATCGTATAACTCGTGCCTTCCAAGTCCCATGGCGCGAAGTAGTTTTGTGATGACAATTAAGGGTCATCACTGAAAACTTAGCTGCTTTGAGTCAATTGTGACAACCTTGAATGTCGTGACTAAACAACCTCATTTTGTGACGACTTTTTGTCATCACTAGGAAATGTTGTCACTAATGACCTTTTTTCTTGTAGTATTGTATAAATATCTACTTTTCCCCCTTTGTGATTTTTGTATTTATCCACATAATCTCCTCATGGTTTTGTACAAGGTGGTTAAGTCGTCATTTGATTTGGCATTTAAGTAAGGGCATTACTGATATTTTAACTAATGACATTACAAAGACTATTTTCGTTAAATTTTCAATGTACATGAAGTTATAAGGGAGTGAAGTAAATATTTTGAAACGTTTGGAGGATCGTATGATAATAGATGAAACCACATGGGGGTTATCAGTAATTTACCCAAAACAAAATTAATATGTAGTTCTAGGTGTATAATCATTATACGCATTTTATAACTATCTCAAAGAATACTTGTTAAATTCTTTCTATGCATTAAAGTACTATTCAATCTATATTACTAACATTATAACAAATTCAAGTATATTTGTTTAAGAAAAATAATTTGGTCGTTAAACATTTAGAATATAACAATTTTTTATAATGAATTCGTAAGAATATTGTGATACTTTTTTTTTTTTTGGGAGAAAAAGCAGATTCAATACCAAGATGTTGGAAGGCACGTTTGAACTACTAGTTTATGGATAGAGTTTGTGCCTTCTCTGAAGACGAGGGAATGGTAGCAAGATTGAGCATTGACCGAGCGATAGACAGACGAGAAATTCTTTTTGGAAAGAGTCGTGTTGACAATGAGTTATTCGTGCGTCTTAGTTCTTACACAGCTTTACAACTACTCAAAAGAAAAAAAATTAAAAAATAAAAAGATCTGGTGATTGATGCAGGAGCCAAAAAACTAGTTAGGATTATCTGTCATATTTTACAAAAGGAATACTGAAAAACTTGTCGAACCAATCTAAATTGGATTTTGGATATCGACAAATTGAAATTCACTAAAACCAATATATATCCAAACTCTAGTACGTGTTAAAACATTTTGAGAATGAATTTCTTTGGGATGGGTACAGCACTGAACTAGGATGGTTCTGCTCTACTTCAAACTAGGGTAGGAAATGAGCCTAACTTCATTTGCTTGTGCACTATGATATCCTTTCCTTTTCTGCTTCATTCTTTCTTTCTGAAAGAGGCTGGTCTCCCAACTCTTTGCACTCAGTTACTTCTCTTACTCACCCCAGGCTGGCTTTTAATATCTCCTTCCTAACTAAGATCGCCAGAATTCCAATCCATCACTCTTCAACTCTCAACTTCTGCTTTTCGATCCTATAGATATATAGCCTACCTCGTTTTCTACTTTGGTTAGCTTTGTGCCTGGTTTAGCCTTCAAGTCTTTAATTGGAAAATGTAGGAGAACTTCAAAATAGTGGGACTTTTGTTTTATGTCAATTATGTGTAATTATTTGTTTGTGAATGGGCATGACTCTTGTAACTCTTCATTTGTTTGTTGAAGTGAACGAGGGATTTGTTCTCTTTATTGTTCAGACATAGCACCCTATATAGCTAACTATCAAATGGTTACAACAACAAAAAGTTCACTATTCTTTCTCCTCTACAATAAGCACTCTGAAAAATATTCTGACAATCCTACAAATATTGAGTGCTCAAAGGTTTGCCCATGTTGGTGTAATATGTTGTCAAATAGGGGCTGTGTATATCCTAGAGCGTTAATTTTTAGAACCCTTTTGCATACTAATTGTAGGGATGAATTAAATCTTAAAGATAGTGACATCCACAACGTACCTTAAAACCATTGTTCTCATATTTTTCTAACACAAAATTGTTATTTACTTTTTTTTTTTCGTAACGATAGATGTTCTATAACCTATTCTAGCCTAATCTAAGGGAAGGGGTAAAGGGAATGGTCAACTAAGACCAGCCATATATTGTGGCAAATTTTTGTGGGAGGCGGGGGTTGAACCCCTGACCTCCAGCATCACCATTAAGGTGATGACCACCGGACCAAATGGCCAGTGGCACAAAATTGTTATTTACTTGGTTTTGAAGTTTAAACGCGTGTTGGTTAAACATGTGTCGGCTGAAGGTGTGCAAAATTTGTCTCATATTTGTCTCACATGTTTCTAAATTGGTTAGTGCGTTAACACGTGCAATGCAGGTATTTTTTACTACTTAAAACAGATATGGATACATTATTGAATATACCTTGGTTTCCAACCTGGCTCACACTTTGATCAAGATGCGATTTTCATGCCCCACGAGTAACACAAACTTGTGCACACGGTAAACATCAGAGTTTTGTCAATTTGAATTTTTTGAGCTGGCAATCACGAATTCAAAATAATTAACTTTAACTTATTCAATAATTCATGGGCCTCAAATTATATACTATTTCTTTTCCCTATTTTGTTTTGATGCGGAACATTTCACTTTCCTCACGTTTAAAACTTTGCATCTTTGCAATAGGACATTTCCCCCTCCCCACATTGAGAATTTTCCTTGCAAAATTCATTACTATCCCAACTATCTACTTAGACATGCTCTCCACCTTTAGAACTTTGTAGCCTTGCGTGACATTTCCATGTGTAGTCGGGCCTAGTGCAAAGACCAAGCGAGAAACGCCCAATACCATTTGTAGTGCTTCTTGCATTTCCTTGTGTAGCCACTCAATATGGGCTCCAAAGTCTGGTCATTTACAAGAAGTGGGGGCTCTGGTCATTTACAAGAATTGACTCTTGTAATTTGATGGTGTCGGTAAAACAGTTTCTCACATTGTAGAGATAGCGACGTCCATATCTTGTGTTTTTATTTACTGGCCTTGAATGTGTGGGTTAAAAATGAGTGGTGCTCATAGTGTACACATCGGGAACGTGGGAATTTTGAATATGATATTTAAGTAAGAGCGGTGGTAGGCAGCAATTTTGGTCAGTTTCTTTCACCTACCTTACTGGCAACATCCTGCCAGTCAAATGAAGCTGCCGACAGCGGAAGCAATGATGGTTGCTCACAACCGTCCTGCATGAATTACCTACTTCATAAGTGTGGGGAAATCGCTTGATAATTGTACGAAAATGGAGGGACAAAAAAGCAAGCATCATTCATTCATACTGTAGGTTGTATCATTTGTTTGATGTACAATATTTATCATTAAAAATAATAAATAAAGAGCACGCATAATACATTTTTTTTTTTTACTATTAGCACTGTTTAGACTAATTTCATTTTCCACTCCCGAAATTGTATCTTATTTTTACTTTATATCATGAATTTTAATTTTGAACAATTTGTATATTTAACTTTTTAGATTTGTCCCACTTAAACCCAATTGATAGCAGCATTAGTAAAACTAAAGGAATAGAGAAGTGTACATGCAACTTATACTTCAGCCACGAGATAGTAGTAGTATATTACTACCATCTCACAATCCCTATCAGTTGGGCAAAAGAGGTCTTATGTGTACGAACAGTTAGTTTTGCTATTGTTGTCACTAAGTAGATTGAAGGGAGACAAATATGAGAAATTAGGATATAAACTATCCAAAGTTAAAATTTAAATTGCAAAGTGAGAATAAGTTACAAAATTAGAAAAGCAAAAGTGAAGTTATTCCCAAATGTATAGGTAAGTATCTAAGTTCGGGATAATTGTATACTAATACTAATGACAATTCCATCAAGATCGTGACAATTCCATCACGATCGATATGGAACAGCAACGATTGCAATCGCAACTGAGACCACGACTTTAAACCATGTTCTGAGATCTCAAATATCTCATTAAGATGATTTCATGGTAATTTATAAATATTAAGTTGTTTACATCCTACATATCTTTGTTTTATTAGTTTTCTTCCCCACGCCATAGGAATATAACCCGTATACATGCCAGCATTTGATAAAAAAGATTTCTCTTCTATTGCTAATGCAGCCACTCCATAATTGGTTCTCTAAACCGGCCAAATTTCTTGTATAGGGCTCCAGTTTCAACCGTCAAAAACTTCATTAGTGAAACGAGGTAGAAGATGGGTGAATTCTTTTATGATGAAAAAAAAAAGTCATTCTACAACTGGGACGATTTTTGAACGTTGTTCTATACAAATGGGGTCTTCGTATTCCGGGAATGCGAGCTCGCTGACCTCGCATTCCTGGAATGCGAGCTCAATGCCAGCTCACCGAGCTCGCATTCCGCGAATGCGAGCTCACCGTATACCAAGAAAAGCCAATAGGAAATACTGTAGTAGGAATAGTAATAGCGGGGGAGGTATGGTACAGGTAAAGTAACAGAGATAGAGAAGAAAAGTAAAAGCAAGAAGAGAGGGCAGAGAGGAGGCAGGCAGCAGTAACATTTCAAAAACCCGTACAATCTTCTCATGATCCAGCCACGCTACTGTTGTGTTCTTCAGTCACCAACTCTTATAAAGCTTACACCAAAAAACAAACAAAAATAATCCATAATTTTATTTTATTTTTGATAGTACTTACTCCTACTACTATAACCATGATAACCATAACCATTTGGTTTTCACCTTTTAGTTGGGCCATCATCCTTAGCAGGATTACTACTTGCAACTCTTGAGAGCCTTTGAGCCCTTTTCCTTTTACCACTCGACATTAAAAGTCATATTATATTATTAACAAGAGGAGAAGACCCCCAGCCACGACAAAAGAGAGAAAAAAAAAAAAAAAGAAACCAAGGACCGCTTCTTTAGTTTATGGACCCCCAGCCATAAAGGCAGCATAGTTGCTGCAGTAGCAGCAGATGCAACAGAGAGGTGCACTGGAGAGCTCAATAAGTAGAGCTCAATAGAGCTGAGCTCGTATTCCCCAAATGCGAAGACCCTCCTACGGAATGTCTCATCAAAATCACCTCTTTTGTAGAATTTTTTTAAAATTCATCACAAAATTGGAAATTTTTCGGTAGAAGATAGACTTCCTTGTGTGACTCGTCGAAGCAGCACAAAATGATCTCCTGACAATTGCTAGTTAGTTTGTAACTAATCAGATAACTACAGAGTATTATCGAATATATAGCTGTAGTTAGTCTTGTTCAGTTGAATCATAGTTAGCCATCTCGGTTGAGTCATAATCAGAACGGAGGGATCAGTACAATATTGATTCCTGAATCATGAATAATTCTATATCTGTGGTGACTCGCTCTGACTCGATCGATATTGGTCGATTCGAATCCGTGATGCATGAAATCGGACAAAATATCCAAGTCAATTCGGAGTCGATATGAATTTTTTTTTCAAATTATGCCTTTTATGCTATTTTTTATTTTTAATAATTTTTTCAGACTTTTAAAATTTTTTTATATATTATAATGTGCTTATTACTTGATATCCAACCCATATACAGGCGATGGATGTGGAACAATTGCGACAGCGACGCGGCCACAGCCCACAACAAGAACCATGAGTTGAATGGAAACTCCTATAAATTTATATCAAAACACAATGTATCCAACTCACACAATCCCATTTTAACAAGTACTCTAGCATAGTTTTTGATTCACATCCTCCCCAAATGGGTATTTGTAATGGTGAATTGATTAGCCAAATTTCAAACCCTGATAGTCCTCTAGACATTGAGGAGTTCAGAAGGCAAGGCCACATGATCATAGATTTCCTTGCTGATTATTATCAAAATATTGAAAAATATCCCGTAAGAAGCCAAGTAGATCCAGGGTACCTTAAGAGCCGTTTGGCAGATTCGGCTCCATATCACCCTGAATCCATTGAAACAATTCTTAATGATGTTGAAAAAGATATTCTTCCAGGCATTACACATTGGCAAAGTCCTACTCATTTTGCTCTTTTCCCTTGTTCAATGAGCATCCCTGGATTTCTTGGCGAAGTTCTCAGCACTGGCTTCGGTACCGTTGGGTTTAACTGGATGTCATCCCCGGCTGCAACTGAGTTGGAGAATGTTGTCATGGATTGGTTTGGAAAAATGCTGAACCTTCCGAGTTCATTCTTGTTTAGTGGTGGTGGAGGAGGTGTACTGCAAGGTACAACATGTGAGGCCATGGTAGCCACCCTTACTGCCGCCAGGGATCAGATGCTTAGAAAAATTGGAAAAGCAAATATTGGAAAGCTGGTTGTTTATGCATCAGATCAAACACATTTTTCTGTCCAAAAGGCTGCACAAATTGCTGGGATAAATTCGAACAATTTTCGTGTCATCCAAACGACAAAATCCACCAATTTTGGGCTCTCTTCAGATTCATTGCATTCTGCAATCAATGCAGATATTGATGCTGGTTTAGTCCCACTTTTCTTATGTGCCACAGTTGGGACAACCGTAGCAACTGCTGTGGATCCATTACGATCGATCTGTGGGCTTGCTAAGCAGCATGAGATTTGGGTTCATGTTGATGCTGCATATGCAGGCAGTGCATGTATATGTCCAGAGTTTCAACATTTTCTTGATGGAATTGATGGTGCAAATTCTTTCAGTCTTAATGCACACAAATGGTTCTTTACCACCCTGGATTGCTGCTGCCTTTGGGTTCAGGATCCCAATGCCCTTATAAAAGCCTTGTCGACAAAGCCTGATTACTTGAAGAACCAGGCCACTGACTCTAATAGAGTGGTGGACTACAAAGATTGGCAGATAGCATTAAGTCGCAGATTCAGAGCTTTGAAGCTTTGGCTTGTCTTAAGAAGTTATGGCATCGTTAACCTCCAAAAATTCATAAGAAACCATGTCAAAATGGCCAAACATTTCGAAGGGCTGATAGCAAAGAATAACAATTTCGAAGTTGTTATTCCTAGGAATTTTTCTGTGGTATGTTTTAGGCTTTCTCCATTTGCATTAACTGGAAACCAAAAGATCATGTCAAGTGAGGAAGATTTGAACGAGATCAACCGCAAACTTTTGGAATCCATCAATTCATCTGGTCGTGTTTACATGACTCATGGTATGATTGGAGGAGTATATACCATCAGGTTCGCTGTTGGGGCATCTCTAACTGACTACAGGCATGTTGAGTTGGCCTGGAAAGCGATACAAGAACATGCTGATACATTGCTCAATGATCTCTGTGTTTAGATGAATTTCCTGCTCTTCACTACCTTATTTCAACCTCCTATTTTAATAATGTTTCCACCTAATCTCATTGTCCTGGAAACATATTTTTATTGTTATTTTCAGTAACTTGGGCTATGTTCATTGCATGTAATGCAACGGATTTGTCAATAATAAATTTTTTTTTTTTTGTGTGTTGATTAATCGCCTCAAAGTGTTCAAGATTTCTGCATTTTGAAAAAAGAAGAGAATGTACTAAACTTTTGTGCTTTGATAAACTACTTAAAAGGTGTACTAGGTTGATATTATGTGCAATAGAATCTTAAAAAACCTGTTGGATGCTTATATGTCAGAGATTTAGACTTGTTTAGACACAGTTTTTTAACAAATTCAACCTTTTTAAGTGCAAGCCTTTAAACCACTGGACCAATGGCTTAGTGGCCACAGGAGGGGCTTAAGTCCTTTCTTGGGCTGTAGGTGAGGGTTCAAACATCACTTGCAGCGAAAAAAACTAAGGGTTGTGCCATAGCACTCCCTTGGTCTAGTTGGGTCTGTATACCCACTAACCTCCTACCACAGTCTTCTTAGGTGAGGTCCCAAACATCTCATGCAGATGATAATTTATAAATAGAAAGTTGCTTAGATCCTATATATAGTTGTTTTATTAGTTTTCTTTTCCAAATCATAGGAATATATTACACATGCCTGCATTTGATGAAAAGATTTCTCTGTTAATGCTAATGCAGCCACTCCATAATTGATTCTATAAACCTGCCCTATTTCTTGTATACTGCTCCACTAACTATCCTCCAAGAATACCGTCAAAGTAAAGAAATAATGCAATTAGTGCCCTCGAAAGTTTTAAAAGATCTAATCAAAAGAACAAAACAAGACCAAATCCTAAAGAGATTTCTTTTTTCTACGGAGGAAGGAAAAGTCCACATATCAGAACAAAGTCCCTTGAGTTGGCCGAAATGGTAGAGTTGGCGTCATGTCTTCCTATTATCCCGAATTCGAATCTCTCTTGAGACATATGTCTGTGACATAGGGTTTGTCTAATACATCTTATCCCTCCATGTGGTTGGCAGGTTAATATGGAATGGAGTTTATCTAATGCACACTCTCGAGTAGCAGTTGCGAATTCTCTCGTCAACCGATCATAACAAAGTGCAGGACTCTGTCCTAGTAAGTAATTACTGCCAAGGAACGAATGTGGGAATGAAATTTGGAGATCATAGATGCAGATCTTGGTGGGTTCTACCGATATAGTAGTTTATTTTGAATTTTGGACAGTTTGGTGTGTGGCCTCCTAGAACACAGGAGAAATGTGCTTCATTGAAGAGAGAGAAGCTCTCACAAAAGGACAGAGAGTTTGTGTGCATCTGTCTCCAATAATTAGTTCTGGTGCCAACCGTGTTCCAGTTGATGCCCTGAAAAGTTGACAATTTTACCATATATCAAATCAATATGACAATTTTACCGTGTTCCAGTGGATATGTCAAATCAAAGGTTGCTTCTACGGTGGAAAGTAGGATGAACTTCGGACAAGGGGCAGGTGCAATAGTTTGTTGCGGTCTATGCATTTTTTAACAGCGCGTAATATTTTTTGCATGTCACGTAACCTTTTTTATATACGGAATAATTTTAGAACAAATTTTTATAAGTCCCACATATGATATGAAAATCGAGTTACATGCTGTAATCTGAACCACATAAATTTCTAAAGTCACATCCTGACCTTCAGGAACGATTGTACCGTTCCTGCCCCATTTCCGATGAACTTCCCACCATAGGCTGAATGCCTACTAGAAGTACAAGTCAGCATGAGCATCTTTTTACGTGTTTTTGGGACCCAATTGAGGGAAGGTAACTGGCAGAGGCTGTTATCATCTTAAGGGGGCTAACGGCAAATACCAATATAAACTGTTGGGTCGTGAAATGAATAAAGAATGTCCCAAACAGGACAGTAAGAGTCATTTTATTAATTTATGATATGAATAGAATCAAACGATTATATAGGATTTTCAAAAAATTATTATTTTATTATTTTATCAAAATTATTAATTTAACTTGTTAAGCAAGTCGAAATCAAAAAATTTTTTTTAAATTGAAGTTATTAATTCATCGAGTACTAATTTATAGAGGTTTTACTGGTCATTTGTGAAATTAGCATTTATGAAAATTAGTTTATGTCATGAATATTTATGATATGGTAATTTTTTACAGTAGTTGGTTATTTGGTACTTGATTTCAATTGGATAATTACTAACATAACTTAAGTTCTTATTTAAAAATAGAAAATAGAAGGGTATGTAACTAACTAATTAACAAAGCTACCCTTGAAGCCATAATTTTTTATTTGAGAGAAAATAATTAAATACTCTAAATAGTAAGGATATAAATGAAAGTTTAGAAAATATTAAATGTGTGTTGACACGACACGATAGTGCTTCCATCCTTTGACTTGATAATTTACGTAGATAGTATAGAAATGGTCAAATCTTTCCTCTATTAATAATAGATACACTAGTCGCGTTGATGCATTTTTTTTTTTTTCCGAAACGATATTAGCCATATATTAATCATCAACTAACCTTTACACTTGGAGCAAAGGCCCCTAATTCTATACAAAAGTGCTCAATAGCACAGAGGATTTATCCATTCCTCATCATGCAATATGCCTAAGGCATACTCCCCAACTGTAGTACTAACATGATTATCAATTTTAGATATATTACCAAAAGAGCACATTTGAAACAGCACTTTCAAGCTAAGAATATCCTCCACAAGAGTATGCAGCTTGATATTTGATGCACTCCCCGCGCTAATTTGCTGATGCAGGTGTTTGTTGCAGCTTTGGATCTTGACTTTTCTCCAACCTCTGACAGCCAATTTACACATAGCTATCTTGATAGCCTCGGCCTCGTCCAATTGAGTACAATTGTAACTTCTTTCATTAATAGCCCAGGCTGCAACAATCGCATCACCTTCAGTCATAGCAGTTACACCTATTCCAACCTTATTGCTGTTTAGTTTGCTCAGAGCAGCAACCTTAACTTTGATCACCTCTGCATTCTCTGATTCTATTCTTTGCATTTGGTAAGCATCTGTTTCTGCTGTGCTCGCTTTCTCCTGCTGTTTGTAGGCTTCGCTGAACTCCATCCATTCCTCTTGAGCTTTCTGGATAGTAGCCAAGGCATGTCTTTGTTTGTTGTTGAATTCCCATTCATTTCTGCTTTTCCATACTTGCCACAAGATGTTAACTGTTAGCGCAAGGTGTTCTTCACCATCCTGCCTCGATTTGGCTCCAGTAATTTCAGTCCACCAGGCCTTAAAACAGCCTTGTTTGTCCTTTGCACCCCCCCATTGTACTGGTGCAATCTGCCAAACCTGCTTAGCCTGACTGCAGTTCAGCAACACATGTTCCACCGTCTCTTCCCCTTCACCACATGCTTTACAGATGGGATCTCCTTTCTTAGACCTACTAAAGATGACTTCCTTGACTGGGAGTGCATTATTAATGCATTTCCACATGAAGGTCTTTAGTTTCTGTTTGATGTTTAGTTTCCATAGGCAAGACCACATCTGGTCGCGTTGATGCATCACATGTACAAATTTTCAAATTAAATTCAAATTTAGATTACATGCCATGTATCACATGCTCAAAATTTAAATTCAATTCTAATCTGAGTTTTGAGTCAGTGGATTCGAATGACTCATTTAAATGTAAACGCATATTAAAACTCAATTATTCATGGGGTTAAGTAAATCCACTAAGTATTTTTAAAATTTGTTATACACATTTACTATTACTGTATTTTCTTTTAATTTTCCCCTTCTCTTTCTTTCTTCTTATTTTGAAAATTAAGGAATCTTTTCAATTGTTGTGTAAATGATTTCTCATGTTAATACACAAATCCATTTTAACTCTTGTAATATTTCATCAACTGAAACTCGTCACAATTACCATTTATATTATGGTACAAATTTTCATTGGATCTTTTCTTTTTGATTTGGATAAAAAATTTATTTGCTAAATTAATGTTTTTATTTTTTTATTTTAATAAAATATTATTACTTACGTTTAAACAATATACGAGAACCTTTTTTTTTCCCTTTGTAGATCAGATGGTAGTGTATATATGATAATTTATCATTCAAAATGCATAATAGGCAGAATAGGACCATAAGGTTGAGGCCCAAGAATTACAGATCTTAGATTCAAATTCCTCTACCCACCCACTATTTCTTAAATCCTACCTCTTCTCTATTAAATTTTTTTAAATGTAGGGACTTAACTCTTACATGCATAAGCAAAATCTAATTTTCATCCAATTTCTAATTAAATATTTATTCATAATACTAACAACTTATTGCTTTCGTCAGTTGTTCATATACCATGTCTTCCTAGTCGAGGGAATCTGGAAATTCTGATGCAATTAATAACTTTTTTGCTTCATGAAATACTCCTCTCATTTCATTTTCCATTTCTCTAAGATTATGTGATTTATATACAAAATGTCATGCGAGAGTAGGATAAACTTACATGTATATATAAGCGTGTGTGTGTCTATATATATATATGCTGATGATAAGTCAAACAATCCTAAGGCTCTAGCATTTAGAATACAAAGTTTTAATTTAAAGGCGCCATCATTTAAATTCCAAATTTTCAGTTTAGAGTCCGAATTTTCAATCTAAAGGCGTCAACATTTAAAATAAAAAATTTCGATCTAACCCGCAACTACCAAACTTCAAATTTTCATTGAGAAGGCGGCAACTACTAGACCCCCAAAATCTTCTATTGAATATTGCATAGATTGAGAAATAATTAAACTCCATTATTGGAAATACATAATCGTTAATTTTAAAAAATTTATTTATAATGGATACGTATCACCCCCTAGCTTGAAATAATAATAAAAAAATTTAAATACTCTTTTGTGTATAGCTGGCAATTGGACAGGTTGGGCGGGTTAATAATGGGTTTTCACTTAAATGGGTTATACCCAACCCGTCAAACTTTAGATTGGGTTGATTTTGGGTTGGGTCACATTGGGTAATCTCAAATCCATGACCCAAATATGACCCAACATATTAATTAATACATTTTAATACATAAACTTTTTCAAATATATTTTAACACACATAAAAGATTTTTAAAACATATAAACACATTTTCACATACATAAATGTATACAAACACACGCTCACTTCTTAAGTTCCTTGGAAACATATCATAAACAGAATAATATGAAATAACCCAAATATGACCCAACATATTAATTAATACATTTTAATACATAAACTTTTTCAAATATATTTTAACACACATAAAAGATTTTTAAAACATATAAACACATTTTCACATACATAAATGTATACAAACACACGCTCACTTCTTAAGTTCCTTGGAAACATATCATAAACAGAATAATATTTCATATTGCTTGTATTGTGAATTTTAGATAATAAATTGTACATTTAACGAAGAGCATAGCGCCGCCCCCCCCCCCAACACAAAACACCACCTTAATCTTTTCAATAATCTCTTCCATTGATCCAATATCAATTTTTGTGTCCCTTAAAAAACTTTGATTTGTGACGTGCATCTACTCTTAATATATAAGACATGTTATATAGGGAATTTATATTTGGGATTGTGTGAGACTATGCTTGCTTGTTTTGTATCTTAATAAGCAACTCTTTGCTGGATGCCCGATTAATTATGAATATGATATTTCTAACGATGCTGTTAATAGGCTTATATTATATAATAATTTAACATGTGAATACGCACAATTATAATTATTACACTTCTCCTTTGAAAAAACTTTCTTAAAGTAATTGTAATTCTCTGAAAAATTGTAACACCTAAAGATTCTCTTAATTATAGGAATATCTATTAATTCCATTAGCCAAACTGTTTGTTTGTTGTTAGAATTAGGGAGTAAAATGATGTGCGTCGTAAGTTTAGTTGAAATCCCGTTTATGAGAGGAGAATTCATGAACTATTCTGACATTTTTACCACATCGGGATCGCATTATTTTGAATTAGCAAAAAATTAGGCCGATACAAAGTAAGCTTTTATTTGTAAATTTGAAGAATCTGAAATTATATAATGCTGAAATGTTAAAAAAGAAATTTGTACAATATTATACATACATGAAATATTAACAAACAAAAGTAATCATGAAATATTAAAAAGGAATGCAATTAGAACACATTTAAAACTCTGGGCCTATTTGGAACCTGAGTTTTTTGGGAGTTTGTCTAAAACTTTACTATAGTACACTGTAGAAGTTTTTGAAAAAATTTTGTAGAAGTTTTTGTAGGACGAAAAACTTTTTTTTTCCTTTTCTTTTTTTCTTTCTTTTTTTCTTTCTCTTTCTTTTTCTTTTTATTTCTTTCCTTTTTCTTTTCTTTCCTCTCCTCTTCTTCTTCTTCTTCCTTCCCCCTTCCCCTTCCCCGTTACTTCTCTCCTCTGCCTCCCACCTCCAGCACCTCCGCTAGCACCACCTCTGTTCTTCCTCTTTTTTTTTTTTGCTTTTCTCCTCTTCCCTCCTCCCTGTCCCTCCCCCACCCACCCCTTTCCCCCCCACCTCCAAACTTTTCCACCATTTCCTTTCTCTCCCGCTCTGCCCGCACCTCTCTCCTCTCCCTCCCGGCACCCCTCTGCCCACTCTCCCCTTTCCTCCCCTCTTCCCTCTCCCTCTCTCTCCCCTCTCCCTCGCACTCCGACGCCCGAGGAAGGCCGACAGCTGTGCATTATTTTTTTTTTTTTGCTTTCTCTCCCTCCCCCCCCTCCCCTCTTCAGCCACCCTCCCCCTCTCTGCTCTGCGATCTGGTCGCGCGACCAAATCGCACCTAGCAGGAGGGGGAGGGTGGCGGGGGAGAGAGAGGGGAAGAGGGAGGAGAGGGGGTGAGGGTGAGGGACTCAAAATTTTTTTTTGAGGTTACCGGCGCCGGAATAGGTGACCGGCGCGGGGAGAGGTGGTGGAGGTGGTGGCTGGTGTGGTGGGTTGGGTGAGGGAGGAAGAAAAGTTTTTGGAAAATTTTTTGTGTATAGATTTTTGAAGTGTGTAGATAAAAAACTTTGGGAAGTTTTTTGGAGTTTCTGTAGCAAAAGTTGTTAAAAAACTAGTAGCTAAAAAACTTGGTAAAAAACTAGGGTGTCAAACAGGCCCTCTATTTTACGTACACGAAATATTAACAAACAAAATCAAGTAGCAACTTGAGAACAACCACAAAAAAAAGGGAGGAAAACAGCATACTCTTAAAAGGCATAATAAATTATTATAGAAGTTGAACAAGTTTAAATACTATTATAAAAGTAAAATAAGCATGAGTTTTTATTTTAAATTTCTTTTTTCCTTTAAATAAAAATTAAAAAATTGATTGAAAAAAAAAAAAAAAAAATATATATATATATATATATGAGAATTTTGAATACAAATTAATCAATGAATTATTAACACATGTCCAAATACAAATAGTTGGGCATATGTGTATTGAATATTGTATTTGTTATTTTGAATTGCTTTTAAACAAGTTGGATATTGGGTACCCAAATAAAAAATTTAACCCGTCCAATGAATAAGTTGGGTTGTTCTTACCCAACCCAACAAAACCCATAACCCAATTGATCCAACCCATCCTTTAAAATTAATGGACGGATTGGGCAGATTGTTAGGTTTTGGGTTTTTTTGCCAGCTATGCTTTTGTGTAAAGCAAAAGGCATATTGAATAAATTTCCCAAATTGGTGATCAGGAGTGAGCATGGAGGCAATATTTAAAAAATGGTCTCAGACAAGTAAATTTTAATAGGTAAGCACAGCTCGGGTGAGGAGTGGGGATGAACATGTATTTGAACCCGGACAACAACTGGGATCAGCTAGGCAGCAGGTGGATTTTGCAATTTGTCTTTCGAGAAAATGCACTCTTATTTTTTTATTATTATTGGCACATTGTTCTATCCGGTCTCCGGTATCTTCTTTCCATGTTGTCCCTTGTTTGGCTCCACACTGATGTGTTGTCCTCATTTGCTTGGTTCTTTCCACCATGCACAGATGACTCAGCTTTCCACCGCAGATGAAACCTCAAATCAATATCCAAGCAACCTCAATCAAGTTTTTTCTTCTTTTTTAGGTAGAAAAAAGTTTGTGTAAATTCAACTCCGATCACGGTGACTCATGGCTGAGTTTTCTTCGATGCAAACGACTTGGATATTTAATGAACATGTCAATTGACACAGGTAAACCTTTAATAGTCCGTTGTCTAGTAAGGGCAGATCGAACTACCAAAAGTAAATTGACTAATTTCCCTGGGCTCTTTAGTTCCTATTTATTACCAAAAGTGCATTGCTCAATGTTTTGCAAGTATGCCCAACAAAAACCTTTCAACAACAAGAAGAAGAAAAAGTTGACTGTTGTTCTAGAACAGCAACAATGACTCATGAACAAGGACCTCCCACCTTGTTACTCTTCCAGATTTTAACAATGCTGTAGGAATTCTATAGCTAAATTACCTTGTGCTTTTGTAGAAGGAGTTCAGCAAGACTATCAAACAAGTTAAGCCAAGCTTAGCTTGCAACCAGCTCGTTCGGGTTCGCAAAGAAAAGCGAATAAGTTCTTTTATCATTATGGGCTTGTTTTTGAGCATTTTAACTCATATTAGAGGACATCATTAGGAAATGATTGATCAGCGATTGCGTAATGAATCTTTATATTCGTTTATAAGATAAAACTTCAGAGCATATTTTTTTTCAAATTCATTGAGCTCAAACTTGTTTGAGTTTGTTTTTGTGTTCTAAACAAGTCGAATTCAATCTCGAACTTGAGTTTGGGACCTATTTTAAAAATTCAGACTCAAGTACAATTTTACACTCGTGAGATAGATGAGTCAAGCCTAAATGCCGAATACCAACTCAAAGTCAGTTAGTTTATAGTTGGCGATGAAGCCATATATAATTGACGGTGGGCAATTGCCTTCTCTTAATTTTGCCTTCCCTTAAATTGCACCATGTCTGCGGTCTCCACTCCCAATGTTAGCCTTTTCATGTTCTAATTATCCAAAACTCAGATAAATAGAATGATTTCTATCATTAATTTGATTTACTATTTAGATTAAGAGGTATTAATAACATAAATGTCTATCAAGTAGCATGGGTTAATCACAAAATTACCCCTAAGATTTAACCAGTTTTACACTTTATCCCATAATGTTATTTTTTTCTCACTTTAAAATGCTATTCAACTCTAACATTGTGTAACGGAAATAGACATTGATACCCTGAAGGGTTAATTAGATTAAATTCCCTTAAGGTATAGCCATTTTACACTTTATCCTCTGATATCATTTTTCCTTAATTTGTCTATTTGTCCTTAAAACCATCAGGCAAACTCTAATATTTTATACCACTCAAGACCAATAATGTTTTAAAAAATTAATGTCACTAACATCATAATAAAAATTATTATATATTTATGGATATAGGTCTTATTAAATTTTATCCCCATAATTACAGGTTTTTTAGATAAAGAAAAATATCTCGCTCATCTCATGTGATAACGGAAAAAATATTAGTCCAAAACTAACTATGAAAATATTATTAAAGGTCTATAGATGGGTTTGTTTGGATTGGAGATTATTTGATATTTTTTTTAGAATAATAGCACTTTTTGCATTTTGATATTTGTGAGAAAAAAAGATGGTTAAAAAAAAAAGATGATTAAAAAACATCTTTAGATGTAATAAATTTTTTAGAAATCCAAATAAATTTTAATAACATCTAAGCATGGTATATTAAAAGAACAACTTTGGAAACTTTAAACTTCAAATCAACCATATTTATTTTTTTTAGTACTACCAACACATTAATGTACACTTCCATATTAAAAAAACATCTAGCTACTAAAAGAAAAGTTTAGCCATATGTACATTCCCAAAGAGAAACTAACAATACCTCCATCACTTTTAGACTTTAAAAATATTTTCACATTTTTATTTTTTAATAACAAATTTTGCCCATATTAAGTCAAATTAGCAAGATATTCTCCTCAATCTAAAAAAAAGTACAATTATGGAATGAAATTTAACTAAGACCACAAATATAAAAATATTAGTATTTTTTATTATTATGTTAAGAACGCTGATTTTTTAGATGTTAATTGTCTTGAGTGTTATCAAATATTGGAATTCACTAATGATTTTAGGAACAAGCAAACAAATTGATAAAAAATGGTGTTAGAGGATAAAGCAAAGAAGATGTTATACTTTAAGGGGAAATACTGTAACTAAAATAGATATAAAAAAGATAACTTTTAGTCAACTTTTAGTCGACTCTCACTTTATTCCGAAACTTTTAGTCAACTCTAACACTATAATGGTGATATAAAAAAGATAACAATAAGGGACAAAGTGCAAAAGTGACTATACATTAGGAGAGCTTTTGTGATTAACCCTTAGTATTATCACATCTTACGTGATAGTCAAAACTCGTACCCCCTAAGCTAAGATCCTAACTCCACCATTCTTTACTACTCTTGTAACAATGTTCAAACTCAACGAATGCAAATAAGGGAATGACAAAATACCAGCTACCTGAAAGACTCCACATGAAACAAAACTACTCAATTTGCAAAGTAAAAGTTGGTTATTTAGTTCAACCACCAGTTTTCGAACAAGCCTTATAGGGGGTTTTAGGAAATCTTGATGACCGTTTGGACAACAATTTCCAATTATAAGTTCTGCGTCATAAATGCACTAAAAAATTTGGCTGATCGTGCTATTACACTTGGTCGCAAGCTTTCAGTGGGGAAAAATGTATTTAGTAGCCAATATGCCACGGAAAGATTCCACAAACAAACTTTTGTCAGAATCCACATTTACATTTCTATAAGGTTCTCTTGTCTAAATACAAGAAAACTCTGTTTAAAATACTAGCTACCTGAAACGCTGTTCAAAATACTAGCTACCTGAAAGACTCCACATTTTGTCAGAATCCACGTCTATCCGGGGCTATAAGCCCAACTTAGGGCTAGTTGGTCGAATCGAGCCGATAAGGGTTTGGTCGAGAAGATCGACGAATCTTGGATACTTCTTTGACATTCGGATCCGGTAAGGAAATGATCGGTGGATGGAGATTGAGGTGTAGTAGTGATCTACGGACATTATAATTTCATGGCTAACGGAGAGTCAATGGGCCGACAAGCTGCCGTGGAACTTGCTCCTGAGAGCAACCTATATCCTTTGCCATGAACGTGCTCTTTACTGTATACCATTGCATGATCTATCTGATTACCTGCTTTATTATGCATTATGTCCTGCTCTATTTGGGTTTGACTTAATAGTATCATGCCTGCTATTTTACCTACATGCAAATAAGGGAATGACAAAATACCAGCTACCTGAAAGACTCCACATGAGGCAAAACAACTCAATTTGCAAAGTAAAAGTTGGTTATTTAGTTCAACCACCAGTTTTCGAACAAGCTTTATAGGGGGTTTTAGGAAATCTTGATGACCGTTTGGACAACAATTTCCAATTATAAGTTCTGTGCCATAAATGCACTCAAAAATTTGGCTGATCGTGCTATTACACTTGGTCGCAAACTTTCAGTCGGGAAAAATGTATTTAGCCGCTAATATGCCACGGAAAGATTCCACAATGCATTTTGTCAGAATCCACATTTACATTTCTATAAGGTTCTCTTGTCTAAATACAAGAAAACTCTATTCAATTCTTAGTCGAAACGGAGTTTTCTGAATTCTTTTGTAATTGGAAGATCATTTTTAGATCTTTGGAGATACCCATGGGCTCAATGTAATTATTGCCAATTTGACTGAAAAATAAATAAAATTTGAGAAGAACTAAGAAGTTTAAAGGGAAAGAAATTAACAAAGCAGCAGAGCACGAGAGAGAGAGAGAGAGAGAGAGAGAGAGAGAGAGAGAGAGAGAGATAAAAGATTAAATCAAATAACAAAGAGTAACAAACTACATAAAAAAATAAAGTTCAACCTGCAATTTTTGTCCATTAGCCCATGACTACTAAAATGGGTTTAGAAATTGGCCCAGTGATTTCAGCCTCAAAGTATTTGGCTGTGCGCATCTGGGTTGCTGGCAGCTTGTTGGGCCAAGAAGGGCAGCTGCAGCCTGCGCTATAAGTTTGCGGCATAAGTATTCTAAAACACCCCTGCGCCATAAGAAGGGCAGCTGCAGCCTCAAATTACTCTATGATGCTACCAAGATTCATATTTATATATTGTTCTTGTTTCTTTTGCTCATTACACCTATCGTTTTAAGGTGGTTGTGATCAAATAAATATTTTTTCTTTGTTATCGGTTTCAATTCTATAAAGGATTTCCGAGTAATGACACAATTCGAATTGATACGTTATTTTGGTAGTCAAATTTGTATTTATTTGATGTGTTGTCTCAATTAAACATTGAAGTTAATATTTAAAGGTATCAAGCATCTAAACGAGGAAACTTTCTGGCAGGCCTCCAAAGTCTAAACTATTCAATTTGCATCGTTTTAGCTTCTCAACTATATATTGTAGCAAATAATTTTTTAAACAGAAAAAAAAGCTTAGTTTAAGGACTTCTGTCAATTTTGAGCAATCACTGTAATGGAATTAAGAGTAAAATCGACCAAAAAAAAAAATCAACTCACGATTTGATTAAAAATGAAATATATTAAGTCAACCAATGATATGGAGTTTAATGTTTCTTTATCTTCTTTCATCTTCCATTTTTTCTAGCCCTAATTTGATGAATTTTAGGCTGTTTTCATGGGTTGATTTTTTTGTTTGGTTGGTTTTGCCCCTAATTCCGTCATCTCTAATGGCCAAAATTGACGGAAATCTTTAAAGTAAGTTTTTTCTTTTTGAAGGGGTTATTTGTGACAACTTATAGTTGAGGAGCCAAAACCGTGCAAAGGCGATAGTTTAGGGGCTATCTGAAAAGTTTCCTCTGTCTAAAATTAGCATTTGGCAACTTGCCTCGGTTGAATGGTTTATTGTATACTTTAACCGTTTCTTTGTTTAAGATGCTTAATAGATATACCATTTGGTCATCATTTCAGTTTGACGTATTTCATTCCGTTCTTTATAAAGTTTCTAAATAGATAACTTATTGATGTCCGCCTCTTTTTCGGCTTCAACAATTGAAATACATTTGAGATATGATTTGCTAGTAATCAAAAAATAAAAATAAAAATTGCTAGTTGACTTTGTGTTAGGAACTACAAGATTCATAATCTTACGAGCTGCCATACTTTTTGAATAAATACTATTTTTTCTGGACATGTCGTCGTAAAATTCATTTTGCACCAAAATAATAAAACAAAATTCTGAATTTGCCATTGACCAAGATCATCATTCTAATGTAAGAATATAATGAATGCTTGCACTCAGAGCTGGTGACATAAATTAATTGAATCTAGTTAACATAAAATTCTACAGAATAACAAATTTTTGAACTTAGTTCAAGGTCAACATTGTACTCCCACAAAAGTTTGGTCCAAGCTCAAAATTCTAAAGAAATTGTCACATTGTCTGCATAGATTGTAGTACTCATTAAACATTGTTTGTCTGCACATTAAAATAGTAAATAAGATGTTAATTAACATTGGTCCATAATATGCAAAATTACAAAATGCATGGGCCTAGTGGACATTGCTGATCATATTGTGGTCTTTGCAACCTTTCTTGCAAGAATTACCCAACAAAGCACTCTATAAAATACAAAGAAGCCTAACATGATCCCAACATTGATCCACCTTGTATCCCTCTCAAGTCCTCTGCCTTTCAAAACATCATTTCCTGTAAGTACACATTTGGTACTGTAATCTTGAGTAGCATTGCTCCAAGAAAAACATTCACTTCTCAAACTCCAATATTCATTTGTAAGAAGGGAATCCAGAGGATATCTGTATAAGGAAACATAGTACATGAAGAGCCAATACTTTGGAATGCACTCTTTTGGGATGAAGTAGCCAGAGAACAAGAAAAAAGCACCAAGAACTGTACAAATCAGAGAGTTCCCTGAGATGAAGTCTGGAGAAATGGCACTAAGGAAGAGAACCAAGGAGCTAGCCATCAGAACAATGAGCCAAACCATGAAAACGAAGAATGCAAAAGCAGAAATTGAAGGGTTAAGCCCCACGAGCCAGTATACAGGAACTGAGAAGAGAATCGCGACGAGGAATAGAAAGGGAAGGAAGATAAGTGTGTTTGCGATCATGTAAGAAGAAACTTTGTAGGCACCTCTTGAAGCTTCTTTCATCAGGACTCGTCTTTCTTGAAGATATATGGGAAGTGCTTCAACTGTGGAAGAAAGAAGAAAGCTAAGACTAAAAGCAAATAGGCCTAACCTTTCTGCGACTCCTCCTGCATCGTTCCGCACTTTTAGATATACAGTTCCCAACCCAAATCCTCCAACAAGAGCTTGCATAGTTCTCGCAAGTAACAGCTGCTTTGTTCTGTATATTATCTTCAAAAATCGAGAACAAAGTACCATAATTTCATACATGTTTCTGATAAAAAATCCGCCTTTTACTCCACATTGATCAACAGGAGGTTGAAATAGACCTCTACCAACATCTTTTCGCCACATTTCATCCTCTGAATTAATCAAGAGATCATCAGTAGTTTCAGAGCATGATTCCTCAAGTGCATTCATGATCTCCATGGAAAATTCAAGTGCATTTAACTGCACAGGAATTTGAAATCCCAATCTGTTTATAGTCTCCTCAAGTGATTCTAGCGAACCATTATGGACAACAGTTCCACCAGAAAGGATCAAGAAATTCGATATATACTCAAACATTCGATAACTAGGCTGGTGGATGGACAAAAGTATAGTTCTCTGCTTTGATTTTGCCATAGACGAAAGCAACTCGATCACCTGAAGTGCTGAAGTGCTATCCAGTCCTGAAGTTGGCTCATCAAGCAGTAAAATTGATGGATCATGAATCAATTCAACTCCAATTGAGACTCTCTTTCTTTCTCCGCCTGATATCCCACGGTTCTCTTCATCTCCTACAAATCCATCAGCAACATGAACAAGTCCAAGTTCCACCATCAATCCATCAACTCTCTCTTCCTTTTCTCTCGTACTCATTTCCTTGAGTCGAAAATCAGCACTAAACATCAGTGTCTCCTTGACAGTAAGAAGAGGCAGCAGATCATCATCTTGAGCCACAAAACCGCATATTTTCCTCAGCTGAGCAGTGTTAGTAATCGCATAGCCATTAATAAACACACTTTTTGGTTTGAAATCCTTGTTCCTGACTTTCCCTGAGATGACTCGAAGAAGGGAAGATTTACCAGTGCCACTCGGTCCAACAACTGCTAATATCTCAGAGCTTCTTGCAGTGAAAGAGACTGATTTCAGAATACTAATGGGCTTAGTTTTCTTCAATTTTCCAAAGAAAAAAGACCCATTTTTGTAAATAGTATAGGAAAGTTTCCTTAACCTGAGTTCATAGGATTGTTTGGATGGATCTGTTGGTGGTGAATGATGGAATGATGAAGAAGAACATCGAGTGCTGATGGATGATAATCCTCCTGGTGAATCAGAAGTGGAGAATAGTATGGCTGAATCTTCTTCCACGTTTAGTCCTTGCGGTTGGAAGCATGACGCCATGGTTCTTTCTTGGATTTGATCAAACAGCTTCTTGATATCTGAAAGGTGAAAAGGAGAGAAAAAGGCAAGTGATGTTTGAAGTTTCAAGTGCTAAGTTTTATTGGGATTGCTCTAACCATATTAAAACTTCTGATATTGAAGGTCTCCAATATAGGTGAAGTTTGGTATATCTTCCAACAGAGTTTGGTCATCTGAGAATTGGACTACTGCAAAAGCTATGCCGTATTAATCAATCAAACGACCAAATTACTTGGAGAAACTCGCTAGTATCTGAATTCTTTTTTCCCCTAGAAATTTTTATTTTTGTTATGATGATAGAAAAAGAGAAACTTATCATCTTTGATCAATTGATTCATGCATAAATCATTCACTCTTTGAATATTTTCTTTCCTCATTCCAATTTGAGTTTTATTTTGCTTTTCAATTAGGTCATGAAATATTTAATGTCAACTACATCTATGTAGAATGTTTTTATTGCAAAAAAACATGTATATTTGATATAAGAGAAAAAAACTGAAATGTAACAGCTTTCTTTTTACGTTTTCTGCTTAAGTTCAAGAAAAGTAAAAACTATCGAGATCCCAACCATTTTTTTATTTCTTTTATTTATCTTCTGATTAACACATACATCATATTCATCTTTAGCTGTTCAAATTTTTCACACCTTGCAGAGGAAAATATTCAATTGAAATTGAGAAAGTGTTGATGGTTATTATATTATTTTGAGGCGATTCTAAGCAAAAATCTTCCTACTAATTTTTGCAGTCTTGAATAGTCAATTTCCATCTTGATTAACTTCAAAGGATTAAAAAATATGCCCCGCGTAGTAATTAACCATGTTAAAAGAAAGTGTAACAATACTTAATCCAAGACTGAATGTATTTGGAGATTCTAATGTTTTCCATGGTTAAAAAGGTTAAGAAAAGTGTCATTAACAAATAGGGAGTATCAATGTTAATTTTTATTTGTTTATGTTACTAAGCATACATAAATTAAAAACTTTACTACTTGATAAAAGAAGATAAGAAAAAGCTGGAAGATAAGTGTGAGAAGAACAGAAATATATCTGCATTTACAAAGCAATGTGGATGGGTTAACCAAGGTTGAAAAAGGGTAAATGACATATGGTCTCTAAACTCTTGCCAATTTGTGATTTCCTATAAAACTAGAAATTGTAGTATTTAAGTACCTTACCTTGCGCTATTCAATTATGACATATGACCAAATCAATGAGTTTTTCTAACGGTCTTTGGGAACTAAATTCTTTCGGTAAAAATTTGATATCAAAATTCATCAATTTTCGATCAAATTGAGCAGTATGTCATAAATCATTTTTATAAGGTAGTTAATTGCAACAATAGCTAGTTAAGGTGCAAGATCACAAATTCTTGATAGTTCAGGGACGCACATTGCTAATAAACTCAAAAAATTGCTTTTTACAGCAAATGAACATGGACGATGAGGCGTAAATTTGTTTTGTTTTGAAGTAAATTCTGGGGGTATGAAATAGACATCAGCAGTTGGCATAAATTGCAATTGTAGAACGTTACCATCAGCACTTATTTATATCTTTCTTCAAATTTATACTATTTTATTTTAGGGATGATTTCAAAGACCTCTCCTCAAATTTCTAACTATTTCACTACCCTCCTTTGACCTTAATTATCTCGTAACATTTACACCCAACCATTAATTAAAAAGTGATATTAAAAGAGAAAAAATAACATGATTCCACTATTGTTCCTCATATACTATATGATTTAGTTAATTTAATACCAACTGACATATTAAAGAAAAATACTAAAATTTGTTGTTTATTATTAGAGATCAAATCACATATAACATCAAAATATAGTATATCATTTTATATTTTTCATTTAATGCAAGATCCAAATTACTCTTTTTTGTTATATATCCATTGTCAAACATGATCAATAACGAATAATCAAAAAATTTGCAACCAAAACATTATAGAGATTGAACTTTAACATCATAAATATCCTTGTCAAAATATTAAGATTAGTTATTGAGAATTTTATAGTATTAAAGTTCCTTCTTTGTAATGTTTTGGTTACAAACTTTTTTTCATTATTTGTTGTTGATTATGTTTGACAACGAATTTGTAATTGGAAAGAGTAAATTAGATATTACATTAAGTGAAATATATAGAATGATATACTATTTTTTAATGTGATATGAATTCGATGATGTTACATTAAGTGAAATATATTTTGTGCCAAGAGAGTACATGGTTAACAAATTTGGATATCATTTGTCTCCAGACGCGAGACAAACAGAAAGGAATTGGTTTCTTTCATGTCCATAGAAACAAATCAACCTCCATATTTACATTACGAACACAATTTTCAAACAATTTTTTATCTTACTAACTATTTTTTTATCTCACATATCACATTATAAAAGTGTTAATGTAATTATTTTAAATAATATTTCGAATAACCTCTTATCTAAACACACTAACTATGTGTAATTTTTTAAAGTTAGGGAATTTCCTGATTGTTGTGGTTGGAATGGTGGACAGCATATTCGGTGATGATTGTTTTGAGAAGTTTCCACCCCAAAAGCAAATTAAGGAACTATTTAAGATAAAGTCATTAGAAAAAAAAAATCATGAGGATATTCCCTTTTTTTTGAGGGGGGGGAAGAGGGGGACAATAATGTACTCATTTATTTATTTATTTTCCCTGACCTAATTAAAGAAAAAAATTAGCTAGCTTGAGGTGCCTCTGGGAAGTACTATGCTAAGGCAATTAAGACTGCGATTAATCCTCTTACCAAATTTCCAATTTCAAGGGTATATTCTTAAGAAAAAATCGTTCAAAATGTCTCTCATATTTTGTAATATGACTTTTATCATCCCTTACTTTTAAAAGTGTAATTTTACATCCTTTACAAATTTACATTGGTCAAATTTGATCCCTACCTAAGTTTTCAACTACTTTTTGGCCGAATCCTTCACGTGTCTTGCACGTGATCATTTTTTATGGACAAAATTATCAAATCACATTTTAAATAATTTTATTCATAGTTCCTCACATTTCACAAAATAAATTTTTATCATCCCTCATTGATTATGGGTTTGAATAGTTTTTTCTTTTGTTTTTTGAAAACTTGTATATGTCTATTCGATTTCACCTGATCAAACTAATTTTAGTTATAGGTGAAATCAAATAATATATATATATATATATTATATGCTATTCATACTGTTCAAGTAAAATCAAATTGAAATATACGTGAGTTTAAAAAAAATATTCATATACATGATCAATGAGAGATGAAAAAATTCATTTTGTAAAATGTGAAGAATGGAAAATTTCATTTTATGGAATGCGAGAAACAAAAAAAATCATTTTATGAAATGTAAGGGACTATGAATCAGATTATGTGAAATGTGATTTGACAACTTTATCCCTCAAACATGATCACGTGCATTCGTGCAAGGCATGTAATGAATTCCAGCCAAAAATTAGTTAAAAACATAAATATGGTTCAAATTTAACCAATATGAATTTGTAAGGGACGTAAAATTATACTTTTAAAAGTGATGGTACAAAAAAGTCATTTTGCAAAATATGAAGGACATTTTGAACGATTTTCCCTATTCTTAATTGCAAGTTTGATATAGGGCAATATCATTTTGATGGTTTCTATTAAAATACAAAGGAAAAAAATCCAAAAAGAAAATATCATTTTGATTGTGTACCAAATATAGCCTAAGAAAATTCACAGGAAGTTGAGATTTTTGTACAACTCGGGCACTGAAAAAGAGAACAGGGAACATCATAGTTGTAAAAGCATATGTGCCCTTTAAGAAACTAGGTGGTTCCACCGCGCTGTGAGCGCGGTGGTATATATGCCCAGTTAATTTGTAGCAATGAACAGTAGTGCTATAAAGTGGGAATATATTATACAGGAATATTTGTGGAAGTCTGGAAAAAAGCAAACATGTTTAGTTTTCATCCTGAATGTTTAGGCTGTTGAAGTTGAGCTGATGAATGTGTAGAAGGTCATCCAAAAAGTATGAAGTTACAATGTTGAATGCAGTTGGTTGAGACAGCTTGATTGTTGAAAGAGGAGGTTGGATGCAGCAAATAACTGTCCGTCCGTGTAATTTCGGTGTAATGAGGTTGCCAATGTTAATATTCTGTTTGAAAGTCAAAGAAAAGAAGAACAATGTTAATGGTTAGAGTTGAAAAGGAGAGGTAAAAATTTTGCGTGCTAATAAATGGAATAAATATTCACCTGCTGGTGTGCATGATAAAGCTCATATGTTGAATATCCAAGTAATTTTTCAGCTTGAGCATCGATGGCGATGGCATATAGGGAACCGGTTGTATCAGAAAGTGAAAGCGAAATACATGCTCTGTAAAGGGAAAAATGATATAGGAAGATGAAATTGGTTCGATTATGAATCTGAGGATTTATAAATAATGGAAGAACCTGGGCAACAGCTGGACACCGTGTTCGCAATGCTGACAGAATGTTGGCATTATATATGTAGAATAATGAGGCTCTTCACAAGTAGGACATATCATACGGTACATTTTATTATCTTGATAGCTTATTTCAGCAGAGCCTTTAATCCATGCCGTTCCAACTTCCTATTAATCAGGTGTAGGAGGGGGGAAAATATAAGCGGTGGTAAAGTAAATGTGAACAGAATAGAATTGAATAAGATGATTTTGGAGGGTTACAATTTGTTTTTCAGTGGCAATATACATGGTTTGATCATCATTGGGAGGCGGAAGGAGGACATTGGGATTAGTATAATCTATGCTAGTTACAAGCTGCGTTGATTGGGTAGAATTAGCAGAAAACCTGATTCATGCATAGAAAAATTACCGAGGAAGTTTAATAGTAAAAGTAGATGATATAAACATTGGAAAATTACCAGTTATGCATGTCGACTGCCTCTTGAACGTCTGGATTTATGAGAATGACTGATGATCTTTCAGTTGACAAGCTAAGATCTGGTGCGAGGCGAAAAAACTGGTGAGGGAAAAAAAACAATAAAAATATTAAAGAAAGCGAGAAATATGTTTGCTCACAGTTTTTCGTTGTGACTTTGATCCTGATAGCAATAATAACTGGAAAGTCTTCAGCTTGGGAAGCTATAATAGGTCCATGGGTTTCTTCAATTTGATTACAGAGAGTGAGAAGCATTGGGCGGAGACTGTATAAGGAAAAAAAAAAGAATGATAATTGTTGTGGTTGTAGTATGGTTGAAAGGCATGATGATTATGTGAATTCAAAAAATGGATGGTAACCTAGGATCAGCAATTACATAATCTCTACTGATGGCCAATTTTCCTCGAACAGTTGTTTCTCTTCTAGGTAGGACATGCAGGATCTTTCCCATGATATCTATTAGAGTTATATATAAGAAGCAATGTAAAATAAATGGTAAAACAAGGTTTATTTTGTGGGGGGGAAATTAATCATAGAAAATGGAAATGGTTTTTTGTACTTATCAAATGATTTGTATTTGCAAGTGCGTCCAACATGGCAAAGGGATGGAGGTGGAAAGAAAGTGGAAGACAAGGTCGTTGCAGTTGCTGTGTTTGGTGAATGAGTGTTTGCTTGGCGGCAACCCAATAGTATGGGTAGTCTTCGGCAGGGACATCAGCAAGGGATGGACGGACAATTGCATTTGATACGTAGTATGTTTTAAAAGGTAAAAGGAGACTGTCCAGTTGTTGAAGATATTGTGCAGGTATATGCATGTTAACTCTAAGTCCCTGTATTCTAACATTGTTAGCCTTTGTTAAAAGCTAAACGTAGGAGAAAAAAAATGCTCTAAAAAACAAAATTGCGAAACCTGTGGATCAGCAAGTGCATATTGCTAATAATGAGTCTGAGGTCCACCGAAACGGATGAGATGCATTTTTTCAATAACTTGGATTACTGTTGTCCAATCTTGCAGATCTGGATCAATGGTTGAGAGCGGAACGATAGTATTTTCCATGGGGGGAAAGGCTGCGGCAAGATGATGTTAGTAAGCTGAGCAGCAGGTAAAGGTTGGACTATCTAAAGTTATGAATAATTAAGATTAGATTATAAGTAATTAGCGTATAAAAAAGTCAAACAGAGAATAGAAGTAAGAGGGAAAATATAAAGGAAGAAGATGCACAGGGGCTTTGTTTGTTGAAGCTTGATTAGTGAATTCAGTGCCAAATTATCATAAAGATGGATGCATAAAAAAATTATAAAGGAAGGGAAAAACAGATAAGTTAATAAGCCGACAGATTCTTTCGTTGAGTACATAGAGAAGGTAAAAAAAGAAGAAATGGGAAAAGTAGAAGAAGGATAATCCGAAGAGGGAAAAATCAGCAGATATGTTATCAAAAACAGTAAGAGGAAAGGACAATGGAGAAAAATGAAGAAGAGGGGAAAGAAGATTACCTTAAGAGTAAGGGAGTTCAGCGGGTGAGGAGAAAATTGGTTCAGGAGAATATATGAATTGGGTTGTAAAGGGTTTTGGCAGAGATGTAGGGCGATATAGGAGACAGCTAAGCGATTCATGTATTTTCACATGTGTGTATTGGAAATGGATGAATGACAGAGCACTGGTGTCTGACAATTCCGTGAGGGTTTACACATGAAATCTGAAATTGTAAAGCAGGGGAGAGGATGCTGCTATGTAGGTGAGGGTTGGCAGGTGTATAGTGGCTGGGTTTTTGGACTATTTTGAGTGCATTATGAGAAAGTTTAGGAAAGGAGAGTAACGATGATTGGTAATTTTGTTGGTAAAAAATCATGTTTGACCTGACATTGGTCTCGGAACTATGCTAATTCATAGTTACCTGACGTTTTGTTTTTTTTTATTATTGGACCTTGGTAATTTTGTTAATCTGTTGCTAATAATTTTTTGCAACGCATAATATATAGACTGAATATCCTTGGAAATTTGTTAATCTGGTGTTAATAATTGTGCATATTTTATTTGGAGGGTAACATGTTGCGGATATATTTCAATAATTTTGTATATTTTCTTTGAATATTGTTGAATGTAGTTGTGGACCAGTACTTGACGGTGCTTAAAAGCTGAACATCATTTAGCTCAAAGGAGGAAGACCATCAACAAACTCTCCTTTTCCACAGTGAGGGAATGAGCACGCAGGCACAAAGCAAACAAGCGAGGGGACACTAAAAGGAAAAAAAAAAAGGCATTCACTTCAGCTGCACCCACAATAAAAACAAACAAGGTACTAATTAGGAAGTAGGAGTGGCTTTAACTTTGCAATTAGTGTAATACTACTACTATAGTCTATAATCATACCGCTATAGTACTTGTAAGTACTGGTAAGTAATGGTAGCATTATTTGCAGCTTAGCTTTTATCAGTTGCAAGCTGAATTCAAGTTGCATTTGCAGGGGCCGCTCTCACGGTTAATTGAAATTTGCTTATTTAATAATGGAAGTGATAAAGTACAGTCGGTGGGAAGCAGTAAAGATGTGTAAATATTTAGGTCTTACAAGTTGACAGTTTTATGGGAAGCGAATATTGAATTGATAAGGTGCAAAAAGGGAGAGGAGATGGCACTGACATGATGACTGAAAATAAGGTTGGAGGTTAAAATGTAGGAAGAGAATATGAATAGCATCTGGACTGGTATTCGAATAAAGCTAACAAATTACACATCAAAGATAAGAATGTACATAGTAGTTATGATACCAGGGGAAAATTTTTTCGGATCCATCTGTCTTGTAGACTTGCACGGTAAATGAATTTTCTGTCTCTAGTATGAAGACTAACTTCTCGTTGAGCTGCAAATCGTGTTGGAAAACAAAGGAAGGCCAGTTGTCGCTGAACTCTTGGCCCTTCATCTTTACTTGAAAGAGTCTATATCCAGCTCTGAGAGTGAGTTCGGGCGTTCTTTTTTCATTTAGGAAAACGCTGACGAACTTTGGTATTTTCTAGTATGGAAGGAAAACGAAAATAGTAAAAAGAACATAATAAAAATGTACAAATTAAAATATGCAAAATTGAGACTCACGAATTTGGCTCTGTTCTTTTTGTCGTAAATCTGGTAAAAAGATATAGAATTCATAATGTCATGAGTTATATCTGGTTTGATGGAAGAGGATATATGCTGATATAGAATATATGGTGGCTTGATATCACCTGAGATGAGAACCACTACGTCAAAAATCCAGAATAAATGTCTACGTACCCTCCGTAGGAAAAAGCAGGCTAGATATACTGACCATCAATATTTGCAGAATATTGCAATTGCAGAATATTAACAAGAGGAACTGTCCATCTAAGATAAGAGTGCATTTTAAGTTCTGTGAACTGAATAATGTCAAATTTTAAGTTGCCGATGTGGCGCAGGAGGATATAGCTGTCTTGGCCAAACAAGTTATTTTTTTGAAATTGTGTCCATCCAGCTCCAAATTTTTGGTCTGCAACTTGAACATTCCAACTTTCATTTCCTTGAACGATAGCGATGCTAGTTTTGTTATGCAGTTTCAGGATATAATGAAAGCTGGAGGCCAGAATCTGCAAGTTGAAAGCGTAAAAGATGAAGTTGTAGAATAGAAGTTTGTCTGTGGGTGCATATATTTATAAATGGGAAAAACAATTTTACCTTTTCATGCTGGTTGCATTTCAAGAAAAAACATCCTTCAGTGACATTGGAACTATTAGGTGATTGGTTGGAAGAATTACTGCTGTGAATGTTGATTGCCATCAAGTTGGATAAAGGGAAAAAAAAGAATTCTAGGATTAATGGTATAAATAGGAAAGAGCTTAGTTGATAGATTCTAGAGAAAAGGAAGAACCGGCTAAGATGGTATTATAAAGATCTTTCAAATGTGGTTGAAAGGAAATGAGCTTGTTAGTGATATATATTAAGAAGTACAGTGGGTCAGCATGTAGGGAAGGAAAGTTATGAAAAAAAATAGGACTGAACAGTAGCTTAAAATGTGTGTGGAGTACAGATTTCTTGAAAGTCAATAGAGTTGATGTTTGTGGAGACTGAGATCAATAGTAGGTTTACTAACTTATTTATGAAAGACAACTGATCTGAAGTTTGTGCAGATTGACACGAATAACTTGTCACTCTGAACCACCTATGAGTTTTCATAAGCAAAGGGACAAAAATAGAGAAAAGAAACAGTGAAAGCTGTCTATAATCAATTTGTACTTGGAGAAAGTTTTGGGGAAAGAGGAAATCAGATTTTTTGCAGTTAGATTATACTACTGGGGTAGATAAAAATTGCTTGAGTGGGAAGGGTATTAAAAAGCGTGTATGTTAAAGTTAAAGGAGGGGAAATTGCATTTTTTATTTAATGTGTATTGCAGATAAAATAAATAGTGGTTGTCACATTTAACCGGAGGATGATTAATTTATGTACATGAGCATTTAATTAAATGAAGATGATAGATTCCAAGAAGACTGATTGGGATATATATTTCATGTATCAAATTGTCTGCTGAAGATTAAAAAACATCTAAGTGAAATATCTTTGCTGATTCATTACTATTGTTAGAGCAGACAGAATGAGCAATATTTTTGTCCGCCAGAAACGAAAGAATCAATATTAAGAAGATGAAGATATAACCCGAATAAAACTAACAAAATATAAGATAAGTCAAGCCAAGTATGTTTTTTGCAATTGTCATATCAATAAGGTACGAATGGCCAAATTTCATCCCTAAAGTCAGTTGCTAGTAGCAAGAAATGGTAGTATGAAACCAGCAGTGCATGTTCAACCTCATTTTGCACTCGTTTATAGGCAGCTTATGACAAAAAAAACAGGACCATGTATGTGGAAACAGGTAACATATAATGAGAGCAAAATGCCAAGCCAAGGATATGATACAACGAGTTATATCCAGGATAATGGAAAATAGGCAGGTTCAACATGTAATCAGTTATATCGAGCTCACTACAAAAGAAGCAAGACCATTCCTCTGGAATGAGGTAACATATAATCAGAGATAGTTAAATACAACTTGTGCAAAAAACAAAATGGTAAGACAAGTCTAAGATGCCACTGGCTATTTCCAGGGTAAGAGAAAACAAGCAGTATCAGTTATCTCGGATGACGAACAAAATAACATGCGAGCAGGACGAGTGGGGAAGTGATAGTGCAGGTCTAAGATAGTTTGGCTCTTTTAGGAGAACTGTCATCTTCAAGCGGTGATGCAGATGAGGAGTCACCTTCTGACTCTTCAAATTTTTAGCAAGGCACGATTTAATTCTTGAAGAAGAAGGATTGCTCACTGCTATATAAGAAAGGGAAAAACAGTTTTTGAGATTGGAATGAAGTGGAATATGTAATGGGAAAGGGGAAATGCAAAAATGCAGTAATAGGACCTGATACTGCTGAATCACTGTTTGTAGCTTCATCAAAGGTTAACACGTGAGCTGGCCTTTGTTGGGTATCTAGTAACTGAGCCTCCATTTGGTCAGTAGTTTCACAATAATATATAACTGTGTAACGTTGTTTTGCATCAGCCAGCATGGATCGAACAGGAGTAATGTGAACCAGGAAAATCTTCTGTTTTAGTGCAGCATGAATCTTTTCTAAGGGAAGCTCAATGTTCTGGTAGTTAAAAGTCAGAAGGAATACACCATAAGAAGTCTAAGTATAGGAAATTGTGTGAAGGGAAAATATGTAAATACACACAGAGTATAACGTATCTAGATGGTAACCTGAGTGAAGTGATCCATTGCTTCCAATGCGGTGAAAGTAAGCAAGTTTTCAGCTAATTCACCAAAAATGGAAGCAGTGACTGTGCCTGTTGGATCAGTCAAATCAATGTCGAATCGGCATCTGTATATATATTAACAAAAGCTAAGTAGATGAAATGCAGCAGCAAGATGGAAAAGAAGTAAGGAGAAAGTTTAGCATGAAAAAAGGAGAAGAGATAAAAAAAAAGGGGAAAAACTGATGGAGTGTATAAACAATGACCTTGGTTCGGCTGGATGCTTTTCTTTGCAGGAATTACATATAAAAGACACCCCATGGGGAGCTGATGTAGAGCGGAAGCATTTTTTGCATCCCATATACCAGAATTTTTGGAAGATGTGCTCAAATGAGAAGGAGACTTTGACCCACGAGCTCTGGTTAAAAATTAGCAATGCAAGAGAGAGAAGAGACAGGTTTGGTAAATGAATGTGAAAAGGGCAGCAAATTGCATAATGCAGAAAAAATACGACCTTTTGTGTAGGCTTCAAAAGCATAATCTTAGTTATCTTCTGATGTGGTTTAAGAGCCATATCAGGATTGTACTTCATGTAAGCTCCATCAGTAACAAGATCATTAAGGAGCTGAACATTTTTTTTAGCCCTGTGGAAAAGCTGACAAAATTATCAGTAATCATAAGCGTACATGTTGAGCATGTATAAGACAGGGATAAAGTAAAAGGACACATTAATAACCATTTTTTTAGGTTTTCAGCTTCTTCTATAGGAGGATCTATAAGGATTGCAGAGTTAAACCAGGTAGACAGTGTCACTCCTGAGGGGGAAGGTGGGCAGTTGTTAGGGGAAAATTAGCAAGAAGAAGATACTCAGAGATGAAAAGGAAAAGCGAACAGCGAGTGTTTAAATGTAACAGAAATATTACAGAAGTGCTAAACTGTATACCATTGTAAAAGCTAACTTTTAGCCTACGACAAACAAGAACAGGCTGATTCTGGATGTTACGTGTGATCTGATGGCCCTCGTTAGTTACAAAATCATCCCACAATGACAAGACTACAGTCTGTGCACTAATACAGAGAAAATAGGAACTTAGTAAAAGGCAGAAAGGTAAAAGTTCAGATATAATAAACATGAAATCTGTAAGGTAAAATTTACTCTTTGTTAACAATGACGAATTTCTGAACAACTAAATCTTTTCCATTTCTTGTGATATGTCTCACATCGAGTGCCTGAACAACAATAGCAATAATATCTGGTGCAGGATAAAATAACACTAATCAGGGGAAAATGGATATAATGACTGAGTAAATGAGGAAACTACAATGGTGAAGCTTACCAACGGATTTTTGTTTGTCATCCATGAAGTTAACAAGATCACTGAATTCTGTCCAGTTAAACTTCATAGGTAGGAGATCGTCATCATCGTTGACTGGTTCAATGACCGTTCGGTTGGTTATAACCCATTGGATTTTCACTTTAGGAGTTTGATATTGCTCTGGAATTAGCTTGACAATGGCATTTGAAATGAGGTATTTTTTATAAATCTGAAGCCGAGGGCTGACTTTGGGGATGTCATTATTGAAGATAATCTCCTCTATCTGCGATCCCTATACAGATAAAAAATATTCAGTAACATAAAACATTTAACCATGCAGAATGAAGAAGGATATATTATCACAGCATAGAGAAGACCTCTGAATCGAGCAAAATAAACTCTTGTTTTTTTGTTGGTGTCGCTGTTGAGCCAGTTATTTGCTGCTTCTCTTGGACAGTGACTCTACAGGTCCAACCTTCAGAGCCAGGGAGCACGTCTCTGACTGGGATAACGGGCTGCATCCTGGATGACTTTGCAGAGAGGAAAACAATGGGAAATTATCATGACTAACTGAATATGTAAACGATAAACTAATAAGAAAACAATGGCATGGGTAATCAGACCTTATATATTATATGTCAGTGAATCGAAAGATATCATGAAAGACAACATTTCTTGTTTTACAATCGACTTTAACGTCGTCAGAAGTACCCGGAGCAATTAGAACTTTGACTGTCGAAGAATCTTTAGCTCTAGAGAGAGCAACATAAAGTTGGCCGTGAGAGAATGCAGGCTCACTGAGGTAAATGCCAACATAGTCAAGAGTTTGACCTTGAGATTTATTGATTGTCATGGCGAAGCACAAACGGACAGGAAACTGTGTCCGTATAAATGGAATACCACTCTTTTCACCATCAGAAGTCTGCAAAGGAATTTTTGGAATGAAGACTTTTTTCCCTTTATTTGGACCAGAGACAATTTCGGCACAAATTGTGTGTTCAACTAATTTTCTGCAGATTAACCGCGTGCCATTGCAAAGACCATCCGTTGGATTCACATTTCTTAGAAGCATTATAGGACAGTTTTCTTTGAGCAAAAGTTCATGTGGAGGCAGACCTTTTGGATTTAAAGAGTTCAGAAAGTCTTCATAATCTGCTTGGTATTTCCTATCAACAGTTCTATCACAGCTTATGTATTTGTGAAGATTTCCAGGAAATTTTGCAATCATCAGCTTATTGATCTCAGCAACTGAGCAATTTTTTGGGCAAAGTACACATCTATCTATCATTTGATAAGGATCAGATGAGTATAGATTTAGATCAGGAAATACGGTCCCAAGTAACCTGGAACATTTTATACGTAATTAGGAGATGGAGTCAAAGCAGATGGACAGAATAAATCAGTAATAATGCTCTATATGGATATAACTTGTCAAGTGATTCTTCTTTGTTGCGATAAGGGATAACCATATGAGGGGGCTGAGATATTTGGCCGTGTTCATCAACAGGTTCAGTGCCTTTGCCTACTCTAAGCAAAAAAGCTGAAAATGCTGGATCCAAGGCAGTCCTCACATTTTTTCGCAGTTACAGCTTATATATGTGAGACCATAAATGTGAATATAGAAGAGTGGATTCAATCAAATCTGGTGCGGCAAGGTGCTCAATAACTGGCAGGGTTTGGCGAAAATCACCGTCGAAAACAACAGTTTTTCCTCCAAAGGGTACATCAGATTCCATTATATCCGTAAGAAGACAGTGAAATGCCTCTATTGTTTCTCTTTTTGCCATAGAAGCTTCATCCCACAAGATTAATTTAGTAGAAACAATCAGCTGTGCAACGCTACTCTGCTTACTTAATTGACAAGTTTTTTGTTTTGAAAAATTCAAAGGAATCCTAAACCTTGAGTGTGCAGTTCTGCCACCAGAGAGAAGAGATGCTGCGACACCAGATATGGCAACTGCGAGTGCCACATATCCTTTAGAGCGAAGAAAAGTGAGGAGCGCGCGATATAAGAAGGTTTTTCCTGTTCCAGCTGGACCATCTATAAAGAAAGCTTGGTCTTTTGAGCTCAATATTGATTCCAGAATTAAATCAAATGCATGCCGCTGGTCAGAATTAAATTTTTGAGGAAGAAGCAGATCTTCTGGATCAATCGGTATGCCAGTTTCACTTTGAATTTCTCTGGTCAGTTGGTCACGATAACAGGACACAAAAGAATGTTCAATAAAATGATAATCATTGAGGGTCTTCCCCATTTGCTCCAGTGTCACATTAATATCTTGAAGAACTTTTCTTTTAATCTCTATTGGTGTGCAGTGATGATGCGCGGAGCTTCGTTTGTAATCAGAAGATAGCTGCTCTTCGAATGATTCCCAAAGATGTTTAGGATTTTTGGGAGAGCAATAAAATAGAAGCATTGCGAACAAATATCGTAACAAATAAGGCATCTGGAAAGTAGCAGCTTCCTCTAATGCTTCTTCTATGTAGGAATCAGATTCTATCAATCCTAATTGCAGACAGGCTTCTCTAAAAGAGGCTGTTTTGTGACCTCTAACCATAAGCAAGTCATCGAATGATGTTGGGCCTGGAATATGGGTAAGCAAAAGCCTTAAGTAGTATCTTTCTCCCTCTCTAGGTTCAATAGTTATCAGCCTCCCTATCACCTTTCTATGACTCCTTTCTGACCATGTTTTTGTTTTCGGTGTCCATACAAAATGCTGAGGAAAATCTCTATATAAACACTTCAAATGCTGAGTTGTAGGATTGAACTTGTTCATTTTGAAAAATTTAGCCAGCATAGTCTTTGAAAAATCAATTTTGTTCAAAAGATACCACAAATCTGAATCTTTATCAAAAGAAACAGATTGCTGGTCAGGAAGATGAACCTGTAGGGTATAAACTGCTGGATTCATTTCTGTTAGGCGAAATTCGTAGATGCGTCACAAAGCTTCCGGAGGTGAAACCCAACGACCTTGCTGGAACCGAGTAATCTCATCAATGTTACCAACAGATCCTTGGTCAAGAAGGCTAAAACTGATAAGGTCGTGACCTTTAAAAATATATTTATAAAGGTACTTAACAAGTTTAACAGTGGAGCAGACTTCAACATTCATGTGGCAATCAAATAAAGCTAATAAGTATGGGTTGTAAGGTATAACCCATCTGTTGTCAAGCTCATGCTTGCGGACCTTTATTTTTCGGACATCATCTCTTCTTTTGTAGCATGCATAGCTATCCTCACCATGAACTGTATAAGGTGCAAAGTTCTTTGGGTACTGATTTTTGCATCTACCACTCCTCATGCAGGGGCTTTGCTGATTTTTTTCACCACAGGGTCCATGGATCATATGCTTAATGACAAGGGAATATAAATGCTTATTCTTGTCAGGGTCCGGAATCTCGGCAGAAACAATTCTGTCATATGATTCGGGATTCAATAGCTTGGATCCTGGTTTAAGAATGAGCAGCAAGTGAGCATGCGGAAAGCCACGTTTTTGGAATTCAATAACATAGACACAGGCTGCAACCTCTCCGAAGATTTGTTTCTTAAGGAGCTCAACCTTTAACATTTCAAACTTAGCTCTAAACACTCTAGCTAGCAAATCAGGCCTATCCTGTGGTTTTTCATAGTACTGAAGGTTTTGTTGGATTTTCGGCCACATCGGATTGCAAGTCATGGTAAGGAATATGTCAGGCTTGCCATATTTCTGAACTAAGGTCATTGCATCAAGATATCTTCTCCTCATGTCCCTTGGGCCGCCGATAAAAGAAGAAGGCAATATTGTTCGGCGGCCGACTGTAGACCCTCGTGTCTGGCCTATAGCAACACTATCTATCACCCCCTGAAGAACTTCAGTTCTAATTTCAGTTTGCTTCTTCCTGTGAAAGTCTAGCCTAGATGTTTCAATTTTTATGTAGGTACCAACAACAAACTGCTGAAATAGTCTGAGAGTATGAAGCAACATAGAATCATCATTGTCTCTTATTTGTAGCTGATAGTAATAGTACTCCCTAGCAGATACAGTATAATCCTGTTCGATTTTTTGCTGAGCAGCTAAAAGGTGGGAAATGAAGGTATAATACGAGTGAACATAAAGAACATTGTAGTAGAAAAAATATATAAGTATAAGAAATAGACATGCCTAGATCTTCAATGCTGAATAAGTCTGCAGGATTTTGAGTAGAAGGGAGATCAATATCAGCATCCAGGTCGAAAGGATCAGTTTTGTTCCTTCTTGAATAAATCCTCTTGATCCCACGATGCCAACCAGATTCACCTCTAGGGAACAAAAGAGGGTACTGAAGCGGATCATAACATGCGTAATACGATTGGACTCTATAACTTGCGTTTGAATGGCTATAAACCTGAATGTGCGGGCTCTTCTCAACAAACGCATCATTTGTCTCGGTCCAGATAGCGGCTACTTAGGAGGCAGTAGGAAGATTAAAGACACGTTGATCAAGACCAGGATAACATTTTAGAACTATCGTATGGTTGTCAAGGGCAGGCAGATCCCTAAGATTTTTAAAAAATCTGGTATATGGATTTTTCTGGAGAATTGTCATCAGCAGCCTAAGAGTGGTCAGCCAAAGCTTATCAGAAATTTCAACTCTCTTTGCGAGTTCTTCATCAGTGTCAAAAAAGTAGAGCTGAACACCTGAGGATTTATTAGATGGAGAGATTAGGCCGTCCAAGAAGTGATACACCTGGCCTTGGACCCGAAATGTATAGACCCCTTTTGTATTTTTGGTCAATTCACGGTCATATTTGGCACCATAAGATGTGAAGGCCACATTATTATTATATGTTCGGGAGTTCTTTCTAAAGTGCTCATATTCCTCATCGTCACCAATGAATAGGCGCTTCAGAGCATAAGGCATAGCAGGAGCAACAATAGAAATTTCACCCTCAGAGCAACAAAAAGAAGGAGGTTCTGAATGGAAACGTTTAGCACCACAATATTCACAATTCGGAGCAGTAGGAAGGAGGAGAGACTCGGTCGGGATATTTTCTAGGCGAGCTAATCTGGAAGGCGGATGATGAAGATTCCTTCCTGGAAAGGTCTAAACATTATGGCAAAAGTATAGGAATACAGGGAATGTGTATGATCATAAATGGGAGTAGCCAGGCATTGTGGCTGAAACACTGGATAGCTAGTTATTATCCCGTTAAAAATGATAGTAGCAAAGGGCCTAGTGTGTTACAAATGGCAAAGGCATGAGCTTGATAGAGGAGAATAAAAACGTTTCTCTTTTGGCAGAGTATATGAGGGGAAGTGGCAAAGTACATAAACATAGCAGTCAACCCGGGCAACAATAAGAAGCTTGAATGAAATATGCAGTACATCTCATAATGCGCGTTTGGTTCCATACAAGGGAAATCTGATAGGGAAAAACTACAGGTAATAGCAACATGGTCCCAATTGGTGACAGAGAAAAAGTAAAACCACAGGTAATAGGAGGGAGGAGGGAGCGTGGAAAATATGGGAATGAAGGCCACTTAACGATGACTGTATCTCGAGGAAGTACTGGTGGGGAGCAGTTTGGTGCAGCAGAAGAGATCGAAGCAACATATCCGGACTGGTTGAAAACCTAATTATCCGCGGCAGGATTTAACAACGTTGAATGCAGGAGGGAACTATCCACAGTATCGACCAAAAGAATGCTAGTTTGGGTATAACCTAAGGGAGTTCTAGAGAAATAGTCGTGGCTATTTTGGTTAGGCCTCTGAAACCGAGTTGCCTCAACAGAACAAGGCACAGTTGTGCCTCTTTTTTTTGAGGCATTGCGCTCACGGCGGCGACGAAGAAGGGCAGCTTTCTGGTCATGTGGCATTTCTGCATACCTTTTACGCCTTTTAGCATTTTTATCGATCCTTGGATAATGTGCATTCGAGGAGCATTAAAACGGATAGCGCAGAGATATATCTTTGGTAGGAAATGAAAAAAGCATTCCAGGAAACGCAAGAGTGAAAAGTGCAAGCTAAGTGCAGGAAAAGAAAGGAAGCATAGCATACAATCGAATGAGACAACTGAAAGAGCAAAAGGAGGAGAGAGGGGGGGAGGAGCAGGGGAAGCAAATCAAACAATAGCAACAACAATAGGGCAAAACACACCAACATGATACAAAAGCAAGCAAAAGACAAAATACCCTAAGCAGGAAACGCAACAGGAAATGCAAAAAAAATTCCAGGAGTGCAGAAAAGGAAAAGCAACAGTAAAAAGTGCAAGCTAAGTGCAGGAAAAGAAAGAATAGCATATAATCGAACGAGACAACTGAAAGAGCAAAATATGAAAGCAACAAGAGCGGGTTAAAGCACACCAGCATGATACAAAAGCAAGCAGAAGACAAAATACCTTAAGCAGTAAACGAAGGATAACAGAAGCACGCGGTGGAAGAGCGAGCTGAAATTGACCTGCATAAGCAAAAACGAGATAAAGGTTAAAAAAATGGCGGAAAGCAGGGCACACACCAAAAGGGGAAGCAAGCATAAGGAGCACAAAAGTAGTGAATAAATCGGAGCAAAAAGGAGCACGAGAACAAAAGATGGGAAGAACACAGTGCGGGCAACAAATGCTAGGCAAGATGGGGGTTCTATTTAGAGGTAACCCGAGGACAATTATAGGGCAAGAGGGGACTTTGGGGTGGGGGGGCACCGGTGGAGTCAAACACTGAGCTGAAGTATTGCCAAGCAAGGGGGTGTAAGCAGCAGAGTCAACTTTGAATTATAATGGACAATAGGGTGGGGGTGGGGTGGGGTGGGGGAGAAAGCGAAAACCGGAAGGGACGACAGAGGGAGAGGGAGGGGTGGGGGTGCAGGGTGGGGGGGAGAGCAAGCAAAGCAACGAGAGAGCAGCAGAGATTACCTGGTGCAGCGGAGAGGGCAATGGCCACGAGCTGGAACAATACCAAAACAGGAACAAAAGGCCAAATAGCGGTTTGTGAGGAGCAGTAAAGAGGAGAAGCACCATGGTTAATGATGGCAGTCACCTAATAGGTCAGGCTGCAAGAGGTCAAATCAGGCGGGCGAAGGCGTGCAAGGTAGCCTAAGGAACAGTATCTTGTGAGGGGGAAGCAGAACAAAAAAGGGAGAGAAACAGTTGGAAGTGGGTGAAGAGGCAAGTGGGGGAAGAGCGAGGCAGGATGGAGGCAGGATGGAGTGGGTGGAGACAGGATTGAGGAGCAGGGAAACAGTACAAAATGAAAGGCGGGGCAGGGGAGAGAGGAGGCGTACAAGGCTGGAAGGCAAACAACAAGGTGGGAGTGGGAGCAGCTGGAGGACGTGGCAACCTCAAGAGAGCAACTCCAGAAGGCCACAGCAGAGGTAAACAGTGGCAAGGAAATAGGAAGAAGAGAGATGCAATGACCACACCCGGAAGATTTTTAAAGGGGAGAAATTCATTCAGACCAATCACAGCGCGCCACGCGGAGGACGACCACGTCCGACGTGGATACCAGGCGTTCGTCCTTAGTACTATATGGTTGATGAAAAATTGTTTCATATACAGGATCCATCTACAATCTAGTATAGAGAGAAATACTAGACGTGTAGTATTTATCATTGTCCAATGTGGGAGTGACACCTCAACAAATGATAATTGCAATGATCGATGAAAATAAGTGTTCATGTAAAATGTCCTATTTCTGCCTTGGGTCATGACCGGTTGTTGTAGATGCATAACCGGGAACATGTGTATTAAAAAATGAGAGAAGTGGGGCCTGACTTAAAGAAACAAAAGAGCATACTCTTGTATTCTACCGTCCACGTCATAAGAATTTATGGTCTTCCCAACAAATTTGTATCAGACAAAATTCAATTTAGTTATACCACAACTAGATTGTCCGAGGATTAGTTTCAATGTTTGTTGTCCAAGTTGCATTCAATGCTTTCACCGACAGCCACTCAAGCGTTTGGAAATGAGTTATTAAAAATTTAATGAATTAAAATGGTTGTTGGGAATAATAAATGGCATTACTTTGAACCTATACTATAAATTGTTCAAGAATGGCAAGGATCCATCACAATAAATATGGAAGAAAAGTAGGTGGAAAATCAACAAAGAAAACCTCCCAAAATTGAAAAAAAGGTAAGTAATATTTATTAAATTTTGATAAAGACCACGTTTATGTTTTTTAAATAATTAGATAAATCACTAATGTTAGAGGAAAATGTTATCTGTGGGTCTTGCATTATGCGGTGGGATATGCATCTCTTTGTTTGATTAATTTTTACGAAGTACAAGTCAATTTTTATGCAACTAATTTTTTGTTTAATTATTTTCACTAAGTTTTGGGTCACTATTTGACTATTGGTTCCGTTAAGGACATGGATTTGATGTCATAATAATAATTTAAAATATTAACAGAGGAATGTGATAGACAATAAAAACTATGTAAGAACATAGTTTTCATGTATGTAAATTTGAAAGAAAGAATCGGAATAAATTATCAGGGAGAAAGCATTGGAAGAAATTAACCAACCAAATTGTGAATGAGTTTGTGTCCAGATGAAATAGTAAACTGTTTTCGTCCACTTATGACTTTTATTGTAAGTAAGGCAGTGGGAGAAAATGGTGGATAATTAACATAAAAGCCTCTTTTAAGACTTTAAATCCTATTACTGATTCTGGAGTCGTAAATTAGTCAATGTTTTTTTCCTGCTACTCCATTGTTTTTTCTTTGGTAGGACTAAGTTTAAAGATTTAATTAATTTTTTTTAAAGGAAAAAAAAAAAGGAATGACATGTATTACATTCTTTTGTATAATTAATTTAATTATGAATTTTGTGGAAGAAGTGAAGTTTAAAAGTGGCGTGTTTATATTATTGAATTCATATAAGTGTGGTTACATGGGAATGAAATGTAATAAAAAGGATGTGAGTATTGATTACCAATTCTGGCAGTACATGAATGGTATATAATAACGTCAATCTTTGGTTTTGTAGAATAACAATGGAAGATAGCGGAGGCACGTGTGGAAGACAATCAATGTTTAATTTAAATGAATATCCAGAAGACCCATATGTAGATGTGGAAGAAATGGCAGTAGAGAGACTGGAGGCGAAGAAAATGTCGAGAACACTGCAATTGATATCCCCTTCGATCAATTTTGCGTGGATGACATTGAGAGTGATGACGTGATGAAAATGACATTTCCGTCCGAGTCACATGCCGAGCTATTTTATAACACATAAGCAAGAGCAATTGGGTTTAGCATCCGCAAAAGTGATTTCAAGATGTTTGACAGTGAGATTGTGAAATACAGAAAATGGGTGTGCTCGTGTGAAGGAGAGCGCAATCCAAAATGGAAAAATCTTCAAAATAGACAGAGGGAGGCAAAACCCGACTTTAGAACAAATTGCGAAGCTTGTTTTCGGATAAAGTACAAGCCTATAGGAGATTAACGGTATTGACTTTTACAATTTTGTCTAATACATAGACTTTGAGTATAGGGATGGTGGTATCGGCGTTGAAAACGGAGGCCGCACCAAGCACAAGCCTATAGGAAATTAACTAATGTCCCTCAAATTCACAATTCCCACCACACATCGGCATGTTGGCGGGAAGTGAAAGTGCGGCAATTGTGAAAACTTTCCTTGTTTGAAATAGAATTCCATCTCGTGCATTTGCGCCAATTTTTTCCCCTAATGAACTGCACACGTTTGGATTCCGTCCATTTCATCAATCCGATATGGTCTTATATTACTTTAATTACAATCTACAAACATTAATATAAGATCGTATAATTAATGTGTAGTTAACTATGTTTGTTGCATATTAATAAAATTGCAACATTTTGGCTTTATTTATGATAGCTAATAAATAATTAATTTTTGGACTAATTTGTCTAAATTAATCATACACCATGATATTGGACCGATATGGTCATACAATTAGCAAACCACTACTGTTTACGCATTTACCCATATTAAAGAAATAATTAACATTTTTGGGCAAAAACCACCCCAATTTGTACAAAATTTATGTATTGAAATAATTTGGGTATGACAATTAAAATTAATTTTTTGGACTAATTTACTCCGAGTTTTTTTTTGGTTAAATCAAACATCTAACTTGACACTGCCAACCAAACACTGGACAACAGGATTACTCATCCAAACAGGACAACAGTAATCGTCTCTCATTTCACGGAGAGTTCGTTTCCTCCATTGGATCATATGATAATTTGAAGTTATTTACTTCTATTACTTGTTATAAATGACTATTCATTTATGTTATAAATGAATAGTCACCCATATTAAATTAATAGAAGTAAATAACTATTTTTTTAAACAAATAAAATAATGATCACTTGCTATTATTTTTCTCGAGCTCAACTAGGCTCAAACTATCATAGATTAATGTTGAACTCGAGTTTTAAAATGAAAGTTGATAGAGCTCAAGATCGTTGTCAAGATTTGCATTGTACCAAAAGCAATTTTGCAATCCTCAAGTAAGTAATTCCATCTCATGCTATTATTGATAGAATAAATATTGATGTTTATTTGTTAAACTAAACGTCGAACGCAAAACCAACCAAACACTGGATAACAAGATTACTCATCCAAAGATGAGTTACCGCCTCTCATTTCATGCAAAGTTCATTTGCTCCATTGGATGAATATATTTTAACAAATTGATGGTATAAATGACTATTTTATTCTTCTTTTATAAATGACTCTTTGTGCCGTCTTATATTACTTTTATTACAATCTACAAACATTAATGCAACACCTTCTATATAATAATTTATTCAAACAATCGTATAAACTATGTTAACTAGATATTAATAAAATTACAGAAATTTGACTTTATTTATCATAACTAATAAAAAATTAAGTTTTGGACTAATTTGTTTAAATTAATCATACACCATGATTTTTGACCAATATGGTCATACAGTTAACAAATCGCTGCTATTTACGCATTTACCCATATTAAAGAAATAAATAACATTTTTGGGAAAAAAACCCGCCCCAATTTGCACAAAATTTATGTATTGGACTAATTTGGGTATGACAATTACACTTAATTTTTTGGACTAATTTACCCCTATTTTTTTTTTGGTTAAACCAAACATCTAACATGACACTGCCTACCAAATGCTAGACAACAAGATTAGTTGTCTCTCATTTCATGTAGAGTTCGTTTGCTCCATTTGATCATATGATAATTTGAAGTTATTTACTTCTATTACTTGTTATAAATGACTATTCATTTATGTTATAAATGTCTTTTTTTAAACAAATAAAATAATGATCACTCGTTATTATTTTTCACAAGCTCAAGCTCGAGATTAATGTTGAACTCGAGCTTTAGAATGAAAGCTGATGGAGCTCAAGATCGTACTAGAAGTTGCGAAAATTGAGCCAATTCAGCTCATTTTGCAATCCTATATGTTATGGAACCTTGTTATTAAATCTATGTACTTTTGTAAATTCAATATTAATACATTAATCAAAAAATGAATAAAAAAATGGAGCCTTGCAATCCGATATGATTCGATAGCCCGTTTGCAAATTAATAATAATTTAATAAACATAAAAATTATTTTATCTAACTAAACTAAGTTATTTTTTTTCCAAAGGCATTAATCACTTAATCCTAAATGAATTTATTTAACTTGTGTGAAGTTAAAGTTATTATATTTGGACAAATAATGTATTATATTATTTTTCACTTTTATACTGTTTTAATTTATTTTATATTTGGTTTGGGATAAAACACCTTTACGATGTTTGATTTATTTTAGATTTGGTTTGGGATTATTTATTTAAATTTTTATTACTTGATTATGTAATTAGTTTTGTGCGAAATTAATTTTATTAGAAATTACAATGATAAATTAATAAATTAAAATTAAGTTTCGGATCATTTCGGGTCGCCCCGCCAATCAGAAATTTTCGAGTTCGTGTCAAGTATCTTGACCTGTTTCGGTTTGGTGGGTCAGGTTTAGGTCAGCGGGTTTTCTGTTACACTCAGTTCTCAACCCGACCCATCACCCCGATTTGGACCCGATTATCACCCCTAATCGTACTGGAAGTTGAGAAAATTGAGTTGATTCAGCTCATTAAATCTATATTTTTTTGTAAATATAATATTAATATATGTAATCAAAAAATAAACAAAAAAGAATCTGGCAAAAATACAATATATTACGGCTACTTTGTATTTGCTGCTTTAATTTGAAGTATCATAGTTATAGTTAACAGAACAAAGTAAAGTATAGTGAATTTTTTTGCAAAAAATATAAAACATTTACCCATATCAAGATTTCTATGGTACCAAAAAATTCACTCGGAACTGTGATCTGTTTTGTTTTGTTCATTCTGATAATGCCCACACGGAGTGTTATTGATATATTTCATCTGCTGAAGTCTCTGGAGTTTGTCAAAAAGAACCGCTCAATTACAGCTCAAGTGCTCTTGATATCCTCGAGGTGCACTTTATTTTATTGCACTTTATTTTATTGCACTTTATTTTATTGAACAGCGAGTACTCTTCTTTTACCTTTTATCCCGGTGGCCTATTGCTCAGTTTTTTGGCTGTATTAGTTGACAAGTTTTACTCTTCTATATTTTATTAATTCCCACACCACTGGTACAGTTTTGATACTAGACTATAGAGCCGTCCCTTCATATACACCTTACAGATTTGAAATATAGAAGCAATCTTAACCCCCCACCACTTTTGTGCTCCATGCATCAGTTCTAGCAACTTTAGAAGGGAGATGCTTGGCCCCTACTCTTGTTTATTAATAAAAGCTGGAGTTGGCATCCTTTCCCCACGTACGGGATATTGCCATTAAAGTTTAAAAAAAAAAAAAAAAAGTCTTGTGTGAGATTATAGTAAAATTAAATAGCTTGCTTTGCTCCTTTTTTTTAATCTTTTTGTGTAATTTGGACAACTATATATTCACGATTATTTTCAATACGCGATATTAAGTTCCTTTAAAAAAGAAACACCTAAAGATCAAAACTCTTAACCCACAAATATTGAAGTCCCCTGCAGCTTTAGAGAACTTGAAAATAGCCAAGAAGACATTGATCAAATGGATAAAATTGAGACCCAAGAATTATAAGTCTTGGATTCTAATCTCTTTTTTTTGTCAACACGATAAATTCTATACTACAATTACTCTATACTAGGGAGGGGGGACCTAAAAAGGTCAATGAGAATTCGGTGAATCACTACCAGTCCAGACAGGTACCTATGTATCTGTTGGCGAAACATTTTCAGGAAAATCTGGATATTAGAATGTAGACCAAGAAATTTGATCACTTGACCTATATCCAAGTAGAGTTTTAAAGATCTCTCAAGTCTTAAAGCTCTCTAATCCCCCTATTCCATCCTTGCTTCTTAAAACCCACACTTCCCTTGCTTGGAAAAAAATTAAAAAAAAAAACTTGAAAATAGAACTCTTTGGCTTACTTTAGGTGCTTTAGTAAAAGATGATGAAGTTAATACAGCAAAGTCTGATCTTCAGAAAGAAAACCTTCTGCCTCAATTTTCTTGAACTCATGCTCAATCTGATCTCGGGATGAAAATCTCCAACCTCTGTTTCCTCCCAAGTCATGTTCAAGGTTCATTGCCAAGATAAGTATCTAAGCCAGTCAAGCTCAGAATGAGCAAAAAGTGACGGAAAGATCACTAGTGTGGCCAATCATAGTGTCTAAACTCTAGTATGATAAATTTAAGGTTTACATTCTCTGCATGTCCAATAAAGTGTGTTAAATTGTTTTTAACATTTTAATAGACCTCACCAAGGACGAAAAAACCGATTAAGTAAGAAAATGATGTTTATTCATTGTAAAAAGAGAAGAACTTGTACATGTATAATCAAACATCAAATATCCGATACTGATGACAACAGTAACAGTATCCAGGACCCTTTGGAAAATATGCCATATTCATCATTCTTCTAAGAGACGTCAGAAAGAAGGATCTAAAGTATCGAAAAGTAAAAGGGGGAGTACAAAAATGAAGGTTTTCGATTCCACCAAGACAATTGCTATGATGGATCAAACTGAACCCCATCCACCACCGCCAGGAGTAAAAATCTGAAGAATTTCGCCAGCATGAACCTGGACTGTATTTTTCCCTCCAAGAAATACCCTCTGTTTATCTTTTGTAACGAGGAAGTTTGCACCCCGAGCCCCATCTTTTCCTCCCTTCAAACCCCTAGGGGCGTGTACACGCCTTTCTGAAAGGATGCTCATGACAACAGGACGTCGAAATTCAATCTCCCTGACGAGACCATCACCTCCTCTATGAAATCCTGCACCACCGCTATTTTCTCTCAATCCAAACTGATGCAGAAAAACTGGATATCTTTGCTCAAAAATCTCCGGATCAGTCATGCGAGTATTGGTCATATGACACTGGACTCCACTGGTTCCATCCCAACTGGCGCCAGCTCCACTTCCACCTCCAATTGTCTCATAGTAGCCGAAAGTATCATCCCCAAAGGTTAAGTTGTTCATACAACCTTGAGAACAAGCACATGCCTGAAATGCAGTAAGTATAACATCAGTTACTCTTTGAGATGTTAGGACATTCCCACCCACAACCGCAGCTTTGTCACTTGGAGACAGAAATGAACCAGGAGGAATGTATATTTTCACAGGTGCCAAGCAGCCTTGATTAAGAGGAATATCAACATTCACCAAACAGCGTAGGCAGTAAATGACTGCTGCAGCAGTGACTGCTTCTGGTGCATTCCAATTACCACAAACTTCTGGGCTTGTCCCAGAAAAATCAAAAAACGCTTCACCTTTCTCACCATCAATAGTGAGTTTTAGGTGTATAACAGACCCATCATCCATGTAATCTTCCTCTTCAATGGTCACTGAATCTCCCTCCTTAGACTTGGTTGACTCGGAGACGACACTGGATGCAATAGACTTGAGCATTTCTCTCACTGCTTCCTCTGCATTATGCTGCACATAACTCATATAAGCCTGGACAGTCTCCAAGCCATACTGCTCAATGAGCTCCTTAATAAGGGATATTCCCCTTTGATTTGCAGCAACTTGAGCATGAAGATCTGATAGATTATCTTGAAGTCTTCGTGTTCCAGGTATGTTGTAAGCTGAACCATCAGTGCTTGGGAACTTGAGAAGTTTGTTGATTCCTTCTTCCTGGAAAATTCCCTTCTCTACAAGCTTAAATGCCTTTATTGCTGCTCCTTCTTCCCATATAGCCTTGGAAAAAGGAGGCATACTTCCAGGAGTTATACCTCCAATCTCAGCGTGATGCCCTCTGCTTGCCACAAAGAATACCAACTTCTCTTTGTCAAAAACAGGTGTGATAACAGTAATATCAGGTAGGTGGCTACCACCAGCAGAAGGATGGTTAGTAACCAGAACATCTCCTTCGTGCAAATCATTGCCCCAGTACTTCAACTGCCACCGGACACTGCTGGACATAGCTCCCAAATGGACAGGGACATGAGGGGCATTCGCAACAAGACCCCCGTCAGGACCAAATAGAGCACAGGAGAAATCTAGACGTTCCTTAATATTTGTTGAGATGGAAGTTCTCTGTAGTGTCCGTCCCATCTGTTCAGCTATCCCCATAAACCTGTTATTGAAGATTGACAGCTGCACAACATCTGCAACATTTCCGGATGCTTTATTCCCAGCTGAAGTTGATTCTATCTCAATTTTGATGTTGCCATACTTTGTAATCAGTGCCTTGCACTTGGGCTCCACAATCACAGTGCTATTGCCATTTATAATGATTGCTGGGCCAGGAATGACATGGCCACAGCCTAGCTCCTCAAGTTTGAACAAGGGTGTATCCTGCCAACCATCACCAAAATAAACCTTGTAGTAACCTCCAACTTGAGGGGTCCTCATGGCAGCATCCAGGGCCCGTGGCTTCAATATATTGGTGACTCCAATACCACGAACTCTTACATCACATATAAGGATATTTCTGTTTTGAAGTTTAAATCCATATTCTCGTTGGAATAACTTAACAAATTCAACAGCATAATCACCTCTTGATCCATCTTCATTAACAGGGCTCTTTACCATGATCGCAGTATCAGTCCCTTCATACCTTAAATTGAGATATTCTTCTGTTTTTATATTTCCCTCTCTAAATCCTTGCTCTTGCAATTTCTGTTTTACCTGCTTCAACAAGTTAGCTTCTCGGCTAGAGACCTCCAGCAGGGACTCAGGGCCATAAACAGCAGAATAGGGCTCCTGTGCCTCCTCTACAACATCTGCCAACCCCATCCCATATGCACTCAAAATCCCACAGAAACGGTGAATAAGCACTTCCTTCATACCCAATGATCTAGCAATTGCACACGCATGCTGGGGTCCAGCACCTCCAAAACAAGCAAGAGCATGGTTACTTGTCTCGTGGCCCTTCATCTCAGTCAATTGCCGTATTGGACGGCACATGGTTTCATTGGCAACCTTAACAAATCCCAGTGCAATCTCCTCCACTGTCATATCCTTTGCTGATGAATCCTGGCTCTTGCGGTACGAGTTAATTTGTTTTGCAAGTTTCTCAAATGCAGCTCTAGTTGCATTAATATCTAATGGCTGATCTTCATTTGGACCAAAAATTGATGGGAAATAATTGGGAATCACATACCCCAGAATAAGATTTGCATCTGTCACAGCTAACTCCCCACCTTTCCTGTAGCAAACAGGTCCTGGATGTGCACCCACAGATTCTGGTCCTACTCTGAAAGCTCCAAATTGGAACTTCAGTTTAGATCCCCCACCAGCAGCAACAGTGTTTATATCAAGCTGAGGTGCTTGGATTATTGCTCCAGCAATCTGTGTTTCGATGACTTGCTCATAATTACCAGCATATCGGCTTACATCGGTGGATGTACCACCCATATCAAAACCAATGAGCGGCTTATCTGTTTCAAGCCCATAAAGAGTTTGTGTGTAGCCAACTACACCACCTGCAGGACCTGACAAAAGTGCTTTGTGGCCTGAAAATCTACTTTCAGGTGCAAGTCCTCCATCTGATTGCATGAACAAAACATTCAACTTCCCCAGACCTTCATCAAATTTGGACATAAATCCTGATAAATACTCTTTAATAACAGGAGTAAGATAGGCATCCACACTGGCAGTGAGACCCCGAGGAACAGCTCGAACCATAGGAGTCAAAGCAGATGACAAGGAAACATGCCTGAAACCCAAACTCAAAGCCAGCCGCTCCACAAAAACTTCATGGTCAGGGTAAGTGTAAGAATGCATTAAAACAACAGCTAAGCAACTGATGCCTTTCTTCAACAAACTTTCAAGCAAAGGCCTTAGAGCTTCCTCATTTAGGGGCTTCGTAACCTTGACAAGCTCGCCTGAAATGCCTTTAATTATAGATGCAGAAGAATCTGGAGTTATTTTCTGATCGTCAGGCACAAGTTCAACTCTCTCATCAACTTCTATGACCTCTTCATAAAGATTTGAAGGTTTTGATACAGTGAGGTCAAAGATATTGGGACGGGCCTGGTTGCCAATCTGCAGCAGATCCCGAAAGCCCTGAGTGACACATAGCGCAATTCGTTCCCCTTTTCTCTCCAACAAAGCATTTGTTGCTACAGTTGTTCCCATTCTTATCCACTCTATCTTATCTGTGGGAACTTTTGAGCTTCGTGAAAGTTTTTCCCCAGTATATTCTTCCAGTATCCTCCTAATTCCTTCAACAGGAGCATCATCATAGTTAGATGGATCAACCGACAACAATTTCATAACTCGGCCTTCAGAGTGTCCAGGAATTTCTGCATAAACATCAGTGAATGTCCCACCTCTGTCAATGCAGAACCTAAGTTTCTCTCCGGCAACGCTTCCCATTGTCAAACGCTCAAAAGTAGGAATGTTCCAGCAACTACAACCAAAACCTACAACAATAACCAATAAAGATATGGTAATTGTTGCAGTCATACAAATCATTTGATTAAAGAATTCGTAGAAGTTTCATATTCTCCAACTCATCAAAGGTAATACTCTAATAATGGCAGGAAACCAGTTAAAGAAAGAAGAAAGATAAAATCACTGGATTCAAGTCCCAAACCAGTTAAAGAGACAAGAAATTGATTAGAAATGGTGCAGCATAGTTAAAAGCTTTACATTCACAACAACCAAAAGTAAGGGAAAGAATGAAGAAAATTACATCTCGAAAGCCCATTTCTAAAATGGTCTCTCCAATTATGGAAACAACCAAAGAAGAGATTAAAGATCATTCTCTCAGACCCAAAAAAAAAATAATAATTTACGGACCTATACTTTGCTATCATATTTTGGCAATGTTAAAGTATGACTGATGACAATGAGAAACCAGCAACTTGTAAGAACTTAAGGAAATCATGTCCATGATTAATTCTATATGATCGTACAAAATATAATGAGGGAAAAATCAAAATACACTTGCCCAATACTCTATGCTGGATCCATCTCACATAACCACTACTGAAACAGTTCAAATACAGTTAGCCAAGAAGCAAATAACACAAGAACCTATCCATTACTACAAGCGAAGAATGATACTAAAAAAAAGGACATTTGCTAGATCAACATCTACAATATATTGTTAAAATAATAGAATGTTAGATTAGGGGTTACTTTTCGTTGGGTCCAAAAGATTTTGAGCTTTGAGCCAATTTTAAAATGATCATACTCTGACAGTTCATTTTCACTTGCAGTTACAAATTTGATAAAATTACCAAAAACAGTTTATGCTAATATGACTCTTCAAAAATTGATCTACAATGACTATTGACTGTAGGACAAAATGTTGAAAGATGAGCTATCCCAACACTGTTACTCCTACAGGAATTCTTTTTTATCTTTTAAATAATTTGCATTCAACATAGACCCAAAAAAAGGCATGATTGTATTAATATTTGATGTTAAAGATCAAATTTTTGTCTAACAATGCAAAAAACCATTATATTGCAAACCTTTTAAAGTGGTGAATAAGTTTCTTTGCCAAACCATTAGACATCAAGCTAATAAGAAGACAAGAACCAATATGTCCTTTAATGATGTTGGAATAAGTGGGAAACTTGAATTGACACTGAATGGTGTAGTCTCATCACTAATGATAATTGAAAACAAAGAAAAAGCATTATAACTTGATAGACAAGGGAAGCATTTCAATGAATCATGCTCTACAAATATTTATAGAGAGGAAGAATAAGTCAATTCTTCAAAGAAAAGTAGGGGGAAAATCAAAATTGAGAAAGAAACATTCAGTACAGGGCTTAAAAGGTCCTTGCAGTATGTTTATTTGTTAAACGACTTGACCAGCACATTGGCCATCAACAAAATTCAAATGATCTAGATCCTAGAAAGAAACATATGATGCACCTCTAGCTCTTGGTTCACGATATGTTGCCCAGAGAAAACCTAGAAGACGGAGAATGTAAGAGGAATAAGGGTGCAATAAGACTGCACATGAGGACTAAGGAAATGAAATCTGTGGGTGTGGAGTCTGTGAGGACTCAGAAGTGATGCAGAAAGTAAGAAAGGGATTAAGGCAACCCAAGAAGCCAGAATTCGGTTATTCGAATTTTTTACATAACATAAGTTCTCAATTCCTTGATTACCAATACAAAACCCCATAAAAACAAAGAAAAATGTCCCCAACTACTAAAATTAAGACCGAAAGTGCCTACTAAATTACCAAAAGAAGCTTGAAGTCATTTGTATTTAAAATTTTCTCGTTTAACACATTCATCAAGTCCATTTGTAGATTAGCAGAACACAACCAATCAATTAAAAACAAGCAAATGAACATATATCAATAGAAGAAATTAAAACCAGATCAATGATTAACATTAACCGTGCTATTCTTCAAGGTAAGAACCATGTCACTGTCAACTGAGACATCTGTTGAAACAGTTCAGGACAGCTCCAATTGTCTAGGATGAACTTAAAACATCAAACAACTAGGATGAAAAGACAAAGAACATGAAATCAAGACATCACACGACTAGGATGAAACAAAAACCCAGGACATACTCAATAAGATTGCATTCTTAAACTTGGAACCAGAAATATTCATTAACGGTAGCTTTGCACTGAATACTGTAGAATAAGTGAATAGGTAGCAATTTTCTAATAAATTCATAAATTACACATATACCAATGTAAGGTCATCTTTCTAATTATCCAAACTGCTAAGTTCTCAATCTCTAATACAAGAAAATGCCAAAACGCCAACTCAACAAAAGCTGCAGAAACTCAGTCAAGCCCAAAATCCCAGAAGAAAAGAAAAGAAAGAAAACCCAGGAACAAATATAAAAACTTTTCATGAACACTGATAAGATGAACAAGAAGACAAGGATGACATTACAGTAATGGATTAGATAGCACACCTTTGAAGAGAGAACTGGAGATGTAGATATGGATATAGAAAAAGCAGGCTGCTGAAGGCTATTTATAGCGTTAGGATGAGATGGAAGGAGCTGAAAATATGATTAATTAATAGGCTGGATTTAGATAGTTGTACTCAATTTTGATAGGGATGGCTTTGCCTATGGGGATGAATTGTATGCAATTTTGTCAGCCATTGAATAGGAGTTGCAGGGATGGTTTGAGGGGAAAAATAATTCCAAGATTTCACAGGGTATGACAGCCGACGGCATTATGTAGGAGATAAATAAATTTTTTTCCGGTGGGGTCAAAGTCGATTAAATTATCCTCTTCGACAAAAAGGAAAATGCGGGGAGATTTTGAGGGAGTTTGGAGTGAAGACCATGAGTTGATTATATTTATGTGGTAATTAAGAGGGCTATTATCACTTTACCCCCTTAAGGTTGTGTGTCATTATTAATTTCCTTCATAACATTATTTTTTATAGTCATTTTATCCCCAAAATTAATAGTCAAATTTAACGGAGTTTATTAATTTCTGTGATAAAACATGTTTAATCTTTAAAATTATTATCAATTTACCCCCATAAACTATAACTTTATTATCAATTTACCCCCTAGAATTAATTATAGGCAATTTATCCCATCATTAAACCAACTTAACAAGTTAAAAAATTTCATAAAATAGTACCCTCTCTTTTGTATAATAAAAATAAGGGTTATTATCACTTTACTCCATTAAACTATATCACTACTATTGGTTTATCCCTTAATGTTATTGTTTAGTCAGTTTACCCCATAGATAAATCAACTCAGCATGTTAATAAAATTTTGGTTAAAAATACTCTTTTATTTTATAGCATTACTACATTGTTATTATCACTTTATCCCTTTAAATTATAGTGATATAATCGCTTTATTCTCTGACATTATTTTCTAGATATTTTACCCTATCGTTAATCTAAAAAGTATGTCCAAAATTTTTAAACATATTTACTTTTTTATATATAATTAAAAATAAAAAAGTTGGAATGATTATTTATCTTTTTTTCCACTGTAAGATTCCAAAAACATAAAAATAAAAGGATTTTCTCAAATTTCTTTTTTCACACTTATTAATACTAGGAAAAGAAAAAGAGATTGGATAGAAGGAGACAAAAATTAGATTTTACAAAGAAAGAAAATAAGGGAAAATCTAATATTATTATATTACTTTAATGTTCTCGAGATTATGATTGGAATTGAGTAGTAAACAAAAAAGTAAAAGTAATTTTAAGATAATAAAAATATTGAATTCATTCTTATTTGTATTAAAAAAGGAATTGAGCTCCCTCTCTCTCTCTCTCTCTCTTTCTCTCTCCCCCCTATTTTTCTTTTTTTTAATATTAATAAAATTGCCAAGAAGAAAGATATTAATGTTTTGACTTTTTTCTTGATAATAAAAAGGAGAAGAGTCACTCCAAATTTTTTATTGTTTCTATTATACAAAAAAGAGGGTAGTATTTTGTAAAGTTTTTTAACTTGCTAAATTGGTGCAACAAGTATAAATTTTTTAACTTGACCAATTGGGGCAACAAGTATAATTTTTTGAAAAGTTAGAAAATTCTGCAGAAAAATTGCAAAACAGAGAAAACACGGCTCAATACGCGACAAAAAGTCACATTTTCTAATGCCGTGTATTCCTTTCTGCAACATTTCAATAGAAAATGCGGTCTCTAACATGCGACCTTAGGTCTAAGCCTACATATTCATTCCTGCATTTCAAGCTTCTTTTAATAACAAAAAACACAGGTTTCTTTCATTCCCTTTCTTCTTCTTCTTCTCGTGTTTTCTCCCAACCAATACTCACACAATTCACAAACACTCAATTTTACTCCATTTCTTTGTTAAAAATCATCAACCCAACACCATTTATCCCTCATAGAGCCATTTTAATTAATTGAAATCCAAGAAAAACATCCAAAAATTCAGTTTTTAAGAGATTGAGAGTTAGGGTTCTTAGTTCTTAAAATTTTCAATTGGAGGTCAATTGAGGTGATTTTCATAAGGCTTTTGGCATAATCTTTTTCTTCAAACATCATTTTATGTGATTGAGATACCATGACAAGAGGAAAAGGACCTGTTATTCGTGAGCCTTCCTCCTCTAGCACCGAGAATAGTGAAGAAAGTGAAGAGATAGAGATGTGCGAGGAGATAGAAGAAAGTGAAGAAGAGAGATCTCTTTCGCCTCAACCTGTGACGAGGCGTCAACGAGGGAGTACATCTAGACGCTCCGAGGCCGATGTTTATGATAGTGTTAGGTTTTCAATTCAAAGGAATCAAGAGTGGCACGAAACTCATGCTAATTTGGAGTTTATATTTGAAAAACATGTTAGTTCGAAGATTGAGATGGTTTATCATATTTTTGAGACATTTACCCAATTTGATTGGGTGTCGATTCTCACTTTGCCAACTCATTACTACTCGGACTTGGTGCGTGAGTTTTATGCCAACATTATCAACAAGGCAAGTCACAGTAGAGAGTTGGTGGACTCTCGGGTGTGCAGTACTTGAATCTACTTGACTCGTGATCTCCTTGCGCGCATTTTGAGTTGTAATAATACTGGTCCAGTTGTTGATTTGAAGAAAGGGTTCGTCGCTTGCAATAAGAGATGGGATCCATCACACGCCATGTCTCGATTTGATCTCGAGTATCAACCTTATCGATACTCAAGGAAAGAGACATGGTTGCTAGCGTTTTTTATACTCACCATCGTCTCATTATCTATATGATAGCGCATAACATGATCCCAAAAAAGAGTGGTCACGGGGAGGTCCAAAAAAGTGATATCTACTTTTTGGACTATATGTTCTACAATCGGGAACCTACCTATGCTTGCATTCTGCTGCCAACATCATCATCAGTAACATAAGGTCGATGGCGAGACAGCGCACTACTTCTTTCAAGCTTGCATTTCCCCATCTCCTATCGTTAGTGTACAAGCGGGTGAGACTGAATTTGAATAGAGTTTTTCGAGTAGCTATTCGCCCCAGTACAGAGTTATTAGTTTCTTCACTTCATGGCATGGAAATTGCTATAGAGCATATTCCTTTGCTTACTCAGGAGCGGCGATAGAAAGCATGTCATGGCCAAAACAAAATTGGACCTTCACTGCTGCTCTATCTCCTCCACCACCTCAATCCAATTGGCAGAGATTTTTTAGTCGATTGGATACAATTGTATATCAACTGGGTTAATGGATATTCGCATGTGGCGCATTGAAGAGCATTTGGACATATCACCTCCTCAGGATGATAAAACCGCAGATGATTGAAGACGCACTGGCCTCTTGATGCCTTTTGCTTTTGCTTCCATGTTTCTTAGTAGTTTTCTTTTCATCTTTTCTTTGTAGAATATTTAATTTTCATTTATCATTTTGCACTTGAAATTTGTGACAGTTTTAATTGATTTTGGTCGTCGATGGTTCGTGACTCAAGGTTGAATTGGACCGTAGCCATTGAATTGGGGAGTAACTTGTTCTTATTTTCTTTATTTTCTTTCCCTACACATTGCGGACAATATGTATGTTAAGTGTAGGGAGAAGAATGTCTTAAATGTCTTAAATAAAGGTTACTTCTGCATTTAAATGTTTGGACATGTTATTGAAAAATTATTTTGTGATTTAAATTGTTGATTTTTGAGTATTACTAGTAGGGAGTTTTGTCCAATTTTAAGGAAACATTCTATCAAAATTTTTTCAAAATCTTGTCCATAATTCAAAATTTGTGCCAAAATTTTTTATAAGTCATTCATTTGAGTAGCCCACAAATGCATGAAAATTAAGTCCCTTTTGTTTCAATTTCTCCTATATTAGTGAGATGAAATAAGCAATTTGAAAAGTCAATATTCACTTGACTTGAAAGCAATTATTGTGTGATTACTACTATTGCATGTGAGAAAGTATATCTTGTAAAATAGAAAAAATTATGCCTACAATTTTGCATGATAAATAAAACTCTCGTCTTACTTGATTTTACATGTAATTGATTTAAATAGTTGCTAAAATGTTTTCTTCCTTGTATCTACATTATTGAGGGAATTGTTCAAAACAAAAAAAAAAAAACTCTAATAAATTCTTGTACTGAGTAATCAGGAGTTTTCATCTATAAATGTCAATTTTTCCGTAAAAAGGTATTTGAATTAAGGAGAAAGAAGTGAAGTGTTGAGTAACCGGGGATTTTCATCTAAAAATATCGATTTTCATTTAAAAAGACACTTTTACCCTTTTAAGAATGAATAAAAGAGAAATAAAGTGAATAGTTACCTCTTTAGGTTCGTAAAGTTAACATTTCATTTCAAAGGATGAAACTCTAAGGTAACTATGCTGGTTAGTTATTTGTAACACTAGATGAGATAGAGATATTGACTTTGTTAGATTGAATTTTGGGTATAATTATTTCTTTTTTGCATAATATGATGAGTATTGAGGGTGATATGAATGGTTGCTTAATGAAAGTTTGTCGAGTTGAGAGAGATTGATGTTCAAATTCACTTGATTTGTTTCACTTCTTAAATCATTGTTGAATCATTTTTCTTATTGTTTGAGAAGAAACAATGATTTAAGTGTGGAAAAATTTAATAAGTGTTTATTATGAGTGTTTCTAAGTAGTATTTTGTGTCTATTTTTTTGTACAAATTAGGATGTTTTAAGATGTAACTTACTCTCTAAGTTTCTAAATTTTGTGAGTTTCAATTGAGCAACTTAATGTGCAAAGTTGGCTAAAATTGCAGGAATTGAGGTGAATTATCAATGTTGGATCGAGATGGATTCAATTCAAACTCATTAGCGCTTGATTCAACGGTAATTTGGAAAGTAGAAGAGCATCAAATACAAGTATTATTGGTGAACTACATGGGCAAACACTTGAACATGCAGGAAGTTTTGATCAATTGGTGCAGAAAAGAAGCAAGAAAACGTACCAGAAGCCAATACACGACCTCAAATACGTGGGCTTAGGTCGCGTATAGCAGGATCGCGTATTGTGCCTTATTTTTATGCAACTTGTTCTATTTTCATACTGCTTTTCAACTCAATTTTACTTTAGAATTTCGACTGCACATGCTCAAGATTCTTTAGGGAAGAAAAGAAAAGCTCTATGTCATATCATTTTTCACTTTTTGACTCTCTTAACATTATATATGTAAGAATCATTGAAGAGAGAGGGAGTTCTTGGAAGTTTTTGCTAGTTCTTGGTAGAAATTAGTTGTAGTTTTTTCTTCTTCTCCCTAACTGGAAACTTGTAAGAAAAATTTGGAGAATTCATTGTATCACTTATTTTGTTGAAGAAATAGAATATTGGGATCTTGTTCATCACCTTGGCTAAGCTTTCTCCATCTTTCTCTTTACTTGTGATTCATTATATTTGCATGCAATGAAGTTATGCTCTTTATTGTCTTATATCACATGAGTAGCTAACTTTCTAGATCTAGGGAGTAAACGAAACTTATGGCTACTTGATATGAGTTGAATATGATTTAGACTTGTTATCTCTTTTATTAAGTTGTCCATTTATTCATGCTTATTACTTGTTATTGCTTAATCACCAATAACAAGTTCTTAGTTGTTATTATTTAATGAAAATTGGTAATAATGATGGAACAACATAAATGGAGTTTAATAAGTAGACTCATGAGAATAGAAGTACACTTAAGGGGATTAGTTTTGTGTTTCATGATGAACAAAAGAGTAGATCTAGTTGTTCACTATGAGAATAGGAAAAACTAGACTAATCTACATCACTACATCATGAGAGTGAGTTTTGGTAAATTTGAAAATGAATCTCTAATTAAACAAAAGTAGTAATAAGAGGTAAATCTATTCACTTGCATCTTTTGTATCATAAGTGGACTCTATTTCCCTAGACTCAAGTATTTAGTGACATTTGCCCATAGTTATCTTGCAGGTTATTTAGTTAAACTAGTTAACTAGCAAGTATTATTATTTCTATTGTTTTTATTTGATAGATAGTCTAAATAATAGAGCATGTAAAGGACTTAGTACTTGTAATAGAATTCCTGATGGGATTAACCCGATACATGCTCTAAACTACTATTTGATTTGTATATTTACAATCAAACGGGTATATTATGAATTTAACTTGCACTTAAATTGAGAACCCATCACATAGTTCGAATTCGTATTCATATTTATATTCATAAGGTTGGACCAAGTCTTACCGAGGACAGTTATGATTACAAATGAGATTTGTTCATATCGTTTACCAATGCTTATTTCATAAACATTATACCTACATAGTTCAAATTTTTACTCTTCAAATACCATTGAAATAAAGCCACATATGATCCGATTTTCACATAGAAAAATCGCATTTAAACTTCATGAAACGTTGCTTTTCAACACAAAGGCAGTGAGATCACTCACTTCAACTTCACAACAATATCTTTTCCTCGATCCTTTTTTTTTTCAACTTTCAACCTGAGGCTAAATTATCTAATTAATACATAAGAGATTATTCTAAACTTTATTAAATCTTTATAGGTTCACTTGAGTCCTATTGACTTTGTCATTGGTTTCTTATAACACTACAAGTTCAAAACAGATTTCCAGAGTGAGCTCACTTTAGAAAAACAACTATATCTCACAATCCAGTAATCAAATTAGAAAAGAAAAGACACTATTAGAAACTACACTCAGATTTGAAAATCGAAAATATTTATTTTCAAAATCTGACTTGATCCTCAAACAGTAATTGTCACAGGTTGATCTTTTATCCAAATTTGTAGTTACTCACACAATGATTAACAACTTGTGAATTTTTTACTGCATAGACTACTTTATTTCTGGTTTCAAACATGCTAAGTTTCACCACAAAAAAACAAGGATCCCTATCAAGAATTATGATTCTTCAAACATCCCAAATCAACCTTCATAGATGAATTTCCAGATTTACAAAAAAATGTAATATTTTTAAAGAAACAAATGTTAAACTCATTAAGAAATTCACAAAGCCTCCAGATTTATAGTACAGTCATGATACCTTCAAATCATGGTTTTTATTCTAAAAAATTACTTCAAAAATCATGACTTTACAACAAAAATTTTGACTACCTGAATCAACAAGGTTTTGATAGATTAGGAAACTAATTTCTTTAATTCAAGAACTAGATTTGTAACATTTGTAAAATCATAGCATGTTCATAATTTGACTCAAAAATAACTTTTAAACATTCTTGTGGAAGTCTCTTGGACGAAAAATTTATCCAAATTCTTTTCTTGACAAAAATTCATTTAATATCCTATTCTATCAAATAGGACTTGGGACAAAAACAAAATCCCAAAACTAGGGTTAAACATTTAATTTTATACATGAAATTTTATAGACAAATTAACATTAGACACATAGCCCTAACAACCTGAAAATTTTCACTCAATAAAAAGATGCCTAGTATCTGAAACAAATTTCAGAAATACGCCTAAAGAACTAGAAACCCTAATTCCGATTTCTTGATTTTCTTTCATACAGAACTTCACTTGTTTCAAGTGTTCTTGATCTTTAAATGATTCAAAAAAGATACTTGTACCAGGTCTTATCGTTTGAGATCTAAACTTTAACCTAGACAATCTCAACAAATTTGAAATTCTTGAATTTCTAAGAAGGCTAGAAAATACCTCAGCTAAGGTTAACTCTTTTCATTTTCTTGGTCACATTGCATCTATCTCGTCTCACCAGCCTTGTCCGAGACTGTACTCTTCCTTATTAGAATTTTCTGATTTCAAAGTGAACGCATGCTCTCAAGTTTCAAGCTTTAGGGCTAGGGGTATTCATAGCTAACAATAGCTGCACACAACTTCCAAATCCTTCTTCAAAAGTAATTTCCTTTTCCTTCCCTTATTCCACTTACTAGGCGACCTAAGTCCCCTTGTTCTTTTTTCCTTTTTCCTAATCAAGCTCCCTTGACTAAATTTCCTTTTCCTCACCAACTGAAATTCCATTTTTTTTTTTTAAGAATCAGTCGTCTAAAATCCATAACCAACATGGACTTCCATTTTTCCCTTCATCTGGAAACATCATTTCCTAATTGTTTTAAAACACTAGCTAAAATATTTGATACAAAAATAATTCTTTTCTACCTAAGAAAATCATTTGCATGTTAAATAAAAAATATTTTTAGATAAGCATAGAAATATTTTGACCGGGAAAAATCAAATTTCACCGCCTTGTAAATAATATTTTTCTCAAATGTTTATATTTTGAAAGCATATTTTTGCACACTAATTACTCAGAAACATACAAATTATCTTTAAAACACATTTTCCTTTAATAAGCAATTAAAACACAAGATTTTCAAAGAAAACTTTGATTATATTTTAGTAAAGCCTTTTATTATTTTACTTGACAAAATGCAGTCTTGTAGTTATTTACTTGAACTTATAGTCATGGGAATCATTGACCATTCTTATTCTTATTACTCAAACAAAAAAATTCTCACTAATTGTCTAAGAAAAGTACGGATAATTACCTATAGTGTTACTTTAGTTTCTCTTAATAGCATTTTTTAAGTTCTAAAAGGCATCAGTGTCCCCTACACTCCGTCGAAGTGCCACTAATTACATTACATAAAAATGCCAGTAAAGTATGAGTTAATTGGCATTCCTAAACATCAGCAAATGACTATTCTCTTGATGTACACATCTTAATCTCTACAACATATAAACACATACTTTCTCTCCAAAGGCGCATTTATTAGTATACAAATTTATTAGAATTAAAAACTAATATTTAAAAATTAATTTAATATAATAATAGAACATGTTGTTGACATATAACTTCATGCTAATTAAAAGGATGCCTGCATGATGGTCATATGCTTCGTGTTACCTGTGACACGGAAAGGGAGTCTGATCGACATTATGTACTGTCTTATTTCCATCAATTGAAATAAAAAAGTTTTTTTTTTTAAAAAAAAAAAGTATTGTTATTCAGTACTCAAATTCAACTTATTATTGAGCGAATATGACTTTATAATTCTAGCAAACAAATATTTCAGCGGTAATATTTCAATTTTAGATTTGCTATTTTGCACTTTTCAGTTTTACTTACCAAGGTCTTTTACTATATCAGAAAACAGCATAAACAAGACTCATTTATTTTATTTTCTGCGAAGAAAGAGGTGGGTGGGGAAGCACTATTGGTAATTTTTTCTTCTGATCCTAATAAGAATGTTAATGGGTCAAGTCTTATTGAAATTCAATTTACATCCTTTGTATTAGTATGGACTATAGATTCAAATCCTACCCAAACCAGACTCTGCATAGGTCTTAGTTAGATTTGATTTACTATAATCTGTGTCAAGATCCTAATCTAGAATAGACTCTGCCATAACCCATAATCTATGTGTATACACAATTTCACAAGCACGTAAACCACCCATCAAGAATTAATTCAAAAACTCTACTGTATCAGCGTCCTATGTCAGTTTATTGTTTAAAGAGTATTCCAATCTAAAGAACTTTGAAACATCTAACATTTTTTTCTGGTATAAATGACATTCAATTATTATTCTTAATTAGCATAGTGATAATTTTGTTGGAGTCAAATGACAATTGTTTACAACGATTTCTATACTAGGGGGAAACTGACAGATCCAACTAAGTTATTGGAACCCTAAAGTGGACTAAACCGCCTCTGGACAGACGGATACAAGTGCATAGATCACTCTGTTAGCATCTTTGAATTCATCTATTACTATTATTTTCGAGCAGCTCCTGGTCGGAATGGGAATGAGCTTGCTTCACATTGTCCCCCTAAAAAAGCAACCCTATAGGACTCTTTGCATTCTTTCTATTCCACTATTTTTAAGGCTATTTTCATATAACTTTTACATTTCTAATTTGTAATTACACACCATAAAAAAGATTATTGGATACCCATTAGATATCTATAACCATTACAATCTGGGCTTGGGTCTTTTTATATAAAAAAAAAAAAAAAAAACTTGTTAAGGTGCCAATTTGAGTCTAAATTAGTCTAGTGTGGGTGAACTTAAATTTAATGCTTCTAGCCTTAATCTTACCAAGTCATTTTCAAGCTGGCTGACTGCCACTCCACCTGATTGTGTTTTGGAAAAGCGTTTAACATTAATCTAGGTATTCCCAAGACCCAACTTAGTCCATAGAGATATTAGTCTCTCGATCGACTCTCAAATCCTTCCCTTTCCCGCTTCTCCCTTGTAAGATTTGGAGTCTTTCTACTGACCAACAATAAAAAATTAAAATTAAAATACTCTACGTTCGACACTCAAAAATTTCTTTCCTCCCAATACCTAGTTGGTTGTGTTTTAGGATTAGCGTAAGAACAAATCAGTATTGTTGTCCTTGCTGTAGGAAAGAAATGTACTGAACCAACTTTTCTAACGATGATTTCTCTAACCAATGATTAACATATTCTTTTTAGACACACTCATATTCATGAACAGTTTTGGGTACATTCTCACAAAATACTGACACTCACAGCCGCACTAGACTAATCCACTGGTTAGACAGAACCTAGTAACAAAAGATATTAGATATCAAAGGTAGACGCAAACCAGTCTTATTCAAGTGGAGTGAAATTTCTATATCATGGATGCTCACCTTATAATAGAAAAAACCAATTATGACCAAAAAAAAATAATAATAATAAATTAATAGCTTAAACTACACTAGCATCCAACTCAATTGAGCTAAGTATATGGTCTTTCTTGCCTAATGCGTGTCAAGCCATCCCACAAGTACTAGAAAAGCACGCAGCACCGCTAGAGTTAGATCATTTCAATCTTCAAAATTAATAACAAATCCTACATATACGATAGTCAATTAATTTTCCTCTCTGTTCAGCCTTGGTACACTGCTAGAAATCGAAAATCCAGTTTGGATTGCTTTTTTTTTTTTTTGAAATTTTTATAGAAAATATATTGTAGTGATTTGGTGTACAGGAAGTAAAAAAGATGATTCAAAAATGTGTCAAGGTGTATTCCCAACATTTTTTCCTAAACTAGCAATTCAAACATCACCTAAAAAATTTTCCTCCAAAATGGAACTTCTTTTCCACCTTTTTACATTTCAAGAGGGAATGAAATGCTTTCATTTTATAAATCACTCATTAACATCAAGACTTGTTCTTTTTCTTCTTTTTTTTTTATCCTCTCACCCTCTCTGATACCCTTCCATCTCCCAACTATTAAGCATATGATTCGAATCTTGAATCTAGCAGTACTGAAAAAGATTCTAAAAGTCCTTCCCTGACCATTGGGCTAATCCCAATAGTTAACATCAAGACTTGTTTAAAATGTGGATTTAGAATGGAATGCTACGAATTATCACTTCCAAGAGAAGTTGCTCTCTTTTTATCTCTCTTGGGACAATAAATGTACAAAAGTTAAAGTTTATTCCCAGTTCATATTATTTAAGTGTAACATCAATAGATCAAGAGCCTCAAAAACTGAATTTTGTCTAGTTCAAACTGGTTAGTGTAATTCTTATATTTTTTTTTGTGTAAATTCATAAAATTTGGGTGTAAACTAGAATTTATTAACTCACACAACAAAGTTGGCTTTTCTATCAAAACTATACGAGTTTATACTAAATGTAACAAAAGTTACACCAACCAGTTTAAACTAAACAGATTTCAACCTGTGAGGCCTCTGATCCTCCACGAACAAAGAAACACAAGTAGTTGTGCTATTACCTTATATAACATGGTACAATATAATGAGAGAAGCAAGTACCTCAAGATCTCACTTAGAATGTGTCATTCATAGAGTCAGATCCAGAGTACTTGCCCCGCATGCATTCTCAGTACTAGTATCATCTATCAACCTTCTAATCTTGGAGGAAGATGGTGAGCACAGCGACAATGATAAATGGCCATCATCATCCTCCAAACCTTCATGGTAGCCATCCCTAACTGGCCCTAAGCCAAGGGATAGATTCAAGTGGACATTGCAATTCGATGCCTTCCTCTTCACTCCTGCTCGCTTTTCGAGAATCATACCTTCCTCCACGCCCAGAATTTTACTTCTGCCTGAACTGAAGTACACAGTTTTCGATTGCACCTGCTTTGAGGATTTTAACCGATCTTGCTGGTATTCTTGCTGGTCATGAAATGATTGCATTGTGGATTGTAATTCATCAGTGTGCCAAGATGATAGCTGATTTGAGTTCAGGATCCTGGAATAAACTTCACTGCTCCTTGAGCCAATGTTCCTTCCGGTCCATATATCATAAAATCCTGGCCTAATCTTGTTAATCATGTTCTGTCTCATTGTAGAGATTTGCATTAAAGTCGCAAGACGATCCCAAGTTGCTTCTCCATATCTTAAGTTTAATAAATACGCATTCAGAAGTGAGATTAGATGCCACAACCCAAAACTACTATCCTACCCCCGAGCCTGACTGTATAATGTATATTTTCACATACTACGAGATGTTGTATGGTATTTGAAAGACTTCTTCTTTTTTTTTATTAATACATATATGTTCACTGAAAATTTTGCATACCTGAAGGTGGACTTGTGGTTATGATGAAAGCCTGGAAACATGGGAATTTGGCTCAGGTTGAAAATATTTGGATCCACACCTTCAAAAACCTGCCTATGATCTGTTATCCCTGTATCCAGAAAAGGATTTCTTGGATTTATAAGATGCCTTCTGAACTAATACTGTTTTACCAGTGATACAAAAACCTTTAAAACGGCCTAAAGCTAAAAGACGGTGAGGGAGAGCCAGAAACATCATACCTTGACTGGGGTCATCAATCTTCTTGCTCCTATACATCTATCAGACACAACCAAAAGAACAGTATATAAAAAATACCACAAGGAGAATATATAGTCAGTCAATGCCATTTGATCTGTAAAAAATACACTGACTCAAAGAGAACCTTGAAAATTACCTGCAAATGACTCTTCACATGAGTAATGTTTAGCCCTTTTGTGTTCATCAATTGAAGAACTGACTTTGGTGTTGCCCCTGCACCAAAACAAAACACTAACTCAATATCGTTTATCAGATTTCAAGGCTATAATTACTTTACAAGTCCATGAATGAGAGCTTACTTTCTTGTCCACCAAGTCTCTCAACTGCATGAAGGAAGCGAAGATGAAGATCAGGTGTCCAACGGAGTCTAGGCATCTTGGATCGGACATAAGGCCTTACAGGGGGCTTGTTGATCTCATTCTCTTCAACAGTACTGCTGTTGCTTGAGGTTCCTCCATCTTTCTGCTTATGATCATCATCAATCTTCCCTTCATCCTCGTTCTCGTCCTCATCAGCCTCAGTTTCCCCAGAAGAAGGGCATGTCTTGGAGCATTCAGCATCCCCACTTCCCTCCATCTATCTTATGGTATATTTCCTGTGGCCTTTTGCTTTTGCCTTTTTCTATATCAGGTTTTGGATTTATGGATCATTTTTACAAAGGAAAGCATTAAGACTGATCAAATCTGGACAGTTCTCATAGAAAATGAGAGCTAAAAAGACTTAATTACTTAACATGGGTTTTCCACATAACTGGGCTTCAAGAAATGTGATCACTTACAGTACCTACATGACTACGTCAACAAATGGGAAATGGAGCCCTAGACCTTGACAAAGAATAGGGAAGACCTCTCTCTCTCTCTCCGGTGTATATAATTACTTATGTGATGATGAAACATGATTTGCAATTAACCAATATAAGTTCACATATACCAATCAAATCTCCTATGTGTTGTCCAGTTTCTGTAGAATTAATTTCATGGCTTACAAAACAAATGCTCACTTATTAAAAAAAAAAAAAACCAACGCTCACTTAGATTTGAATTTTGAGGGTTAAAAATAAATAAAGATAAGTGATAGTTAGAGGGGCAAATTTGGATGTAGAATTACACCAAAAAAAATAAAAAGGATGCAGAATGCAAATGTATACAAGTTTTCTTTTCTTTTGGATGTAATCCATGTACATATGAAGATTGCAGAAAACTTTGGACCAGTTCAAACTTCATTCAGATACAAAACTTTCACTAATTTCAACGACACAGTATGCAAAGGCCAATAAATTTCGCTGCATTGTTCTGATCATTAATGAGTCCAGGAAAGTTCAAAGTAGACTTTTGGCTCTTTTTGTCCCTTTCATTTGAGGAAACAAGTCTTGGGACCATCAATCTATTTATATATTTGCTCAATGATTTTATCAATTTCTGTACGTTTACCAATGCCGGGAGAGATTTCTCTCTCCCCCCTTTTCTTTTTTCTTTTTGTTTTTGGTTAATATACCAAGAGATTATATGCGTTAAACAACTTAGGTAAGTGCTTCAAGTGGCTTTCTTCAAAATTCCCTGGTCTTTCACATTTCACATTGGCAAGGATTTCAACCGAAAAAAAAAATGAAGAAGAAAGAAAGAGAAGGACCCAAATAGTCCTTCAATTTTTTTGCTGAACCACTTTTAATCCTCGCGCGTGTATATATATATATATATATATTTGATAAGTGGAAGGTCTTGAACCCTAATCCTCCAACTTTAATTTGGGACAATGTTGTTTTTTAAAATTTTATTATTGAGCTAATTTGGTTCCTCCACTTTAATTTGGTATGGTGTCGTCTCTTAACTTATATTATAGGGACAATTTAAGTCTCTAACTTTTTTAAACCTCAGTTTAAGAAGGAGTAAAATCATCAATTCATATTTTTGACCGTAGACAATAAAAATAGACCAAAACTCTGCAATTCTGGGAAGGGGGAAAATGCTCTCAAGGAAAGATTTTTGCCCAACTCAACTACTTATAATAAACAAGATGATTGCTGCAGATTCTCGAGATGCAGTTGGGCCCTCTCCTACTAGAATTTGTATGAAAATACAGTATTAGTGTATAAAGATGCCGTTTAACCCAAAAAAAAAAAAAAAGAAAATTTTGAGCTGGGTTATTCTTTTATTGAAAGCATTTTTCTTCTTCTCTGATCTGTATTTTTTCTAAGTTTTGGTTTATGTTTCTTTGATATTCATCAATTTTAAGATTTGGATTAACCACTGGAGTTAGCTTAATGGAGAGAGGAGAACTATTAGAGTTTTTCTCACTATCGTCGCGTTTAAATTTCGAATTCTGTGTTTGATAATTGAGAGTGAAAATGTGTGGAATAGGATGGGAGTGTATAAAAAAAATGTTAAGACATGAATCAGCAGCCATTGAACTGGTCATTAAAGAATTGAAGGACAAGTTGGTCGATAATGAAAATTAAGGGAAGACATCGTCTCAGATTGAAGTGAAGGCACCAAGTTGGCCTAATAATAAAAGTTAAAAGACAGCCTTGTCACAAATTAAAATCGAATGATAAAAAGCAATTTATTATTAAACAAAAAGAGGAGAGAGAGAGAGAGAGATGACTATTTAGATCATTTCTCGAAAGAAAACGGTGCGTGTTTAATAATTTCAAGATATAAACAATGTATATATTATTACCGTTAAATTTATAATACATGGTATAAAAATTAAATTTTAAAATTAAATTTTATATAATTATCATTCATTTAATGCTAATAATATATACAAACACTGATTCATTTCAATTTAGTCATTTTTTCTTTATTTTGTTTTGTCGGCTTTGGGTATTCTTTATTGTGGCTGCTGTTTCGTCGGCAATCGCGGGTTTACACCAACAACCAGCCCATGGATAGTGACTGCAGTATGTACGCTAATAAAATATATTCTATCTCCAGCCTCTAGCGTCCAAAACACGTAAAAATCATAAAATCCCAATAGCCGTCGAACAGGTGCTAAGGAGTCAACATAAAGCTAACTTCTTGTCGTCTAATAACTCTAAACAAGGCTCTGACAGATTTAGGGGGTTTTGCCACGGGAATCTTATGATTCGCAGACTAAAAAATTATTTCTTGCACCAAAATGACATTAGTTAATTAGTGACTGGACTAAAGTTTCAAGACTCTATAATTAGTTTTTGTAAAAAATATACTGCGATGTTTTGATGTATATGAGGTAAAAGGTGATTAATAAATGTGTTCACCAGAAACGTAAATTTTTTTTTTTTAAAAAAAAAAAAGTTATCCAAATGAGGTTTAAATCCCTAAAAATTTTTTGAAACGATACATTCTAGAACTTGTTGATTGATCTAATGAGGGTCGACCCTCAGGAGCAACTATCTTGACTCTTTGGAATAATTTTATAAACCTCTCTCAACGTATCCGACTATTTTACTAGTCTCTCCCTAGATTTCATAAATTTTATTGACCTCTCATATTAGGAATTTGGGGCCCATTGCTTACTTTAATTAGTCATGACACAAATACTCTATTAGCCTCACAACTTTCCGGATATTATGCAATTATACTGGCATAATCAGCTAAATCATACTTAAATTTAACCTATTTATAAAACACTAAATTATTGAATTTTTCTACTTGGGGTTACTATACTTGCTCTTCCGTTTAAATGTTGTTCTTCCATTTAATTGTTGATTATATTCCTCCTTGTTGAAATTCACCTTTATATCAATAGCGCCTTCATACCATTCAAAGAATTTGCATTTTGAACAACAAAAATGCAATAAAATTTCCTTTCAAGTTCTATGTTCTTGCTGTTATATGCAGTCTCATGTAAATAGCAATTGCAAAGAAACGTTATAATGCTGTTGCTAACTTTTGATTACTATCTTACAATTTCATTAAATTGTACTTACACTTCTTTAAGTTTTAGTTTGAAAAAAATATTTATTCACTTTTCATGCTAGATTAACTAATGTAGTAGGCAAGGGGCATTTATAGAATCATATTATCTTCTGTCTCTTGGTATCATTTTTTTATTATTGGTAGGACTAACATGTTACAAGATAATCAATTTTAGAGGAGATTAGTGAAATTTATGAAACCTGGAGGGAGGCTACTGAAATATCCCTAAATCTTTTTGGATTAATCTGATTGTCTGAGTCCAGTAGTAACGAAAATTTATGGTATAATAATTTGACAAAGTAAAAAAACAGTAAAAACTGATGCTTGTCATGAAAGATTCACTAGAGAAGTGTGAAGCCAACCCCCGCAAGACAAGTTTTGTCTCTGGAGAACATTGACCAAGATAACATATGGATTCCTGGGAATGCGTGTGCCTATTAATGCGGGGATCTAGCGTCATTTGAGAATTGAGGATGAGGATGTCTGTCATCGGCTTTTTTTTTTTTTTTTTTTTTAGGGATCTGTCATTGGTTTCAAAAAAAAAAAAAGAGAGAGGATGTCTGTCATTTACTCTCTAATACTCCGGAGAGGCAAAACTTTGGCAACAAACACACTTTATTATATATATATTCAATTTTAAAAAGGATTCAGAAACCTCTCTCATGATATGAGTAACATCTCTTAGGTTTTCAAAATCTCACTTCCTTTCCTTGAATTGACATTTTTGTAACATTTTAGTCCCTTTGGAGGAAATGCAAGAAAGATAAAATTTTTATTCCAATACTACCCTTATGTTATCCTACTTATGAGGCTTACAACAACAATAAAAAATAAAATAAGGTTAAAAAGTAAAAACATGAAAATATGAGCGAGTATAAATGCAATAACAAGTAATTTTGTAGATATACAATAACTATTATCTAGTATAACAAATGGCATTTTAACAAAAAAAAAGGATATTCCTAGATATATATTTGGTCATTAGATCTTTTTTTGATTAATTTTTTAAATTTTGACTTATTTATTTAATTATTTTTATAAGTAGGATTTATATTACAAACCATGCATATTAAGAGATTATTTTAATTTTCAATGCAACTTAAATTACATCATGTATTAAAACATTCTTCTTGAAAAAATTTCTTGACTTCCTTATAACTGATCAACAAATATTCTCAAGGTGTTAATCACTTACCAAAATCCTTCTAATTGGTTAACTTTAATTAGATTTTAATTTATCCATGTCTTTTGCTGTCCCATCACCACCTGGATACAGAGAAATATGGACCAATATTGGATTGTAATATTACCTTATTTTTATTACTATATTATATATGCTTATTGTTTGAACGAATATTAATCCAATAGAAAATTTTAAGGATAGGGACCAAATTTGACTAATATGAATTTGTAAGGGATGAAAAAATACACTTTTAAAAGTGAGGAACAAAAAAATTATTTTATAAAATGTGAGGGACGTTTTAAATGATTTTTCCTAAACTAAATATAAACATTTTTTAGAAATAAAAGAGAGAATCTCATAAAAAAAAAAGACAATAATGTTATTGCACTCACTTTTTTTATGCATTTTAGCTTTGACTACTTTTCATAGGGGTAAAATATACATTTTTAAGATTAAAAGTGGTAAAATGCAACTAACTCTAAAGTTGACGGGGGCAAAATATGATTAATGCTTTCAATATCATAGGCATGCTACTATTTACGCATGCAGTAACATACATGACTAGTAGGGCATGCATGACGTATGGTGCTACGCAAATTGTTTTTATCTAGTTGTTTTTTAAAACTTTTGTTATTGAATCCTTATGTTTTAGGTATCTTGGCCCTCGATTTCTTTTTTCGGATTTTTCTAATGGGTGTCAGTACTCGTTAATATATCTAAAATTTACATAACCTAGTATGTATATACACATGTTAACAATTATTATCCTCTCTTACATTTATATACTTGCTTATTTAATCTTATCTACCCTTCATTATATTTATTTACTTTTCCTAATTAATTTTACATTTCAAAAATATGACATTTGAAATATATATAGACGCAATTCTCATTGTCTTAAACAAGGGCCCTCTCAATTCTCCTTACCATAATGTTGGCTTAACTGCTAACTCATCTCATCTTGTGGTTTCCATCTCTTATTCATGGCATTTTTTTTATTTTTTAAATTTCTCTTTTAATTACTTCTTTTCTTTTCATTTTTATTTTTTGGAAATAGCAGCTTCTGTTTAGTTGTTTCAATACTTCAATCTACCATCAGTTATGCATGTGCTCAAAATTTAATGATCATTTATTAACAGACTTTTGGTACTTTTTTTTACATTTTGTTGTTTTAAAAATCAAAGCTGATACTTTTTACCATTAAAAAAAAATCTGAAATGCTTTTACTTTCATAGCAGATCATACAAAATTATCATTGATTATTTTCCTCGCAAACTCAATAGTGCAAAATATTTGTATTGAGGAAATGAGATAATGAAACTGTAATTTAAAGTAAAAATTTACATTTTTTCTTGAACTGCATTCAAAACATGGAACATAATTTGTAAGAAAATTATTTTTTAAGTTAACTTTTTTGTAACAAAAGAGATATTTGCCATCTTAATTATATAAACCATAATAGTATGGTGCTAAAAGTTTAGTAGAGAAAATAAATCTTAAATTAATGATTCAAATATATGTTATATGGATATCATAATAAAAAAGTATTCATTCCTCTATCTTATTTTTCTTATACCAAAAAAAAAAAGGGGAAACTAGCTGTGGATGACTTTCTGTTGCCAGACATTCTAGCATAACCACATTTCCAAGTTGAATTAAAAACTTTTAAGTAGCTTAGTCATAAATGTTAATATTTATGAAAATTTTTCTAGAAATTTTACATGGCAGGTAAATGCAAAATTAAAAATATATAGAAGCACTAAAAGTGACATTTTTCATAGGCAAAACCTAGGTGGACGATGGCTTGATCAAATTTTGTCCAAAATTTGAAGGGCAACTAAAGAAAGACATTGGAAGAAAACTCTCAAAATCCAATAGGTCTTAAAATGGATTTTTCAGACTTGGGAAAGGATTGAAATGCTTAAAAATTAAATTTATAAAAAATTGCATTAGAATTTGAATATATATTTATATCTCAGTAGTGGTCTACTTTTTCCCCTTTGAAACCTTTGGGACATCTTTTATTTTCATACTCCACCAGGTAGTATCAAAATTAACAAGCAATTTTTATTCCATTGACTAACCTATGACATGTATATCTCACTTATGTTCAACTTCTCCAAAACTACTCACTTTGGACGTGTACAAAATATTTAAGTAGCACCAATACCACATAACAAACACTTTATAATTAGAAATTTATTGTGCTTTGCCGAGTGAATTAAGAAAAAAATTGTGCTTCTATTTCTCATTTAAAAGTAAATTAAGAAAAAATTGTGCTTTATCAGGTGAATTAATTTATAAGAACTTAAAGCTGCACTCCCAACTACGAGTTCATTCCAAAAGTTGTATGGAAGACATAAATAAATCTCTACAAAAGATTCTTGATTTTGCATCTTCTCAACCGATTTTCTGGATCTTCTTTTCCAAATGTGTATGCACTTCGTCCACCACTTCCACAAACCTGTTTGTCAAAGTAGCAACTATATTTACTTTTCATTTGAGTTAAAAATGATTGAATGTAATAAGATTGTTCAAGGAAGAAGACAAACTCAAAACAAATGAGTCACAACCACATAAACTATCCAAAATTAATCTAAGAAAAGCTAATCTTCATACCTAAAATAGGTTCAGTATCAATTCTCTTTGTTATTATGAGTTGATTGCTTTGGGGAGTAACTATCCTGCTCAATAAATAAAACCAAAATCATTATGTCAATTTCCATTTACAGTGTGGTCAATTTAAGTGAACTCGAGTGACTATCAAATTGAATATCTTATAATTTACTAACTAGTAAAGAAACAAGGGATAATTTCAGAAACCTCCCCTGAGGTTTCTAATAATTTCACTAGCCTCCCCCAAAAGTTTGTAAAATTACACAAACCCCCCCTGAAGTTAAGGTTTTGATAACAAAATTAGTCCAATTAGAAAAAGTAACATTAAAAAATACTTTATAGAGAGAAATGAAACTTTGATTCCATTAATACCCCTTATGCATGTATATAAGTTGTATTAGTAAAAGAATAAAAATAATTAAAAATTAGAAATAATTAATCATACATTTCATCACTCAAAAAGGTCATATTTAATAAATTAGATAATATAAATAAGTAACAAAACTGCACTAATGATTATAAGATTCAACAAAACAGACTAGCTATCTTTTTGGACGTGATGCTTGCTATGATTCTTATGATTTTGAACAGAATTTTTTTTTGAATTTTACCTTTCTTTTCCCTCCATTCTTTTTTACTAATATCTAATTATTAAATAATTAGAGTACTAATTAACTATTAGTTACTAATTAACGAAAATAACTATTGAAAATTTCTTTAATGATGAATGATGACTTGTATTTATAAAATAACATCAATTGATATACCTAATGGAGGAAGGAGGGAAAAGAAAGGCAAATTTTGAAAATTTTTCTGTTGGAGATGAACAGCTGTTGGTAGCTAGTTTTAGGCTAATACTTGATACTAATTATGGATTCTTTGTAAATTATAATATTAGAAGACACTTATTGAAATATCAAATAAAACAAGTAGCAGAAATACTGGTTGCAACATACGTCTGTAACACTGAGTGTTTTTAAAATCCCAAACAATATAAACTGACCATAAAAGTCGTTTTATATATGTTTGTAACTTAGAATCCTATGATGAAATGCGTCTCCATTTTTATTTTTAAATGTGAATCAAGAAAAAGAATATTGCAAGTTTTTCAACGAGCTTTGTAACTGCTCTAGCATTAAATTGCATTTTAATTGGTAGGTGGGATTATTCCATTCTGTATAAGAATATTTTAAGGGAATGGTAATATATGAGTATAACACAATTCAGATTTAATATCAGAAGCCACAAAGAATATGTTAGATCCATTCATACGCCATACGCCACAAAAGTTGTACTAGTATATCATGACCATTATTTTTAGTAGCAAAAGTTAAATAGAAGGAGCAAAAATGGCTGCGCCTCCAACCATTTCAAGCAGTTAAAACTTTTGGTTTAATTTTTTTTTAAATGCACAATGGTGATAGGAACACATATCTCGTTTTATATATGGTGCATGGAACTCATAACTAGGATTTGTTTAATAATCCAATTTGGGCCTTAAATTTAATGGATCAGATCTTAACATGTTTAGACGTGTTTGATAACAAAAAATAAAATATTTAAATTAATTAAATAGCACTAAATTTTCTAAGTAAAACTTGCTCCAAATAATAAATGATAAGTTATACACTTATCATTTAATATGATATACACTCAAATGTATCAGATTTAGCACTAAATAATTCAATAACTTAACAGATGCAGATTTCAGATTTTAGATTTCAGACTGCAGATTTTAGTTTTCAAACTTCAATTTTGTCAAATGTACCTTTAGTATCTTACACATTGTACAAGATAATTTATGATAGCAAATGATACAATTTAAAAAGAGATTCTATAGTTCCTTTTGAGTATTACATCCCTTAGTTAAATTCACTGCTAGATGGTGAAAAAAGTATTATTGGTCCTTAGATTATAACAATTTCAAAGATTTAAACTTCAAATAATTATGTTCATTTGAGGTTCACTTTGAAGCAATGGTACCCAAAAAGAACTATAAGATTTTCTCGATTTACAATGCGTTAAAAACATTATAAGCTTGTTAGTTAAAATGTTCCCGTCCCTCTGTACCAAAAGTTATGTGGTGCTGAATGATAAGTGCTTGTTTTGCATATTCGTGTATGGTTGTTTATGTGTATTTTAGTGTGTTTTCATTTATATTTGAGTCAAATAATTAGGTTTTTAGTTAAGTTTTGCATTTTGTGGTTAAGTAAGAAAATTTGCATTTATATGGACTTAAGTGCTCAAATTTCATGTTTTTTTTTATATAGTTTTTGATAATTCAATCATCACTTGAAGGGAAGTGAGAAGATACTTGCATGGTTTTCGATGATTTGAAGTGGAAATCATGTGACATGAAGGACCAAAGGATGAAATGCAAGCAAGAAACAAGAAGAAAAGCATTGGCAGCAATGATATATTTTGGTACATTGGCTGTAACTTGAGCTACAAAGCTTGGATTGAGATGATTCTTAAACCCTTTTAAAGCTAAGATGAAGGAATACAATTCTTATGAAGGCACCAAAATCCAATTCATACATTTTCATAGCCAAAAGTCCAAATTACTGAAGCACTTTTCTTCGACAATGCTTTCTGACCAGTCATTAGTATTTTGGCCATAACTCAGACAACAGATCTCAAAATGACTTGATTCTTGAGCCATTGGAAAGCTATCTCAAAGGGCTACAATTTTTGTGTTTTGCATAAGAGAAATTTCAGTAGAAACAGGGGAGAAATCTGGCCAACAATCTATGCACGGATTGTCGGATTCAAGTCAGAATAGCAGCGTAACTTGTGCAACTTGCACAATAATCGAGCCTTTCCTTTTCCCTATAAAAGGGACTCCTCTTGCACGAATTTTACAGAGAAAAACACCATCAAAATGTAGATCTAAAACTAGAAATCCTTAGTTTTTCTAGTCTAGGTTAGATTAGTGTAAGATTAGTTTAGAATTAGTGGGTTGCTCTTCAGTTCTTGGCTCAACAAGGAAGCAAAGAGAGATGAAGATGGAGAAGTTGAGCTCTAGTGACAGGGGTTTGATCTCTCTTAACACTTTAACTCTTGTATTTGATTCCTTTGTTAGTTTTAATACAAAATTGGATTGTATTTTCATTTGCTTTATGTTTAGCTAAAGTTTCATGCCTTGGGTTGGATGAACTTGCTATGATTTGTTTGCGAGATTTGCTTGGGAGGATGATGCTATTGCTTTGAGTATAGTTGATTCATTACGAGAGTAGGTTTCACATACATAAGGAAATTATACCATAACTAACTGAGGTAGTAGTGTTCAATTACCCAAGTCATCTTGCTAGCTAAGAGTGGTTAGGAATTTCATTCCTTAGGAGCTGCCTATTGTAGTTTTCACTTCATGTTTTCCTATGTTTGTAGCTTAGATTTACTTGACTTGCATTTATGATAATAAAGAAGTTTGAATAGCGTCGGTTATTGATCAATCTTCCATGTGGGATCGACCCTTAATACCCTATATTCAAACATGACCTGTATACTTGCAGTTGTGTGTGGGGTATTTAGGAACTTACAAATTTAAAACTTGAGGTAGAGATTGTTTTTATATACACGCCCCACACCTTTCATTGAACTTTTGGAAAACAATAAAAATAAATAAAAATATACATAATTATCATGAAATCCTATTTTATTAATTTAAATGTATGCTAAAGATTGGAGAAAGCAAAGGATAGAGCATGCCTGTATGATATCTTTAGGACTTCACTTCATAAGACAAAACAACAGGTGAGGGATCTAATTCACATTTGTCATTTTCTCTGAGCATAATTATGCTATAAACCTAGCTAATTAATTTTATGGAACATCTTCTGGATTTCAGCAATCCACAAATATATTACATTTTTCTTTGCAATTTTCTATTTTTTGGAATGCCCCTATCCCTCTCCCTCCCCACCCCCCTCTCTTCTGAGGTTTAAGCAACCTCTTTCTGCGTTTATTTTCTTTTTCTTTCAGCATTTGGTTTTGGTTCGGAAAAAGTTAATTATTCTTTTGATAGTGAAATTAAGGGCTTGTTCTTTTTTATTTTATATTTTGCCAAAAACTGATTGTGAAAAATAATGATAAAAAATAATCAAAATCAACTAAAGCTGCTCCTGGATAGATTCTATATTCTAACTATTTTGACTATTAAAAAATCTAAAATCTTGAGGTAGCGGGGTAGGAGTGAAAGGGGTCATGGTGGTGGCGGCGTTAGTAAAAGTAGGAATGTTGGCATTAGGATGGTGGTGATAAAGAGGGAAATGGTTATATGCATTTTCGGTTTACGAAATTAGGGTTTGGGTGAAAATTTGGGAAAAATAGTAGATTAGATGAGAAATTGGGTCAACACTAAGTGAGTTGTTGGGTTTGCCCTTTAAATAATAACTGGCCAAAATTTGGCTAGAAAGGTGACCAGCGACCAAAAATTGAGCATTTGTATTAATTAGGAATTAAAATTACTTATTTTGAGTTTGAGAAACTAAAATTTATCATCAACTCAACAAGGAGGACAATTTGTGCAATTTTTCCTAATTGACATTGAATGATTCTTCAATTGGTACTATTTCATATTCAAAAGGATTAATTGAAGTTTGCACCCGTCAACTATTCTTGGATCGGACTGTGCACCCTAAACTTTGAATTTCCACAATTAACGACCTTTAATTTTTATTTTTAACAATTCACTCCAATCAACTAAATTTAGCCAGTCAAAAGATCATTTACACATTTGTTGTTCTTTTGTTCCAAAAGTACCCTTTTCTATCCCACAGAACAAGGACACAAAATTTTGCACAAATAATCTACAAATTAATAAATGTTTCAAATAGGAAAACAAAAGGGAAAATAGTTCGAAATGTCCCTCACATTCAGCCAAATGAATTTTTCGCCTTTTCACTTTTAAAATGGTAACTTTACGTCCCTTATAAAATCAAGTTAGTAAAATTTAGTCCCAACGTATATTTTCCACCATTTTTTAATCTATCATGTGACCTACACATAGTCATTTTTTAAGGGCCAACATGTTAGATCCTATCTGTAGTTAATCAAATGACCTAATTCATATATTTTGGTTCCCAAAAAAGTAAAATTTGACCCAAACCTTATTCATTCTTTTCCTAAAAAGATGGGATCTGATCCCATTCATATTCAGTTTTGTTACTAAAAGAGTGGAATATGACCTTTTTGTACATTAAAAATGACTGTATATTCAGGATAAAAAGTGATTGAAAACCTAGGTTAGAACCAAAATTTATTAACTTGAATTCAAAACATCCCTCAATAGCGGTGGTGGTGTCGCTAGTAAGGAGTGGTGTGGTTTGGGTATGGGATATTTGTTCACCTATTTTCTTTGGTTGAACAGGCATTTGTTTATAAGGAAATTTGTGCATTTTAGGAATTTGACTTAAGACGCAATTTGATATAGTTTTGTTGGGAGGTTCAAAGGTAGGGGTGAGCAAACGGTACAAATTCGGTAATTCGGTTAGTTGAATTCGGTGAATTCGGTTATTTGACTTATAGAAATCTAAACCGCTTTCAATTTCGAATTGGCTATAACCGAATTCATTTCTCAACCGATTTTGAATTTGGAAATGGTAATGAATTCGGTTAACAGAATACATTTATAAAAAAAAACTGATTTTTTAAAAATCATTACTGATTTGATCCCCAAATTTATTCATAATTTAACACATTACTTATATTCTAATCATTTTGTGGTTTAATTTAATTGGCATTTATTTGATCACTTATACCTAGAATCCTTAGTCTATGATTTAAGGAACACATAAAAAGTGATTAATTTAAACTAGAATAAACCTTAGACTATACAATGATTAGTGATAATTTATGAATTTATAATTTACAATGATTAATAATAAGTAATATTAGTTACAAACTTACAAATTACAATGATTAGTGATAAGTTATATTAGTTACAAGTTTATAATTTCTTTCAAATCAACATAAAACTTATTTACTTACATATGTTATTGTGAAAGTCAATACACTAATACATTGATTTGCTATTCATATGCATTCACTTACACTCCTTAGCTGTCTGGTCTATATTTAAAACCTTAAAATTAGTGAATAGAGATTATGACTTTTTATGTTAAATATGTAATGTAAATTTAGAGCACATTAATACTTGCAAGTTACAGGTTATGCATTCAAATATTCAATAATTCAAACATGAATGATGTATCAAATTACCAATATCTAAATTCTAATTACTAATTATGTTTATTGTTTAATATTTAGTATTATACATATATGTATTAATTATTATCTAATTCTAGTCATGTTATATTGTTATGTATTACTATATATTTGTATTATTATAGCATATTGATAGAGCGGTTATTTGGCGTATTTTGCATTGTTATTTTGTCCTAATTTTGGCTATTTACGGTGCTAAGAATTGGAATTTCACTCATATTCGACATTTGTGTGAATTGTAGGTGGTCGGCATAAAAAATGATCTCGCGAGGCAAATTTCCAGAAGACCTTTCATTTCAGAGTGTGGCCACGCTAGAAAAGGTCTACGCTACCGAAAAGACGGACCGTGGTCCACGTGAACCCGGAGCACTGGATTAGAACCTTTAAACAAATTGTGGGCCTCCTAACCCTTTGAAGACTTCTGTGGGGCGGCGGCTATAAAGAAAGGGAAAAGCAAGATTCAAGAGAAGAGGACTTTTAGCCTTAGTTTTTCTCTTTCTACTTTTTGGCAAGATTTGTCAGACGTTTTTCTTCTCTTTTGTTTTTTCTTTCTTTTCTTCCGAAAGGTAGCTTTAGTTTTTTCCTTTTTTTCGAGGCGCCAGACGTCTTCCCCCCTTTTGACTTTTAACTTTTCCGCTGGATAATTTCTGCGTAGCCTTTCGCTTGTAATTGCGGCTTCAATGCGAAGCCAGAACCACGCGAGCTTCATCGTGAGAGCTTTTGTCTCTTCTTATTAGATAATCTGATTTGCGGCTTTGGCTCTGCGTTACTTTATTCCCTCCAATCTCTTCGGCAATTAATTGAATGAATTCAATTAAATCACGCGGGATTAACACGATGAGGAGCGGCTAATTTTCTCCTCTACCCAAAGGTTGACGCAAGGGCGCGGTCCATAATATCTGTGAGATCTAAACGAATCTTTATTATTTCTTCCAATTTATTGCTATTCGTTCATTTCCTGAATTAATTGTTCATGGGTTTTTGATTAATTGAATATCAACGGCCGGGTATTTGATTTAATGTAATAGCCTACTGCCATGTTAATTAAATAGAATCCGTAATTGTTCATTTAGTTGACACCCCGTGGCAACCACCATAATTGGCTTTATGATGGGGAAATGCAAGATCTAATTTAAATAAACCCTCTTAGCGTGTTTATTGGTTAGGGTTGGGTTTTTCTAGATTTAATGCAATTGGATAATTAAATTCCTACGGTCGTACCTAGGGTTGTTATCTGGTTAGAGAAGCAGTCAATGGTCGTACCTTGACTGTCGAAAAAGTAAGGAAGAACTGGTTGTCAGAGCTTATTGATAACTATAACCAACCTAGTGATGAATGGATGAAACACCTTTGCATCGATGAGCATTTGATTGGACCGTGCCTGAGCAGTTGATCCTTTGGGTAGAAATTTTATTAATTGCTATTTTTAATGAATTGTGCTTTGTGAGTTAGTTCTGAATTTAGTTCGCTTTATTTTTATTTTTATTTTTATTTTATTGGCCTCCCATTGAAAATCCCCCAATTTCGTTCTACTAATTTGGGAAGAAATAATTTCCTACCCGCTCCCTGTGGAATCGACCCTACTTGCCATTGTACGCAAAAATCAATATTTTTATAGATAAATCTGGTATATCGGATCAAGCAAACTCTTCGGGAACAGGGTGAATCAAGTAGCCCATTGGACACCTGTTCTATAATTAACTAATTGTGGTGGTAATTAGGACTTTTTAGTAATTATTATTGCACAGGTTCGGCACCTGTCAATTTTTGGCGCCGTTGCCGGGGAGTTGGCGTTTGGATTATTTTTGTTTCTTTTCAAATTCAGTTTTTATTCTATTTTATTTTATTCTTCTTGGTATTTTTGCTAGTTTATGCCCCGCTCTTCTCGCACAGGTGAATTGTATACGATCCTGAGGTTGAGAAGGCAGCGCGTAGACGGAGGCAAGAGACCAAGAGGCAAAAAGAAGGGCACTTATTTGCTGCAAACGAGTCAGCGGAAGACGAAGTAAGCATGGCCAACACCCAAATATTGAGGGAGCTGGCTGCTCCGGAGCTGACTCACCAGCCCTTATGCATCACATTCCCCACTTTGGCTGAGAATACTGCTTTCGAACTGAAGTCGGGGCTGATTCATCTCTTACCTTCTTTCCATGGTCTCTCTGGCGAAGAACCCCACAAACACGTCAAGGAGTTCGAGGTGGTTTGCTCTAGTATGAAACCTCCTGGGACCACTGAAGAGCAAATCAGACTGAGAGCCTTTCCGTCTCTCTCAAGGATGCAGCTAAAGATTGGCTGTACTACCTACCAGCAGGTAGTATTATCACATGGGCACAGTTGAAAAAGAAGTTTTTGGAGAAATTCTTCCCTGCATCCCGGGCTGCGAGTTTGAGGAAGGAAATCTGCAGCATTAAACAGTATCCCGGGGAGTCCTTGTATGACTATTGGGAAAGGTTTAACAAGTTGTGCACTAGATGCCCGCAGCATCAAATTAGTGAACAACTGTTAATCCAATATTTCTATGAAGGACTCCAGTCAACTGATAGGAGTATTATTGACGCTGCGAGTGGAGGAGCACTGGCAAATAAGACCCCGAGGGAAGCATGGCTGCTCATTGAAGCTATGGCAGAAAATTCTCAACAGTTTGGCTTCTGTAAAAGTAACCTTACCCGCAGGGTTAATGAGGTGGAGTCGACATCTATTCAGCAGCAGTTGTCGGAGCTAACATCCGTTGTTCGACAATTAGCTGTGGAAAATGTGTCCCAAGTAAAGGCCTGTGGAATCTGCACAAATATAGGCCACCATACTGACTCATGCCATATATTGCAAGAGGATGGGGCTGAGCAAGTGAACATGGCTGGAGGCGTGCCCGCGCCTCGTAGGCAGTACGATCCATACTCCAACACGTACAATCCGGGTTGGAGAGATCATCCCAATTTCAGCTATGAAAATAGGCCACAAAATGCATTCTCCAATCGTCCACCAGGATTTCAGCAACCATGGCAACCATGGCAACCGAAACCGCAACCCTCATCCTTCAACACAGGGAGTTCCTTGGAGGATATTGTCAAGAGTCTGGCTACGACTACCGCCCAGATCCAGCAAGAGACTAGACAGCTCCAACAGGAGACCAGGTCATTGACCACAAATATGGCTCAACTCCAGCAAGAAACTAGAGCCTTAACCATGAGCACCAATCAGTTCCAGCAGGACACAAAATCAGGCATGAAGGATATGGAGGCTCGAATAAGCCAAATGGCAACTGCCATCAATCGCTTGGAGTCCCACGCTTATGGAAAGTTACCCTCACAACCTGAAGTAAATCCTAGGAATGTAAGTGCCATGACACTGAGGAGTGGCAAGACACTGGAAGGGCCTAAAGAGGGAAATTTAAAAAGCAAGAGTGAGGAGGAGATAGAAAAGGAAATTGAGGAGGAAGGATGTGTTCGTGAGGATCCTAAGGTAATCTCCACCTCCCCACTCACTACTAACTCTAACTTACCCCCATTCCCTTGCAGGTTGGAAAAGACAAAAAGGGTAGAGAAGGAAAAAGAGCTCTTAGATGTGTTTCGAAAAGTGGAGATCAACATTCCCCTGTTGGATGCAATCAAACAGATACCGAAATATGCCAAGTTCCTAAAAGATTTGTGCACCCACAAAAGGAAGCTAAGGGGGGACGAAAGAGTATCGGTGGGAGAAAACGTGTCAGCTATACTCCAAAGGAAACTCCCACCAAAATGTGGAGACCCAGGTATGTTCACCATTCCCTGCAAGATAGGAGGTACTCCAATTAGGAAAGCGATGTTGGATTTGGGGGCATCAATTAATGTTATGCCTAAGACAATCTATGCTTCTCTTAATCTTGACCCATTAAAAGGCACAGGCATTATAATCCAACTTGCAGACCGTACCAATGCTTATCCAGAGGGGTTAGTTGAAGATGTTTTGGTACAGGTCAATGAGTTGGTCTTTCCTGCAGATTTCTATGTCTTAGACATGGGAGATGAAAGGGCATTAAGTCCATCACCTATTTTGTTAGGTAGACCATTTTTAAGCACTGCTAGGACAAAAATAGACGTGAATGAGGGCACTTTGTCGATGGAGTTTGATGGTGAAATTGTAAATTTCAATATCTTTGATGCGATGAAATACCCGGATGAGGCTAACTCTGTTTTTGCTTTGAGCATTATTGAACCTCTTGTACATGACACATTTGAATTGAATAGGGGCGATGCACTGGAAGTGGCATTGGCCAAACATCTTGAGTTGGGAGCAACTCTTGAGGTAGAAATAAGTGATGAGCTATACCATGCAGTTGAAGCACTGCATTCGCTCCTACCACTGTCCCCAAGATATGAGCTTACTTCTCTCTTTGTACCAGAAACTCAAACGAAATTGTTGCCTTCTATTGTGCAGGCACCTGAGTTGGAGCTCAAGCCTCTCCCAAAGCATTTGAAATATGCTTTTCTCGGGGACAAAGAGACATTGCCAGTCATCATATATGCATACCTGTCACCAAGGCAAGAAGACAACCTGATTCGTCTTCTTCGAGATCATAAGGAGGCGATTGGGTGGAGCATAGCAGACATCAAGGGAATTAGCCCCTCTTTATGCATGCATCGGATCCGGCTTGAGGAGGATGCAAAACCAGTGCGGCAGGCACAACGGAGATTGAATCCACTGATGATGGAAGTGGTAAAGAAGGAAATACTTAAACTCTTGGAAGTGGGGATCATCTTCGCCATCTCAGACAGTCCCTGGGTGAACCCAGTGCAAATAGTCCCTAAGAAAGCTGGAGTGACCGTAGAAGAAAATCAAGAGGGCGAGATAGTCCCGGTGAGGAAACCCACAGGGTGGCGTCAGTGCATTGATTACCGGCGTCTGAATGCTGTGACAAAGAAGGACCACTTTCCCTCCCGTTTATTGATCAGATGCTAGAAAGGTTAGCAGGTCGCGTTTATTACTGCTTTCTTGACGATTTTTCAGGTTATTTTCAGATCGCAATAGCACCGGAGGACCAGGAGAAAACTACCTTCACCTGCCCCTTTGGTACATTTGCGTACCGGAGGATGCCTTTCGGCCTCTGCAATGCTCCGGCGACTTTTCAGAGGTGTATGGTAAGTATATTTTCTGAGTATGTAGAAAAAAATTATTGAGGTATTTATGGATGACTTTAGTGTATATGGAGATAGTTTTGATAAGTGCTTGGATAATTTAACTTTAATTTTGAAGAGATGCATTGAGACAAATTTAGTTCTAAATTGGAAAAAGTGTCATTTCATGGTGGATCATGGCATTGTTTTGGGGCATGTAGTTTCAGCCAGGGGTATAGAAGTGGATAAAGCAAAGGTCGATATTATTTTTGCTTTGCCTTACCCCGTAAGTGTACGGGAGGTGCGTTTTTTTTTTGGTCATGCAGGGTTCTACAGGAGATTCATCAAAGATTTCTCCAAAATTGGAGCGCCCCTGTTCAAACTGTTGCAGAAGGAGGTAGCATTTGACTTCACCGAGGAGTGCAAGGTGGCATTTGACAGGTTAAGGGAGTCATTGACATCACCACCTGTCATCCAACCTCCAGACTGGAGCCTCCCATTTGAGATAATGTGTGACGCGAGTGACTATGCAGTGGGAGCAGTGCTGGGGCAACGGATTGGCAGGGCAGCTCATGCAATATATTATGCATCAAAGGCGTTAAATGGAGCTCAGCTCAACTATTCTACAACAGAGAAAGAATTACTTGCTGTGATTTTTGCACTAGAAAAATTTAGACCTTACTTGTTAGGTGCAAAAGTAATAGTTTTTTCTGATCATGAAGCTTTGAGATATTTGATGACAAAGAAGGATGCTAAACCAAGGCTTATCAGATGGATCCTGCTCCTTCAAGAGTTCAATTTGGAGATTAAAGATAAAAGTGGGGCAGAAAATCTAGTTGCTGACCACTTGAGCCGCTTGCTTGCTCATAAGGAGGAGCAACCATTGAGAGAAGCATTTCCAGAGGAGCAACTACTTGCCATTAACTCGTCTATACCTTGGTATGCTGATATAGTAAATTTCTTAGTGACTAATCAATTGCCTGCAGGGTGACCAAGGGCTAAGAGAGACAAGTTGAAAAGTGATGCCAAGTATTACAGTTGGGACGACCCGTACCTGTGGAGACAATGTTCGGATCAAGTTCTAAGAAGGTGTGTGAGTGCAGGTGAATTCCACTCTATTTTAAATTTCTGTCATTCGTTTGCATGTGGAGGGCATTGTGGTCCCAAGCGGACGGCTCGTAAGGTGTTGGAAAGTGATTTTTATTGGCCTACCCTCTTTAAGGATGCATATTTGTTCTGTAAATCTTGTGATAAGTGTCAACGGGTGGGGAATATCTCTCGTAGAGACCAAATGAGTCAAACCACCATATTATTTGTTGAGATTTTTGATGTCTGGGGTATAGATTTCATGTGTCCCTTCCCCTCGTCTTTTAGGTTCCTGTACATTATACTTGCTGTTGACTATGTTTCCAAATGGGTGGAGGCAAAAGCCACCCGGACTAATGATTCTAGAGTGGTTGCAGATTTTATAAGATCTAACATTTTCGTCCGTTTTGGAATGCCAAGAGCCATAGTGAGTGACAGGGGCACCCATTTCTGTAATAAGACGATCACTGCTTTGTTTCGTAAGTATGGTGTGCTCCACAAAGTGTCCACTCCCTACCATCCCCAAACGAATGGTCAGGCCGAAGTATCGAATAGAGAGGTTAAGTCGATCCTGGAGAAGATGGTGAGGCCTGATAGAAAGGATTGGAGTGTGAAATTGGAGGATGCTCTTTGGGCTTACCGCACCGCGTATAAAACGCCAATTGGAATGTCCCCTTACAGGTTAGTCTTTGGGAAGCCGTGCCACTTACCAGTAGAATTTGAACACAAGGCATTCTGGGCGCTCAAGCGGTGTAATATGGACCTTATGGAGGCCGGAGGGAATAGGAAGCTCCAATTACAAGAGTTGGAGGAGCTAAGGAATGAAGCCTATGAGAACGCCGCAATATATAAGGAGAAGAGCAAAATTTTTCATGACCAACAAGTGTCGAGGAAGTCGTTTGTCGTAGGGCAAAAAGTCCTACTTTATCACTCGAGACTTAAGCTTTTTCCTGGTAAGTTACGTTCCCGTTGGATTGGTCCATTTGTTGTTACTAATATTTTTCATTATGGTGCAGTGGAAATCCAAAGTCTTAAGACGGAGAAAAGGTTCGTAGTCAATGGTCACTGTCTAAAGCCTTACTACGAAGGGTTCAACAGTGAGCAAGTGGAAGTTCTATTCCTTGACAATCCAAGTGGTGAGGTCTAAACAGTTGAAGGCCATGTCTAGCCAAAGACGTTAAAGAAAGGCGCTGCTTGGGAGGCAACCCAAGGATTACAATATTAGTTGTGATCATTCTTCATTACTCTGCGATTTTTCAGTTTTATTTTAATGTTTAGATTGTCTTTGTGGTGTTGGACAGAAGAGTAGAGATTCCAAGGCGTGCCCACGTCCTGAAAGGGGCGCGCAAGGTGCCCTGAGCGAATTGGAGACTAGCAGTCCCAGGGCGTGCCCACGCCTTGACGAAAATTCGTTTAGACATCATTTAGATGCTCTGGTCAGAAAACCATGTCCTCCAAGGCGTGCCCACGCCTTCCAACCCCTCCAATAGCGAAAAAGTAAAAAACAAAAAAAAAAGGAGACCCGGACCCTACCTTTCCCACTTTTTCTTCTTCTTTGACTGCTTTTGTCTAGTTCCCTGCCAATCTACCTCAGCAACTCTTCTTCTTGTGTTTGTGCCGTCCGCCGCCCCCTTCGGAGTTCTGCAGCCCGCCGCCGCTGCTCTCTTCAGCGCCGCGCAGCCCACCTCGCGTCGCACCACCACACCGCGCGCCGCGCCAGGGCCCAGCCTGTGCGCTGCCTCGCGCACCCCTTCTCACCCATCAGCAGATCTGTGCGACGCAGACCAGCCCGCCGCGCGGGTTTTCTTCTCAGGCCGCAGCCCAGCTCCGTACGTTCCAGCCGTGCGCGCGACCTGCCCCTGCCGACCTGTCCCCTGCGCAGCAGCCCCTGCGTGCGAGCCTTCTCAGTCCGCACGCCTGGCACGCCCAACCAAACTTCGCGCTCCTGCTGCGCGAGCCTCGCCACCGCGTCTGTGCCCCGGCGCATCGCGCACGCCCTCGTCTGCATCGTGCAAGCCCCAGCGCGCATCCGCGGTAGCCAGCGCCTAGATCTGCAGACACATCGCCACTGCGCGCAGCCAGGCCAGCGTTGCGCGGGCGCGCTAGCGGCAGTGCGACAACACATCAGCGACGCAAGTTTCGGCCCCGCCGCGCGGCCAGCCACCTCCTCCCGTCTGTGTGACCCTCTCCCGTTTTGTTGAGAGCAGAAATTGTACCTCGTCCTTATTTATTTGGCTGCCACTAGTCTTTGAATTTGGGCCGTACACTATATTTGATCAGGATCTGAATTTTATTGTTGAATTCCCACTCGTGTTGGGGTTTGACATAATGCTGCTTGTTTTTGGGGGACCATTTAATTGTTGTCTGCAAGTGTGAGTCCACGTATCTGCCTGGATTGATTATATACTTGAGACATCTGTGGGCTCTGGTGAATTTATTATTTGTTACACGTGGTCGGTAGCTCACTGATTGTTGCCTTTTCTTGACTGATATCTTGATTTGAGGGGAGTTGGTTCGATCTTCTTTATTGTTGTCAGCTAATCAACAGCAGTGGGGCATTGGTTGGTGTTTGTTGACCGGTTGTTGTTTGGTGGGGAAATTGTGTTCCCCCTTTGCTATTGGACTGTTGATTATTGAATATTATTTGTTACATGTGGTCCCGTGTCTTCTTTTGGGTAATTGATTGGCTGTCTCCGGGCTGATTTACATTTCATTTTTGGGCATCCGAATGCCTCCAAAGAAGGCGACAACTGCTGGGCCATCTGGGTCCCAGCCTCGCAAGAGGCGAGCCCCGATTCAACCCACCATTCGGTCTCGTTTGGGCCTGAATAAGAGCACTATGTCTCCTGGGGGAGGGGGGAAACGGTCACTAATCTTACAGAGGCACAAGTGGAGCGGTTGAATAACTTGGCACACCGTCCTTTTACTCCTTGTAAGTGCTTCCATGCCCCAACCTTGGACCATTTGCGAATTGCACGGGAAGTTGAACAGTTATTCTCGACCATAGGTTGGCAAAAATATCTAATCATTAACTACCCTACGTTTGAGGAGCTGGGTTGTGAATTCTTCTCCACATTCGAGTTCCACAGAAATGAATTCATCACTTTGGATGAGCCGGAGGTTATTAATTTCAGATTGGGAGGTACTCAGTTTGGTATGTCCATTAATGAGTTTAATCTGACTTTGGGGTTTGTTAGTGAGGACACCATAGCCTCCGGGGCATATATAAACAGTGCGTGTGACTACACCAGACCGTTCTCTACTGACTACATTGACATTTGGAGGGAGTGGTCCACGGATCGTCAGATCTATAATCCGAGTCAGTCGAAGGCTTCCCATCTGAAGGATCCGGTCTTGAAGGTTGTCCACAGGTTCTTAGCTCACAATTTCTCGGGGCGAAAGGATACCTCCGGCACGCTTACCAAAGTGGAATTCTATTTTCTTTGGTGCATGCGCAACAGGGTTCAGGTTAACTTCGGATGTTGGGTGGCCACCCAGATGGAAACGGTCATGTAAAAGCGTAATAAACCGGTGATACTGGGTTCACTCATTACTCACTTGGCCATTCGAGTGGGAGTGCTTGATCTGGACAAGGGGCACAACTACGCTCTAGCTCGAGAAATTGAACCCCTGGATTTGCGTAGCTTGGAGCGAATGGGGGTTATTTTCAAAGTGGGCGATATCTATCAGTTTACGCCCCCTGGCGAGGGAGGGGCACAGCCCCGGGTTCCTCCGACTGCCCCATCCACTGAGCCTCCACCGCATCCGGATCAGGCGGGCCCGTCCTCCTCTCATGCTCCCCCTGACTGGGAACCCCAATTTCACTCTCTCTAGGAGTCTATCCATGCACTAGGAGGGCGAGTTGAGGGAATAGAAGACCGGCTTCGAGCACTACAAGTCTTCGCCCGTATTCAGACAGAGAATCAAGCGACTTTCTATGCTCATATTGGCTTCCAGCTGCCGCATCCACCGCCTCCTTAGGCTCCAGCCGCACCTTTTCAGTAGTCAGGGAAGTTTTCGCTCCCTCTGTCCTTGCAATTTATTTTTTCTGGGTTACATTGAGGACAATGTAGGTTTTAGGTGGGGGGAGTGGCTTCCATTAGTTCTTTTTCATTAGTTCTTTCTCTTTTTCATAAGTTCTTTTTGCTTTGTTACTCAAAAAAAAAAACATGGGATGAATGAAAAAAAAAGGGAAAATGAAAAACATTGTAATTAGTCGGCTTTTTGGTTTATTTCTATGCTTGTTAGTGTTGGGTCATGTTGCTGTGATGAATGACACAATCAAAGTGAGTGGGTATGTGGTCAAATATGCGAGCCGTGCATTTTGTTTCCCTTGACAATGTCGTTGAATGTTGAATATGTTGGAATTGACCCATTCTTGTAACTTTTGGGGAGCTTTTGAGCCTTGCTTGAGCATATTATTCTTGTTTGCTCTATTTTTGGTTGATTGAGTGGGTATCGCACATGGTATTGGCATTCTAGAACTTGCTATTTTATACATGTCGAGACCACATTTTGTTGAACTGGATGCATTTGAAATGATAAGGGCATTTAGGATTTAACCCTCTTTAGCTATCTAAAACCAAGCCCTCATCTTATTTCCCAATAGTGAACCAGTTTGAGCTTTTATCCTTCGCTTTTGGTTGTTATCCGTGTTTGTTAACCCGAGACCTCTTTAAACTCTCTTGTTTATCCCTGTGTTGTCAAGGGATGGCTGAAATCCATCATTTGTGCAAAGCAAACAAAATTTGGGGTTGCAAGTGTTGTTAGATTGGGAGCTATATGATGCTATCCTTGTATAAAGAGGGAGAAATTGGAAAAAGGCCACTAACCAGAAGACTTTGTCTTACAGGGCGTGCCCACGCCTTGCAGGACTTTCTCCCTTAAAAAAAAAAAATTTTCTGAGGAGACCTCGTGAGCAGAGGACTATGGGCTACAAGGCGTGCCCCCGTCTTGCGAGCCGTTTACTGCCAAAAAGGAAAAAAAAAGAAAAAAAAAAGAGAGAGAAAGAGAAAAAAATTGGGGACACTTGTACAGTGTGTACAGCAAATGAAAACTGCCTTGTTTGTGGAACCCCTCCGGTAAGGCACTGTGGTTATTGGTGAGTTTCAGACATTCTCTTGACACTTTGCCCCCTATCTACACCTTCTTAACCCGCCTTTCACCCGAAGCCCCATTACAACCCTATTAAAATCCCTTTGATTTATGTGTTTAGTTCACTTTTAAGTGGTGGAGATGTGATAAATGTGCAAACCTATGGTAATGGCATTCCGTGATGTTGAATTGAGCGTTCCTAGTATTCATATATATTCTTTGAATTACAACATGTCCGGTGTGTTCTACCTTTGGTGATATTGTTAGGGACCCTAGATGCTTGTGTTAGTATAGACTACTACATGACCTCTACTCTCTTGATTGTACTTCTGAGCTCCGAAATGCTTGAGGGCAAGCATTGTCTAGGTGTAGGGGGATTTGGTAGAGCGGTTATTTGGCGTATTTTGCATTGTTATTTTGTCCTAATTTTGGCTATTCACGGTGCTAAGAATTGGAATTTCACTCATATTCGACATTTGTGTGAATTGTAGGTGGTCGGCATAAAAAATGATCTCGCGAGGCAAATTTCCAGAAGACCTTTCATTTCAGAGCGTGGTCACGCCAGAAAAGGTCTACGCTACCGAAAAGACGGACCGTGGTCCACGTGAACCCGGAGCACTGGATTAGAACCTTTAAACAAATTGTGGGCCTCCTAACCCTTTGAAGACTTCTGTGGGGCGGCGACTATAAAGAAAGGGAAAAGCAAGATTCAAGAGAAGAGGACTTTTAGCCTTAGTTTTTCTCTTTCTACTTTTTGGCAAGATTTGTCAGACGTTTTTCTTCTCTTTTGTTTTTTCTTTCTTTTCTTCCGAAAGGTAGCTTTAGTTTTTTCCTTTTTTTCGAGGCGCCAGACGTCTTCCCCCCTTTTGACTTTTAACTTTTCCGCTGGATAATTTCTGCGTAGCCTTTCGCTTGTAATTGCGGCTTCAATACGAAGCCAGAACCACGCGAGCTTCATCGTGAGAGCTTTTGTCTCTTCTTATTAGATAATCTGATTTGCGGCTTTGGCTCTGCGTTACTTTATTCCCTCCAATCTCTTCGGCAATTAATTGAATGAATTCAATTAAATCACGCGGGATTAACACGATGAGGAGCGGCTAATTTTCTCCTCTACCCAAAGGTTGACGCAAGGGCGCGGTCCATAATATCTGTGAGATCTAAACGAATCTTTATTATTTCTTCCAATTTATTGCTATTCGTTCATTTCCTGAATTAATTGTTCATGGGTTTTTGATTAATTGAATATCAACGGCCGGGTATTTGATTTAATGTAATAGCCTACTGCCATGTTAATTAAATAGAATCCGTAATTGTTCATTTAGTTGACACCCCGTGGCAACCACCATAATTGGCTTTATGATGGGGAAATGCAAGATCTAATTTAAATAAACCCTCTTAGCGTGTTTATTGGTTAGGGTTGGGTTTTTCTAGATTTAATGCAATTGGATAATTAAATTCCTACGGTCGTACCTAGGGTTGTTATCTGGTTAGAGAAGCAGTCAATGGTCGTACCTTGACTGTCGAAAAAGTAAGGAAGAACTGGTTGTCAGAGCTTATTGATAACTATAACCAACCTAGTGATGAATGGATGAAACACCTTTGCATCGATGAGCATTTGATTGGACCGTGCCTGAGCAGTTGATCCTTTGGGTAGAAATTTTATTAATTGCTATTTTTAATGAATTGTGCTTTGTGAGTTAGTTCTGAATTTAGTTCGCTTTATTTTTATTTTTATTTTTATTTTATTGGCCTCCCATTGAAAATCCCCCAATTTCGTTCTACTAATTTGGGAAGAAATAATTTCCTACCCGCTCCCTGTGGAATCGACCCTACTTGCCATTGTACGCAAAAATCAATATTTTTATAGATAAATCTGGTATATCGGATCAAGCAAACTCTTCGGGAACAGGGTGAATCAAGTAGCCCATTGCACACCTAGGGTCCCTGCTCCAGTACTTGGATGTGTTCTATAATTAACTAATTGTGGTGGTAATTAGGACTTTTTAGTAATTATTATTGCACAGGTTCGGCACCTGTCACATATAACAATTAACAGATACTAAAATAATATATTGTACATTATTATATATTATTATTATTATAAGTACATGATAATACCATATACTAACTATTATTAATAGCATTTACCTATATAATATAATAATATATTAGTAGTATATACTAATACTAAATAGCATTTATCTATATATTATATAATTTTATAAACTAATTTGGTATTCGAATGCGGTAATGCGATACCCTATTTCATTTTCCTGAATTTGAATGTGAAATCGGTTATTACCAAATTCATAATCTCATTACCTATTTCATACCATATTAGAATTCGGTGAATTCGGTACGTACCGAATTTGTACCAAAATACCAAATATCCGATTTTAAATTACCAAATTGAATTTGAATTCGGTTATGAATTCGATATGTACCGAATTTGCTCACCCCTATTCAAAGGTCATGATGGTGGGAGATGGCCATGGTAGTTCTTAGAAGATTTAAAGGTTATGGTGATAGTGGTAGTGGTGGTGGTGTGGCAGTTGGGTAGGTAATTTTTGGGCATGTGATATTGATTGAGTTAATTTTTTTTTCGATAATTAGGGTTTTTCGAAGCTTGTAGGTATAAATTTGTATTTTTTGAAGGAGGTTTTGTTTTAAACGAAATTTGTGGGTTTGAAGAATTTAACTATCTTAGGAAATTTGTAAGTTTTAGGAATTTAACTTTGTTAAGAAAATACCATTAAATTTGTTAAGAAAATGAGAGTGAGCATTTTTCTAGAAACTTGACTATTGTGAGATAGTTTTGAAAGTTCAGAATGAAATTAAAGGTTTATTTGTCACATTACTCTTCTTTTGAATAGGATTAGCTTAATTTTTAAATGTTGCAAAAAGTTATAACTTGAAGGAAGTTGATGTCGAAATTAAACATTGGGTAAACAACAAAAAAGCCCCCTGTGGTTAAGCAATCATACATAAAAACCCCCTGTGGTTTCATATCATACCAGTCGATACCCCGTGGTTTGAATTAACCTGAAAAGTGGACGGAAATCGTCAAATATTCGGCAATTTAACAAATTTACATGCAAGCTTTGAAACCCGCTTGCGGGTTTCAGGCTATTTAACAAATTACTTAAAAAAAAAAAAAATTTACATGCAAGCTGCGTTGAGTTGCACATGCCCATCGGAGGGCCCTAGGATGCCCAGCAAACCTCCCCTCTCATCCTCACCCTTCAGGTAAGGGTTTGAGAGTATGTGTTTGATATAAATAGAACAGAAACACAGCTTTTAGTCATTTTACATAAGGGGGGAACCCGCAAGCGGGTTTCAGGCAGGCTATTTAACAAATTACTTAAAAAATTTTAAAAAAAAAAAATTTTACATGCAAGCTGCGTTGAGTTGCACATGCCCATCGGAGGGCCCTAGGATGCCCAACAAACCTCCCCTCTCATCCTCACCCTGCAGGTGAGGGTTTGAGAGTATGTGTTTGATATAAATAGAACAGAAACGCAGCTTTTAGTCATTTTACATAAGGGGGAAACCCGCAAGCGGGTTTCAGGCTATTTAACAAATTACTTAAAAAAAAAAAAATTTTCACTTATATCAAAAGGGTATTTTCGTCTATTCACTCAACTCCGTCTGTTTTGCCGATTTCCGTCCACTTTTCAGATTAATTCAAACCACGGGGTATCGACTGGTATGATATGAAACCACAGGGGGCTTTTATGTATGATTGCTTAACCACAGGGGGCTTTTTTGTTGTTTACCCTTTAAACAATTTTGGAGGGGGCGTTGGAGGGGGGGGGGAGGGGAGGAGTCCGACTTGGAACTAGTTGAGGGGTGCAAACTACAATTAACCTTTTTTAAAACATTCATGTAAGAATGACCAAATAATGGCCTATCCTACTGCTATTACGAAATATTTTAGTGGCAATAGGCTTTCCTTTAAATTTTTTTTCATGTCTTCTCAAAAAACGACTTGTGTGTACGACTTGAGTGTCAGGTCATAAGAGTTCTCCAAGGACGTTCATTCCGGTAATGGCGGTTTCCCAAAATAGCCCCTCCACCACCACTATTAGTAATTGAACAAAATGTTCACTGTGTATAAAGCAATCAAAAGTTTATTATGCATTCTATAGTTACAAAAACTCTGAAGATGAAAGATTATCGTATTTAAACTAAATTGTTGGTATTATCAAAAAAAAAAATTAAATTGTTGGTATAATATTGACTAAGAAATCATATAATAAATAAAATTAAACAATTATTAATTGTAGAAAGTGTTTATTATATACAAAGCAATCAAAAGTTTATTAAATTTTGAAGATGGAAGATTATCATATCTAAATTAAATTATTGCATATTTCACTTGGATTGTGACAGTAAATAGAGGAAATTTTCTATGTTGTGTCAAACTAATGTATACAACAAAATCTGAGCAAAATACATACTAAAACATTATGATTTGGATACAACAAACTTTTATCAATTTCAGTAGTTGTAAACCTTTTATGTTATAATTTTTTTATAATTATCGATGAATTTTTTTGAAGTTTTTTTAGTTAATATGACGATGAATTTAATCATCAATTTTCTCATTAACTATTTATAACCTTTTGTCTTCTTAGTGACCGTGATTTTCTTCTATACCAATATGTATATAAAATATAGTTAGTTTTAGTTATCACGCATAAGAATATAATAACTGGAGACAATTTAACATACACAATAATTGGAGATGAAGAAAATTATGTGAATATAGTTGTGAATGGGCAATTTTTAATTTTAATTACTAACATTTTTGAGATGTAATTTATTGAAACTTTTTATTTTTTTATTAGTATCATGATTGAAATGCAATTACTCTAATTAAAAGACATGAGGATAATTTAAGCAAAACAAAAACTAAGATCAAAATATACTTACACCTACCCTCCCTATTGTTAAGACTCGCCATACTTTTTATATAGTAACAATAAACCAGGAATTCTTGTCCTCTAAGCTTGCTAGTTAATAATCCTTGAGATAGGATTCAGCCATTCTGCTAATTCCTTTTTTTTTTTTTTGTCTTTTTGCTTTTTAAGTGGGCACAGGTTTTGGATAAAGTGTTTGATCCGTGTGTCTTCTGGTTTTTAAAAATCTACTACTTCCAGAAAATGGTATAAATCTACAACTTCCAGAAAATGGTATATATGGAAATTGCACTGGTTATGTATTTTAGCAATTTTTCACCTGAGGATCCATTCAATGACAGACATGGTAAAGCTAATGGTGTGAAGAAAAAGAACGAGTTGCTATTGGAATAGACAAATATATATTGACAAGAAACGAGCTTTGTTAGGGAAAATTGGTGCTGATAATCACGTGAATGCAGATGTCAAAAAGAAAAGTTTGCCAAGCTTGAGAAGATTGAAAATAAGAGAATTGCAGCTGTTACGGACTTCGAATCTGAGGGGAAGAAAGAGCAGTGAGGCTTGTTAAAACAGAGACCCAATGCTTCAGGTCTGTAGGAACAACATTGATGAAAGAGGGAATGTGGTATCGCAAGATTTTCCATCCAAGTTTTTGATTCTGTGTTTGAATACCCTTCAGAATCAGAACACCGTGCAACATGAGACCGCCTTTAGTAGTGAAGACATACCTTTCATTGTTCAGAAACGGGGGAGTTGAGTTCTGGAAGTTTCATTCAAGCGGAAAAGATATGGTAGAAAGCTGTATGGCAGAATCCAATTCAGAGCAAATTTGCTTTGGTGGTGTCGCATGCTGCTGATACCATTGCAAGACAGGAGAAAGGAGGAGTGTTGCTTAAGAGTCGCTTTTTTCTATTCATTGCGCCATGTCAAGAAAAAGCTGCCTAGATTTTATATTATTCCTTGAAAGATTTCATAATCGCTTTCTGTAGCTGGTACTCTTAGGTTGCAACCTTTATTGTAATGGTATCCTAGTCGAAATATTTAGTTTGTTTCAGCTGTCAGTTTGCTTCTTCAATTTTATCTTTTTTGTCTTTTGGCATGAACGCATGGTATTTTTATAATCCTCAGAGGCTGTGCTTCGACTAAGGTTGTAGTCTGTAGAGTCAGGTCTTAAGAATATGTAAACGGCGTTTGTTAGTTATCAGAGGCTGTGCTTTAGTCTTTAGAGTCTGGTCTTAGTAATACTAGTGTTTTATATCAGTTAGTTTTATTCAGGAAAAGATATCAAGATTGTATGCTGTCCATTGCATGTATTCAAAACTCTAGGATGAGTTTTGAGGGGCTTCTGAATGTAAGATTTTTGTGGCAGATGAGTTATTTTTTTTCAGTTCTGACCTCAAGAAGAGAGAATTGCTAGAGAAATGTTCTGTAACTCTTCAGAGGAGGTGGCTGCGGATTCCTCAGAGTGTTGGAGAAAGCTCTTACATCTTCGACCAATTGCACATGAATTGCTGATTAGTGTGGTCTATTGGAGACGGATGTAACACATATTTCCGATATGATAATTGGCATAAAGAGGGCCCTTTATAGTCAAAGTACCCTGAGTCTTCACTCAAGAGACTAGGACTTCATCCATTATCTAAAGTTACTGACTTTATAAAAAATGGAAGCTGGGCTTGGCCAACAGGTCGGAGACTTAATTCTCAGGTCCATGCTTTCAGCAATTTACTCCGGTAAGCATGTTAAATTAGCTGCATAGATCAGATCACGTCAAGTGGATGATTGCCTCATCTTCTGGTGAATTCTTTGTACAGTATGCCATGCAGAAAATATATCACCAAGGAAATAAAGTAAATTGGTTTAAAATGGTGTGGGGAGATGGGAATGTTCCAAAATATGCTTTTATATATCATGCGGTTAGTGCTGTAGAGGAAGCTGATGAATAAGGATTGGCTGCTGAAATGGGGCATGACAAATATCTCTTCCAGTAGTGTCTTCTGTGGCTTAGTAGGTGAGAACTTGGAACATTTGTTTTTTGATTGCGCCTTTTCCAGGTGTGTGTGGGATAAGGTGCAGAGGTTATGCTTGTTATATAGAGGTTCTTTACTTTGGAGTCAGGAAATGGAACGGTGGTGTAAGAATTCCTGTGGGAAATCTTTTGGTGCAAAACTTAAAAAGGTTTGTGCTAGCTGTAATTGTTTACAATCTCGAGTTCAACCTCCTTAACATCATTCTCCCAAAACCCAGGGCAGCTATCTAGATTTGATCTGTCCAATAGCCTATCGTGGAGGAACTTAATGAAATTCTCGTCACAATGAATAGATGAATAAAGAACCAATTACTTCTTGAATAGTTGACCACCAAAAGAATTTTAAAACTCTATTTGAATGCAGGTCAAGGAATCGAATCCCTTGACCTGCATTCCAAAAATCTAGAGTTCCTAGAAAGTTTCGTCAGCAGATGTGTAGGCACACGTATAGATCGGTGGTGGTTCAGTCCCCCGAGTTCCCCTTTTGGTCCCTTTGAATCACCTCTTCCCCTTAGTATAGAGTAGGAGTAGGTATAGATTAAAATCTATTGTGTCCGACAAAAAATAAATTGAGTAGATGAATAAAGGCAGATGGTCTTAGGTCGGCAAGTCCAGAAGAATTATCGACAAGAGCTAATAATGATGGTTCTGATGAGGATACTCTTACAATGTTTACATTGAGATCCTCCACTTGAACTTGACCTTTAGACTCAGTACCCAAGTCTAGACTACGGATATGTCTTAAATTTTTGCATCTCATGATGTATAGTGTAAACGCTAACGGTAAGTGAAATTTTGAACTTTTTTGTCTAATTTCTTCAACATATCCCTCAACTGGATAAACAATGAACTTCTTACAGCAGGAACCTGGCCTGGTCCAGTTGATTATGCTAATGTTGCAGTTGCCCAGCTCACCACTTGAAGAATCAGTCTAAACAAATAAAGAAAAACCAGAAAATCCTACACAATTAGAACAAGAAAATAATGGAAAACCAGAACAATCCTTGAGGCATGAAATATCACTATATTTAAGATCACTACACTAAGTATTTACATTTGCTGAAAGGATTTGCCAATTTATTTCTAGGATACAACAAGATGAGAGAAAGTTGATAGCAACTGTCAAATATATATATATATATATATATATATACATATCTTTGTGTGTGTCTGTGAAAGTTGCTATTTCAATCAAATGTTTTCTTTTTCCTACTTGGCATGGTTAATTGAAGAGAATTAACGGGTTATGAGTTCACTTGAATTTACCCCTATTGAATCCTACTTGGATTATATTATAACTAATATTATTTTAATGATATATGTTTTCTATCAAATTATTACATAGAAATGCGGTAAAATCTTCTGCAATTCATAATTATTGAAATCTTACATATCCCATAAATTACTTTCTTTCACCACCATATTTTTTATTAGTACTTCAAACTATTCATCATCTATTCCCTTATTGTTGTTATCTTATAAAACACAAAATTTTAAATTTCATCTCTATCAACTAAAATTTCTCATTGTTCCCTTTAAATATACTCAACAACAGGCCCTTTTCAGTTGAAATTTGACCCTAATGAGAAGATATCAGCTTTCCTTCTTTGTATTGTACGTTAACTCTAGAATTTGTACATGTACATATCATTGATGATTTGGTATTTCATAATTATTACAAATTTGATTAAATAGCTATCATGGTATACTTTAGAATTTATTTGACCAATTTATTTGTCATGACTCCACATATCTTGTGAAATTTTGAGATTGTTACATTGTCTTAACGCATCTAAATTTTTCCTTATTTTAGCACAAATGTTGGGGAACATAAAAAGAGGAAGTTTGAAGGAGGTTGAATTAGATCAAAAGTTTTCTATTGCATTTGATGACTTTGTTTGTTTTAATATTTTCTGGGGTTATGCTAGCAAAATTTCATTTTGTCGAGTGGTCATTTCCTAGATGGACCTTTTACAATTTAAGTTCATGTTCACGTAAGGAAACTAAAATTTGTATTCTTATAAATTTGTCTCATATTATTCTATGATGTAAAAAGTTGATCTTTGATTTTTCTCTTATATTCCTCTAATTTGCAGGAGCAGGAGTAGTTTACCGGAATCATGAACTGTAGAGGACATAAAATTCCAAGATCATGAAGAGAGGTAGAGGTGGTTTATCGGAATCATGAATTGCAGAGGACATAAAATTCTAAAATCACGAAGTTCATCTTTGGTAGAGGAAATACAATCCCAACGATTTTAAATACGTGATCTTGCCATCCGCCAAGTCTTCAACTAAACATCGATTCAAGGACCTCATCAAATATCATTTGCACCTTCATTTAGCATTTTTTTGGATCATAAGAACGATATTGTTTTTTTTTATGCTTGTTCTCTCTTTTATTAACATCATTGTTATCCATATGAATCAACTTAATGTAAAAAGGAAAATTAATCGTTGTACCGATAGATTTACTATTATTGTTGGAAACTGAATATTTGTTGACGAAGAAAATGGATTGTGGGATCTTTTCCAATTAATTAAATATGAATATATAGTTATAGGTTTACGGTCATTATAAAAATTTTAATTATCTAAAAGAATGTTCATAAAAAAAAGGAATATCTACCAAGTTTTTAATATGGGGTATATTATTTGATATATACTATCATATTATAGTGAAAGTCTGTAAGAAATTTTTAAAAATTAGTAAATAATTGAACATGTAAAATATATTAATTCTCTAGAGTTAATATGAATGAACATATAGGATCGTTGTTAATTTTTGCATTTAAATTATTCATATTTATATAAATTTACAATAAATTAAAAAAACTATGCTAAGACACGGACAAATTTCTAGTTCTATAGTAAAAGACACAACAACTCAAAGGTCACAAGTTGATCAGCCACTTTCTCTTATTATTTTAACATTAAGAGCCCACTGGGCTTGCTAATCTTCACAGAATTTGCGGACAGATTCATTACTACTTAGAAACGGAGTCGTTTCACAGATTGTGACCAGAGAGTCGCAAACTCTCGAAACTCAATCCATCGCTAGAATCCGGCTCACCAAGCCACGATCCGTCGCTAGATCTGGATTTACGAACGGATCCACAAGGATCCACTCAGAATCTTTTGTCTAGCTTTATCTAGAAATTTCGAGTTTCTTTACTCTAACAGGTCACATTTTTATTTCATTTCACAAACTATTCCAACAGATAAAACGTATTGCATAAAACAAGTGACATAATACTGTCATTAAATTTTATAATGAGAGTATTCTCTCCGAATGACTCAATTTATACTTTCTCGGAAGAATGCACTAGGAAGCAAAATTCAGTAAAATGGCTTTTCTACTTGAATAATTATTATTCAATAATCTGAGAACGATGTCTCTGCTGCTCGTTATGCTTGCTTTAAAATTGAGATTTTGGGTGTTCAAGTGATGACTAAATAAACTAAAAATAGAATGATACCACGTTGAGTTATCTATTGAAATCAAATTTCGGGAAATGTCAATGGCATTTTTCTTATATATATTAATGGCAATGTCTTGATCTTTTGTTCATGCAAATTAAGCAAAACTACCTCTACCATCCTTGCACTCATAACCATCTCCTTATTTTGAAGATGTAATCAAACATGGGAATACCAAGAAGAAATCATTTAATGTTGTGAAACAACTAAAGATGTGGATATTCATTTTGTATTTTCAAGAAAGTTGATTCATAATCATCCACCAGATTCATTGGTACATTGAATGAAGGAGATGCATTGGATGAATCCATCAGTTCATTTATGGAGCTATTTAATTGATGTATTTGAAGTACTAAATTCATAAATGAGTGTTTAATAAGGTTCATGTACTTTTAATCTTGTATTACCTATATATATATAGAGGTGTCCTGATCTCTCTTTGTAACAGATGAACACCTTTCATTAGTTGAAATAACAAGAATAGTTTTCTATTCTCTCTCTACTTCTTATTCTATCATTTCAATCTCTATTTTAGTAGTTTATTTTATTAGTTTCACAACATTTAAGTATTTGAGGTTGATAACTCATTTATTGCCCTTGCTTCTTGCCATTAATCAAATTGTATTCTCTTGAGGTGATAATTGTGTCTATTGGTAGGCATTAGTTTAGCTTTACTTTAAGGAGGCGATGCTTACAAATTGACCTTTTGTAGGGTACATTATTGATCCTCTTATAAAATTATAAAAAAAAAAAGAGAAAAAAGTAGTGAAGCAACTTTGGCTCCAAATAGACATCATCTATACACAAAGCACAAGCCTCATACTGAAAAATGGATTGTCACTTAATGTGTTACTATTAATTTTACATTACCACATTAGTGGCAGAGCCGAGATGTTTCTCCATTAAAGGCATAAAACAAAATGAATTTTTTCTATTTTTTACCAATAAAACAAGACAATAACATCCACATACCAAGCAATAGCAAGTACATATTTATGTACTTATTAAATAACATGAGATGATATAGAACTTTCACTAATATATTACACGTCCTCAAAGTTCGAATCATTACTTCCTCAAAAAAAAAAAAAAAAAAAAAAAAAATCGAAACATTACATAGTGGGAAACTCGATGGTGGACTAAACTCCTAATAAGTACACACAAAGTTTATATACAGAGTTATCCACATGTGTATATGTAGTCATGGTAAAAGGATATTTTATACTTGTTTCTTTAAAAAGAGTTGCTACCAAAATCACTTATGGGTACATTCATATTATATTTACAAATCTTTGGGCTAAAAACAATTTTTTTTAAAAAAAATTCTACATAAATTATACATTCCTTTTATCACTAAAGGCACATATGTAGATTACTAAGATGGATATAATTTTTTTGTGGAATTTCTTCAAGTAAACTTGAAGCTTTTAATTGGCTAGTAGGAACACGTGTCGTCGCGACTATTATCTAAATCCACCTTTGCACCACATGATTAACAAGAAACTACCACAACCTATTACACTCAAACACCAACATTACTTATCCCTATAATGAAGGATTAATTTGTTCAAATGTCTCGCACAAAGTTACATTAAGAAGTTTTATAACTACACAAAACGTTTTTGAAATAGTTTGATTATCACCCATCACTTTGCTCCTTTTACTTAAGCACGCAGATTGGCTATGCCAGTATAATTAATCTCCATAATGGAGGAAATTTCATTCCTCATTATTAAAACCTTATTGAACCGTAATAAAAAAAAAAAGGCTTCATAAAATAGCAAAAAACAAAAACAAGAACGTTGAACAAGTCATTTCTAGGAAATAATCGCACACAATAAATAGTTTGAATTACAATAAAGACTAGGATTGATTCAATTTTACTTCTCTTACAAAATTAACATCTGCTGCCCCTCTTCAATGATACCCTTTGGAAACTATTACATGAACCAAAAGAATAAAGAATACTAAATACTAAATAACAAAAAAAAAATAAAAAATCAAACACACCCCAGTTGGCAACCATGATAGTTAAAGACCAAAACTATCTTTTTTACCTCAATTATTTCTTGATCTACCTATTCCTCGAGTTATTTTTTAATCTGTCTAAGTTATCTTGTAAACCAAAGAATTTATGCGACGTGATATGTCAATAATACAACCCAAGGAAACCAGAAGTCTTACATATCCATTCAATCAAGTCAACACAATCATTGGAGCCATTCTTCCCCTGAATAACTCCATCCCACAAAAAGCCAAATGTTCTATAGCTTAGAGCAGAATGATATCCCTTTTTTTAACAAAACATCGATTGGTTCTTCGTAAGCCATGACGCTTGCAATCTCAGCAGTCTTATTCTTTTGTTTGGACCCTTTTTGTACCATCCCTTTTCAGTTGTTATAAATAAGGGACCTCCTATATTTACACGGCATAGGAGTAGTTACTTTAGATGCCCACTTCATCAGTCACTGTCTTTTTTTTGTATTTGTGGCTATAGTTCTAAATGTCTACTACTTGTGACCACTGGCCAGTTGTACTTGTAGTAGTAGTGCTTTAGTCTTCAACATTTCATGCAAAAACTTTTACGTGCAAAGAAACAAAGGGTAGCATTCTGGTCTAACTTTCAGTTTCTTGAAGTACTTGTAACTGCTGAACCAACCTTTGTCTATGAAGTGGCATTGATTGATGTTCATTTTGTTCTATATAGGGGAAATGGATTCATGGGGAATGGGGCTATATAACAATTGAACTCGCTTTAAGATGAGTAACAAAAGCCTGACATTTCTTTCTAACCTGCTAAATTTGGATTCTGTTAAAGACGTAGTGACATAGGGACTTCTTAGGTTGGTGATTAGTAAGAAAAGGAAAGGTTTCTTGAATAATTAGTTGTCTCATTTGGTTTGTTGTGGTTATAACAAGCACTGAGTTTAATTGGCTTTCAATTGAAGCTATCTTGTTTGTGTTACAGGAATGCATTGATTAGGGAATCAAGCAGTTTCAGAAAACAGACAAGTTTGTAGTGAAATCCTAGTAATTTCTGCTGGAAATAGTGATCCAATCAGAGAATCCAAAAATGGGTTTCAAGCCATGGATTTGGTATTGCAGGCCAGTGGAGAATGGAGTTTGGGCAAATCAAACAGAGAGTGCTTTTGGATCATACACGCCCTGTGCCTTAGATTCTGTAGTGGGGTGTGTGTCCCATTTGGTTCTTCTGGGATTGTGTTTATATAGAATATGGTTGACTAAGATGGATTACAGGATCCAGAGATATCGATTGAGGTCAAATTTGTACAATTATTTTTTGGCATTGCTTGCTGGGTTTTGCGCTGCTGAGCCCATGTTCAGACTGATTTTGGGCATTTCACTTTTCAATCTGGATGAACAGAGTGGTCTGGCTCCATTTGAGGTGCGTATTTCCACATTCGAGGTTTTGAACTTCCTCTATTTTAACTGTTTGATACTCGTCCTTCTACTCTGTCCAGCTATTTGTGACAAATATGTGATATTACTGGAGTAGTTGCATACCAAGTCTGATTCATTAAGCGTTTGCAAGTGTTTTAGCTTGGAATTGTTTCAAGTATTTGATTAATCGTTAAAGTCATATACCTATTTCAGTTTTCAAGTTAGCAGGATTACCTTGTAAACAAGGATATGATTTTGAGATCAGTACTTTTGTTGTTATTAAGCCACTCCAGAGTTTATTACTCGACTAGAAAATCAGTTTGATATGCTGCCCAATGGACATGGTTCTTTACATGCAACTATCATTTTCACTTCTGTTTGATGCTCAAGAGGTTGAAGTTCCTTACAAAACAAAGACATGTAACTCTCTCTCAGAACTATGAGTAAAGAAACTTTTGTTTCTTTGTTTCTTGTCGACTTTGGCTAACTATCGATATACTGATATGGAAAAGAACTTGAAATCTCTTGCAGAAGAAATTATAAGTTTTGGGCTTGAGAAGATATCTAGTGTGTACGTTTGGTGGTGAAGAAGTGCTGATTTGAAGCCTTAATTAGTGGACCATATTTTCCTAAACTTACAGTGCTTCACTAGGTGTTTACAACTTTTAAGCACTTGTTTTCTGTGCAGATGCTATCATTGGGTATTGAGGCACTTGCTTGGTTCTCATTAGTGTTTATGCTGGGCTTGGAGACAAAAATTTACATTAGAGAGTTCCGGTGGTATGTCCGATTTGGACTAGTTTATGTTTTGGTAGCAGATGCTGTAATGTTCAATTTGATATTTTCACTGAGGGATTTTTATACAAGGTAAGTTGTTTATTGTCCACGATATTCCTATTCTTTATCTAAATTCTATATTTAGTGCAATCACAAGGTCTGGTCCAGTTTTCTATTCTAAATTCATACTGATAGCTCAATCTACTAGCAGTTTGGATAAATTGAAGAATTAGGTTTCTGGTCTCCACATTATTAGAATTTGTATTTAAGTGCTAGAAGCTCTTCGACTTTAAAGATGAATGTTTATAGTTCATGCCATAAAAACAAGAAGTGCTGCAGGAAGTATATATAAAGTAAAAACGTCAGTAGGAAAGTTACTGGGTTTCACGCTTGGATCATCAGGGTGGGTGCCAGAAATCTATCTTATCAACATATGTAATCTCCAATGCTGTATGTTACAGATAGATAGAATGACTCCCTCTATGAGAAGAACCAGAGATGTGTCTTAATATTGAGAAGTTTTTAGAGCATACATAGAGATAATGAAAATGGAGAACAAGACATTGTTCAAAGGACTAGAACTGTTGTAGGTCAGTGGCAGATATTTCAAAATGGTGAATGTAACTTCACTAAAGAGTTGCAAATAGGTAGCAAAAGATGATAAAGTATACAAGTCAGTGGAACACATAAATTTGATTGCTAGGTAATGCCTAAAATCTTTAACAAAATAATTGGATGAATCTTTCTGACATAATTTTACCATTTTTGTAAGCCATAAGATGTCTCTACTGGATGATGTTTGGCAGCAGATTTTTACCAGTTCTGTAATTTCGCAGGTCGATACTGTATCTATATTGCTCTACACTTGTGTTCCAGGTACATTAGTTTTCTTTTCTGATTTGGCAAATGAGAGTTCATTGTTTTGGCCACCAATACACAACTATAATCTGCAATTAAACACATTTATCCATTAAGATTTGGGGCAATGTAGGAAGTCTATAGTGCAACCATGCTCCATTTTCAAAAATTCTGGAAGGCATCTAATGTAGACTTGCTTTCTGTATGGAGTTACCAACTGTGTTTGCTTGGTTACTTTTAAAATTTTATTGAAAGATAATTAAGTGATAAAGGCTGCAAAACTTCTTCCATTATTGCTGTTATTCTTGGTTTCTGGACTCATGTTTCACATGCACATAGATGTAGATGAGCATTGCTAGATCTACAAGTCATCTCTCTTGTGGTGGTCAACTAATTCCTCTGTGTATAACTTTTGAGGTTCAACACATGAAGCTTTCAATTGCCAAATGCTTAATGTAAACTATCAAATCCAAAGCCAGCACATTTACACCAAGCAGTACGGGAGAACTTAATAGTACAACCAACAAATGCCAAGCTAGATGTCTGTGTCTAATATTAGAGCATGACTGTCAAGAAATATTGAGATTTGAACTTTCTGCCACAGAGTTCATCCAAAGTATAATGTGCTGCCTTAAATATTCTGCTGTAGGTTTTGTTAGGAGGGCTGCTTCTTGTTTATGTCCCTCATATGGAATCCTACCCTGGCTACATCCCATTGTCTGGTGAATCTGCTGATGAAAATAAACATGAAACTTTTCTTGGAGGAGACATTTGTCCAGAGAGACATGCCAAATGGCTAGACAGTAAGTAGCTTTATGTTAAAGTCCATCATGTCAGGTATTTAAATTCCTAAGAATGTGAAAAACAGGGGAGGATCTTAGTTAGTATGGACATGAATCTGTATTAGCATCACATCAGTGCTCTTTATGCTTCCTTAATGAACTCTGATCATGGTTCTAATCAGAATTTACATCCTCTACATGGTTAAATTATTGATTCTGCTTAATTGACAATCAACCCATTTCTACTTTCCAGACCAAAACATCAATTTAAGTGGTATACAAGATATAGCAACGCGGGCAGTTTAATATAAGAGATCAATAAATGTGATAAATAGATTACTCTCATCTCTAGTGGCTTGCAGTCTTAGATGAGGTGGTGATGGTAGCCAAAGATTAAGTTCATGTCTTGATAGCGTCTGTTATGCTTTTATGTTTACCCACAACACTAATTATAATTGAGTACTATCTTGTGATAGGCATATATTTTGGATGGATGACCCCCCTCATGCAGCAAGGTTACAAAAGACCAATAACTGATAAGGATGTTTGGAAGCTGGATTCCTGGGATCAGACTGAGACACTGATTAAAAAGTTAGTTTGCAGTTTTCTCCTGCCACTACTATTAAACAGTTGCAGAACTAAATTTCATTTCTGTTATGACTTAGGTTCCACAAATGTTGGGCTGAAGAATCTCAAAGACCAAAACCATTGCTTCTACGGGCATTGAATTGTAGCCTTGGAGGCAGGTAGCTATTTGGTTGTTACGTTTATGAAAGACTTGTTTTATCCGGCTACAATAGCAAAGGATCCTATTCTTTTTTCTTTTCTTTTTGGGAGGGTGGGTTGGGGCTTGGGGGAGGAAGGGGGGGGGGGGACAAAGTACTTGTCTTGGTTTATGTTGTTGATATATCTTTAGCTGCATCTTCAACAGATGGTGTTCCACCTTTTCACCCCACTATGTAATTGTTTTTGTTTTTGCAGGTTTTGGTATGGTGGCTTCTTCAGGGTTAGACCATTAATTTTGCTTATAAATGTTACTCATTCTGTAGTTCATAAATGTATTTAGTTTCTGATACCATGATACAAGATAGAGCCATCTAGGCAGGTGCTTGCATGACTAGATTTTATGCTTTTTGGGAACTAATTATGCTTCACTTCTTTCAAGAAAATTTTGTTGCAAGAGGAGAGAATTTAAATCAAAGTTTCAGAAATGACACATCATTTGATGGTTTGTCTTGACTAACTTTTAGTTTTCAGTCAGTAACAGATTATAAGAGCCATGTACTGTCTCATCTTAAATAATCACATAAGCTACTCTGTAAAGTCATTTTCGCCATAAGTTCATGTTAGCTGAGAACTTGTTTTTTATTCAATCAATTCAATTGTCATTATCATTTAATATTTGTTCATATATACTGAAAAAAATGTATATGTGGACCAGTATTTATCAGGCCTAATGTAGAATAAAGACTCAATTCAAGTTGATTAGTGCGAGGAGCATCACCAGAGTATTTGTTCTTTGTATATTCATTTTAGACATTTCAAATTTTACAATGCATCTAGGGCGAGAGACAATTTAGAATTGGACAAATTGAAGTTGAAAGTATCTTATTCATGTGAATTTTTAAGTTAAAGAATCTTTCTGTCAAAGCATCAGAATTATTGGAGTCCAGCTTCAGAATGAGCATCTCTTTGCAATCCAATATGTCTTTTTTTCAGATTATTTTCTCTTAAGTTCATTTGAATGAGCTAGTATTACTTCCAACTGTAGTTAATATCATCCAAACGAGATAGTACTGCCTCCAACTCTAGCTCCTTTTGAAGTTAACAGGAGATCATATTTGCTCATGAAAGCATAATTCTGCATGTACACATACAGTGAAACATATAGAGCTATTGTTTCTGAATAATTTGACAGTTTCTTAAACTCAATTTTGGCGGTCTTGCAGATTGGAAATGATATTTCCCAGTTCATAGGGCCCATGATACTAAATCATCTCTTAACGGTAATTTTGTTTTTTCTTTATATCCATAACCATGTTGAATGATGCAGATTGTTTCTTTTTCTTTTTATTACTGTATGTGAAGCGAAAAATGTTGTGATGCACGATACTTACATCCTACAAATCCAGTGTTCTAATAAGTGAATATTTTCCTGATCTAAGCTGAAATGAAGATGGCATTGGGATAATATTAACAGTCAAGTCAATTTTCAGATATGACAAATATTCATGTTCAAGAAATACTTGTACATCCTATCAGGAAAAGTGACTTGGTTATGGATTCTGCCTCTATGCTGTGCAAAAGTTATCTTTCTTTGTCATTCTGACTATTGTTGACCAGTGATTGTCTAAAGACTGCATAACGTGAAAATTCAGTTGATATCATCTTATGTTAGTCTTTCTAAACCCATGAGGTTAATAATAAAGTTCTGGCTTCATAATTTTTTTTTTTTAACTTAATCCTAGCGTACACAATGTAACCCAATATCTTCATCCACCTTTTAATCTTTTGAACAACTTTACCTTGTATGCTTTCTGTTTTGGACCATAATTTTTTTTAAATTTAAAACATGGGCTCTAAATGTAGTCAAAAGCTTCAACAAAATACAATTGTAGAAATTAGGTTTTGGAAAATAGTAAGAAAATAACATAAAAGAAATGGTCAAATTAAGAAATGAAAGTCCAATTCACTTAGATGTTGAAGCTCTGGAGTTCTCAAGCTTAGTGCTATAGGTGAGCCAGTACAAGCTTTAAGCCGTATAAATGTGACAGGAAGTGATTTTTCTTGGGGATCTGGAGAATTGTCTTAATATTGTCTAATGCTTCTTTTTTTTTTTTCACTTTGACTGCAAAATAATTTACTGTTTCATGAGTACGTTTTCCATTTGCAGTAGTCAGTTCTCTTCATTAATTTGATACATTTTGCAGTCATTTGAACGAGGAGATCCAGCTTGGGTTGGTTATGCCTATGCCTTTTCAATTTTTATTGGAGTGGTACGATTCATACTTAGTATACTAAACATTTCTTCTTTAAGTAGAGGACTGAATGAGATTTTACCTGCTTTGATGAAGACTACTTCTTAGAAAGAAGAGAGTTACACTTGCACAGTATGGTGGCTGTACTAGTTTTTTTATGCAAGGCAGCAAACATCTCTAAATGTCTTTTGAAAAATAGTGGGTTTGACATTCATCCTAAATTTTAAGGGAGTTATCTGTGGAATGGACGTGTCTACAATGCTAATATCTCCTATTCATTTTCTTCTGTTATTAGGGTTTGGGTATCTGTTTATCTTTACAACATATTTTGTGCTTACTCTATTTATCTTAATGCAGTCAATCATATGTTTTTGGCTGTGTGTTTATGCTAGGGATTAAGTAACTGTAATTTGAAGATGCAAAATAGAATCAAAATCTCAATACATGTAGAGAGACTAAAATTGGGTAGTCTTGTCGAATTCAAGACCAGTAACCTTTCACCTCATTGCATGACTGTAATCAATTTGCTCTACTGGGGATTAAATAAGTGTAACGTGAACATGCAAATTATAATCAAATCTCAATACAGGGAGAGACTATAATTGGATGTTCTTGTAGAATTCAAGTAAGCCATGGAACCATTCATGTAGGTGATGTGACTACAATTGGTTGTTTTCTAGTGGGGGCTTAAGTGCAGTTTAAAGATATGAATTGGAGTCAAATCTCAATACATGGAGACACTACACTACAATTGGGGAGTCTTGTCATATTCAAGTATGCCAAGTAACCCTTTTTGTAGGTGGTGTGACTACAATAAACATCGTCTCACTGGGATTAAGTAAGTGTAATTTGAAGATGCAAATTGGGATCATATCTGAATACATGGAAAGACTAGAGTTGGATAGTCTTATCTAATTCATGTAAGCCAAGTAATCTGTCGTTTAGATATTGTGAATACATTCAATTGTTTTAATTCAAGCTCATACATTTATTAACTATACATGGCATGTAGGTGTTTAGATATATTGACGTTCATTCTGACCTCTTTCTCTTTCTTTCTCCTTTTCTAAGTAAAAACGTGCATATGTTTGTGCAAATCTCATCTCTTTCTTTCTTCACGTTGGAGGTAAATGCCTTAATCAATTGATAAAAGTTTTGTACTTCTATTGATTGTTTTGTTCATCATCTTTGAAATATAGAAACTTGCGCCCGGTGATGAGACACAGTTATTGTATTTAGTCAATTTGACTCTATCTGCTCGTCCTTTTAATAACATAATTTCAATTTAAATTTCTTTCAACAATCATTCTGTATTTGCATTTTCCTTTTCTTCTAGATACAGTATGAATCCAAGCTGCTCATTTTATATTTTTAGGTCCATAATAAACTAACTCTTTGCTATTTCTTCAGTCATTTGGAGTTCTTTGTGAAGCTCAGTACTATCAGAACGTCATGCGTGTTGGTTTCAGGCTAAGATCAACTTTGGTAATTGTCCTTCCTTCTCTAAATTGCGAACACCAAATATTCCCTTTTCTGTATATTGCTTTGCTCATTTTTCTTGTAACTAGTAATAGATCACGTGCTTTGCACGTGATTGTAATATCTTAAAATGTAGTATTTTTCAGATACTAAATTTTTTTTATGAAATTTTGATTGTCAACATCATAATATAGTATTTTTATGTTATTTATTTTTTAAGCTAGTTACTTTTAAAAATTTTATTAAATGAAAAGAGACACAAAACATTCTAATTTAGTTGACATATCCCTTAGAATTGAATTTGAAATCATGAATGAAACACTTTTTGATTTATAGCTTGAACTCTAATATATCAAATATTGATAATATCATGTGTTATCAAAATTATTGTATATTCATGACTCTATTGCTTATAAATCACAATCATCACAATTTTTTATAAACGAAGAATATAATTAAGATAGAAAAATAAACATACATGTAATTTGAATTCTTTGTATTATGTTAACTCTATTTTTGTCAATAATGGAGTATAAATGATCCACCACGTAAAGTTTTTCTGGCTTATACATTCTAACAATTGAAATTTTATAGATAGAGATAGTTGGAGTTTTTCTATTTTCCTTTTCTTTTATTCATGTTTTCTGCACAATCCAATGCGAAGCAAGAGCAACAAGTCTACTTTTTTCATACGAGGACAATATTTTTGATTTTAATATTGGTTTTTTTGATGATCATGAAATTGGAATGAGAATTGTGGCTAATTAATAATTTTAATATGAATTTTTTTTATATGGCAGTGTTTTAGTTTTTAATTGCCAACTTTTAATCCATAACCGCTATCATTATTATCAATTATTGGAATGCATTAAATCTGTCTAATTACAATTGTCACCATAAATGGAATTTACTTAATTTTAAAGCTTTTCATTTGATAATCGCTTCCATTATTCACTAATATTGCAATACAATAAATATATGTAATCATTAGAAAAATAAGGGTATTTTGGATATCACCAAAAACAATTTGGATATCATTTTCATTTTATCATTCTTCATTTTATATCTACTCTTATTATAATCCTTATTTTATCATTGGAGATGGTTTCTGACTTGATGGATGAATTCGGTTTGCTCAAACCAAAACAAATGAAGCATTACTATATTATTGTTAATAACAATGTTTGTCTTCCCCTAGATATCAGTGATTTGGATGTTGTCTTTGGTATTATTTGAATTGTATTCTAGCTTTTTAATTCATTTGCTATTTACTTTATGTCATTTTATAAATAGTTTTCAATTTTATTTCAGTTTTTCTTGTTTTGATCAGTTGCTATTAATGATAATAGTAATTTGTATGGTGCTATTTTAGATTTCTTTTTTCTATCTTAATACTGCTATTTCAGTTATAAACGTGTCATCATTTTTTGTATATTGAAATTTTTATTGGGTGCAACATGAAAAATTCTTCATATAAAAGTGCATAATTGTAAAATTTACTTGTGATATTTGTGTGAAGATATACAGATGAATAAGGGTTTTCTTGTCATTGTATGTTTCTCCATTTCTAGAGAGTATCTATTTTTTGAAATTGATTTTTTTAATAATCTCAACTAATGACTAATGAGAAATTTTTCATGCTTCAATTAAGAAATTTTGATACGTATAATAATAGAAAATGGAGTCCAAGGGTAGGTAAATAGTTTTTAATGAGGAATTTTTAATTATAATTACCAATACCACTAAAATGTAATCAATTGGAGTGTTTTATTTCTTTTAATTAGTGTCACATTAAAATGCAATAATTAAAAGACATGAGGGTAATTTAGGAATAACAAAAACTAAGATAAAAAAGTGCTTATACTTGCACTACCCAATACCAACATTCATACTTTTTATATAGTAATAGTAATGATAATGATATATTAAAATTTCATTGGGTACAACATGAAAAATTCTTCGTATTGGTAAAAGTGCATAATTGTAAAATTTACTTGTGATATTTGTGTGAAGATATACAGATGAATAAGGGTTTTTTTGTCATTGTATGTTTCTCCATTTCTAGAGAGTATCTATTTTTTGAAATTGATTTTTTTAATAATCTCAACTAATGACTAATGAGAAATTTTTCATGCTTCAATTAAGAAATTTTGATACGTATAATAATAGGAGATGGAGTCCAAGGGTAGGTAAATAGTTTTTAATGAAGAATTTTTAATTATAATTACCAATACCATTAAAATGTAATCAATTGGAGTGCTTTATTTCTTTTAATTAGTGTCACATCAAAATGCAATAATTCTAATTAAAAGACATAAGGGTAATTTAGGAATAACAAAAACTAAGATAAAAAAGTGCTTACACTTGCACTACCCAATACCAACATTCATACTTTTTATATAGTAATGATAATGATAATGATAATGATAATGATATATTGAAATTTCATTGGGTGCAACATGAAAAATTCTTCATATTGGTAAAAATGAATAATTGTAAAATTTATTGTGATATTTGTGTGAAGATATACAGATAAATAAGGGTTTTCATGTCATTGTATATTTCTCCATTTCTAGAGAGTATCTATTTTTTGAAATTGATTTTTTTAATAATCTCAACTAATATCTAATGAGAAATTTTTCATGCTTCAATTAAGAAATTTTGATACGTATAATAATATAGGAGATGGAGTCCAAGGGTAGGTAAATAGTTTTTAATGAAGAATTTTTAATTATAATTACCAATACCATTAAAATGTAATCAATTGGAGTGTTTTATTTCTTTTAATTAGTGTCACATTAAAATACAATAATTCTAATTAAAAGACATAAGGGTAATTTAGGAATAACAAAAACTAAGATAAAAAAGTGCTTACACTTGCACTACCCAATACCAACATTCATACTTTTATATAGCAGTGATAGTGATAGTGATAATGATAATGATAATGATTACATGTTTTGTGCTTTGGATGTTGTGAAAATACATTTGTATGTGGATCTATCCAATCACAGGCTGAATAACTAAATATGGCAGGAATGGTTGGACTCCAAAACTAGCTGCAACCCCAGCCACCGGTTTCAAGAAAAGGAAAGACTGCATGAATTAGCAAGCTAGAATCACTAGCCTACTAGATAAAATGTATATCATAGTGTAATTGGCCTTCTAAGATGCACAATCATGACTTTGTGATATGTCCAGTGGATATTTAAGAAATTGTTGAAATGGATTACAAGGCTTAAAATGTGCAATAGTTATAGCAAGTTGGGCATAATATTGGGTGGCCAATAATGTGCTGGGCTGATAAGCCACCTAGGTCATTAACAATTGATGTCAAAAGGCATGAGCATATTGTGAGAATGTCAGAGGGATTTCGTGGAGAGATGGTGACTGGAATCTTTCATATTACCTGATTGGGATGAATTCGGATACTAACAGGACTGGGCTGGCTACTTCTGATAAGATGTCAAGCTAGTGTGAGACTCAGTAAGTTATCAGGCTGGTATTCCAGAGAAATTGATCCTTTAACAAGTAATGACTTTGAAGCTTGATTAGTGTAGCTCAGTAGAAACACTTCTGAGTCTTTATTTCATCAGTGTCGAGTTCCACTTCTATTCTAATTTAGTTTTCATCTACCAATGTTTTAACTACAAGTACTTCACTTATTAATTGCCCCACCGTACATCTGCAAAAAAATTCTTTTAAACTTCAACACATTAATAGGAAAATACACAAACTAGTCCAACCTGATGTTCATTGAATCTTTAGCTTTTCTGGGGTGTTTAGGTATTATATGGTTGTTATTTCTATTAACGTTGACATGGAAGTATTGAGAATATAGGATCATATTCCCTAATCTTTTATCCAATTTTCCCAAATGGTTTTTGTGGCAAATAAATTGTCTGAAAGCATAGTGACTTACAATTGGAACAGTTTTTTTTTTTCCACCGAAAAAGAAATTGGAAGACATGTACTCAGTTCTCTTCCTCTTCATGTCTAGGTTAATGACATGAATGTCAAGCTGAAAGAAATAATCTTGTGATTTGTGTAAGTTAATCAAGAAACAAGTTTCATTATTGTATGCAAATTCCTTAACATCCTTGTCAAACAAAGTATCAGTTTTTGTTCCATCCTCGACCATAGGTTCAAATTCTTCCCTTTTAGCTTAGCAGTTCATGTTAGTCTTTCCATGATGTTCTTTCTTTTCTTGGTCTTTGATGCAAGGGCAGTTCCATTCCCATCTTTATTTTGCTGTTTTTACATACATAGTGATAGAAAGAGAATCTAACATTCTGCCTCGTATCAAACAAGGCCACAAGCTGAGTTCACATATGATATCAGTTTCCACTGCCATTATCTTAGTTATTAGTTCTTTCGACTATTCTTATTTAGTCACGTTTTCTGATGCTGAAGCATTTTTTGTCTGAGTTGGAATATATACTGTTGGCATTTGTAGGTAGCTGCTATTTTTCGGAAAACTTTGAGGCTAACACATGAGAGTCGCAAGAGCTTCCCATCCGGAAGAATAACAAATATGATAACAACCGATGCTAATGGACTTCAGGTACTGACCTGTGGATTTTTTGTTTTTAATTATAACCGTATTTAAAGAACAAGAAGCTTGGTGCCAGAATCAGGTCTTCTTTTAGTTGGTTTTTTTGTTCACTCTTTATGATAGAGCTGTTATACTAAGTTCTGCACCCAAACAACTGAGTTAAATTCCAGTAGGTTTTTGACTATTTGATCAACCTCTGTATCCACTGAATAATAAATTAAGGAGAAATTTTTGCCATGACATTGATCCATGTTTCCCAAACTATCATTAACATCTACCTAGAATACATATCAACGTTTTCATATTACCTTCCATTGGTTTCAGAAATTTTCTGGAATGGTCCTCCAGACTAGCAGTAATATCTTTTTCAATAGTGTTCGATACTCTATTTAGCTAATGATTGCAGCAATGGGCTAAAACATCAAAGTCTATATTAAGCAGGACTATGGAATGATTAAAAAAAAAAGAATAGATCTAAGTTGAATCTAACACCATTTCTGGTTGATTAGCGCCCAAAAGAGCAGCGAGAGTTTTACATATTTTCTTAGTGGCCGGAATAATTATTAAAACCAGTATACATATGAAGAAAATGCTTTAGAATTACACCATTGGATATGCAAAGTTGGAAAACATCAAATCTTTGTTGATGTTAGAGTTGTATGATTGGGCTTAATGGGTAAAACCATTATCACTGGCTTAGAAACATATACCTTCTATTGTGAATCTTGTAGCAAGGAAATCTAATCAGAATATCAGTCTCAAAACATCACTGGAACCAACATTATTGATTTGGTGAAGATGGGTTAAGCTAATCTTGAATGAGATAAATTACCAATAATTAAGGATTTTTATGGAATCATGCCTTTTCAGCATAGTCTCAATTTTCCATCATGTTTATACTTGTGTTTGTTTACTTTCTGTGCAAGAATTCTCATATTTGTTATATCTGTGATGTTACCAACTGATTTATGATTGATTTTTAGCAAATATGCCAACAACTTCATGGCTTATGGTCAGCTCCATTTCGAATTACGATAGCCATGGTTCTTCTATACCAGCAATTAGGGGTGGCGTCACTTCTTGGTTCTCTTATGTTGGTTCTAATGTTTCCCATTCAGGTAAAAAGATTTTTGAGCCACAATTTACTTCTTCCAATAACTTTTGTGCATCAATGTATCTCTTGGGATCAGTGGACTATGGAGTACATTCCAAACCAAGTATTTCAGTGGGTTAATTTGCAACTGCTCCTTCTTGAATTTAGAATAAGATTTCTAGTATGCACTATGTAAATGGAATTTAGGTCGCATTGTCCCTGCAACTGGTTTACCGCTTTCATTTTGATTAGTGCATGCTTTCTGAACTTTTAGTAAGCAACGCATAATCAAGAATTATAACCCAAGCTATAATGATGTTTAGGAATATAAATCTAATGCAAAATGATCTCTTCAAAGTTGTACTATACATGTTAACAAACACAGTCTGTAATTTATACACTTGAAGTAAACATTCAGGAACCTGGAAGGGTATCACATGTTTGGGCAAGAGTATGTGTAAATTTGGTTTGGTTAAAAGAAGATAATACTCGAAGCTTTTCTTGTCTTGAGAAAGTATCAGGAAAAATTCGAATTGCAAAATACAGAAAACATGTTTTTTTTTTTAAGAATATTGAGTTTTCTTACATCCGAGCACAGTCATTACCACCCATTATGTCAATATGTTTGGTTAGCTTTACATACTTCTACCCTGAAGGTGTTCAACATTTTGGGCCAGTGAGCTCTCTTCACCATTTTATTTTTCCTCTTTTTAAACTCATGCACGTGTTGCCATCCTGCACAATGTTAGATATGTTGGCTTTTATTCATGTACTGTGCATTATCTCTTGTTTCCTGTAGGATATAAATCATTCTACCTCGTAAAAAGCTTGATGTTCTAATCTGGCATTTGATACAGACTTTTATTATAAGCAAGATGCGAAAACTATCCAAAGAAGGACTTCAGCGTACTGACAAAAGAGTTGGTCTAACCAATGAAATTTTAATGGCCATGGATGCGATTAAGTAAGGCGCAAAATGGATAAGGTTGTTTATAATTTTAATTAGTTCTGTTAAACAATTTTGACCATGTTGTGGTTATTTATATCAGATGCTATGCATGGGAGAAGAGTTTTCAGTCTAAGATCCTGAGCATGAGGAATGATGAACTGTCATGGTTCAAGAAAGCACAGTTGCTAGCAGCGGTAATTCATAATCTATACTCTATATAAAAGTGTGTTAAATGATTTACATTTGGGTGTTTCTTACTCTTTTGAACTACATATATTACCCTTAACTTAAACACCGGTTTAAAGGCAACGTATTGATACACTAATCTATTAGTATGATCAGATATATAAAAGTCTAGCTGAATCAGGAAATCTCAGTTAGCCTATTGAAGCATTGACACTGAAAAACTTTGGTCTGTTTCTGACTATTATAATATTGTTCAGTTGTTAGTTTATAAGTTGCTCTTACATATGTAGATTATGTTTTCTGATGATTGTAATTGCATCCAAGTAATTAGACCTAAAATTGTCTGATCACAGTTTCTAAATACTGACTGGGTAAGCTAAGTTTGGCTGAATAGTGCTTTTCTTTGAATTTGGACCCTTTTGATGTGTGAACTAGATCATCTTACATGCTCCAGATATTTAGTAGGAGTGGGATCTATTAGGCAGTTATTTGATTTCTTAAAGCATCATGTTTTACAATTTTTTGAGTGCTTAATTGTTGTCCACACCCTCATTATCTCTATGTTCCGTAATTTGCAGTGTAACACTTTCATATTAAACAGCATCCCGGTTCTTGTAACTGTGGTTTCGTTTGGAATGTTCACTTATCTTGGTGGAGATTTGACACCTGCCCGGGCGTTTACCTCTCTTTCTCTGTTTGCGGTTCTGCGTTTGCCCTTGAACATGCTTCCCAACTTGATAACTCAGGTATCTCTTCTTTGGCATGTTGCTAACTCATCTGTTCACATTTAATTAGCACCTTGTGCTGCAATTCATTACATTGGCTAAAATGGTATAAGCATAAATTTGCGGAGTTGGGGTTTCTTTTCTTTTTGTGTTCATAACTTATTGGAGTTACACATATCAGATTTTCATTTACAGACAGGCATGCAGGCAAGTCAATATTGGCCTAACATTTTAGTTCTTTGAAATTCAAGCATCCATATTATTATGAAAAATGTGCTTGGAGCAGTAAATTATTATGTGGAAAACATTGAGACTTGAGCATGACCAGTTATGTACAGAGAATAATTATGGAGATTTAAGTTAATGCTAAATGCTCGAATACCATCCGTGATGGTTTCTAGTCGCATGAATTTTGAAGAAAGATGCAACCAGAAACACCCAGCAAAGAACTTATGACATCATGAAGTCGAGTTTCCAGAAGGATGAAAGCTGATACTAGTTGTCAGGAATTTACTGATGGAGATATCCCAATCTGAATTACCAGACTTTGTCTTACAGTTTTACTAGGAAAATACATGCCATATACATCCTTTAACAGAATGCTTCCAGGAAAAGACAAATGAAACTTAAGTAGCTAAATTTTCAAATCTCAAGGATATGGCCATTTTTCCGAAGGTATTCCAGCCATGAGAATCAAATCATTAGAAAGCACTGAAGCTTTTGTCCATGACTGGTTTACAATCTTAGTCACCCACATGAAAAACATGTAGCTTGTGCTTGAGTGCTTGAAAGGAAATTCACAAGGTCTGTGTTCCACATATAACTATAACCAAGTGTACTGAAAATTACTGTATGCTTAAACATGGGCATATTATTCTTTGCACATTGCATAGGCAAAGAGGCGAATTATGTTCAAGATATGAAACAAATAAAAAAAATGGCTGGTCATTTTGGATAATAAACTTTCTCCTTATTAAATCTTGAATTAAGTGGACTGATATCTGAGGTTTCCTTGGTAAAAGTAAAACATGGTTTTACATTACATGTTTCCTGGAGGCCATAAAATAGCTGACAATCTGTTTCAATTTTGAATCCAATCTGCTTTTCCCCTCTTATGTTTTTCTGTGCATTATGATGCTTCCAGACACCATTTTGACATTTTTCCAAGGGATATTTCCCTTTTTCTTGCTATTTGCTCGCTTCTTTTCTCTTTGTTATAGTTTGTTGCAGCTACTTTTGCAGACTGCCATTTTGAGCCAACTTATTATACTCTGTTGAATAATCAAAGCTCCTTAAATAATATAAGGACATTATTGATTGCGTCATCTATTCAAATTTAATTTTTCTTACCCTACTTTGGAAGGTGGTAAATGTAAATGTATCACTACTACGACTGGAGGAATTGTTCCTAGCTGAAGAAAGAATCCTTTCATCAAATCCACCTAGTGAACCAGGGCTTCCAGCCATTTCAATCAAGGATGGATACTTTTCATGGGATCCTAAGGTCGTACTTTCCTCCTAATATCTCTGTGCGCTGTCCATATCTCTAATGTGTTTGATTTTTAAACTGTTAATACCCATGGAGAAATCAGATTTTGATGAAACTTTTATAGTGTTCATAATTGAAATTCTTATTTGATCCTGTACTCTTGATTTAACAATCAGAGGATCAATAATGCAGCGTAAAAGAATTTGAATGCATGAAACAACCTTCTTTCTGTTTGTGAAGTTTCTATAGCATACATCAATTAACTTGCATCACAAATCTTTCACTCTGAAGAGAAATCTCTGGTTAAAGTTTAATTGATGAGCAAATCTTTATGGTTGATAGTCTCAAAAGCTTAGTGACTATTACTTATGTGTTGCTCTTAGTCTTTCTTCTAGTGCATTATCAATTATTTTGAATGCCAAATACTCTTCCTAAGTTACTGCATTTAGTTTTTAGGGGACAAGGGAAGCTAATGAGCTGCTCTGCAAATGTCACGTTTATATCATGCAAATTCAGAAGTTACTGATTTTCAATTTTACTTTAGGCAAACGAATGTGCTGGCAATGTACTTTAAAAATCCAACTAAAATACGGTCTGCTTGAACTTTTATTCGAGATCAAATTTTATAAATTTAGACTTTGAATATGTTATTGAACTAAAAAAAATTACTTCTATTAAATTTCATGTTTCATTACTCCCTTTACAGGCTGAAAGGCCCACCTTGTCAAACATAAATCTGGATATACCGGTGGGCAGCCTTGTAGCAGTTGTTGGCGGCACTGGAGAAGGAAAGACATCTCTAATATCAGCAATGCTTGGGGAACTTCCTGCTTCAGGAGACACAAACGTTGTCATTAGAGGAGCTGTTGCTTATGTTCCTCAAATTTCTTGGATATTCAATGCCACAGTAAGACTCAGGATGTCCATATTAGACTTATTTATCAATTTCTACCAAAAATATTAAGTAAAACAACTATTAAGAAGCTTAACATTCTACTAGTTTGTTGTAGAGATTCAAATTATTCATCTTCAAATCGTTTTGCAGGTGCGAGAAAACATACTGTTTGGGTCTAGCTTTCAACCTGCCCAATATTGGAAAGCTATAGATGTTACAGCATTGCAGCATGATCTTGATTCACTTCCAGTTAAGCCTCCCAGTTCATGTAGTTGACTTAGTTTCATCATTGACCTTGCATTTAGAGCATGATAATTAATTGCCTTCTCAGGGTCGTGACCTTACAGAGATAGGTGAAAGAGGAGTTAATATCAGTGGAGGACAAAAGCAGAGAGTCTCTATGGCAAGGGCTGTATACTCTAACTCTGATGTATACATATTTGATGACCCCTTGAGTGCTCTAGATGCACATGTTGGACGGCAGGTGATTCTTATTTTCTGCAAGTATATTCTGCTAGAAGAGAAAATAGAAAAAAGGCGAAATGGTGTGACTGCTTCAGTATAAGAAATGTCTACAGTCATTCTTGTTCTCCACTCTTATCCAACTACATTTAGCTAGAAACTTATATTGTATTTAATGCCTATACTTTACTCCTTGAACCTGACTTATCCAATAGCAAGGTTCTTTAGCTGCAATTTCTTGCTTAAAATCTGGGTCTTATGAGGGTTGGAAACTCTCTTATTTAATCAGTTTCCTTTCACATCAATTGAATTCTCCATAAATTAGATCATTATTGGATTACTAGTTGATCCATAAACTATATATATCTATGCAGAACAGACACCTTCCTAAATTTTGGTTCAAATGTTCACAGAATCTGAAATTATGCACGCATTATATCTATGGCATTTTGCAGCTCAAATAAATTTGGACGTGACAACATGATAGTTATCTTTTGGATTTACAACCGTCAGTATACTACACTGTTATCTTCCATCAAAAACTTGTGTTTGCAGCAAGACCTTTTCCTGATCTGATTGACTAGATTGCCTATTTCCAGGTTTTCAACAAATGTATTAAGGAGGAATTGCAAGGAAAAACAAGGGTGCTTGTGACAAACCAGCTACATTTTCTTCCACAGGTGGATAGAATTATTTTGATATCTGAAGGTACAGTGAAAGAGCAGGGCACCTTTGAGGAGCTTTCCAGAGATGGGACGCTTTTCCAAAAGCTAATGGAGAATGCAGGAAAAATGGAAGAACACATTGAAGAAAATGGAGATGTGACAATTACTAGCTGTGAATCTTCACAATCTTTTGGCATACTGCATGAGCAGCAAAAGGACACAGACTCAATGAGTAAAAGGAAGGAAGGTAAATCTGTTCTAATCAAGCAAGAAGAGCGAGAGACAGGTATTGTCAGCTGGAAAGTCATAACAAGGTACCTTACAACTCTTAGGTTAAATTCTATGACTTCCAGTATCACAAATTGCACTTTCTCGTTTCTTTCAACACTTTATCATCTCAAACTAATTCATTAATGACATTGGTTTTCTTTGAAAATTTTAATTAAAATAGCTCCAAAGAAAATGTAAAATGCCTATGAATGTGCAGTGCTCATATTTTGAGAGGTCAAGCAACTGCCTAGTTTAAGCCAAGTTACATATACAATAGACATCTGCCCTCATATAATTTGCTAATTTGCTTAGAAAAGATTAGAAAGTACATCCTATATTGAACCAAAAGTAACAACCTCAATAACAGGGAGAAAAGAACGGAAAGCAACTAAACATGGTGGGCATAACTTATACACCAAAGATGCATAATGTCCTTATCCTGTAAGCAATACCTGCAAATCTATGGTAATTATATTTTCTTACAGTAGTCTAGATAGCTCTGGCAAGAAAGAAGTTGAGTGAGAAAGGAAGATTAAGCACACATTCCTGTGCAATTTCAGTGAGTTCTCTACCAGTCTTCTATGTCAAGACTAAAAGGGTAGTTTCTGTTGTTTTTGCATGAATGTTTTATGTATTTGATATACTCGTACTACTAAAAGACATGTATGCACATGCTATACATGGTTCACCATCAATGAATTAGATGTTTTTTACTGTAAAAGGACTGCAAACAATACTCATACGTGTGTCTTGTTAGAAAGATCCAAACCAAATTAAGACATAAATTTAGAACTGTTAGGAAGAAATCTTAGTTTAAGGTGTGGATACCAGTTCACAGAATAAACACAGCCAGTTGTCCTTAATTGGTTCCCTTGTTGCAGTGGCATTTATGCCATTTGAATAGGTCCACTCAGCTTCCTTTATTTCAATTCTGCACAGAGATCTAGTGATGCTTTAGGAATCATGATCATTTTGGTGAATTTTATGTTGGCATTTTATTTAATAAACAGGTATGAAAAAGCTTTAGGTGGCATATGGGTTGTCATGGTGCTGTTCATGTGCTACACGCTGACTGAAGTTCTTCGAGTTCTAAGTAGCACATGGTTAAGCAAGTGGACAAAGGAAAGTGCTGCAAAGAACTATGGAGTGGGTTTCTATGTTCTGGTTTATGCATTTTTATCTTCTGGTCAGGTATGTATGGAGTAGATTATCTAATTAATGCATACCACATTTTTGAATTCGAGTATCAGCCTTTAGATGTTCTCGCTGCTTTTCTTTATGATATTAACACCCATGTGTTTCTTTGTTTCTTTTACATGGTAGAGAAGTGTTCTTTCAACCATCCAAAAGGTTTTTTAATTGTTTTGGTCATCTTTTCCGGTAGTGATTTGATTGTAGTAACCTCTACTAGCTAAAGGGGTCAAATCTGTAACTTCCTATCTACATGAAGTGCCTTTTAGTCTCCTTTCCAAGAAAGATGGAATGGAATATTTTAAAGCTTGCAATGTTGGTCCTTATTTTTCCCCTTGATCACTCTTTTTCTCATTTGTCTGTTTGGTTTGTTTGTGGCTTCAGAGTCTTTGGGATGCATCAAAGGCTTTGAAACATCACAGAAATTACAACAGAGGTTTATTCTGTTATTACTGAATGCAGGTGCTGGTGGCATTGGCAAACTCATTTTGGTTGATAAAATCAAGTCTCAATGCAGCTAAAAGACTCCATGATTCTATGTTACATTCAATACTTAAGGCTCCAATGGTTTTCTTCCACACTAATCCAACCGGGCGAATTATAAACAGATTCTCGAAGGATATTGGTGATATTGATCGTAATGTTGCCAATTTTGTAAATATGTTTCTTAATCAACTATGGCAGCTTCTGTCAACGTTTGTGCTCATTGGCGTTGTAAGCACTGTATCCCTCTGGGCCATCATGCCACTTCTGATTGTATTTTATGCAGCCTACTTGTATTATCAGGTTGGTGTTTCTCTATCCCTTTGTATGTATACTATTTTCTCATAGGTCTATATGCTTTCTTCTGTGCTGTGTTCTTGTTGACCTAGGTGAATTGTCTTGCTGCATAGAACATCTCGATCTTCCAAACAACATTTTCAGGAGTCAACTAAAGATAGACTATCCAAAACTTTTAATAACTAGTTATCAATGGTATTCAGAATCTCATACACTATATCGGCCCTAGCCAAATTTAATGTGGAATGTCCAGGGACCCTTGAAAACTTATGATAACAATTAAGAAAAACTTCAAACTAAATTTGCAATATCGTTAAGGATAAACAAGTTGAGAAGGTTCATAAGAATTTATGATATTAATATACTTGGAGTTTAAGTTAGTTTAGAGGCTATGATATATTCGGAGAGTATCTCAAAATAGGTTCAACTAATTTTCAGATTTTCAAGAATTAGTTTAAGAAATAGCTCTTGAAACTGTCATCAATATGAACTGCTGGCAGCAAGAATCCTATATTGCCAGACAAAGAAAACCACTACATCTTATTGAGAAAGTTATCTGGTAAAGAGGATATTTAATGTCACAGGGTATACTCACCGGATTATAGAACTTGCACCAACATTTGGAAAACTGTGAGCAAACAAAACATTTACTCAGTCAAAGATTAAATATCTTTCTGTAATTCAAGCTCCTCTGTCACACTAAGCAGTTACTAGAACTGTCAGATTCATTTTCAAACCTTTGATGTGCAAGCATTTTGAGGTATACTTTGCTAAGAAATGTTCAGAATTGGCAGATATAAAGGCACAAGATACATAATAATAATAATAATAATAATAATGAATTAAAGAAGCTGTTGAATGATATATCTTGCCAAAGCCTCATGTTGTGAATATGGTTTTGCTTCTTCTATTTATCCATTTTCAAATATCAAAGTACTAATTTTATAGATATTGGAAACTTATGGATGCTGAACAAGGTATATCAGGGACCTCAACTTCATTGAGGCTGAAACCAGATCTTTGTATTATATGGTGTCCCATTGCCATTTCTGAACCAGATAAAAGACATAATTGCTTGATCCCTACAACTATCTGGCCGATAATATCTTAGGAAACAAAAGGACATGTTCAGTTGTATTCTTTGGTGATAAAAATTGACAAGTATTTCCGTGTCTCCTTAAGAAAGGCTTTACAACCTGAATTCATGATAGAAATGTGTTCCTTCATATAAGTTTAATTTTGTATACTTTGTCACTCCTGTCCAACTGCATCGGCACAGATAATAGAATTTGACTACACTGCTGTGATTCATTGCATTTTGAATCTGGTTATTCATCCATTTTTATCAATTTTATTGTCCATTTTAGTCTTATAATTGTCTGCACCACTTTTATTGCATTTGCACATGAGGACTATGTTCAGAACTAAAGTCCTCATAAAATTAGTAATTTCACTTTTGTTTTATGGTATCTATGATTTTGCAAATGTGCAAAACCAATCCACATGTCCACAATCTGGCAAGTAGTTATGTCATTCTTCTCTCAAAAACATGTATCACCTTCTATCTCTACTATTTTCTGCTATTACCTTCTCCCAGTACTATGTTTTTAGAACCTTTACAAATGATGTCTGATGTCCCACAGAGTACGTCTCGGGAAGTGAAGCGTCTAGATTCCATTACCAGGTCTCCTGTGTATGCACAGTTTGGAGAAGCTTTAAATGGTTTATCAACCATTCGTGCATATAAAGCATATGACCGGTTGGCAAACATCAATGGAAAAACTATGGACAATAATCTCAGGTTCACTCTTGTGAATATAAGTTCCAATCGCTGGCTCACCATAAGGCTGGAAAGCCTTGGAGGTATTATGATCTGGTTGACAGCAACCTTTGCAGTATTGCAGAATGGAAGAGCAGAAAACCAGGTTGCATTTGCATCTACAATGGGTCTGCTGCTTAGTTATTCTTTAAACATTACAAATTTGTTGGGTACTGTTTTAAGACAAGCAAGTAGGGCTGAAAATAGTTTGAATGCTGTTGAGCGTGTGGGAACATATATTGATTTACCAGCTGAGGCTCCGGATATTATCGAAAGCAATCGGCCACCACCTGGATGGCCTTCAGCAGGACTAATCAAATTTGAAGATGCTGTCCTCCGCTACAGGCCTGGGCTCCCTGCTGTCCTACGTGGCTTGTCTTTCACAATCTCCCCAACTCAGAAGGTCGGCATAGTTGGAAGAACTGGTGCAGGAAAATCCAGCATGCTCAATGCTTTATTCCGGATTGTAGAACTTGAAAGAGGGAGAATCTTGATTGATGGTTGTGACATTTCAAAGTTTGGATTGACCGACCTACGTAGAGTTCTTAGCATTATACCACAATCACCAGTTCTTTTCTCTGGTAAAACCTACTAAGTTACCTAGTCTCTTGCTTTCTTTGGAGATCTTGTGTTTCTTCTATTCTGTCAAATGATTTTAGTTAATTCAATAGTCTTCGCAATTGAAGTTCTCTCTGTAAATAAAAGGTTATATTTTTTTGAAGCTCTGGTAAAAAGAAGGATTGTGATTGTTCATTTATTCTTGTTGACTGGGGACTGGGATGTGGATTGTTGGTATTAGTATGTTAGATTGGGGTGAGAGCTATGCAGAGATTTTCATAATGTGTTCTCATTATTTTATTCTTGATCATACCTTTCCTTCCCAAGAACATGTTTATGCATCATAAGAAAATAAGATTCTGCATATCTCTGCTTATGGTAGTAAAGTACACATGTATAACTGCAGTCTATGCAGCCAAGCACAACTGAATACTCTTGCCCTGCTTGTGTCGATGAATGTTGCTTTAGGTTAGTGGGGTTTCAAAAAACAGCCATTTTGATTTCAAATGATGCCTTGATTAGGCCAAGCCTATTAAACCTGATATTCTTCTTACTTCAACATATAAATATGAGAAACTGATTTTCCACATAGATGTATACATGTCATATGAGGTCTGTCTCATACTCAGTTTTATTTGCATATGCCTTCTTCAAAGATTCCCTTCTTTGAGGATTCTCTTAAATGCCTGGTGCTGAGTTCTCACTCAAAAAACATTGCATTAACTTTGGCACACTGCTGCAATGAAGTTTGGCTAAAATGCATGCATGCATATGAGAACATATATAAGTAAAACCTTGACAGTGAAGTTATGTTTAGCTCTTTCTTCAGTTTTAGTAAATCTAAAATCTTTGGACTTAGATTCCACTTTTGCATTCAAGTATTCTTTAGACTATTAATTTCAGTCAAGTTTTTGAAGATTTTGAATCACGGTTCACTGTTTGTCCAGGAACTGTGCGATTTAATCTTGATCCCTTCAATGAACACAGTGATCTTGATCTCTGGGAGGCATTAGAGCGAGCACACCTAAAGGATGTCATTCGGAAAAGTGCGTTTGGTCTGGATGCCGAGGTACACATTGAATACTGTTATTCCAATATCATACATGTTACTGGAGATAATAACTATTTTGGTCTTCCCATGCCTTAATAAACAGAATGGTAATGGTCCTCGTCTTCCTTTCTTCAATCATTGGTTTAGTATCCAGTTTTTGATCAGTACAAGCTCTATGGTTGATGTAGTTGATCACTAATTTCGCTTCAACTTCAATGACTGCATCTTCCATTGGCGCCCTCTTATGCTTTCAACTTATACTTTGTCACAGAAGTACCATTTGTTCCTTATTTGCCCATGTATGCCATAACATGTTCATAGTGAATTCAGTACTTCTTTAAACAATTTGATTCAGAAGCTAAAGATCTGTTTTCACTAGTCCCCAGAATTGAACTGCTGCTTAAATTTTATCTGTACCTGCAGTTGAGAGATCCAGATTCTTGGATACTCCTGCAGTAGAATAACCAATACTCTAATGATTCAACTTCCTGACAGGAGAGACGGAGAGGGGGAGAGAGAGAGAGAGAGAGAGAGAGAGGGAAAAAGAAAAGGAAATGAGTTCAATGTCCTTTAAAGTATGCTGGAATTTTTTCTTTAACAGGTAGAATCTAACCAAATAGTTTTCCAGGGAAAAAAAAATCAGCTTTTGTTTCACATTGATACCTCAACAAGATTTTCAGATAATTTGCATGCAAGGGAGCCAATAGATAACACATTGTGTATGCAGACTTCCAAATTCTTTTACATCGTTCATGCTGCATGCAAGTTAAATGGAAACTTAAATGTATTGGGATTGAATTTAGGTTTCAGAAGGAGGTGAGAACTTCAGTGTTGGACAGAGGCAGTTACTCAGTCTTGCTCGATCACTACTTCGGAGATCAAAGATTCTCGTCCTTGATGAAGCAACTGCAGCTGTTGATGTTAGAACTGATGCAATAATCCAGAAAACTATTCGAGAAGAATTTAAGTCATGCACAATGCTCATTATTGCTCACAGGCTAAATACTATCATTGACAGTGACGGGATCCTGGTGCTTGATGCTGGTCAGGTATACCAAGGATCAGATATATTCCAACTGATTTTGTATGGTTTAAATACAACCAACTTCAGTCAAGAGTGCATACTTTCTGTAGTTGCCACGAGGGACTTAAAGAATCCATTTGCAGGTAGTGGAATATGATGCACCTGAGAAGCTGCTTCTCAGTGAAGGAAGTGCTTTCTCAAAGATGGTTCAAAGCACTGGAGCTGCAAATGCCGAGTACTTACGCAGCTTAGTACTGAGAGATGAACAAGAGAACAAATTGAAAAGAGAGTCCATGCACATTATCGGACAGGGGAATTGGCTGGTAACTTCCCACTGGACAGCTGCAGCCAGACATGCTGTTGCTATTAATCTTGTTTCTGCTTTGAAGGATCTCCAGGTAGCAGAATTTGATGAGTCAAACAACATTGTACATGAAACTAGGGATGCAATTGTAACTCTGCAAGGAGTCTTGGAAGGGAAGCATGACGAACAAATTGAAGAGACACTAAATAATTATGCAGTTCCAAGAGATAGATGGTGGTCTGCCCTCTACAGAGTTATAGAAGGTAATGTCTCAATTTTCCTGTCTCCTCTACTTCGATAGCTCAAATCGTCCATACCCACAAATTTTGGGCTATGCACGAGGAAAAACTGATGTCCTTGATGTGTTGTCAAAGCACATGCTTGCAGAAGAAGTATTTCTTTTTAGTTTTTCCTCCATTACAAGACATTCTAATCTTCACTTACTATTCAGTACGCTAAATTTGTCTCAACTTCAGAGGCCAACCTCATTAGTTATGGCAGCTTACTTAGTTGGATTATTATGTTTTAACCATTTCTAGGTCATAGATTGCTTTTTCAACCATCGAATATTTTTCTGCCTCTTGATTTTGGCTACTCAAAAAATGTTCTGTACAGCAGAATAATCTTCATGCAGAAAATAGTGACCTTATGATTCCATTCATCACATGCACATCTGTGGTTACAAATCTTTAGGCCTGATTCTCCTATCTGTGTTAATTACTAATATCCAGTCGTCTTTAATACTGCACATGGTATCCTCTCGGTGGAGAGGAAAAGCAATCTATTTATACTATCTCAAAAAGAACAAAAGAGAACTTGATTATGTATGCTACTGCTAATTATTTGTGGTTTTTTTCTTTTTTTTTGGTCTAGGACTTGCTGTAATGAGCAGGTTGGCACGTAATGATATTCAGCATTTTGAGAATGCTTTTGAAGCCGCATCTGAAAATTGGGACCAAGTTGAAATGTAGAGACCATAGTTCTGGAATTTGCATATTGAGATGGGATTGGCACAAAAGAGGTGCCAAAATTGCGTAGTCAAGAAAAGGGTAAACAGTTCTGGTGAATACTGAACATTTAGTCACTTACTAAGCAGTTTCCGTGTGCAATTGCTACCTCTGTGTTTGTCATAGTTGAGAATAGAGATCAAACACCAGCATCCATCTGGCTTTAGAAGCCAACCATCAAGAGCTCTGCTCTTTCTTTCTTTTTTTGTTTTGGGGTAACTTCAGGAGCTCTGTATCAAGAACCCACATTTTGTCTACATTAAGAAAAAACTGTTCATTTTGCTCTACTGGTTTCTACATGGAATTGATGAATAATTCTGGAGCTTCGCAACCAAAAGCTTGTATAACCAGAGACGATGTTCCTTGTGTTGCATTTCTCCATGTTTATAGTCCCATAGAGCTTTCTTTGAAACTGAATTTACATATAAATACTCTTCCATCCTGAAGCACTCTCAATCTGAAACACTGCCAAGAACTTTACAATTTCACTAAGTTTTAACATGCAGGATTTGGAAACGCTTCATCATTTTCTGCTCGTCTTCCATAGCTAAGCACCGTGTCAAAGCTTTCAGTGTATGAATTTGAGAATGCCATTAACGCTTGAAACACATTAGGAAGGCTTGTTTGTAAGTTGTTCAATATCATGGCTCGCGTGTTTTGAATAGAGTTTATATACTTAGACTTCTCATCATCCACACGTTTCTTCAATACCTCAATTTTAGCTCGCTTGACTGACAAAGGATGCTTTGGGCCCAGAACAGTCTGCATCTCTTCATTAGTGAAGCTACCCTCAAACTTCATCTCCATTTCAGATAGCAAGTTCAGCTCACGTTCTAGCCTCCTCTCAAGCTTATCAGATCTCTTATACAGGTTCACTTCTTCTTCCTGTTGTAAAACTATGGAGCGGACAGCTGATAAAAGGCTGTTAATGGCCTCCAGAGCCCTCTGCATCAAAAAACCAGTGTCCATTTATCTAGTGTTAAAAACATTCACAAGATAATTCAATATGTTGAATCTCCAAGACTATGTTTTTATGATGACAAAACCATGTACAATGGAAAGCATTATCTGTTTGCTAAATGGAATATGAAGCAAAAATCATTAAAACAGAAGACGCTGATAAACCAAACAAATTATTGTTACTCCCGTCTCCTTTCCAAAAATAATTGCAGAAGGCAATCATCATGAAAATCATGGAAAAGTTGAAATTATCATATAATTCAAAGTGACAGCACCAATCTTTATAACCAAATGGAAACAAATTTGTCACAAAAAAAAGCACAGCTTCACTTTAGGTTGACAATCGCAAAATTCTACCAGAGAATCAACACATCGCTGTCACTATTTTCTTGAACACTGTCAATCTCTATGTTACCAATTTCCTACTCTGCTAATCCACAGATAAATTGACATCCACATACTTAAGGATATTATGCCTAGCAAATTTCTCCCAATTTCAACTGTATTTCTCACAAAGGCAAATGAAATCAGTTATGAAGGCTATGGACCAGAAAAAGGCATCTTTTAATATGCTAATGTGATCACAAAATTACATTCACATGTGGTAAGTTAACCTATAAGTCAAGCAAAATGGATAATACAAGCCTAGAACCATCCTCCATCCTCCAGTCTATTTTCTTTTTTTTTCTTTTTTTTTTTTTACACATTATAGAAAGTTTTCAATAAATTTGTTCAAGCCCTTTTTCCAGCAGGAACTTTCAAGTATAAATACCTCACAAGAATTAAAAGAAGATCCAATTATTCTAATCATGCATTCTAAATATTTTCTCTGTACTTCTTGCAAGAAAAAGTTAATTGATGCACTGCATACAGAGAATCACAGCATCAATTCATCACACTACATTGAGCCCTCATCTATTTAGGCAGAAGGAATTATGAAGACCCCTCCAACCAACACCAAAGTGATAAAGAAAGAAAAAGAAAGATGGGCAAAGGGTAAAAAAGTAAAATGACTTTCTAAGCCGACCCAAAAGTAGAAATAAAAGGCAACCTTATCCGGTAGCTTGTCAAGTGCAACGAGCCATTGCTTAGAAAGTGTACACACTGCAGATGAGCTAACACTACCCTGACCATTGTCTACAAGGCAGTTGGTGAGTTGAACCCACCTGCAGAGGGCACTCACATATTCTCTCTGAGATTTGACAAGTTTGCACAAGCTGTTATACCAGGAATTAACTTCAGTTTTAAGCTGGGCTGCAGCCTGCCGATCGTATTCACTAGTAGGTTCCATATTCTGCTGATTCACAAGATGATTCAGCTGCTGAGCGATATGGTTCTGCACTTGATGACACTCGTACATCCTTCGCCACATGCACATCAGCCTGAGAGAAAGAAAGATCTCAAGCAAATTAGATTTAGAAAGATTCGAATGAGCAATCATAAGTGAACATGAATAGTAATCTGTTGGGCCAATGGCCTTTTGATGTGACTTGCTAAGGTAGCTTCCACTCATTGCCCAACTTGAAGGCAAGTTTCCCTTGACAAGGACTACATTATTCCTAGAGCATTATAGTTCTCATGACAATGGGAAGCAGTTTTAATAAGCAAGATGATCCAGTACTTCGTTGAGATATAATAATGTATTCCAAAAGAATTTTTTTCCTACTTTCTCCCAAACAATGGCTTAAGAATTCCTCTCTACCAGGAAACTGGTATGCTCTTATCAGGTCTCTGAAGAATTTAACTAATCTATATAAATCTGACTAAGAACACAATCCTGGAAATGTTTTCCACTACCACTAAACGGGAAAGAATTCTTTACTTAAGCAGTCTCAACTTCAAGGTATGGCACAATTAATCATGGAATGAAGATAATTTTCCATCTTACCCTAGAGTTTAGAAATGTCTGGATTCCTGGAAGATTATATAAAACCAAAAATCTCTAAAGTAGAAAGCACTTGGTTGCTTGAGCTTTACCCAGAAATTAATACAATCAGCTGAGGATGCAGCTCCTCATCTATGAGCTTTAATATGGTTGAGCAAGTCGAACTATTTGATTGTTGCAGAGATAAAATATCAGACTGCAAACTTTCAACCACTGACCGAGCTTTGTCTGTCTTTGACCAGTCATGATCTTCTTCCTCTAGCTTTTGCAGCATTAATGATTTCTTTTCATGTTCCAACTTGGTAAGCTCTTCTTCCTACAATGTTCGTGTGATAAAGGTAGCACCAAGACCTTCCCAAAAAGCACAGAAGTATAAAGCAAAATAATGTCCATACAGAAAGCAAAGTACAATGTTTAATCTTTATAACAATTCCAGCTTATTCCTTAACAACGTAGTTAATAGGTATCAGAGTAAAGTTGCATTCTAACAATAACATTCTGCCATTTAAGTACTAAACCATGTTCAACCAAATAACAATCTTCAAACTAAATGAGCAACTTCAACAGTCTGTGCATTACAGATTGCAAAAATACTTCCAGACAAGTTTCAAAACTAAAAAGAAAAGTCTATAGGAAAGCACAAGATTCACATTTAGCTAAATAGAGAAAACAAATATGTGGCCCTTATTATTTTTCTTTTTCACAATAAAAGCATTACATGCAAATATTTTCTTAGGCTCTATATCATACAAAAGTACCAGAAGCCACATGTGAGTATTCTGATAATATCACCAAGCCTCCAAAACAATATGCCTAATTCTGCTCATAGCAACATCAAGTATCACTGTCAAGCTGTTAAAGTGCAACATTTCGCCCACCACTTAACAGTCAACAGAGGAAAATCCAAAATGAAAATCAGTACAAGGAAACAAAAGATTAACAGGAAAACAAACTTGCATTTCCATGTAGAACCCATGAAACAAAGCTCAAAGAATCAGTTTTTTTTTGTAGTTGATGCAGAGATGCTGTTCAGTTTAATTAAAACATAGGAATTACCTTTACTTCCCGGTGGAGCTTCCATTCTGCATCATAAAGTTTGGCAAGAGTAACACAATGAGCTCCAGGCTTGCAGGGGTCACTAGGGCCGCAGGTATCTCCAGCATCCCTAGTAGACTGAAGTGACTTTGAGGACCAACTCCATGTCAATGCATTAAAGACCTTTGCGGAGTTGCTTCTCTTCCCTGTACATAATAAAGCAGCAATTACTCAGAAGAAGTCTACATTGAAAGAAACTACCTCAATCACAAGTCTAACAAGAATAGTCAGATCAGGACTTAACTACAGGGATGTGACTTTAAGTGTGTGTATAAAGAACTTAACTCTGATCAGCAACAATTTTCGCCATGAAGAAAATGTTGAGAGAGATCAAGAGGGATAACCTAGTGTCCTGATGTGACAGGAGGCAACCAGCCTATCTTCAACCACTTTTATATCGTCTCTGAATTTATTTTTAGTTACTCTTCCAGACTTCCAATGGTGCTTTGATTTCCAATGTAATTTCATTATCAGATGATAAAAAAATTTCTTCCAGATAAAGACCAGATTATGGTGTTACATGTAAAACCTCTGTCAGAGTTTCCCCTAATGTGAAAATTAAAATACAGACAAACAACTACTACATACATACATATATATATATACATGTGTGTGTATACCCACTTGTAAAAGGAAAACATCCAAAAATTTAGAGATAAATAATATAAGCTCAGAAGGGAGATGCATGTCTATAATTTTATATTCGCTAGTAATAAGGACTAACTCTCAAAGAATTTCAGAAAGAAATCAACCAAATTTTTAAGCATTTAAGATTTGGTATTACTTAGAGAACTTTTTTAAGATTTACGATGCACTCTGAGTGTCCCCGAAAGTTCCTTCTCAAAATAAGATGCAAAAAGGACGAAAATAAGTCCATTATATTAGGTGAATCATCAACAGTGCAATATATATGAGAGAGTACATAATGCGTCAAAGAAGTACAATAGATGCTATGTTTCAGAGAAAGCGAATCGAACAATACCAGTTTATTTCACTTCAGAAGGCCAAGTAAAGGCTCCAAAGCATATGTACCAAAAGACATAATAAACACTATATGTCAGAGTTTGTATTTGCTTAGATGATAGGCAATTGCAAGCACAAGACCAATGAGCAGCGGAGACCCACAGGGATTACTCTGACACAGTTTAATCTTCGAAAATTTAGTATCAATACAAAGGGACAAAAACAAATGAATGTATGATGGTCACTAAAGGAGAGGAATTACTCTTGTTTTCATTAATACTCTGGTAGAGAGGAGAGTCAGCCACGTTGAAGTCCAGGAAAACAGCTACATCCTTCCCACCAGCCGATGCTTTCACAAAATAATCATCTATATCCCTAATAATACCACTCAAAGTCTTTTTTCTTCTCCAGATTACCATGGACAAGTCTGCAGTATCCTTGGTGTGCCAGCTCATCACTGAAGAATTTTCATCAACAACACTGGCAGTTTGTTTCTTGACAGGAGTAATATCAACAGTATCATTTACAGCAACTACATCCACCTGATCTTCTTCCTCAAACTCAGTATTCGCCTCTGCCCAGTTCTCCTCCTCAATTTGCTCCTCCTCTATCTTACTCTTCTGTTGACAGTTCGGTGATGTTGAACCAAAAGGGTCCCAGTATTCCCACGACGTACTCAGAACTGGAGGTGGTGGAGTGTGACTATTGTCCTCATCAATGTCTATGATTTCCTCTTCAGAAGTCTTCATGTGGTGATTGTTATGAGAGTTTCTCAAATCAGGGCTAAAAGACGGTGGGGGAGGAGGGGAAGGCGGCAAAGGGGGAGGAGGTGAGGGTGGCAGTGCATGACCCAAAGCACCATCCTCAATTTCCAATGACTCTGACTCAGTGAATTGGCGAAGGGTCACTCCAGTATTTCTCAATGCCCTTAAATATTCTAATTGGGAATCAGCATACTGTTTTCTCAATACCAACAACCGTTTCAATATTCTCTTCCTCTCCTTGCAAATTCTCACCCTTTCTTCTTTATCAATGCTTGATGCAACACAACCCATTCCTTCAACGTTGACAAGTCCAAGTTTACCCAGCTATAACTCAAACCAGTACCCTATAAAGCCCCCAAATTACCAAATGCTGGTCAAAATTTTTAGGAATCTGCAGAGAAAATGAAGCGGAAAATTTTAGTATCAGCTGAAAATCGTAATCATTCTACAGAATTAACCTTGCCAATGCAGTTTTGCCTCAATGTTATATATTGGACTCCTTAACAAGTTTCAATTGAAGAATGAAATCATTAGAAGCATGTCATCTGCAAACCAAATAAAGCTGCAGGAAACATGTTTCGAAGCTGTTTGTGCATTTTGTTACCTCAATTTCTAAGAATTTCAGAGCACCAAAAGAAGTGATAATTCAAATCAATTGTAACAAATTAAGGTCATGGAAGACTCGCCCTAAACTACACTTACAGCTTTCTAAACCACTTTGATAGATGATCAAGATTCTGCAGCCAGGAAGAAGACAAAACAGATTGCATGTATTCTTTCCATCATGTACCCTGTAAAACTATGTCAGCTCACAAACCAAAGATAAAGCTGTCAAAGTTACCTTAAAAAAGGGTGTCAGTTAGCTAACAAAATAAAAATCGTGGCAATGCCTCCAACCCAGAAACTCCTATTTCTTGAAATCCCTTTACACTCCAGATCCACAGCATATATGAACCTGCATTGCCATTTCTACTTTAAAAAAAAAATTACTTGGAAAATAAAAGAACAGTTCAAAGGGAGTCCTAAATTCCCTGTATTTCTTGAAAATGAAACAACAAATCAACAAAAAAAAAGTGACTTTTTTAATATATTTTTGCAGGCCTGATAGAAGACAAGAAAACAACGGGGAGTACTGACAGATAAGTTGTCAGAGGTATGGAGAACAGCAGCAAAGTGCTACAAGTAAAATGACTAACTAGTCAAGGATTTGAAAACGTTAAAATAAAAAGGCGAAAGAGAAATGAAAAGGTATAAAAGCAGAGAAAGAAGATTCTTTTTTTTCTTTGTCGAAAGAGAAAGAAGTTTCTGGCTGAAGAGATTTTAGAGAAAGTCTAGTCTTCATAGTTCACATGGAGAGGAGAGAGAGCATTCATTGGAGGTGAACAACGCAGAGGAAAAAAGGCTTCCGAAAAGTGGAAAGCGAGCACGAAACTCGAGATCATGAGAAGCATCCAAGGCTCCAAGATGGGCAGGGTGCATGCTAACCTGGCACAACAAAATAGCAGTACACTAGTACTAGCGTACTAGAATGGGATAATCTGAGATATTAGCTCGTTGTCTCACTTCCCTCCTCAGAAGTCTTCAAAATATCATAGGCTCCGTTTGAATTTGCAATAATTTCCAAAAACTGTTTTTGTCTTTCAATGACGGGTTAATTCCACTTTGTCCCCCCAAACTTTGGACGATTATCCACTTAAGTCCCTAAACTTCAAAATGGGACACTTAAGTCCCTAAACTTATAAATACCCCCCACTTAAGGAAAATTGTTAACAAATCCTGAATGCCGTTGGTGGTCAAAGTGTCCCATTTTATAAGGGTTTAGGGATTTAAGTGTCCCATTTTATAAGTTCAGGGACTTAAGTGGGAGGTATTTATAAGTTTAGGGACTTAAGTGTCCCATTTTGAAGTTTAGGGACTTAAGTGGAAAATCGTCCAAAGTTTGGGGGGACAAAGTGAAATTAACCCTTCAATGACACAAATGTTGTGACCCAATAATAATTAAGTGTACAGTGAAACTAACACAAACCTATGTCATTTTTGTGAAAAGCCCCAATTATGTTCTATTCGGCTATTCTTTGACTACTCAACCCTAAAACACTTTCCCATTTACAATTGAGTGTGAACGTCGCTGTAATCCAAACTCGAACTTTTCTCTGCTTCTGGAAATGCTGCTCTAAAGAAAGCTCGCCAACTGAGTTTGCTTTTCCGCCGCTCCTCACACATTTTCAGACATTCAGCGCAAAGACTCGTTGCGAGAGTTCGTCAGGCATCAAGGAACTCCGACTCCCTCTTCGCTCTGCATCGAAATTCGGTATGTTTTTTTCTCTTGCTTTCAAATGCTACTTAGCTGATTATTGTCTAAAATAATGAGTGGATTTTTTGTGTTTTGCGGTCTTTTTGGTTAAAAATGTCAAATTGATGTGGCAAGTGGTAAATATATGTGATACACTTGGGATCTGGTTTCTAGATGAGGTTCGATTTCATCTAGGTTGGACTTCATTTGAGGAGATTTTTGCTATTTCCGGAGAATTTTGGAATGCTTTGGTAGAAAATTGGTGGCTTTATATTTTGTATTGTTTTTATGGCTGCATGTCAGAACTATTTTTTTCTGATGATTGTTTGAATGCGAACATATTTTCCTGAATTTATTTGGTTGGATAAAAGGGAAAAAACTAATTGTAACCATTTAAGTGTTTGTTTATACTATGGAAATAAGAGGGACACATTATTTTTGGTATGTAAGTAAAAAGGAAACAAATATTTTGAGTGCTGAAATAATTACTATACTTAATAATTGTTTGGTAAGAAGATATAGGAAAAGATTTCATGGAAGTGTGGGACAGTTTGATATGTTAATTATTGGATAGAGTTTAATAGAAAGCATTAATCTGTTGCCGTGCATTGAAGCCATATATTCACGACCTCGGCTCTTGAAAAGATAGTGAAGTTGTTTGTAGGATGCTATTGTGAATTTGAGATTTTGGTTATTCCAGTGATTTCAAATGCCACCAGAAATATAAGAGCTGCTTGCTTCATTGTTTTATTTTAGTTATGAGCGTTTGGACAGTTTTGAAAACCTGTTGAAAAGATGTGTAAAATGGGTTTTGGATGAGTAATTCTTACTTTAGTATGTTAATTTTTTGTTTTTGGAGAATGATTTTGTAGTCAAACTTGAAATAGTTAAATGCTTGTCTACCATTTTTTACTTCGGGGATGCTGTTGGTGAAATTATATGTGCACATCTAAACCATGCTGGCAGCTTCAGGAAAGCTTAAATTCTATCTGAGAAAAGTAGCAAGTGTAGCCTATGTTGCTGCCATAACTTAGAGTGAAGCTTTTGCAAATATTAAAGTGGAAGTTTTTATGTAGTTGGGAAGGTCAGAGGAAGTTGTTAATGCATATCCTCCCCTCCTTAGCACACTAACTTCTTGGACACCGTCCACTTTCAAGTGTGCTTACTGTGAAGCCACCCATGTGAAATCTTATATGAGAAAAAACAGTCTGTGGTGGAATAAGTTTTTACCTGTTATATTGCTGACCTCAATTGAAATTAGTGTAGAGCAGTTTTTTCATGGTGCTTTTCCATATTGTGCATTGTCCTCTCTGTGTCGTGCCTTGTTTAATATAAAATTAAACTCATGTTGCCATATTATTCTTGCTACTATTGTGTTTTTTCCGCAATGAACTACCTGATGCTATTTAAGGCTTGTAATTTTTTTCCGGAACCTCGAAAACACTTGATGTCTGCTGTCTAAATTCATACTGCTGCTCGGTGCTAAAAAACAGGGTAGTCTGACTTGTATGGTTGCCGCTGTCTAAGGCTACATGCCCCCTATTACCCGCCGTGTTGCCAAAGGTATATTTGTTTGTTTCCCCTTTGTTCACTGCCTTGCGAATAGACTTTAATTTTTTTTTCCTATGTCAAGCCAGCATTGAAACAGAATTGCATCCAGAATACTCGTTCATCCAACTCAACTTGGGGGGAAAACGATTTAAGGCAGTACATTTTTAACTACTACAAGGTAATTCTTACTCCTCCTTCAGTTTGATTATTATTATGTCCTCTTTGTATCTTGAATAATCATGCATGTTACTTTATTTCTTTGTTTGTTTTTGGATTTATTTATGGGTCAATTAAAGATGAGAAAACAAAGGCGCGGAGGTTCAGAACGTTTGCATTTCTCTAAGCAGCACGAAATTGCTTTTGCCCACCACCTTTTGAACATGCATAGAGCTAGTGAAATTAAGGACAATAACATTTCCAACTTTGTGGTTCTCGAAATACAACGACAGTTGAACTGCCAATACGGCACCTTCTTCACTTTTGATAGTATAAGAGCCAAATACTATGCATTGCGAGAGCTAACCAAACTGTACATTGCCTTCAAGAGGCGGGGAATGGGATTGGATTGGGATAACCAGAAGTTTACCTTCCTTATGAACGATAACAAGTGGGCCGAGATGGAGCAGGTATAACTATTCAATAATTGAGTTTTTATATCTGCCATGGCTGTGTTTTTACTCCTTATATGTGCTGGTTTCGTTAACTCCCTTTTGGCTGTCATTTTTGTACCAAGTGAACCCAAAATTTGTAAAATTTCAAAATGACTGCTCAGTCTATCATTTACTTAAGGAGGTATTTGTCAATCAATGCGCAACAGGAGACTTCAGCTCTAACTTCGAGAACGACCGCCGTACTTCAGCTGAGGACCAAGACATGGAGACTGCTACACGATGTGCACGGGGAAAGGGAAGGTCGGACTATGCGGACGAGGATGCTGATGTTGAGGTAATAGGGGCGAAAGAAGAGAAAGGGAAGAAGGGTAAAGGAAAGCGGAAGTCGGGTGATTGCTCAAGCGGTAGTCCTATGTCCACTGCCTCTGGTTCAGTGACTGATAGATACCTCAGGGCTCTTGACACCATTGAGTCGTTGGTTAGTCGAAAGAAGAGCAGTAGCATGAGCGTGTCAGTCAGCTCTCCGACCAAGCATCGTTCTGGCCGAGATGGATCGAAGAAATCGGACTACAATGTTGCCATGGAACAATTTCGAGGATTAGAGAACGTGGCCTACATAACCAAATTGGCCGCTGCTGAAATATTAAAGAACCCTCAAGAGTTGGCTATTTGGAATTTAGTTGGATCAGACACCGACCGCATCACTTTTATGAAGTTAAAAGGCTATCTCCCGCCTGACCATGGCACTCAGGAGCCCTTTCCCCCAACCCCGTTATAGTCGTTTGTGCATTTGGAGCACTTTTTTAAAGCTTGAGTTGTTGCCTTTGTTTGTTTATGCTTGAGACCGTTAGTTGTAGCATTTGCTACCGGAACTTTGAGTGTTTTTTTTACTATGCTTGTCATTTGTTTATTCAAATTCAGGATGCTTTATGGCCATGACTTTGTTGAATATTCGTTAATTCTTATAATTCAGACAAGTTAACAATGAGTTGTCAGGTTTTATTCATAATGTTTGTGGTCAAATCAGCAGTTGCTCTAGTATTTTAAAATATTGTCGGCCAATACATTAAAGCATCATTCTAACTCCATTTCACTTATATGATACTATTTTGTTAAGACAGGCTTGTTCATAATTGTGTCTTGAAAAGGCAATTAATGACTTGCCTTTGTAAGAACATATAATTTCGATTATTAACTATTGCAAGTGTATAGCAATTTTTAAGTCATTTATGATTAATTAGGAGCCTATTGGTCTCGATTTTGATCATTACTGCTGCCATAAACCTTGCAGATTCACCTTTGACGAAGCTGCACCAATAACACTTGATGGAAAATGATCATTATGCGCATGGTGAGGAAACTTCTGATGAATCGGACGAGGAGGAGCTCCTTTTGACCTTCACTATGTTTGTTTTTCTTGGATTGGCCTTATTCGACTCGTACCTAAACCCTTTGCAGCGGCGACGAATCCGAAATGGTGCACAGTCGGGTGCTCAATAGGTTCTAGAGCTAATAAACGGCTATCGAGACAGAATATTCGACAACCTTCGCATGGAAGCTCCCATTTTCCTGCAATTATGTGACTTATTGCTTGAGCGGGGCTATTGGGAGCCGTACCCTACACAACGGGTGGGAATTCATAAGTCTGTCGCAATTTGCCTTCTGTGCTTGAGTCATAATGAGAGACATAAGGTGCTAGCCGAGAGATTCCAACATTATTCTGAGACAGTGGACCGCCATTTACGACGCAGTCTTCGATCTCTCGTTCGATTAGGACGCGACTTGATCAGACCAATAGATTATCACACAATTCATCTAAGAATACAGAACAATGCGCTATTCTGACCATGATTTAAGGTTAGGGATTTAATGTTTAGTTAGTCATTATAAAAACCTGTTAAATATGTAACACTAGCCCATGTGATTAGGATTGCGTTGGAACTATTGATGGAACACACGTTTCAGCTTGGTGTAGAGTCGAAGATAGGGATCATTATCGGAATAGGCATGGCGATTTATCACAAAATATTCTAGCCGTGTGTGACCATAATATGAGATTCACTTATGTCAGGGTAGGGTGGGAGGGTAGCGCCCATGATTCTAAGATCTTACAAGATATTTTACTTGATCCTAATTGTGCCTTTCCAATACCACCAGCAGGTGCATAAAAATTAAATCAAAAAATGCCTTGCCTAATTGAGTTTTCTTATTGTTTAAATTTGAGTTGCCATAATGAACTTAACTATCTGTACATGATATGCAGGCAAATATTATGCGGTGGACGCGGCATACACATATAGAACTATTGAGGGGTGCACGACATACACAAATATAGAACGGCATACACAAATATGTCAGGATTTATTACTCTCTTTAGGGGTGCACGGGGAACCCCACAAGAGCGGGCAACAAAAGCACTTTTCAACAGACACCATGCATCGTTAAGGGGAATTATAGAACGCATGTTTGGTGTCTTGAAAAAGTGATTTTCGATACTTAAGCGGCCCATGTAGACTATTTGATGGCAACGCAAAATAATATTGTCCTTGCTTGTTGTGCCTTGCACAACTTCATGCGCGATCATGTTCCCAATGACGCATATTTTGTTGAAGAAGAAATTGATGCAGCATTGGCAGATAATTTAGACTAGGACAACCAAATGGCCGGACCACAACCACTGGATATGTCGGCACAAGAAATTGCTAGTTGGAATGAAGATAGCAGAGCAACAGTCGATCACATGTACTATCACCAATATCAGTAGAACATGGTAATCTCTCTCTCGTGGGGTTTTCTAACTATAAGGCGGATTGTCAATGCCTTTGTAATAATTAATGTTTCCACAAATATATTATATCTGGCATGTAATCTTATGAAACCTATGTATCTTGCCTATTGCTTTTAATTGTACTACTACAAACGACATTACATATTTTAGAAAGTAGAGCCGAAGACAAGGATCTTTACCGGAACAGGCATGACGGCTTATAACAAAACATTCTAACCGTGTGTGACCATAATATGAGATTCACTTATATCAGGGAAGGGTGGGAGGGTAGCACCCATGATTCTAAGATCTTACGAGATATTTTACTTGATTGTAATTGTGCCTTTCCAATACCACCAACAGGTGCATGAAAATTAAATCAAAAAATGCCTTGTCTAATTGAGTTTTCTTATTGTTTAAATTTGAGTTGCCATAATGAACTTAATATCTGTACATGATATGCAGGCAAGTATTATGCTGTGGACGCGGCGTACACAAATATGTCAGGATTTATTATTCCCTTTAGGAGTGCACAGGGAACCCCATAAAAGCAAGCATCAAAAGCACTTTTCAACAGATGCCATGCATCGTTAAGGGAAATTATAGAACGCACGTTTGGTGTCTTGAAAAAGTAATTTCTGATACTTAAGCGGCCCATGTAGACTATTTGATGGCAACGCAAAATAATATTGTCCTTGCTTGTTGTGCCTTGCACAACTTCATGCGCGATCATGTTCCCAATGACACATATTTTGTTGAAGAGGAACCTGATGCAGCATTGACAGATAATTTAGACCAGGGCAACCAAATGGCTGGACCACAACCACTGGATATGTCGGTACAAGGAATTGCTGGCTGGAATGAAGATAGGAGAGCAATAGCCAATCACATGTACTATCACCAATATCAGTAGAACATGGTGATCTCTCTCTCGTGGGACTTTCTAACTATAAGGCGGATTGTCAATACCTTTGTAATAATTAATGTTTCTACGGACATATTATTTCTGGCATGTAGTCTTATGAAACCTATGTATCTTGGCTATTGCTTTTAATTGTACCACTACAAACGGCATTAAGTATTTTAGGAAGGATATTTATTGTTTAAAAATTTAACTGCTTTTTTTCAAAAACAGTGAATCCAAACACGTTTGTTTTAAAAAAATAATCTGTTTGTGAACGACAGCAATCCAAACAACATTTACTGTTTTCCAAAAAAATGAACAGTAAATTTTTTTGAAAAACACCCCAACAAACAGCTAATCCAAACGGAGCTTATAGATCTCCCCTAGAAGTAAGTAGCTAGTATCAAATTCAATCCAATTCAAAAGGACAAAACAATAAAGAATTGGGAGTTGGAGAGAGAAAATAACCTAATATCATAAATGCCCTCAAGCCTGGCATTAGTGAGATAATTTCATATAAACATTACCTAGGCAATTTAACAAAAATGAAATTTTATAGGAGGATTCTGAGACAGAAAATCAGCTAAATATAATCTGCTATACACAAACAACAACTATATCAACATAAGTTATCAAAGAATAAAAATTTTTCAATACAAATTCTTATAGACTAACCTAAAAATGTTAAGAACTTTTGAATCTTCTACAATAAAGGTGAGAATCTTCACATATGATTTAAAAACCTCTACTTCTCTTACTCTAATTGAAGTGACTTCTTGTTCTTGCAGCTTTCTATGCCATACATCAACTAGAGCTGAATTTGGTGCCCTTTCTCTTATGACATTTTAGATATTATTTGCACTTCTAAATTATCATTAATTCAGTTAACCATATTTATAACTAATTTAAGTAAATTTGTCCAAATAATTGTTCAATATTTAATAAGTTGTATGAGTATGCAAGTCATTTTGCCCATGATGATGTAAGAAGTGGGATCCAATATTTTATCAAGGGAGGTTCCTGATATTTTGTAAACCTCAAAGGAAGAGAGTGAGACTGTCAGAAACCTCGGGAATGTTTCTAAAAGAGCAAGGCAAGATTGGTTATCACTCATCAGTTGTGTAAATTAAGTGACATTTGAAATTTAAATTTAAATTCATATTCTGTCATATGATATAAATATATTAATATATAAAAATTTACAAATATACACTAGTATATTAAAAAAAACTTACTTAAAAGTTAATCCATAAATAGTACAGCTCATATAAATATGTCTTTGTTATTTCAAAAATCATATTTGTTCATTGAGTCTATAATAACAATTTCAAAAATAATTTCACAAACACACAATTTCAAATACAATTTATAATAATTTTAAAACCTTCTACCCCATTTTTCTTTTTCATTCACTATCACTGTACACCATCACTCATCATCGCCACCACCTCTCCCATCTCCCCCTCTATCACCACCGCATCCTCTCCTCTCTCCGTCCTTTTCCTCCTCCCTTTTCCTCCCTCTCCATCTTTCTGCTCCCCATTCCCCTCTTCTCCCCTTCGTTTCCCTTTCCCGAAACCTCTTGCCCCTAGTTTGGTCACAAGCTGTAAAGGGTAGGGAGGGGAAGATGAGAGGAAAAGGAAGAGGGAATCAAAGGAATAGAGAGGAGATACGAGGAAGGAGGGGGAGCAGAAAGAAGGAGGGAGGAAGAAAAGAGATGGTGGTGGTGACAGTGGCACTAGGTGGTTGGTGGTGTTATTTTCAATTTTAAAGAAAAAAACTCCAAAAAATTTTCAATTCTAAAAATGCCTTAAAATACATCCCTAAAAACACGTATAAAAATTCAAAAATACCTAACTATCTATAGTAAAAATTTTTCAAATACATTGCTATAGTACAATTTTTTTAAAAACACTCTCAAAAATACCTAATTCATACAAGGTCTAAGTTTTTAACTCTGAGCAAATGGAAAAAAAATGTCACCAAACTATTACCGTTTACAGGTTTAATGTCACTAAACTTTTTTTTTGCCCAAAAATGTCATTGAATTATTAAATTTTACTCTTTTCTACCATTCCGTCTAATTTTGGTATTAAGGTAGATGGAAGGCTCAACAACCAAGCTAGATGTCTTATTTTTTAAGGGGTAAATTGGTCTCGTCACCTCTGGCACAATATGAAAAGGATGAAGGGTAAAGCCACAGGTATTCATATCATGCGAAATTCTTCCCCAAAGCTTTGAAGATTTGCCATGGCAAGACACAAGAGGCCTCCTCTGATCTACAAGTGTGGCACAATAACCATCTTGAGGACATCATGGACTGATAGGAACCTAGCATGGAAGTATGTTGAGTGTGCTCATGATGAGTTAAGTGTATGAAAAACTATGAAATTGGTTAGATCTACTAGAAGATGAAGTTAAAAACCCTCTTTTTGTTGCAGATTGGATAATATGGATACTGGGATTGATACGATGATAAAGTATGTAAACGTACCAAACAAGTAATACCTGGCATTTTAGGAAAACCGAAAAGTTTAAAAAATTAGAATGAAATATTGAGAGAAGAAGCTCTAAAGATGCAAAAAAGATAGAAAAAATGGAGGTTGAAGTCAAAAAATTGAGGCAACAACTAGGGACATATAACCTGATGAAAAAATGCATAATTGTTGTGCTGGTGATTTGGACACTTGTGAATTTTGTAATGTAGATGTGGGGGCCTAGAAAGGACATTTTTCTGAAAAATTACAAATTGATGAATCCTAGAATGTTGCTTGATATTGCTGGAAAAGTGAGACAATAAGTAGTTTTAATCTTATTCTAAATTGTTGTATCATCTTTTGTCTGTTGTACTGTGATTGTTTTTAAAGTAACTTTGGTTGTATAAATCTTGCAAAATGTCCAGAGTATTAGTAAATGTTCACTATTTTTCAGCAATTTCAATTTGCAAGTCAAATTTCCAAATGTTTCAATGGCAAAACAAAATAGGATACATTGAACTAAGAAACATGTCCATTGGCTACAAAACAGGATAATGTGGTTCTTAACTTATGCCACAACCAACTTGTAAAAGACTATGTGTCATATTTAACACCCCTACTAAAAGAATACCAGTTCGCATGAAGCTACCAATCCCTAAATAAATACACATAAACAACATAAGACAACAGCAAATTTGTTTATTCTGTTCCAACCCATAAACTTTTTAGATACATAAGACCGAAACATGAGACATATAAACTTTTCTAATAGGCTATTTTTACGTAGCAGCAGTTGTTTCAGGCACAAGAGTTTCAAACAAATCTAAATCTAATCTCACACTTTCAACTTATGAAGCACCCCTCCCCCCTCCCCCAATTCTTCTTATTGTTAGTTTGATTGTCCCTTTAAGTGTGCATTAGAATGAGGCTACACAGAAAATTTTGATTCTGTAGTAGCTTGATCTCTATTGATATTGCCAGCACCCTCTACATCATTGACCATCTCTCTAGATCTGCTGCATGTTGTCCTCTTTGATGCAGTAATTGATTGAGTTGATATCTTAGTCCCTTTGGCTGATCTCCTAGTTCCTGAAATGCATCTCCTAGATTCTTTAATAGGTTTAACAAAATTTTCAGCATCTATAGTAGCAGCTGCACATTGGTTCGAGTCTCCTAGGGGTGTGCATCGAATTCGAAATCAGTAATTCGGAATTTTGAATTCGGAATTTTTCAAAATTTTGGTATCTGATAATTCGACCGAATTCGATTTCGTACCGAATTCAATTCGAAATTCGGTAAATTCCGATTTCACCGAATTCGGAAAAATTTATATATTATTATATAATATAAAATTTATAATATTATATTATATTATATTATATTATACAAAATTTTATATAATATTATATAATATAAATTTTATATTACATGTATAAAAAATATATTTATATATTAAAAACGAATTTGAAATCGAAATCGGAATTCGAATTCCGATTTCGAATTGTGAATTCGAAATCGGAAATTTCGATTTGAAAAACTCCATTACCAAATTTGAACCAACTTCGAAATATATGAATTCGGAAAACCCGAATTTGATTCCGATTTTCGATTTACCGATTTCGAAAATTCCCGATAAATCGAAATTTTTCGATTTTGCACACCCCTAGAGTCTCATTTCAGCTGCCCTTGTCTCCTTGCATGTGGTCCTATTGTGCCCGAGCTGACCACACTTGATACAATACATGACCGCATGTTTTTTCAACATATGAATAGTGTTCTTGCCACTATGAGTGCCAATTTCTTTCTCAGTGCTATCCTTTTCTTAGGTATCGTGGATCTACCAAACTGTACACATGGTATAGGAAGGTCCAAAATAGGCTTATCAGTGGTTGGCAACAAAACCTTTCCACTGATAGGAAAAAGAACATTTTTAGTAAATTTGTAAGAATAAATTCTTACTATAATTCTCATGAGTATATTTCTGTGGATCCTTACCAGTTCTGAAAATAGTAAAAATTGCATGATAGCAAGGCAACCCACTGATATGCCATAAATTGCATGTGCATATCCTCTTTTCTAAGTCAACGATATATTGTTCCCTCCGTGGTTCCTTAACTTGATAACCCCCTTGGCCATTAGTTATTGGCCTCCACTTCCTAGAGTGGATTTCCCTTTCAACTAGCAATTCTTGTATTCCTGGTCCTACTGTTCCCAATACATTTCTTCATCTAAGTAGCCCTATTTGATATCTTTCCCATTAAATACTCCCTAATCCCCTCAACTATTCCAATTATAGGCATATCTCTTGCACTTAAAATGTGTGAATTAAATGTTTCAGATAAATTGTTGACAAACATATCAGATTTTACATGGTGGAAGAAGAAAGTCTTACACCAGTGTTGAGGGGGTGTTGTTTTCTTTATCCAAGTATGTGCAAGCTGAGCATATTGTCTCATTCTTCCATTTGTAACTCGTATTGCTCAACAGTACTTGTTGTTGCAAAACATATGGCAAAAACTCTAATAGTGCACTGTCAAGACTCTATTAATAAATAAAGATTAGAATGTTAGTAATGGGCAGGTAATGCATAAAGTAATAAGAAACTGAGTTCACTTGACCTTTTGTTGGTCTAATGTGAAAGTGATTTTCCTATTAGCAGCTGCTAATTCTAGATTCGCAATCAATGCGATTGCTCTCTTGCCTCCTTTTCAGCCACTCCCCAAACTAATGGCTACCACCAATTATTGGAATCTACCCCAATAATAGTCAATAATTGACCAGGGTATTGTTCCTTTGTGTGACATCCATCAAGTGCAACTATGGATCTACAGCCTTCTCTAAAGCTTTTTTTTTTAATGGTTCAAAACAACAATAGAATCTCATGAACTTTGGAACACTATTAGGAGTACACAATATTAGTGGTGGTATCCGGATGAGTTTTTTTTTAACTCTTCAGCATACTCCCAAATATGTGCATATTGTTCACTTGTAGACTCCTTTATCATCTTTCGGGTTAAGGTCCTACCTTTGTAAGTCTTGTTTATTGTAATCTCACACTTGTACTACTTATTAATATTCTGTATAAGCTGCTGAACTGGCATGCCCATGTTCACTCTAATTGTCTCTTCATAACTTTCAGCAACCCATGAACTGCTCATGTTCTTATTTCTCTAGGCATGATTGCAATCATTGTGCTTTTCATTCAAACTCTTTAAAACGAAATCATTTGTCCCCAAAGCTGGTACCTTGGATGCATACACAAATCATTTGCAAGAATCTCTACGTTTTGCTCTCATTCTTGTCTTGTCACTATCATATAAATACACAGGTCTTCATGTCATTATTAAGTAGTTTTTGATACCTTGTTTAAATTCTTTTTTTGTTCTAAACTTTTGCCCAACAAAAAACTCTGGACATCTCATATCCCTTGTTGCATTGAAGTTTGTGTATGCCATTGAATCATGTTCATCTGATTAGTTTGGATAGCTGTTAAGTCCCACATACATGCTATCATCCAGTAGTGGATTGTGATCACCTTCAGTTTCAACTCCACCAGTAGGCTCACAAGCCTAACTTTTTCTTCTTGTTGCTTTCCTTTTGCTATTTTTGGAGGGTTCAGCTTCTCCTGCCTCAGGTTGTGCTCCATCATTTACATGTTCACCTATTAGAGTTGGCTCGTCATTAACTTGGCTCTCCAAATTTTTACTATTTTCAGTTTGGGTCTCCAAATTGGGTTAAGACTCATGTTGCATCATGCTCTCATCTCTACAATACTCTGAATAGGCATCAAAATTCCTATGATGATCAGAGCATGAACCATCAATATTGTGATTTTCTTGCTATTTTTCCGCTTCACCATTACCTTCACACTAGATATGTGAGGACCCGAAATTTTTTTATTTTATTTTATCGAATATTAGTAGTTTGTTTAAATATTTATTTACTCATTTTTCTCCAAATTATTTATTTCGATCATTTAAAATCCATTTATATGGAACGACGCCTCTTTTATATTTTTAAAAGCGTTTTGTTGGAAAAATTCACTTTTCGAAAACTCGTTTAGTTCGGAACAATGAGTGCACGTTTTTCGAGACTATATTTGAATCGAGAGTGTATTAATATTGAAGTGATAGTTAGTGGTAAGATCGTTATAAGAATTTCTCAAAGGTTTCAATTTTTATTGCGCCTAAATTAGAAATACGTGTTTCACGTGCGCGCTTAATTGAGGGACTTTGGACAATTATTTTGGGACAATTAAAAATGAATAATATTTATATAAATGTAAGTGTCCTAGAGGTTTAGTGCACTAGTGCAACAAACGTGAGAGAAATCGAACACAAAACGCGCGCGTAGGGCACTAGTTGCAATTAAAATTTTACGTACTTAAAATATTAGACGTCAAGCGTCTTTTGTACGCAAAGGCATCCGAATCACATTTCATTTCTGCTACTGCAATGGACGGATAGCACAGCCGCAGCTCTTCACCATTTCCTTCTACAAATCTCACAAAAATCACAACCAAACCTCCATAGATTCAACCAAAACTTCACATACACTTAGCTCTACACTTGGACAACACATTAAGCTGAAAAGGGGAGGACCTTTCACGGTTTCTTCAGGCTTCAAAAGGACCGAATCTCTGTCTTAAACATCAACTAAGAGTAAGTCTTAATCTAGCCTTCTAACTTTGATTTTTGGAAGTCTAGTATATCTTTTAGCTCTTGATCTCTTATGGATTGTTGTGGATGTTGGAAAATTGTTAAATGTGGGCTCTATGAACTCCCACTTTGGGTTGATGGCTGTGATGATGTTTGATGATGGTTTTATTGCTGAATTAGAGCTTAAGGAAGTAGATTAAAGGTGCATTGTTGCCAGAAACGTTATTGAACTCTTGAAGCAAAAAGTTCCCATTTTACCCCTGCTCTGTTCGGTCACTTTAATGCAGAAATTTGAGGATTTAATGGCTTGATTGTGTTGTTTATATGTTGTAGTAGTTGTGTAAAAATTTTCATTGAAAAATACTGAGTTTTGGTGGGTCAAACGAATTTATTTCAAAAACTAGTAATCTGGAAAACGGTTTCGTCGTAACCCAGACCAGTGTTTGTATTTCGTCCATAACTCCGTACTCCGACGTCGAAATCAAGTGCCGTTAGCGGCATTTGAAACTAGACGTTCCCATGTTTCCAACGGTGTATAATGTACATTCTGGTTTCATGTGTGTGAGCCACACCATTCATCTGAAGTCGGCTGTCCTGTTTCTCCGTTCTGCCGAAATGATTTGATGATGCTGCAACTTTAGGCTTAATTTCGAGCTAGTTGCATGCTGAAACTTGAAACGATTTCTTCTGTGAAATGTTAGCCCTGTGAATTTATTTTCTAACACTATCAATCATTCCCAATTCTGAATTAAATTGAGGGAGTTATGATCAAAATACGGCGACTGCCTCGTTTTTGAAACCTTAGATTTGGACAGATTGCCTTAAGGATTTTTCCAAACTTTGGTTGATTGATTAACCACCTTTCCGAAGGTATTTTTCCACGAAATTTGATAGAGAGATACCCTTCATATAGGAGTATTATACTACAAAATTTGGTATCAATCCAAGTCCGTTTCGACACTTAACTAAAGGTCCAAAGTCGGAACCAAATCTGGAAATTTGTTAACAGTCTTGAAATTTATCCAACTTTGAGCTACCATATCTTGGGCCTCGCAACTCCGATTCTCGATCCACTTGTTCTGCCCTAAACCTTACTTGCACCTCTAATTGAGCTACAAATTTCAAGGGCTTGTTTGTAACGAGTGAATTCTGCTGAATTTTCAAAGTTAGCAAAAAACCAACCCCGGCTCAATCCTGGGTGATTTGGAACAGCAACTTTAAGCTCATTTTTGAACACCTTCCACTTAGATTCATGGAAAAGTGTCTTCTAAGAACTTTTAGTACTTTGGAAGAGGTTTCCAACGGTACCAAGTTTTCCAATTTTCGACATGTGGAATCTGAGATACGATTTTTTCAAAATATCGTATCAAAACTGAAATTTTCTGAATTTCAAGGAAATGGAGTTTTTCAAGTATTCCTTATTCCTTCGATAATACTTCAACGTTTATGCTTGATTTCCAAGATAACAAAACTCGATTGCTCTTGTACATTAAGAAACTCCACTTGAACCTCGATTTACTAGTAATTGAGGTTCATTTTCATGAAATTTCCCCAGATTGTACTAGTGCACAATCTTCCTTGATAATTGGGATGTGTGAATGATAATTCACTATTAAATGCTCAGGCGCTCAAGAGGACCTTCCAGAGGATCTCACGGGAGACGCCTAAACCATCATTTGAACTCACTACTTGAATCACTGTGAGTGTCAAGTGCATGAACTTGTTGTTAAGTGGTTATCTGTTTCTTATCCGTTATGTAAATTTGAAATTTTGAGACGAGGGTGTACTTTATCGCACTCGTTCTCTTTCAAATGAAATTATATTCGAATTTTGCTATGTGAATTCGTATCCGACTTGTACATGGTAATGTGGATGTGATTTGTACTTGTGATTCGTATATGTGATCCGTATTTGTGATTCCTATTTGGAATTGTCGATTTGAGCGTTGCTCATCGACTTATATTCGTATTCGTATTCATATTCGGGGGACGCCCAAAACTCGTTGGCTAACTTTGTGAATCGAGCCAGCATGGGCTTGGTCGATAAGCTTAGCAAACCATGAGATATTCGTAGAGCATGATCTATTGGAGAGATCTTGCTCGGCATTACTCGTGCAGTATTGCCATGATATACTCGAGTATTATCAAAAACTTTGATGAGCGGGCCCGGTAAGGGGGTGTAACGGTGACGGGATTCGAAGAAAAGTGGTGTATCTACGGATTTGATACTTATGTGGTTGACGGAGTGTCAACGTGAGATGTGATCAAGACTTCGACTCGACTACGTGGAATTTAGCTCCTGAGAGCTACAGTATCCTTGAATTATTTCTGTTTATTTTTCCTATTCGAAATGTGAATTATTCGAATTTGATAGCCTTACCTACAATGTAATTGTTGTTGCTACTTGGATTATGTGTTTGCATGTGTGTTTTCTTGGCCTCACTGAGTATTGGCTCATCCTATTAGTTTGTTTTCCTTAACAGGTTGGATTGGAAGATTTTGGTAAAGCCGACTAGATTATACTTTTGATTGGAATCGGGGCTGTAAATGTGTAGTCGACTTTTAATGGTTGCATTTTGGAACTTGATGTATCTTTTGTGGACATGATGTAAGATTTAAATATTTAGTTAAGGAAGCGACTTTTCTTTATTTTGACTCGTAGTATTTGGTATGTATCGTTAAGTTCGATTTGATTTGTCTTGAGTCCTGGCGAGAGCTGGGCAGGCGTCCCGCGGATATCCTTGGGTTCGCCCTTGGGAGAAGTGGGGGGCGTCACAAGATATTTTGTGAATGACTATCACCTCCATCAATACAATCCTGCTTCCATCCTAAAGCAGCAATTGGTTCAGCACAAAATGTAGTGCTAAAAGCATCCTGTCTATTGCCTCTTTCTCTAATAAGATGGAGCATCTTTTGTTTTATTGTAACTATTGGAACATCATCCTTGATCTCCTCTATTACAATAGATGACTTCTTGTTTAAGGTTTTCTCCTCCAACTGCCTTTTTTTTTTTCCTGAAGCATGCATATTTCTTCAAGTGTCATGTGGTCACAATATACTTCCATCAACTTATACGTCCACCTATAGAATTCTTTAATGTTTTCTTCAGTTTGAAGTTTCATTAGACTATGGGTCAAATCACTTCTGGGATCAATATAGTAATACAACATGATGTCGGAGTGCCCACAACTCTCTACCATTCGATTTATTTCATGCACTAACATTGACTCGGCATCACAAATATCAAAATAATCAATCTCGCCCCCAATGTAACTTTTGTATTTGTCTCCTTAAATCCTACTGTTATGGTGTAGTTTAATTAAAAATAAAGAACTCTCAGGCATTGTACCAATTGAAAATGACAGAAATTAAATTACATTATTGAAGTTCACACAAAATTTTTTAAAATTTAAAAACAAATTCTCTTTATGCAATAGCCCCAGTCAAACACATATCCAAAAAGAATTGAATTTTTTGCACACAATTTATCAAAAAATTAAGCTATTGTAGAATCCTTTATTACCCATTCGGATGACAAAAACAGGATGACATTTTCTCCTATCCTTTTCATCCCCACCATAGACAAATAACAACACTCCTAAACCCAATAATTGTTGTTCAAATACTTTAAATTGTTTCACTTTATACTTGTAGCTTTAGATATTACACATCTTCAAGATACATGTAAATTAAAATTAAGTGGGTTTTCTATTTCTTACCACATAGAAGATACGGATCGACGACATCGTCCCTATTTTGCTTAATCCACTGCATTGCTATCAAATAATTGTTGATTTGCTTGCTTGCTCGCTCAACTTCGCCTTTGATCTTGCATTCTAAACCCAACAATTTGGTAGTTCGATAAAAGGGAGAAATTTTTTGCTACAGTTTGTAAACTTAGAAGTCAAAGACTCACCATTGTTTTGTCATTGAGGAGTTATGGACTTGTATAGACAACTTTGCCCCTAAGAACCTTATGCATGCACGTCGCATAAGATTTTCTATCTACCTTAACATCAAAATTAGACGGAATGATAAAAAAGAGTAGAATTTAAGAGTTCAATGACACTTTTGACCAAAAAAATTTAGTAGCATAAACATATAAATAGTAATAGTTTGGTGACATTTATTCCCATTTACTCTTTAACTTTTTATGTGCATATGGAGTCTAAGTTTTTAACTTTTTATGCATTAACAGTGTAGCGATTGTTTTTTATATTAATAATTATGGGTATATGGTACATGTGCATGATTTGAATCTTGAATTTAAATTCATATTGTGTGACATAATCTATACTTGCTAGTTCAAAAACAATTGTGCACTGATATTGTATAAAAATTTTACTCATAAATTATACAATTTTGTTGTATGGATGTACAAAATTTCCAACTAGTTGCATAAATAATGTATGTTAGTGGGCGCAAATTGAGGTGGTGTTATCAAAAAATTTTAATGACTTCCAATTTTAAGATGGCACTATCCATTAAAAGTTTGGAATGTTCAGAAATCCAACTAAGTGTCTAAAATATATTTGCACCATTAGCGGTTGAACCATTTTAACTAGGGAATCTGGACACGAGATTGAAATAGTAATTAAAATTTGTGATTGACGAATTTCTACAAGCACAATGGGTCGATCGTAGTATAAAATGTAAGGATCGAATACAACCTAAGAGGGGGGTGAATTAGGTTGATTAAAACTAATCAAGTTATGGACACTTTTTTGCTCAATATGAAATTTACCATCTTTTCTAAGTGATCACACAATGAATCAATCAATCAATAAATAAAAACATTTTAGAGAAGTAGAAGATATAAGCAATTTAAAGTTCACAAGATAATAATAAGTAAATAAGAAGGGAAGAATTGCAAACCAATTAACTACCAAACTCCTCTTGAGCTTGTAGATCAATTTATAGAACAAGTTTCTTCAAATTGATGAAATATAACCAATTTTGTGTACAAAAGAAGGCTCACTTCCTCCTTACCCCAAGTTTCACTCGGTCAAGTTAGGAAGTTTTACTATCCCTCAAGACAACTCTCACAGAACTACACTATTGAAATATTTACTCATAAATGAAAAACTTACAATGAACTTCACACCACCAAGGCTACAAATCTTCCTTGGAGAGTGTTTTCTCACTAAAACTACTCTATACCTTTTGTATCTTCAGTGTGCAAAAGTTATTTGAAATTTCTGACCATGTACTATTTATACAAGACCAAAAAAGTGTTTTATTAATGCTTCCAAGGGATAGAAAGTAGCTGAACAGTCAACTAGCCGTTGGGAGTATCAGACGTCCGGTACTACCGTTGTTCGATAGCAGATAGAGAGTTTGAAAGATCCTATCGGACGTCCGATGCTTGCGTCCGATAGCAGACAGAGAGTTTGAAGAATTATTTCAATTCTATCGGACGTTCGGTATTATCTTTGTGAGCGTCCGACAACTTTCGTCGATTTTGAAGGATCCTATCGGACGTTCGGTACTTTCGTCCGATAGCAAACAAAGATTTTGAAGGATTCTATCGGACGTCCGATGCTTGCGTCCGACAGCTTTCATCTTCCTTTTTCTTCTTTCAAATGCTCTTGTCTTTGAATCAAATTGTTTCAAAGCTGAAAGGATTTTTGAAGAGATATTAGCATCATCCATTATTTTGTAAACATCAAAAGTTAGGGATCAAAATCAACATTCTCCCCCTTTTGATGATGACAAAACAATTGATAAAAAAAAGAAAAAGATTGAGCAAATGAGCATAAACTCCCCCTCACTCATAGTATCCGACAAAACAATGGATGAAAAGAAGGAAAATGAGCAGAAACTTCCCCTTACTCATAGCATTCAAAACCATTAAGTACCATCATATAATATCATCAAATGAACTCCCCCTTACTCATAGCAACCCAAACCAGCATCCATTTTGTAATTTCTCTCCATCATCACAAAAGTAGAGAGTAATTACCATAAAAAAAATAACAGTAGTGGCAATCATCATCAGCCAATAACAGAAGAATAACATCAAAAGATACCAAAAATAACAATGAACATTAATGAGACCCACATTCATATCAACCAACATTTATTAGTCATTCAAAAATCATCAAAGGAAACTTAGTTCAAAACATTAGAAATATCAAAAATATTACAAAATATTTCTAACAATCATACCTCTACATTTCTTCTCATCAATTTTCGTACCTTCTTGGGTTTGAACTACTTGGAGCCCAAGGAAGAAATTCAACTCTCCCATCATACTCATCTCAAACTCATTTTGTAAAATAGTGAAAAAATCATTGCACAAACACTCATTAGAAGTACCAAAGATAATATCATCCACATATATTTGTACAAAAACAAAATCATTTGAACTTTGTTTAGTGAAAAGAGTGGTATCCACAATGCCCCTTTTAAAAACATTTTCAACCAAAAAACTATCAACTTTTTAAAACCATTTTCAATCAAGAGATTTGGGTTTTTGAGAGTTAGCATCATTTCTAATTATCCACATGTATTTATGCCTCTTTTCATATTCTTTTTCATATAACAATCACTTTTCATGTTACCTTTTTAACAACAAAAATTACACATAACCAAAGAGTTATTTGCATAAACATGTTCAATAAATTTTGCTTGTCTTCTCTTATAGACAACAAAATCATTTGCACTAGAATTTAACTTCTTCTCATGAGTGCCAAGATGTGTCTTTGATTCATTCCCTTGAAAATAATCTTATTTTTTATGTTGAAGCACTTCATTTAAATTATCCATTCTTTTTTTCAAATCACTTTGTTCCTTTTTGAACATTTCACAAAGTCTTGTTTTTCTATCAAATTCATTTTGTAGATCAATCTCACTTTCTTTCAAGTAATCATTTCAGTTTTCAACATTTTATTTTCTTGAAAAAGACGTGCATTGTCCTGAAGAAAAAAAGTAATCTTATGTTTTAATTTTTTGTTTTTAACATAAGATTTTTTCAAATTATCATGCAATTTTTCAATGAAAAATTTAAAATCGTCATCAATTTCATCATCACTATCAAGTTGAGAGTTACATGTTGTTACCTCATCATTTCTAATGGCCATAAAAGTCAATTAAGCAAATTCTTCTTCTTCTTCAATTTTACCATCGGAGTTGCACTCATTCCATGTGAATTAAAAGTTGTTGAATCTTGGTTTTCTTTCTGCTTTCCCTATTTTTTTCTTCTTCATTGGACACTCACTAATGTAATGTCCAAGTTGGCTACATTTATAGTATTTGTCACCTTATTTTTTGTTGGTCTCTTGCTTTCTTGTATTGTTGAATTGATTGGAATTCGAATTGCTAAATCCTCCATTTTTTAATCTCCTTTTGTTGAGGATTCTCTTGAAACTTTTTGTGATGAGAGCTAGTTCATTGTCATCCATATCTTCATCATCCAGTGAAACAGAGTTATCATCATCTTGAGGTGCTTTTAGAGCGATGCTCCTTTTTGCTTTTGCATCTTCTTCTTCTTGTACCTTGGTCTTTAGCTTCAACTCATAAGATGTTAGAGAGTTTATAAGAGATTCAATAGGCATTGAATTTTAAATCTTTTGCCTCTTCAATAGCAGTCACTTTACTCTCCCAATCTTTAGACAAGGCATTCAAGATTTTTCTATTTTTCTCTCCTAAGAAGTATTTCCTTTCCAAAATCTCTAAATTCTTAATAAGATTATTGAATTTACAATACATTTTATCAATATCTTTATGAGGTTCCATCTTAAATGACTTATATTTAGTAATCAAGATAGATTTTTTCTGTTCTTTAACATTTTCACTGTGTTCATGAATTTCTCTCAATTTATCCCAAATTTCTTTAGTTGACTTATAACCCTTGATTCTAAAAGATTTATTTGAGTCTAAAGCACTATATAACACATTCATAACTTTTGCATTTAAGGTGAGATGATTTCTATCATCTGCAGTCAATTCATTTCTTATTTTTGGTCTAAATCCATGAGTGTTTTCATCTACTATAGAGGCATCATATGGACCATCACTAACAATAAATTACAATTCAATATCAATCGATTGCAAGAAGATAATCATTCTTTCTTTGCAACTCACATAATTTGATCCATTAAACATAGGAGGTCTAATAACAGATTGTCCTTAAAAAAATATAGCATTGTTGGATGTCATCTTTACTCCTAAACCGCTTGAGTTTAGTCTCTAAGAGACCAATCTCTGATACCAATTATAAGGATCGAAAATAACCTGAGAGAGGGTGAATTAGGTTGATTAAAATCTAATCAAATTATGGGCACTTTTTTGCTCAATATGAAATTTACCCTCTTTTCTAAGTGATCACACAATGAGTCAATCAATCAATGAACAAAATCACTTTAGAGAAATAGAAGATATAAGCAATTTAAAGATCATAAGATAATAATAAGTAAATAAGAAGGGAAGAATTGCAAACCAATTGACTACCAAACTTCTCTTGAGCTTGTAGATCAATTTATAGAACAAGTTTCTTCAAGTTGATGAAATACAGCCAATCTTGTGTATAAAGGAAGGCTCACTTCCTCCTTGCCCCAAGGTCCACTCGGTCAAATTAGAAAGTTTTACTATCCCTCAAGATAACACTCACAGAGCTACACTATTGAAGTATTTACTCACAAATGATAAGTTTACAATGAACTTCACACCACTAAAATTACAAATCTTCCATAGAGAGTGTTTTCTCGCTAAAACTACTCTATATCTTTTATATTTTCAGTGTGCAAAAGTTACTTGAAGTTTCTGACCATGCACTATTTATACAAAACCAAGAAAGTGCTTCATTAATACTTTCAACGGATAGAAAGTAGTTGAACAGTCAACTAGCCGTTAGGAGCATCGGATGCCCGGTACTACTGTTGTTTGCGTCCAATAGCAGATAGAGAGTTTGAAAGATCCTATCGGACGTCTAGTACTTCCGTCCGATAACAGACAAAGAGTTTGAAGGATTCTATCGGACGTCCGATGCTTGCGTCCGTTAGCAGACAGAGAGTTTCAAAGATTATTTCAATTCTATCGGACGTCCGGTATTGTCTTTGTGAGCATTCGACAACTTTCGTCGATTTTTAAGGATCCTATCGGACGTCCGGTACTTCCGTCTGATAGCAGACAAAGATTTTGAAAGATTCTATCGGACGTCCGATGCTTGCGTCCGACAGTTTTCATCTTCTTTTTTCTTCTTTCAAATGCTCATCTTTGAATCAAATTGCTTCTAGGCTGAAAGGCTTTCTTGAAAAGATATTAGTATTATCCATTGTTTTGCAAACATTAAAAGTTAGGGACCAAGATCAACATAAAATTATCTGAAAAGTTCCAGGGGTCGTACTCACAGAAACGAGTTAAATCTCTACTTTAATTATTTTGATACAAAAGAATCAAACCACAAAAATTTTGAATTGTTGACGAAGATCGAGTAGTTAAATAAAATTTTCAATTATTTTCTTACCGAGTTATGAACATTTCATATAATTGTATTTTAGATTACCTCTTGATGCATTTAAAGTATGCCTTATTAAATCTTGTGTCTTTCTCAAGATCAAAAAGTTTAATAAAACCTATTAAGAACTTAGGTGATATAAGTCATCGTACAAATTCTAATCTATTCTCGTGATTAGACTAAGTACGTTTATCTATCTAGTGCATGGTTGTATCTTCTTTCTCAATTCAATACAATCTCAAAAATCATGCTCATGGTGATCAAGCATAAACATGTAATAAAGAACAAAATAAATAAATCATAGTAACTGATAAGACCTTAATCGGAAGAAATAATCAAGTCTCCTTCATAAAACCCTAACACTAGAAGTAATTTCGTTCAACATGATGAAAGATTTAAAAACACAATTCCAAGAAGTAATACAAGGGAAAATAGAGGAAAGGAAACTTCTTAGTATTTTGCTCCAACTTCTCCTTTGCACTTCGTGATTTCGCTCACGAACATTTGGTTTTGATTTTCCAAGAAAAGCTTTGAAAATGATTTGTTAAACTAAGCTAAATTAATGTTTTTCTCCCTCTAAAACATCCTAAATATTTTCCATTTATAGTTGTCAAAGGTTACAATTGAATCCTTCTTGGAATAGATTTCGTGAAGCTGAAGAAAAGTGCACGTAACACAAATACAACAATATGACCGACGTGATGATTGGTCCAATGATTGGCATCGATCATTGGCCTGCAACCGCAATGTAAAGGATTTGACGATATTTGGCCTGATGACTAGCGTCAGTCATTATTGCAATTTTCTTAAATTTCTCCAATCAGCTCTCAAATTTTGAATTCTCTACACATTTTTTACCCAATTCCCTCAATTCCTCATTTTTACTCCTTGTAACACCAATACAATATCAAATGATCAGTTTTTCATCCAATTGAATACATAGAGTATAAATAATTAATCAAAATTACATATAAAAACTCTATAATCTACGCCCTATTAAACTTTCTTACACTTAATCAGTGCTTGTCCTCAAACATGAGAATAAAACCCCTTAAACACAAACAATGGCTCAATTCAAAGCGTATTATTGCTCTAGCAACCATTCTAAATAAGTGTCAAGTGTTAATAGTAAAAATCGAAGAGATACTTCTCCGGTTAGCTTTCACTATTATCAACTTTTCAATTTCCGCTAACCAAACTAAATATATAAAATATTTAACAACTATTTGTACGCAAATAACCCAACCATTAAGCAAAATCTCAAACATATAACTACATGGATCACAGCCTAATATTATGATATTTTTCTTCTCTTTTTTCTTCTTTTTTTTAATTCCCTCACAATTAACCTTTTTCATATCTCCTATAGTGAAAGGAAGATATCGGATCATTGTTTTAGTTAGGTTTAGCTAGTCTAGGCATCTCAACAACCTTTTTCAAACCCATCATGAATCCCAACCATCTCCAACCACCAAACACCCATACATACCAAAGTATCTGATTATAGATAAAAATATTGGAATGATAGTTGCATAAATATTCATAGCCAACACTTCATTGCCGATCTAGAACGGCACCAATTCAGACAACCTACATGGTGAAATGTTGGACTTCCAACACTTTGCTATTTTCTACCTAGAACAAAACCAGCCAAATGCACTGTAACCATCGTATCAGAAATTTGTCTTGTTATTTTAAGTGCTTGTTTGATCCGTAATGATTGTAGGCCAATCTTATACAGAAAAATGACATTAAACCCAATAGATACCTTGATTACTGGACAAATATTACTTGTGATTATGTCAAACCTAGTAAATGTCTCGACCTATATAATTTGGAAATTTTCTCAATTTTTCCTAATATTAGCAATTGGATCGGAAATAAACTTGAATTCTTCTAAATTCAGATTTTTATTGGCTCATCATCTCAATGTCAATGCTTAGGATGCATAAGCAATTTAGTTGTTTTTGATGTATTGCTAAATGATTTTTTAAAGATCATTGAAAATTTGTTCAATGACTTTTTTTTAAATGACTCCAAATTGATTGCAATTTAAGGATCATGATCCAACTTGTGAAGATAAGAAATGATTTATCCAAAATTATGGGCACTTGATCTGGACTTTTATAAGTCCTAGCATAACTTCAAATGTTATGGAGTAGGTTTCTCTCTCATATACAGTTCAACATGTGTACAAAAAATTACACAATTCTAATAGTGTTGTTAACATTCTATGAAATCTAACGTTATACTAAGATTGAGAATGAAATAATTTAAATAATTTACTATATCTCAAGAACTCTTAATATCTAGAATATTTTCAAGTAACTTTTGCACTTAAAAATAGGTGCAAATATGAAGATATAGCTTAAGGACAAACAAGTCTCAAGTCTAAAAAAGAACAAGGACAAATAAATGGCAAATGTGAAGAATACAAATTATTACTAAGTGTAATATCTACACCAACTAATCATTTCCTCGAAATAATTTAAACAATTTGCTATATCTCAAGTACTTCTAATATCTCAAATCTTTTTAAGTAACCTTTACACTTATTCTTTGTTACCGAGTTATATTTTGGTGGACCGGGTAAGTTAGAGATAGAAATCACAAACAAACATACAATAATCAAATTTAACATCCATGTTTACAAGCCATCTGATATGAAGGAATACAGAGAATGACATAGAGAAATTTGGCAAAAATATGATGGAAGCCAATAACAATAGAAATAAGGGAGAAGCATGCATTAAAGAAGGGATGAATGGAAAACAGATAAGTGAAAATCTGGGGAAGAAGGACAAAGATATAGAAACTAAAGGAGAGAAAATTGGAAAAGAGAATCTAGATCAAGAAAAGCAAGAAAAAGAAGGAGTTAATGGGGAAGAGTGGGAGAAGAAGGATTCTAAAACAAAACAGAGTGATAATGAGAAAGATTTATGGGATGGAAAGAACCAGATGAGATAAATCTAATCAAGGTGGAGGACTCCAACCTTAGTGGGCTCCCAATCACCAATGAAAGCTTTGGTGTGTAACTATTAAAGTAGTAGGAGCCCCTTGACAAGTCTTCAACTTGAGGAGGTTGACAAACTCTACTCTCCAAACTTAGTCTTCCTTTTAGAGACACAAAAAAGTTCTATGAATAAAGTTAAGATGAAATTGAAGTATGATAATTTGTTTGTGATTGATCCTATTGGTACAAGTGAACACAAATATTGAAGTCTTATCCCACTACTCTCAATCCCTGTAAATGAAGTATGGAACTCCTACATTCTTCCATCCCTAAAAATTAATGAGCAAGAAACACAATTTATTATATCATGAAACTCAATCAAGTAAAAGGATAAGACTCAAATGGATTTGTAGATTTCTGTATTCAATTTTTTCTAGAGACCAAACATTTTTTTGGGACAATTATTTAGATGAATTTGTTATCGCAAAAAATCTTTATCTTACAAGTCCTAAATCATGTAACTAAGTAAGAGAGGCATAGAAGTTTCATTGTTAAAACATGTCATTATCCGATGCCAAGATCGTTAAAGATGAAAAAAATATACTATATGCTTTGAATAAAATTATTCCAAAAATTATGATCTATTATTTACTACTCTAGAATGTGTAATTTAGTCAGGATTCAATGGTCATATGGAATAAGTAGCCAATCAATATCAAAGACAAATAATTTTTTTTGCCAAAACAATAACACTTGTGTGTATGTGTCTATATATATATGACACACACATGCACACACACACATACATACATATATACATACATACATACATACTTTTAAAAAGCTATTACAAATTTGGAGCAACTCCTACATCTTCTCTGGCTAATTTGGTTAACCAGAGAGGAAAGGAATTCTTCCACATAATTTCACTAGCCAAGCTTAAGGCATACTTAACCAACATGTGACTGACATGGTTGCTTTTCCTTCTAATAAAGGAAAAATGACACTTACAAAGATCTCACCTTCCCCCTCTAGTTGTGTTTTTTGATGTTCTATCCATTCACATTTAGCTTTGTTGATTGTTAGTCCAGGACATTTCCTTTCACCACTGAATTGGATTTGGTTCTTGGACTTCCAAATTTGCCACATTATGTTTATTGTTACTATAATATGTTCCTTCCCTTCAGGTCTTTCCTTAGTATCCAAGACACTGTTTCATCATAACCAAAAGTTATTTCTGAACTCATTATTTGCATCCTTTCTTATTGGAGTAGCTTTCCATATCTATTTCGCATATGTGCAGAAGACTAACATGTGTTCAATAGTCTCTACTCCTTCTCCACAACACAAGCACTTATCATTTCCTTTTCTTATTCTACTTCTAATTACCTCATTTACTGGAAGTATTCTATGGAGGCATTTCCATATAAAACGTTTGAGATTTTGTGTTATATTTAGACTCCATAAGAATTTTCATGTATTACTGTTCTGCTCATTCCAACTATTACCTCCTTCTTGTTGCCTTCTCATTTTTTCCATCTTTATCTCCTTAGCTACTATATGTCCAGTTTTCACAGTGTACTCAGCATCACTATTCTATCTTTTTCATTGCATAAGCTGATAGGGATATTTAAGATTTTCCTACTGTCTTCCTCACTAAAACTACATTTATCCTATTTATATCCTTGTTTTCATTCTATATTAGCTCCTTTGCCTTCTGTAATTGGTAGTTTGATGGCCTTGGTGTATTTATCTTGCCTTCCTACTATCTAGTATCCATCCATCCCTACAAATATCTGTAGTGCGACCATCTCCAACCCTCTTTCTAGCACCCTTCTCAAGCAATTCTCTAGCGCTAATTATACTTAGGATTAATACCACTTTGTCCCCCAAAACTTTGGACGATTACCCACTTCAGTCCCTAAACTTCAAAATGGGACATTTAAGTCCCTAAACTTATAAATACCTCCCACTTAAGAAAAATTGTTAACAAATCCTGAATGCCGTTGGTGGTCGAAGTGTCCCATTTTATAAGGGTTTAAGGATTTAAGTGTTCCATTTTATAAGTTTAGGGACTTAAGTATCCCATTTTGAAATTTAGGGACTGAAATGGGTAATCGTCCAAAGTTTGAGGGGACAAAGTGGAATTAACCCTTATACTTATCCACATCCATGAATTAGTGGCTTTAGTCCTCATCTCCCAGATTGATTCTCTTTTGAAATATTTTCCTCTCAATACTTTACTCATGATTAAGTTGAGCTTTGTCAACACCCTCCATAGTTGCCTTGCTAACATTGCAGTATTAAACTCTTGAAGATCTCTAAATCCTAACTTCCCATTGCCCTCTATCTCAATCATTTTTTTTCCATTTCATCCAATGAATTTTCTTCTCTTTTTCTCCTTCCCCAGCCTAAATTTCACCATTTCTTTACAAATGTCTTCACACAGACCTTTAGGCAATTTGCAGAAGGCCACAACATAAGTGGGCATAGCTAGGATCACTGGTTTTAGTAGAACTTCCTTCCCTACTTGATTTAGCAACCTTGTCTTCCACCCTTTTAGTTTGTTGATCACTTTCTCCTTAATGTAGCTGAAGATTTGTTCCTTAGACCTCCTAATAACCATTGGTAATCCTAAATATTTGCTCTGCTTGTTTCATCCCTCATAGGATTTCCAACATCTCAATCTTGCCATTTTCTCTCATGTTCTTGCCAAAAAAGACTGATGACTTGTCTGCATTAATGATCTGGTCAGATGCTTCTGTATAGCTATTAATAATTTGTCTCACTTTCATTGCTTCCTTCTTGGATGCCTTATAGAAAATCAAGGTGTCATCTGCAAAGAAGAGGTCAGAAATAGTAGGATTATCTCTTGCAATTTTCAACCTAAAAATTTTATGTTTCTATATAGCATATTTAAGTAAATTGGAAAAACCTTCTGAAACCAATAAAAAAAAGGGAGAGTGGATCTCCTTGTCTAAGCCCTCTAGATGGTTAAACAAAGCCTCTTATCTCTCCATGAATATTGAAAGTATAAGCAACTGAAGCTATGCATCTCATAATCCATATTATCCAGATAGGATAGAATCCCATTTTCTACATTATCTTGCCCAAAAAAGTCCACTCTACTCTATCATAGGCCTTAGATAGACATGGCTAACTTTAAAGCCATGTAAGCTTCCTTTCCAACTCTCCTATTGTTAAGGCAATGAACAAACACACAGGCAATTGCCACATTATCAATAGTCTGTCTACCAGGAATGAATTCTGATTGATTCAAACTAATGCATTATTTAAGAAGGGCATGAGTCTATCAACAAGAATCTTAGAAATGATCCTATAAACTACATTACATAAGCTAATTGGTCTAAAATGAGAAACCAGATAAGGGCAATAAACTTTTAGTATCAGGGTAATGATAGTTTCATTTATGGCTCTCAGAAGATTTCCAAAATGAAAAAAACTAGAGATAGCAGCAGTTAGATCATTTTTTATTGTGTTCTAAAAATTTTGAAAGAAGACAGGTGCCATACCATCTGGTCCAGGGGCTTTGTTAGAATGAAGAGAGAATGTTGCTTTTCTTACTTCCAGTTCTAAAACAAGTCTGATAAATTTTGAGTTCATATGTCTTTGTAATTACATAAGGAATACCATTCATGATTGAATCAAAATGTCAAGGTTGATAGTGAACAAATTTTGAAAATAACCTGTGATTTCATCCTCTATCTCCCTATTAGATATACACCATTGACCATTCTCATTCTGCAAAGAGTATATAGTAATTCTCTTCCTCCTCCCTTCTACAATAGCATGGAAATATTTGGCATTTTTATCACCTTTCTTCAGCTATTGTACTCTTTCTTTCTGGCCTCTGCTAATTTCTTCTGTAACTTCTCAATCTCTCTTTTTTTATCTTGCATTCCACTACTTGGACCTCATTAATCTTCTGCTTCAGCTCCTTGATTTCTTTCTTAGCATTAATTTTCAATTTTCTGTTCCAATTGAGCAAAGCTATCCTATAAGACTTGATTTTCTACTAGAGTTTAAAAAATCTAGTGCCGTTATGACTGCTCATCCATGCATTGTCTATTATACTGCTAACTTTCTTATACTGGAACCATTTCCTATGAAAATAAAATCTCTTTTTCCATTGTTTCTCTCTTGGATTGGTATCTAGCATCAACATACAATGATCAAAAGCCTTCACATGTATATGTATGCATTTAGCTTTGATATACTCCTTTCTCCATTTTGTCCTACGTAAAATTCTATCCAACCTTTCTTTTATCTCCCCTTCATTTTCCCACTTGTTACTCCAAGTTCAAGGCTTTCCGTCAAAACTTAGGTCTCTAAGATGATTCCCCTTAATAAACTCTCTAAAAACTCTAAAACTTCTCCCTGGCCTCTTATTCCCACCCTATTTCTCATCATTTGAGATGATGTAAATTCATGTCTCCAGCTAAAATCCAACTATTACGCCATATTTGTTTCCTTTGTTCAATTATTTTCCATTGCTACACTCTAATTTGCCCCTTAATACTTGCATAAATACATATCAGCCACCATTTCCTTCTTCTAGCTTGATCATCTAGCAACATCTCTATAGTAAAGTCGGTAAATAGTTTCTTACCCATCTTGATGTCTTTCATCCAAATCAATGACATATTGCCTTAGTAAATTTTGCAATTTATTTTTGAGATTTGAGTTTATGGAGACTTTGTAGTCTGATTCATTGTCTTTTATCTTGATCTTTCGATGTCAATTAGGCAATCTAAGTCGGGTTTTAATAAGTCTAGATTCAATTCATCTAATTAGTAACACTTTTGAATTTCAAGTCATGAGTTTCGGGTTAATACATGTGAAACTCATACTTAATTCACAAAATATTCGAGTTTTGAGCCTAATTCAGCTTTAGTCCAAACTTACTTATTACTCTTTAATTTTCTTAATATAATTACTATAACTATTAAGTCGTAAAGCTAATTTAATTTCTACAACATTAAAATTATACATGAACCAGTAACAATTCATTAAAAAGTACATAAGCCAAGAATTTTTCAACAATAATTATATCTAATTAGTTCAAAGTACATGAAAAATAGTAATAAAATATGACCAACAGTCAATATATTTTCAAAGATTGGAATTTCTCCATGGCCTTCTCAATTTGTTCCTACTAATATTTATCTACTCTTTTTGTTCACAGTGACTAGATTTGAACAAAAATACAACATTTGAATCCAAATAGTATTAATCAAATTGATTTTTCTCATAAGTCATATAAGAACTTACAAGAAAGAAGAAGTCATATGGTATTCAGTTCAAAAAGAGATTAAGTTGGTAAAGTATACAAAACACATGTTTTGTCATTGAAACTATTAATATATGCTTTGCGGAGGTGGAAATTAGAGATTAGAGTTGGAGATTGGAAATTGGAAAGGCCAATTGCGAAGGTGGAGTGGAGATTGGAAAGGTAGAAGCTGTTGTGGCTGTGGGTGAAGGGAAAAATGAGAGGGATTAAGGCTTTCATTGTTCTTCTGTCTTAATCTTCTAATATATATTGATATATTTTGACATATAAGTATTAGTATTTAGTAATTATACATTTATTTAGATATATTTATGTATACCAAAGTATAAATGTATTATATATATAAGTACAAATTAACGGGTTGAGCCTATATCAAGTTTGAACCTGATAAGAGTCAAGCTCGACTCACATTTAATTCAACGCTATTATTTAGGTTTAATCTCAATCCAATCCAACAAAAAGTTAGGCTTATCGGACATTTTATCGAGCCAAGTTCGAGTTGGTTCAGCCCAGCCTATTTACAATTCTGTCAGGCTACGGACTCCATTTCTGTCTTAGATTGGAGAATTGATTCAGAAATTGGGGAAGAAGATTGCAAAGAAGAAGAGAGGAGAGGGGAAAGTGAGAGCGAGGGAAAATAGAGAGAGAAAATAGGAGGAAAGAGAATGAAATTCTATTAATCTGTTCGATGCTTTTCTGGCCAATCAAGCGCCTACAAATAGGACAACCAACCGACTCAATTAATTCTTGTAACTGAATCTGTTAATGCTTCCCGTGGCGTCGTTCCTTTTAATATCTAGCTATACGACGTCGTCACACTTATTCTACCACTATCAAACCTAATTTGCACAATTGAATGAAAAACGGTATCGTTTAATACAATTTGGGCGAAATATTAATTCCTTGACATTGCTGCCCCCTTTAAACAGTCTTGTCCTCAAGACTGAAACTGAGGAAACTGAGCCTGGATGAAGTCTTGATCTTCCCACGAAGCCTCGTCTTCACTTAACTGGCACCATTTGATCAAGTACTGAATCACAGTTTGTCCCTTCCTCATGATCACCCTCCTACTTAGAATGCGCTCTGGGAACAATGTACATTGATCATCTAAGTCAGGTTCAGGTAAGGTAGCTGCGATGGATTACAGTGGTCCTAACTTCTTTTTGAGCAACGAAACATGAAAAACTGGATGAATGCGTGCCCCTGCAGGTAATTTGAGCCGATAAGCAACTGATCCAACCTTTGCTTCAATCTGGAATGACCTATAGAATCTGGCAGAGAGTTTGAGACACTTTCTTATAGCAACTGTCTGCTGCCTATAAGGCTGCAGTTTTAGGAATACCCAATCACCCACTTCGAAAGCCCTTTCAGTGCGTTTCTGATCAGCGAAATGTTTCATCCGTTGCTAAGCTTTTGCCAAGTGGTCTTTAATGCTACTGGAAATTCGCAGCCTTTCCTGGAGAAGTTGTGAGGCTGCTGGTATAATGGTATCATGGTGGGGACCTGATGTGAATCCCCGATCTAGACAACCAAAACACCATGGCTTAGGCAGCGGAAATTTGACCCAACTAATCCCTAGAAGTCACGAACAATTTTGATATTATCTCAACCCGTAACTACTCGAATTAACGAACCAAATTGGAGGTAGTAGAACGCCACAATCAAGGAGATACTCGATTGATAAGTTCGGGTGAATAACTTGAGAAGATTCTCAAGTATTCAAAGGAAAACTCTCTTGCCAAAGAGAAAGTGAAAACTCACTAATTGTATTTAATAGCCAAAAACTGATCCCAAACAAAGAGGAAGTGGGGCTATTTATAGCCCTTACAAGCATTAACCCTAATCCAAAAGTTGACCAAACTACCCTACATACTTAAGAAAGATTTTGGGCCTTACTTACTAACAAATGGGCCGCAATTAAACTATCTTAATTACCTAGACTTTTTAAAACGAGAAATAACTAAAATCAACGAGAAAAATCAAATAATCCTACTAAACTCAAGCATTCGTGCAATCAACTAGTCTTCACTTGAATCTTCCAATTCCCCATGTGCTTGAATGAGCCTTGGTCTTTATATTCTCATCAGGACCTAAAGGTAAAGGGGTAGGTTTGTAGCCGTATAAAGCTTCAAAAGGAGTCATTTGCAGGCTGGAGTGATAAGATGAGTTGTACCACCATTCTGCTAGAGGTAGCCATTTGCGCCAGTTATGGGGAAATTCTCCAGACATGCACCTCAGGTAATTTTCTACACATTGATTAAGTCTCTCACTTTGTCCATCTGATTGAGGATAATAAGCAGAACTATACCTTAATTCTGTCCCTGCTAGTTTGAACAATTCTTGCCAGAAAGCACTAGTAAAGATTCTGTCCCTGTCAGTTACTATAGACTCAGGTAGGCCATGCAGTTTAAAAATATTGTCAAGGAAGAGTTGAGCCACCTGTTTGGCTGTAAAGGGGTGATGTAAGGCCAGGAAGTGACCCACTTTAGACAGCCTATCAATCACTACCACCACTGTATCATATCCCTGAGATTCTGGTAGACTCTCTATGAAGTCCATGGTGATGTGAGTCCAAGCTAAATGAGGGATAGGTAATGGTTGTAGCAGTCCAGAAGAGGGGACATGCTCTGACTTAAATCTCTGACATATGTCACATTCTTGAATATACCTTACGACATCCTGCTTCATGTTAGGCCAGTAGAACAAGCTCTTCAGCCTCTGCCAGCACCCTCTTTGTCCAGAATGCCCCCCCAGGTGCAGAATCATGCAGAGTTTGGATCAGCCTGCCTCTCAATCCATTGTTTAACCCCACATAAAGTTTGCCATTGTACTTTAATAGTCCATTGTTCCATTCATACTGGGGTTGAGAAGCTGGATCTAGCAATAGTTGGGAAATGATGTTCTGGCACTGAGAATCAGAGTTATAACTCTCCTAAAGCTCCTTAATCCATAATGGTTTAGTCGTAGTGATGGCCAAACAAGATCCTTGTTGTCCTGCCTGATCTGTGTTCCTTGCATGCAGCCTGGACACTACATCAGCTGCTTTATTTTCAGCTCCCTTTTTGTACTGAATCTCATAATCTAGTCCCAACAATTTGGCCAATCATTTATGTTGCAGGGCAGTGGTAAGTTTCTGGTCTAGCAGGTACTTTAGGGACTGCTGATCTGTCTTAATAATGAAATGATATCTTATCAAGTAATGCCTCCACTTGGTCACCGCCATCACCAATGCCAATAGCTCTTTTTCATAAGTTGAGTCCCAAATTCTTAGGTGATAATGCCTTACTCAGGAAGGCTATAGGATGACCCTCCTACATCAGTACTGCTCCAATTCCTCCTCCACTAGCATCAGTCTCGATAGTGAAAACTTTGTGGAAATATGGTAGTGTGAGCACAGGAGCTTTACGCATGATGTATTTCAATGACTTAAAGGCCTCTTCTGCTTCACTGTTCCAAACAAAATTATCCTTCTTAAGTAGTTCTGTGAGTGGTTTGCAGATGACTCCATAGTGTTGAATGAATCTCCTGTAATATCCAGTCAAACCCAAAAAGCCCCTCAGATCTTTCACTGTCTTAGGTATAGGCCAGTGCATGATACTCTCAATCTTGGCTTGATCCATGGATACCTTATTCTCAGTTATGGTATGGCCCAGATAATCTACCTTTTCCTGTGCAAAGGAGCATTTGGATCTCTTGGCAAATAACTGGTGTTGTCTCAGGACAGATAGCACTGTTTTCAGGTGATCTAAATGCAATTCCAGTGTGGGACTGTAAATCAAGATATCGTCAAAGAATACCACAACAAATTTCCTTAAGTAAGGCTAAAATATCTTATTCATAAGGGATTGAAACGTTGCAGGTGCATTGTTTAGTCCGAATGGCATCACTAGGAACTCATAATGACCACAGTGAGTTTGAAAGGCAGTCTTATGAGTATCCTTGGGTTTGACTCTAATCTGGTGATAGCCTGAGGTGAGATCCAGTTTGGTTTTGTACTTTGACCCTACTAATTCATTGATCAGCTCATCCACATTTGGTATAGGATACCTGTCCTAAATAGTCATCTCATTCAAGTGCCTATAATCCACACAGAAATGACATGTTCCTTTTTTCTTTTTAACCAACAATACTGGTGAGGCAAAGGGGCTATTGCTATGGATAATGATCCCATGCTATAGCATCTCTCTGACTTGTTTCTCTATTTCACCTTTTTGGGAGTGAGGATATCCGTAAGGTTTCATTTTAAAGGCTTGGGAGTCAGGCTTTAAGGGAATCTCATGGTCTACTGTTCTTGTGGGGGGCAACTCAATGAGAGTCTGAAATACATCATCAAATTCTTCAATGATCTGCTGCACCGCAGCAGGCATAACAATTTCTTTAGACAACTTTTTCTGTCCCAACCTCAAAGCTAGGCACATCTGCTTCTTATACTTAATGAAATGTCTCAGATCACTGTCTCTGATAAGATCCAAGTCACAATCTTTTGCCTGTCCTCTCAATTACACTACTTCCCCTTGATTATGTAAGGAGATAGTTAACTGATGGAAGTCAAAGGTAATGGGGCTGAAGTGAGTCATCCAGTCTACCCCTAGTATAATATCTCACCCACTCAGGTCCATCACTTTGAGATTAAAGCAGAACTTATGTTGGCCAACTTCCCATGAAACTTTGGGGCAGGTGGCCTTGCTGATCACACAGGCTCCATTGCCTACAATCACAGAAAATGACTCCACTAATTGATATGGTATGTCATATGCAATCACATTCTCGCTGCTGATATAACTGTCAGAACTCTCAGTGTCCACTAAAATGAGCATTTCTTCTCCATCCAACTTCCCTACCAATGTTATTGTCTTCCTCTTCATAGCTTCTGATAGTGCATGCAAGGACATTTCCATGATTTGACCTGGATTACCCGTGAATTCATCTTGCTCTCCCAAAGCATCTTCAAACTCAGGTTCCTCCTCATCCTCAGTCACCAGAAGGTTTAAGTGACCAGATTTACACTGATGTCCCTGTCCGAACTTCTCTCCACACTTGAAACAAAGTCCATTATTCCTTCTATATTGTAACTCTTGTGGTGAGATTCTCCTAGACTCAGATCCAGGAGTAGGAACTGTGTTTCCTTTGAAGGGAGTGTTCCTAAAGGTACTGGTAGAGGGCACTCTGTAATGAGGATTGTGGTTCTGGTGCAGAGAAGAACTCCTGGAAATGTCAAACCTGTCTTCATGCATATGCTTCCCTCCCTCTTTGATGGTCCTTGTTTGTAACCTTAATGCCTCTTCTTGTAAGGCAGCCAATTCAAAGGCTCCTGACAGAGTGGCAGGTTTCAGCATCCGTATCATAGTTTTGATTTCTTCCTTAAGCCCACTGATGAAGCTAGACAAAAAATATTCCTCATCTAGGTGCTGATTCCTAATCATCATGAGAATTTTAAGTTCCTCAAACTTTTCCTGGTACTCCTCTACTTTGCCAGATTGCCTCAGTTTATTAAATTCCTCCACTACATCCCTCCCATTTCTACTATCAAACCTCTTATACAACAGATCCTCAAAAGTTTTCCAAGTTATTCCTGATTGTTCCAATTTAATTCCCTAAAACCAGTTATCAGCCCTCCCTTCCAGATACATTTCTATCACTTCTACTTTCTGATCCTCAGGGATCTAGTAATTCAGGCAGTATTTATTACATTTTCAAATCCATTCCCTAGGGTTTTTGTGACGGCCTCACCTCCTCCTAGGGCGTACCTCAGGATTTAGTAGACTGCCTGTCCAACTCTCGTCAAGACTCACTTACTCGTATCTCTAGAAAATAACTTACATCTTTGGAAAATAAGTAACACTACAAGTTCAAACTTAATATATACATTGATACTCAGATCCAGCTACAAGGCTTATACACGTCCAAATACATTAACGTGTTTACAATCCAAGTCCAATCAACCCTAGTCGGGTGCTAGTGCGAGTACAAGTCAAAATTTCAAAACTAGACTACTCTATACAAGTCTCACGCCTCGCTCGTACCCCCTGCTAAGGAAAACAAATGGAATGGGGTAAGCTATATACTTAGTGAATAGTCGGGGGTAAAAACGTAAAATCACATCCAAATAAACATGTAATCAAGATATTTCACATCAATAGACAGAAATGTAACATCACAATAGTAGGATACGGGTGGCGTCAAAACCAGTTCAATTCTCCGAGTTTGAATGCCTGTTGACACTCCGTCAATCAAAATACTCATGGTCCGTAGACTCCACTTACTTTTCCCGTTCACCTTATCAACTCCCGCTGGCCAGTCAACAGCACAGCAGCTCGAGCAAAACAAAATCACTTAGCTTTAATCAAAGTTTTAACAAAGAACGAAATCCCAAAGTTAGTATGGAACTAACTTCGACCAACTCCCGACTGGCTCGAATAGTTCGTCTACCCTTGGAACCGGGTTGGAACCAAGCCCTGAGATATCCAATCTCTCAATAGATGATATCTCTTAACAAAGTACACAACAAAGTACTTACCCCAACAGCACACAGCAAAAAGGGGTTCAACTCAAGTCATGTAATCACCCCCATCAGCACACAGTAAGAGGGTGATACTCAACATAAGGCATGTATTCTCACATATGATATCAAAATAAAGGATGGGCTTAGGTCGAGTGAGATAAAGTACACCCTCGCCTAAGTACCCATTTAACATATACAAAGCACTTTGACAATTTCACATCAATAAACAACCCAATTACTCACTCAAAAGAGTTAGCTTGCAAATCAAAGCATTTTATACGGGTCCACCGACTCCGTCCGGTTCGTCACTGCTTGTGACAGAAGATTATACTCAACTATCAGTGAATCGACCATCACAAATGAAAATAAGGACTAAAACGATCAAAGCGGCAAAAAGGCAAAGGAATGCATTCGCGCGTGCGCGAAAATGAAAATGGTACAAAACGGGTTACACGATTTTGACCATAACTGGAGCTGTGGTTATCGGATCAAAATGTACTAGGTAGTATCTCAAAACTTAGACAAAGGGTTATAACTTTCATGAAAACACCTCAACCCAGTTTTCAGTGTATCCAAGTCAAATTTGCAGATTACCGAACCAGAACTCCAAAGACCGGTTTATACCTCTAGTGAAATTTGGGCGGCATGCCCCTTGTGTTTACCTATTTTCAGCCATTTATGGCTTCAATATTTTCCTCAAATCAGTCCCAAAGTCATACACAAAATAATCTCATTTCAATAGCCGTTTAATAGGTTCAATGTCGTACAAGTACAAAATCAATTTAGGAAAATGTCTGAAAATAAAGTTTAAGTCATAAAACAAAAGACAGATTTGACGTCGCTTAGCGTATTGGATACAACTGAAGCTACGCTTATAGGATTGGAGTGAAATTTATACCGTTTCGAAGCTAAGATAAAGGGCTACAACTTTGATGAAGACCACTCAGTCTAATTCGTAGTGTATCCAGGCCAAAATTTCAAATTACAGAACCAGAATCTCACAAGCAGGCTAATTAACCGCACTATGCGTAAACGATAATAACTTAGGCTACTAAAGTCCGATTGAGGCGTTTTCGGGGCCGTTGGAAAGCTAAAACATAGTACTACAACTTCTATGTTTTGGTCAAATGCTAATTCAGTATGGATCAGGGTGAACAGATGCGGTCAGATTGGTGAAATGTCAAAACTGGCCACAGAGCTCTACCTATGGCAGTCAGGGGTATTTTTGTCTTTTCATATGCTACAGTGCTTGAATTGAGTTGAAATTTTGCAGAAAGCTATAAAACATCATTCCCTACAACTTTCATGTTTTGTACTAAACCTAATTCGGCCCCCATCATGGTCAAACAGAACCGGACAGAACAGAACAATGAAGAATCTCAATTTTGGAGTTTAAGGTATTCAAGGTATAACTTCCCATTTCTAACTTAAAACCACTACTCCTACCTCCTATACAAGCCTACATGCACCATATACCATCCAAACAACAAGAATTGCAAGTGAACCATTCAAAACCCTAACTCAAAATTCATCACTACAATCATCAAAATCACTTAAATTAGATATCACCAAGCATGAATTCAAGCTACTACATAACTCAAACAAGAGTAAGGGAAAAGGAAAGGATGGCCAGCTATAATACCTCAATAAAAGGGCTTGAAGAGTTATCCTTCACCTCTCCTTGTGAAATTTAGCTCCCTAAGCTTCCCAATCTCTCAATTTGCAAGTTAATCGGTTTAGTTTTCTTGTTTTCTCACTCAATCAAGCAAAACCCAAGATGGATTGAGATGGTTTCCTCTCTCTTTTTTTCCTCTCAAACTCACGGCTGGAAGACTGAAAATGAAGCTTTAAGAAGGTTAAAATGATAGGAATTAATTTGGGTCAAAGGTGACAAGTGTCACACTTTGATTGGAAGTCAAATTTTGTTCTTTTCTCTCTTATTTTTGGTCCAATATTTTGGCTGCCTTGAGGATATTTTGGGACTGATTTTAATCAATTAATAGCAAGGAGATTAAGGTAATAAAGTAGTGTTCAAGTGGTGCACTCACTCGGTAACAAACGGTACCCGCCTGTTCAACCCGTTTTTTCTTAAATCGCGTATACTAGGGTTTTAACTTATAATTCACTAACTTATGATTCTTACTTTTAATCACACACTTAATATCATCTAAACTCACCCTTAATCATCGAATTTAGTGCACACATCTCACCAAGTGATCACACAGTCAAAATACGCAAAAAGCCCTAATTTACCAGAACTAAGAACCTAAAGGGAAAACCCTTGATTCTATGGTTGATTGCAATTACTGAGGGTGTGAATGAATAGTAAAGCTATTAGAAATGAATAAATGCCAAATAAAAGGAATTTTAAGAAAAATGTGAGGAATTTTACAATTCCATTAATTATAATTAGGGTTTCGATTAAAATATGAGAGATTTAAGAAAATCGGTTAGTCACAAGTAAACTAGAGTTTTTTATTAGAATTTAGGGTTTCTAGTCTTTTAAAACAAAATAAGGTTTTAAATCAAATCCAAAGAAATAAACTTCAGTATCTTCTTTAAAAACAATCTCCTAACATTCGGTGTATCACAGTTCTCACCAGTGAACATGGGTAAATCGATTCTAGGAGGATTTGGTATCAAGATCTTACTTGTTTCCTTCCTGGCGGTCCTGTTGAAGTCAGATCCTACTGGTAGCCTCTAGTTTAGTGGAGGTGTTGGTAACAGAGGTGCCTGCTCCATTCTCGTTCTGTTCTCCTCTGGAGTAGCCTTCTCTTTGTTGATCATTGCTCTCATGAAGGCACTGAACTCCCACTTCATCTCAGCTACCAGGCCTTCCATTCTTTTGTTGTTTTCTTCTAGCTCAGTACGAAACTCAGTCTGCATTTGCTGTTGTTGCGACTGCGAAGACTGTAGACTTTCTATTACTTCTTGGATTCTGATTTCTTGTTTTCTGATTTACTCCTCCAGCGTCTTGAATCTGGTGCTTTCCGCCATAGCTTTCTGGTGTCGTCCAAGGATTCAGCCTGCTCTGATACCAAATGTTAGGCTACGGACTCCATTTCTGTCCTAGATTGGAGAATTGATTCAGAAATTGGGGAAGAAGATTGTAGAGGAGAAGAGAGGAGAGGGGAAAGTGAGAGCAAGGGAAAATAGAGAGAGAAAGTAGGAGGAAAGAGAATGAAATTCTGTTAATCTGTTCGATGCTTTTCTGGCCAATCAAGCACCTACAAATAGGACAGCCAACCGACTCAATTAATTCTTGTAACTGAATCTGTTAATGCTTCCTGCGGCGTCGTTCCTTTTAATTTCTAGGTATGCGACGTCGTCACACTTATTCTACCACTATCAAACCTAATTTGCACAATTGAATGAAAAACGGCATCGTTTAATACAATTTGGGCAAAATATTAATTCCCTGACAAATTCTAGATAATAGAAAATAACATATTTAAACAATGAAAGTTCTGTGACTTCCTTTACTTAGTTGCATGACGTGGGATTTGTAAGATAAAGATCTTTGTGTATGGCAAGTTCATCCAAATAATTGTCCCAAAAAATGTTTGATCTTGGACAAAAATTGAATACAAGAATGTACAAATCCCTTTGAGTCTGAAAAATTGAATACGAAAAGCTATAAATTGCGTTTCTTACTTATTAATTTTACAGACGGACTGAGAGTAATGGGATGAGAATTAGGTCATCTATTAGTAATTTTTGCAAATTATTTTTGAGATTATAGTAATTATATGTTTATGGAGATTTTGTAGTCTGATTCATTGTCTTTTGTCTTGATCTTCCGATGTTAATCTTAGTGGGCACTCTGATGTTTATTTATATCAAGAAAGTGCAAATCATGCCGTTAAGAAAGTGCAAAGCATGCCAATCTGTCGGTGATAGAAAATTGGTAAGAATTTACGTTAAACCACTAAAAAAATACACCTGATCGCTTCCTCTCCTCCTAAACCTTTGATCAGAGCTTTTCTTATATATATAAAAAAAAAAAATTGACTTTTGATCAGTCTTATTCAAGAGGGTTTGAGTGTTTGAATAAACTTCCAAGCCGTGTGATGCTCACCTTATGATAGCAAAACCACGATAATGAAAGGGACTCAGAGTTTAAAATAAACGGGTGAGTTTCCAGGTCTTTTACGATTGTTTTATTTTAATCAGAAAGAGTAGCAAGTAGAGAACTAAGTTGGGGCAATAAGCTACTGTATTTACTAATTGACCTTTGATCAGAAAAATGGTACCTGTCTTTTCTTATCAAGAAGGTCGACTTTTGATCGATATCATTCAAGAGGGTATAACGTAAATTTTTAAATCGTGCATGCTCACCTTATAATAGCGAAACAACAGTAATGACAAAGACCGAGAGTTTAAAATAAACGGGTGAGTTTCCAAGGTTTCTTGAATAATTAGTTGACTTTGTTGGTTTATTAAAAGTAGTAACGTTAGTTGGCTGAGTTTAATTTGGCTTTCAATTGGAGCTAACTTAGTCTTTCTTTGTGTTACGGGGATATGCATTGACTAGGAACTACACAGTTTCAGAATGCAGACAAATTTTCTAGTGAAATCCCAGTAATTTCTGCTGGAAATAGAAACGGTGTGATCCAATTGGAGACTCAGAAAATGGGTTTCAAGCCATTAATTTGGTATTGCAGACCACTGGAGAATGGGGTTTGGGCAAAGGAAACAGAGAGTGCTTTTGGGGCATACACACCCTGCGCCTTAGATTCTGTAGTGGGGTGTGTGTCCCATTTGGTTCTTCTGGGATTGTGTTTATATAGAATATGGTTGACTAAGATGGATTACAGGATCCTGAGATATCGATTGAGGTCAAATTTGTACAATTATTTTTTGGCATTGCTGGCCGGGTTTTGTGCTGCTGAGCCCTTGTTCAGATTGACTATGGGCATTTCACTTTTCAATTTGGATGCACAGAGTTGTCTGGCTCCATTTGAGGTGGGCATTTCCACATTTGAAAGTTTCTGATTTTCCTCTATTTTAACTGTTTGATACTTGTTCTTCAACTCTATGTAGCTATCTGTGACAAATATGTGATATTAGGGTAGTAGTTGCATCCCGTGTCTGCTTCATTAAGCGTTTGCAAATTTTTTAGCTTAGAATTGTTTTTGAGTATTTGATTAATGATTAAAGTCATATGCCTATTTCAGTTTTCAAGTTAGCAGGATTACCTTGTAAACAAGGATATTATTTTGACATGCGCGCTTTTGTTGTTGTTGTTATGCTACTCCAAGGTTTCTTGCTCAACTAGAGAAATGGTTTGATATGCTGCCAATGGACATGGTTGTTTACATGTAAATATTATTTTTATTTCTGTTCAACGCTCAAGAGGTTGAAGTTCCTTATAAAACAAAGACGTAACTCTCTCTCAGAACTATGAGTATAGAAACATTTTTTTCACTTTGTTTCTTGTCAACTTTGGCTAACTATCAATATGCTGATATGGAAAAGAACTTGAAATCCCTTGCAAAAGAAATTACAAGTTTTGGGCTTGAGAAGATATTTGATGCATACATTTGGTGGTGAAGAAGTGCTGATTTGGAGCCTAAGTTTAGCAGGCCATATTTTCCTTAATTTATGGTGCTTCACTAGGTGTTTACCACTTTTAAGTACCTGTTTTCTGTTCAGATGCTATCATTGGGAATTGAGGTACTTGCATGGTTCTCATTAGTGTCTATGCTGGGCTTGGAAACAAAAATTTACATTAGCGAGTTCCGGTGGTATGTCCGATTTGGACTGGTTTATGTTTTGGTAGCAGATGCTGTGATGTTCAATTTAATATTTGCACTGAGGGATTTTTGTCCAAGGTAAGTTGCTTATTGTCCATGGTGTTCCTATTCTTTATCTAAATTCTATGTTTAGTACAGCTGCAAGGTCTAAGTCAGTTTTCTATGCTAACTTCACATTGATAGCTCCATCTAAATGCAGTTTGGATAAATTGAAAAATTAAGTTTCTGGTATCCGCATTATTAAATTTGTGTTTAAGATAAACGTTTATAGGCCATGTCATAAAAATAACAATGTCCCGCAGGAAGTATGAATAAAGTCAAAATGTCAGTAGGAAAGTTTTAACACTTGGATCATCAGGGTGGGTGCTGGAAATCTATCTTATCAACATATGTAATCTCCAATGCTGCACGTCAAAGATAAATAGAATGACTCCCTGTTCGAGGGGAACTGGAGATGTATTTTAATATTGAGAGATTTATAAAGCATACATTGAGAAAATGAAAATGGAGAACAACACGTCGTTCAAAGGCCTTGAACTGTTGTAGGTGGTTAGTGGCAGATATTTCAAGATGGTGAATGCAACTTTACTTTAACTAAAGAGTTGCAAATAGGTAACAAAAGATGATAAATAATAGATATCAGCAGAACACATAAATTTTATAGCTCGGTAATGCCTAAAATCTATAACAAAATAGTTGGATGAAACTTTCTGACATAATTTTACCATTTTTGTAAACCATAAGATGTCTCTACTGGATGATGTTTGGTAGCAGATTTTTACCAGTTCTGTAATTTCGCAGGTCGGTACTGTATCTATATTGCTCTACACTTGCCTGCCAGGTAAATTCAGTTTTCTTTTCTGATTTGGCAAATGAGAGTTAATTTTGTTTGCCACTGTTACACATCAATAATATGCAATTAAATGCAGTGATCTATAAAGATTTTGGGCAATGTAGGAAGTCTACAGTGCAACCAGGCTTTACTCTAAAAAATTCTGGAAGGCATTTAATGTAAACTTAGTTTCTGTATGGAGTTACCAACTGTTTTGCTTGATTAGTTTTAAAATTTTATTGAAGGATAATTAAGTGATAAAGGCTGCAAAACTTCTTCTATCATTACTGTTATAATCGGCTTCTGGACACATGTTTCACATGCACATAGATGTAGATGAGCATTGCTACATCTATAGGTCATCTCTCCCCAGGTGGTCAACTAATTCCTCTGTGTATAAATTTTGAGGTTCAACACACGAAGATTTCAGTTGTCAAATGCTTAATGTAATCTCTTAAATCTAAAGCCAGCACATTTATACCAAGCTGTAGAGAAGAACCTAATAGTACAATTAACAAATGCAAAGCTCAATGTCCGCGTCTAATATTAGAGCATGGCTGTCAAGAAGAATTGAGATTTGAACTTTCTGTCACAAAGCTCTACCAAAAGTAATGTGCTGCCTTAAATATTCTGCATTAGGTTTTGTTAGGAGGGCTGCTTCTTGTTTATGTCCCACAACTGGAATCCTACCCTGGCTACATCCCATTATCTGGTGAATCTGCTGATGAAAATAAACATGATACTTTCCTTGGAGAAGACATTTGTCCAGAGCGACATGCCAATTTGTTGGACAGTAAGTAGCTTTATGTTAAAGTCCTTCATGTCAGGTACCTAAATTCCTAAGAATGTGAAGAACTGGGGAGGATCTTGGTTAGTATGGACATGAATATTTATTAGAACCCCATCAGTGCTCTTTATGGTAACTTAATGAACTCTGATCAAGGTCTAATCAGAATTTACATCCTCTACATGGTTAAATTATTGATGCTGCTTAATTGACAATCAACCTATTCTACTTTCCAGACCAAAACATCAATTCAAGTGGTATAGCAGATATAGCAACATGGACTGTTTATTTTAAGAGATCAATAGAATGTGATAAATAGATTACTTTCATCCCTATTGGCTTGCCGTCTTAGACGAGGTGGTGAGGGTAGCCAAAGATTAAGTTCATGTCTTGATATCATCTGTTATGCTTTGATGTTTTCCCATAACACGAATCATAATTGAGTACCATCTTGTGATAGGAATATATTTCGGATGGATGACCCCCCTCATGCAGCAAGGTTACAAAAGACCAATAACTGATAAGGATGTTTGGAAACTCGATTCCTGGGATCAGACTGAGACACTGATTAAAAAGTTAGTTTGCAGTTTTCTCTTTCCACTTGTGTAAAACAGTTGTTGAACTAAATTTCATTTCTGTTATGACTTAGGTTCCATCAATGTTGGGCTGAAGAATCTCAAAGACCAAAGCCATGGCTTCTACGTGCATTGAATTGTAGCCTTGGAAGCAGGTGGCTATTTGGTCATTAAGTTTATGAAAGATTTTTATTTCTGTGAGAGTGGGGTGGGAGGTTGGGGGCAGGGCGGATAAAGCACTTGTCTTGGTTTATATTGTTGATATTGCTTTAGCTGTATCTTCAATAGATGGCATTCTGCCTTTTCACCCCACTATATAATTGTTTTTGTTTTTGCAGGTTTTGGTATGGTGGCCTCTTCAAGGTGAGTTTCTTATAAATGTTACTCGTTCTGTAGTCCAGAAATGTATTTAGTTTCTGATACTATGATACAACGTAGAGCCATCTAGGCAGGGCCTTGCATGACTAGATTTTATGCTTTTTGGGAACTAATAATGCTTCACTTCTTTCAAGAAAAATCTTATACTATACACTTTCTTAGATTTTGTTGCAAGAGGAGAGAATTTTAATGAAAGTTTCCAGAATTGATACATCATCTGATCGTTTGTCTTGACTAACTTTTAGTTTTCAGTCAGTAACAAATTATTAGAGCCACATACTGTCTCATCGTATATAATGAAATAAGCTACTATGTAAAGTCATTTTTGCCACAAGTTCATGTTAGCCAAGAACTTGTTTTTATTCAATCAATTCAATGTCATTACCATTTAATATTTATCCGTGTATACTAAAAAAAGAACATATATGTGGAGTAGTATTTATCAAGCCAAATGTAGAATAATGACTAAATCAAGTTGAGTAGTGCGGGTATCACCAGAATATTTGTTCTTTATATATTCAGGTTAGACATTTCAAATTTTACAAAGCATCAAGGGGAGAGATAAATTAGAATTGGAAAAATTGAAGTTGAAAATATTTTATTATGTGAATTTTAGGTTAAAGAATCTTTCCACCAAAGCATCAGAATTATTGGAGTTCAGCATCAAAATGAGTATCTCTTTGCAGTACAATATGTGATTTTTCAGATTATTTTCTCTTAAGCTCATATGAATGAGCTAGTATTAGTTCCAACTCTAGTTCATATCATCCAAACGAGACAGTACTGCCTCCAACTCTGGTTCCTTTTGAAGTTATGAGGAGATTATACTTTCCCATGAAAGCATAATTCTGCATATACACATACAATGAGACATATAACAGTTTCTTAAACTGATTGAATAATTTTGACGGTCTTGCAGATTGGTTATGATATTTCCCAGTTCATAGGGCCCATGATACTAAATCATCTCTTAACGGTAATTTTGTTTTTTCTTTGTTTCCATAACCATGTTGAATGATGCAGATAACCTCTTTTTCTTTTTATTACTGGGCGTGAAGCAAAAAAATGTAGTCATGCATGACACGTGCATCCTACAATCCAGTCTTCTAATAGGTGAATATTTTTCCTGATCTAAGCTGAAATGAAGCTGGCTTTGGGATAGAATCAACACTCAGGTCAATTCTAAGATATACCAAACATCCATGTTCAAGAAACACTTGTACATCCTATCAGGAAAAGTGATTTGGTTATGGATTCTGCCTCTATGCTGTGCAAAAGTCATCTTTCTTTGTCATTTTGACTATTGTTGACTGCTGGTTCTGATGACAGCATAATATGAAAATTCAGTTGATATCATCTTATGTTAGTCTTTCTAAATACATGAGGTTAATAATCAAGTTCTGGCTTCATAATATGTATTTTTTCAATTAATTCTAGCATGTACAGTGCAACCCCAATATCTTCATCCACCTTTTAGTCGTGTGAACAACTTTATCTTGTATGCTTTTTGTATTGGACCATAATTTTTTCTCTTTATTTAAAACTTGAACTCTTAAGGTTATTGAAAGGGTTTCTAAATGTTGTCAAAAGCTTCAACCAATTACAATTGTAGAAATTAGTTTTTGGAAAATGGTAAGAAAGTCACATAAAAGAAATGGTCTAATTAAGAAATGAAAGTCCAACTCACTCAGATGTTGAAGCTCTAGAGTTCTCAAGCTTGGTACTATAGGTGAGCCAGTACAAACTTTAAACCATATAAATGTGAGAGGAAGTGGTTTTTCATGGGTATCTGGAGAATTGTCGTAATATGGTCTAATGCTTCTTTTTTCAGTTTGACTGCAAAATAATTTACTGTTTCATGAGTATGTTTTCCATTTGCAGTAGCCAGTTCTCTTGATTAACTTGATACATTTTGCAGTCTTTGGAACGAGGAGATCCTGCTTGGGTTCGTTATGCCTATGCTTTTTCAATTTTTGTTGGAGTGGTATGACTCTCATACTAAGTATACTAAAAGCTTCTTCTTTCTTCTTTAAGTATTGGACTGAATCAGGTTTTACATGCATTGATGAAGACAATTTCTTAGAAAGAAGAAAGTACACTTGTGCAGTATGGTGGGTGTACTAGTTTTTCTATGTGAGGCAGTGAACATCTCTAAATGCCTTTTAAAATATAGTGGGTTTGACGTTCATCCTAAATTTTAGGGAGTCATCGGTGGAATGGACATGTCTACAAGGCCAATATCTCCATTTTCTTCTGTTATTATGATTTAAGTATCTGTTTATCTTTAACAACATATTTTGTGTTTAATCTATTTATCTTAATGCAGTCAATCATAGTTCAATGTTTTTGGTTGTGTGTTTATACTAGGGATTAAGTAACTGTGATTTGAAGATGCAAAATAGAATCAAAATCTCAATACATGGATACTCTTATTGAATTCATGTAAGCCAAGTAATCTGTCATGTAGATATTGTGACTACATTCAATTGTTTTAATTTAATCTTATAAATGTATTAACTGTACATGGCAAGTATGTGTTGATGTTCATTCTGACTCTCTCTCTCTCTCTCCCTCCTTTTCTAAGTGTGCATGTGTATGTTCAAATGTCCTCTCTTCTTTCTTCACATTGGAGGCAACTGCCTCAATCAATTGATAAAAGTTCTGTACCACCATTGATTGTTTTGTTCATCATCTTTGAATTATAGAAACCTGCACCTGGTGATATGAAACTCTTAGTGTATCTAGTCAATATGACTATATTTGCTCATCGTTTAAATGACATATTTTCAATTTAAATTTCTTTCAAGAATCTTTCTGCATTTGCACGTTCCATTTCTTCATGATACACTACAAATCTAAGCTGCTCATTTTAGATTTATTGGTCCGTCATAAACTAACCCCTTTTCCATTTCTTCAGTCATTTGGAGTTCTTTGTGAATCTCAGTACTTTCAGAACATGATGCGTGTTGGTTTCAGGCTAAGATCAACTTTGGTAATTATCCTTCCTTCTCTAAATTGCGAGCACCAAATATTGCCTTTTTTTCATACGTTGCTTTGCTCATTGTTCTTGTGATTACATGCTTTTGTGCTTTGAATGTTGTGAAAACACATTTGTATGTGGATCTATCGAACCACAGACTGAATGACTAAATATGGCAAGCATGGTTGGACGCCAAATCTATCTGCAACCCCAGCCGCAGGTTTGGAGAAAAGGAAAGAGTGCATGAATTGGCAAGCCAGAATCACTAGCCTACTAGATAAAATGTGCATCATAGTGGTATTGGCCTTCTAAGATATGCAATCATGACTTCATGATTTGTCCTGCAGTGGATGGTTGGAAAATTTCTGAAATGTATTATAAGACTTAATGTGCAATAGTAATAGCATGTTGGGCTTAATATTGAGTGGCCAATAATGTGCTGGGCTGATAATCCACCTAGGTCATTAACAATTGATATCGGTAGGCATGAGCACATTGTGCGAATGTCAGAATATCAGAGGGATTTCATGGGGAGATGGTGACCAGAATATTTTGCATTACATAATTTGCAGAAATTTGGATGCTAACTGGACTGGCTGGCTACTACTGATAAGATGTCAAGCTAGCAAGAGATTCCAGTAAGTTATCAGGCCGGTATTCCAGTGAAATTGATCCTTCAACAAGTAATGACTTTGAAGGTTGATTAGTGTAGCTCGGTAGAGACACTGAGTCTTTATTTCATCTGACTTCGAATTCCACTTCCATTCTAATTCAGTTTTCATCTAACAATGTTTTAACTACAAGTAGTTCATTTATCAATTGCCCCATCATACATGTGCAAAAAAAAATTCTTTTAAACTTCAACACATTAATAGGAAAATACACAAACTAGTCCAACCCTGATGTTCGTTGAATCTTTAGCTTTTCCAGGGTGTTTAGGTATTATATGGTTGATATTTCTATTAACCTTGACATGGAAGGATTGAGAATATAGGATCTTATTCTCTATTCTTTTATCCAATTCTCCCAAATGGTTTTTATAACAAATAAATTGTCTGAAAGCATAGTGTCTTATGGAACACCTTTTTATTTCCACTGAAAAAGAAATTGAAAAAACATGTACACAAGTCTTCCTCTTCATGTCTACGTTAATGAGAGGAATGTCAAGCTGAAAGAAATAACATTGTAGTTTGTGTAAGTTAATCAAGAAACAAGTTTCATCTTATGCGGAATGCTTAACATCATTGTCAAACAAAGTATCAAGTTTTGTTCCATACTCGACCATAGGTTCAGATTCTTGCCTTTTAGCCTAGCAGTTCAAGTTAGTCTTTTCATGTTGTTCTTTCTTCTCCTGGCTTTTGATGCAAGGTCTGTATTATCCCCATCTTTCTTTTTCTGTTTTTATCTGTATGGTGATAGGAAGAGAATCTACCATTCTGTCTGGTATCAAAGAAAGCCGGAAGCTGAGTTCATATAATGATATCATTTTTTTTTTGTCCTGTTTTCTGATGCTGAAGCATTTTTTGTCTGAGTTGGAATATATACTGTTGGCATTTGTAGGTAGCTGCTATTTTTTGGAAAACTTTGAGGCTAACACATGAGAGTCGCAAGAGCTTCCCATCCGGAAGAATAACAAATATGATAACAACCGATGCTAATGGACTTCAGGTACTGACGTGGATTTTTTATTTTAATTATAACCATATTTAATGGGTGAGAAGCTTGACGCCAGAGTCTGGTCTTCTTTTAGTTGGCTTTTGTTCTCTTTTATGATAAAGCTGTTAAACTAAGTTCTGCACCCAAACAACTGAGTTAGATTAGAGTAGGCTTTTGAATATTCGGTCATCCTCTGTATCCACTGAACAATTAATTAAGGAGAAATTTTGCCATGAGTCCATGACATTGATTTATATTCCAAACTATGATTATCATCTACCTCGAATACATATCAACAACCATTGGTTTCAGAAATTTTCTGGAATGGTCATCCAGACTAGCAGTAATGTCTCTTTCACTAGTGTTAAATACTCTATTTAGCTAATGATTGCATCAATGGGCTAAAACACCAAAGTCTATATTAAGCTGGACTATGGAATGAATTACAAAAAAAAAAAAGAACACATATAAGTTGAAGCTAACACCATCTCTGGTTGATTAGCACTCAAAAAAGCAGTAAAGGTTTTTCATATTTTCTTAGTGGCCGGAATAATTATTGACACCTGTATATATAAGAAAATGTTTTAGAATTGTTTCTACACCATTGGATATGCTAATTTGTAAAACATCAAATCTTTGTTGATGTTAGAGTTGTATGATTTGGCTTAATGGGTAAAACCATTATCACTGGCTCAGAAACATGTACCTTTCTATTGTAATTCTTGTGGCTCGGAAATCTAATCAGACTATCAGTCTCAGAACATCACTGGAACCAACATTATTGATTTGGTGAAGATGGGTTAAACTAATCTTGAATGAGATGAATTAGCAATAATTAAGTATTTTAATGGAGTCATGCATTTTCAGCGTAGACTCAATTTTTTGTCATGTTTATACTTGTGTTTGTCTACATTCTGTGCAAGAATTTTCATAGTTTTATTCATGCGTTATGTTTACTAAGTGATCTATGATTGTTTTTTAGCAAATATGCTGCCAACTTCATGGCTTATGGTCAGCTCCATTTCGAATTTTGATAGCCATGGTTCTTCTATACCAGCAGTTAGGGGTGGCATCAATTCTTGGTTCTCTTATGTTGGCTCTAATGTTTCCCATTCAGGTAAAAAGATTATTAAGCCACAATTCCATTAACTTTTGTGCATCAATGTCTCTCTTGGGATCAGTGGACTATGGAGTACATTCCAAACCAAGTATTTTAGTGGGTTAATTTGCAACTGCTCCTTCTTTAATTTAGAATAGATTTCTAGTATGCACTATGTAAGTGGATTTAGGTCACATTGTCCTACAACTGTTACCCCTTTCATTTTTTATTAGTGCATGCTTTCTGAACTTTTAGTAAGCAATGCATAATCAAGAACTATACACCAAGCTATTATAATGTTTAGGAAGACAAATTTGATTCAAAATGATCTCTTCAAAGTTGTACCATACATATAAGTTAGCAAACACATTCTGTAATTTAAACACTTGAAGTAAATGTTCAGGAACATTGGAAGGGTCTTACATGTTTGGGCAAGAATATGTGTAAATTTGGTTTGGCTAAAAAAAGACAATACTCGAAGCATTTTCTTTTCTGTGTGAAACATTCAGGAAAAATTCCAATTACAAAATCCAGAATACATGTTTGTTAAGAAAATTGAGTTTTTTTTTTACGTCGGAGCACAGACAATATCCACCCATTATGTCAATTTATTTGGTTAGCTTTACATACTTCTACTCTGAAGGTGTTCAGCATTTTGGGCCAGTGATCTCTCTTCACTTGGCTTTTTATTTTTATTTTTTTAATACTCATGCACATGTTGGCATCCTTAAAAATGTTTGACATGTGGGCTTTTATTCCTGTACTATGCATTGTTTCTTGTTTCCTGTGGGATATAATTCATTCCACCGCAATAAAATGCTTGATTTTCTAATTTAGTTTTGATACAGACTTTTATTGTAAGCAAGATGCGAAAACTATCCAAGGAAGGACTGCTGCGTACTGACAAAAGAGTTGGTCTAACCAATGAAATTTTAATGGCCATGGATGCGGTTAAGTAAGGCACAAAATGGATAAGGTTGTTTATAATTTTAATTAGTTCTATTAAACAACTGATGATGATATGGTTATTTATATCAGATGTTATGCGTGGGAGAAGAGCTTTGAGTCCAAGATCCTGAGCATGAGGAATGATGAACTCTCATGGTTCAAGAAAGCACAGTTGCTAGCAGCGGTAATTCATAATCTATGTAAAAGTCAAGCTGAATCAGGAAACCTCATTTAGCCTATCAAAACATTTTGACCCTGAAAAACATTGGTCTGTTTCAGACAATTATAATAGTGTTCAGTTGTTAGCTTATAAGTTGCTCCAGCATATGTAGCTTATGTTTTCTGATGATTGCAATTGCATCTAAGTAAGTAGACCTAAAATTGTCTGATCTCAGTTTCTAAATACTGATTGGGTAAGTTAAGTTCAGCTCAATAGTGCATTTCTTTGAATTTGGACCCTTCTGATGTCTGAACCAAATCATCAAAAGCTACAGTGTCCTAGATGTTTCTCCTATTGGCAGTGATAGCGGGCTTCAATAATACTTCTATTCATTTCCAAACTTTCATGCTCCAGATATTTAGTAGGAGTGTGATATATTAGACAGTTATTCGATTTCTTAAAGCATCATGTTTACAATTTTTTAAGTGCTTAATTGTTGTCCACTCCCTGATTATCTCTATGTTCCTCGAATTGCAGTGTAACACTTTCATATTAAACAGCATCCCTGTTCTTGTAACTGTGGTTTCGTTCGGAATGTTCACTTATCTTGGTGGAGATTTGACACCTGCCCGGGCGTTTACCTCTCTTTCTCTTTTTGCTGTTCTGCGTTTTCCCTTGAACATGCTTCCCAACTTGATAACTCAGGTATTTCTTCTTTGGCATGTTGCTAACTCATCTGTTCACATTTTATTTGCACCTTGGGTTGCAATTCATTGCTTTGGTTAATATGGTATAAGCATGGATTTGCAGAGTTGGAGTTTCTTTTCTTTTGTGTTCATAACTTATTGGAGTTACATGTATCAAATTTTCATTTACAAACAGTCATGCAGGCAAGTCAACAATATTGGCCTAACATTTTAGTTCCTTGAAATTCAGGCATCCACATTATTATGAAAAAAAAAATGTGCTTGGAGCAGTAAATTATTATGTGGAAAAAGTTCTTTCTATGAAAGGTTGAGACTTGAGTGTGACCAGTTATGTACAGAGAGCAATATATTGAGATTTAAGTTAATGAAACTTAACAGAATGCTTCCAGCAAAAGACAAATAAAACTTAAAGTAGCTAAATTTTCAGATCTAAAGGATATGGCTATTTTTCGAAAGGTATTCTGGCCACGAGAATCAACTTATCAGAAAGCACTGAAGCTTTTGTCCATGACTGGTTTACAATCTTAGTCATCCACATGAAAAACAAGTAGATTGTGCTTGAGTGCTTGAAAAGAATTGCACAAGGTTTGTTTTCCACATAAAAAAAAAAAAAAACCACATATACTGAAAATTACTGAATGCTTAAACATGGGCATATTATTCTTTGCATATTGCCTAGGCCAAGATGCCAATTATATTCAAGATTTGAAACAAATAAAAATAATGGCTGGCCATTTTGGGTAATAACCAATTCTTCTGATTAAATCTTGTATTAAGTAGTCTGATATCTGAAGTTTCCTTGTGGATAGTACAGCATGGTTACGGAGACAAATTTTCCTAGTTATATTACATGTTTCCGGGAAACCATAAAATAGCTGACGAAACTGTTTTGAGTCTAATCTTCTTTTTCCCTCTTATGTTTTTCTGTGCATTATGATGCTTTCAGACACCAGTTTGACATTTTTTCCAAGGGATACTTTCCCTTTTTCTTGCTATTTGCTTGCTTCTTTTCTCTTTGTTATAGTTTGTTGTAGCCTACTTATGGAGACTTCCACTTTGAGCCAACTTATTATACTTTGTTGAATAATCGAAGATCCTTAAATAATATAAGAACATTATTTATTGCTCCATCTATTCTAATTTAAGTTTTCTTGCTCTACTTTGGAAGGTGGTAAATGCAAATGTGTCACTACAACGGCTGGAGGAATTGTTCATAGCTGTAGAAAGAATCCTTTCACCAAATCCACCTAGGGAACCAGGCCTTCCTGCCATTTCAATCAAGGATGGATACTTTTCATGGGATCCTAAGGTCGTACTTTCCTCCTTATATCTCTGTAGACTGTCCATATCTCTAATGTGTTTCATTTTTAAACTCTTAATCCACATGGAAAAAAAAAAGGAAAATTCAGATTTTTTATAAAACTTTTATAGCGTTCATAATTGAAATTCTCATTTGATTCTGAACTCCTGATTTAACAACCAGAGGATCAATAATGCAGTGTAAAAGAATTTGAATGCACGAAACAATCTTCTTTCTATTTGTCGAGTTTCTGCAGCATATGTCAATTTAATTGCATCACAAATCTCACACTCTGAAAGGAAACCTCTGGTCAAATTTTAATCAATGAGCAAATCCTTATAGTTGATGGTCTGAAAAGCTTAGTGACTATTACTTTTGTGTTTCTCTTAACCTTTCTTCGAGTGCACTATCAATTATTTTGAATGCCAAGTACTCTTTCTAAGTTACTGCATTTAGTTTTTAGGGACAAGGGAAGCTAATGAGCTGCTCTCCAGATGTCACGTTTATTTCATGCAAATTCAAAAGTTACTGAAATTCGACTTTGCTTTTGGCAAATGAATGTGCCTGCGATGTACTTTAAACATCCAATTAAAATACTGTCTATTTGAACTTTTATTTGAGATGGAGTATTATAACTTTAGCCTTTGAATATTTTATTGAACCAAAAAAATATATGCTTCTCTTAAATTTCATGTTTCATTACTCCTTTTCAGGCTGAAAGTCCCACCATATCAAATATAAATCTTGATATAGCAGTGGGCAGCCTTGTGGCAGTTGTTGGTGGCACTGGAGAAGGAAAGACATCTCTAATATCAGCAATGCTTGGGGAACTTCCGGCTTTAGGAGATACAAACGTTGTCATTAGAGGAACTGTTGCTTATGTTCCTCAAATTTCTTGGATATTCAATGCCACAGTAAGAGTCAAGATGTCAATATTAGACATTATTTATAAATGTTTACCAAAAATATTAAGTAAAATAACTATTAAGGAGCTTGACATCTACTAGTTTGTTATAGAGATTCAAATACATCTTCAAATCATTTTGCAGGTGCGAGAAAACATACTGTTCGGGTCTAGCTTTCAACCTGCCCAATATTGGAAAGCTATAGAAGTTACAGCATTGCAGCATGATCTTGAGTTACTTCCAGTTAAGCCTCTTAGCTCATGTAGTTTTGTCATTTACCTTGCATCTACAGCATCATAATTAATTGCCTTTCCAGGGTCATGACCTTACAGAGATAGGCGAAAGAGGAGTTAATATCAGTGGAGGACAAAAGCAGAGAGTCTCTATGGCCAGGGCTGTGTACTCTGACTCAGATGTATACATATTTGATGACCCCTTGAGTGCTCTAGACACACAAGTTGGACGACAGGTGATTCTTATTTTCTGCAAGCGTATTCTGCTAGAAGAGAAATTAGAAAAAAGGTGAAATGGTGTGACTGCTTCAGCATAAGAAATATCTGCAGTCATTCTTGTTCTCTACTCTTATCTAATTACATTTAGCTAGAAACTTATATTATTTTTAATGCCTATACCCTACTCCTTGACTGGAATTATCCAATGTCAAGGTCCTTTAGCTGCAATTTCTTGCTTAAAATCTGTCTTGTGAGGATGGAAACTCTTTTATTTAATTAGTTTCCTTTCACATCAATTGAGTCTCCATAAATTAGACCATTTTCAGATTACTAGTTGATCCATAAACTAATTCTATATCTTGCAGAACACACTACTACATAAACTTTGGTTCTAATGTTCACAGAATCTGAAAGTGTGCATGCATCATATCTATCTCATTTTGCAGCTCAAGTAATTTTTGGATGTAACAACATGATAGTTCTTTTGGATTTACAAGCATCTGTATACTACACTGTTATTTATTATCAAAAACTTGTGTTTGCCGCAAGACATTTTCCGGATCTGATTGACTAGATTGCCTATTTCCAGGTTTTCAGCAAATGTATTAAGGAAGAATTGCAAGGAAAAACAAGGGTGCTTGTGACAAACCAGCTACATTTTCTTCCACAGGTGGATAGAATTATTTTGATATCTGAAGGTACAGTGAAAGAGCAGGGCACCTTTGAAGAGCTTTCCAGAGATGGCACGCTTTTCCAAAAGCTAATGGATAATGCAGGAAAAATGGAAGAACATATTGAAGAAAATGGAGATGTCACAATTACTAGCTGTAAATCTTCACAATCTTTTGGCATACTGGATGAGCAGCCAAAGGACACGGACTCAATGAGTAAAAGGAAGGAAGTTGAATCTGTTCTAATCAAGCAAGAAGAGAGAGAGACAGGTGTTGTCAGCTGGAAAGTTTTAACAAGGTACCTTACAGCTCTTAGGTTAAAGTCTATGATTTCCAGTCTCTCAAATTTGCACTTTTGTTTCTTTCAACACTTTATCACCTCAAACTAATTCATTAATGACATTTGCTTTATTTGAAAATTTTTATTACAATAGCTCTAAAGAAAATGTAAAGTCTCTATGAACGTCTAGTGCTCATATTTTGAGAGGTCAAGCAACTGCCTAATTTAAGCCAAGTTACATATACAATACACATCTGTCCTCATATAGTTTGATAATTTGCATTAGAAAATACATCCTATATTGAACCAAAAGTAATGACCTCAACAACAACAAGAAAAGAATGGGCAGCAACTAAACATGGTGGGTATAACTTATACACCAATTATGCATAATGTCCTTATCATGCAAGCAATACCTGCAAATCTATGGGAATTACATTTTCTAACGGTAGTCTAGATAGCTAGGGCAAGAAAGAAATTGAGTGAGAAAGGAAGATTCAGCACACATTCCTAGGCAATTTCTGTGAGTTCTCTACCAGTCTTCAAGATCAAGAGCAAAAGGGTAGTTTCTGTTGTTTTCGTGGGAACATTTTATGTTTTTGACGTAGTCATGCTTCTAAACGACATGCATGCACATGCTACATACAGTTCACCATCAATGAATTAGATGTTTTTTCCTCTAAAAGGGCTGCAAAAAATACTCATACATATGTCTTGTTAGAAAGATCCACACCAAAGTAAGACATAAATTCAGCACTGTTAGAAAGCAATCTTACTTTAAGGTGCAGATACCAGTCCACAGAATAAACACAGCCAGTTGTCCTTAATTGGTTCCCTTGTTGCAGTGGCATTTATGCCATTTTAATAGGTCAACTCAGCTTCCTTTGTAGCAATTCCACACAGAGATCTAGTGGTGCTTTAGATATCATGATCATTTTGGTGAAATTTTTGTTGGCATTTTATTTAATCAACAGGTATGAAAAAGCTTTAGGAGGCATATGGGTTGTCATGGTGCTGTTCATGTGCTATACACTAACTGAAGTTCTTCGAGTTCTGAGTAGCACATGGTTAAGCAAGTGGACAAGGGAAAGTGCTGTAAAGAACTATAGGCTGGGTTTCTACATTCTGGTTTATGCACTTTTATCTTCTGGTCAGGTATGAATGGAGTAGATTATTTAATTGATGGCATAACAAATTTTCAAATGAGAGTATCAGCCTTCATCTGTTCTTTCAGCTCTCCTTTGTGATATTAACACCCATGTTTTTCTTTTGTTTGTCTTGCATGGTAGAAAAGTGTTCTTTTGACCATCCAAAAGGTATTTTAATTGTTTAAGGTCATCGTTTCTGGTTGTTATTTGATTGGTGTAACCTCTACTAGCCAAAGGGGCTATTGATTTATAGTCCTATATCTATATGTCAAATCTGTAACTTCCTATCTACGTGAAGTGCCTTTTACTCTCCGTTCCAAGAAAGATGGAAAGGAATATTTTAAAGCTTGCAATGTTGTTCCTTATATTTCCACTTGGTCACTCTTTTTCTCTTTTGTCTGTTTGTTTTGTTTGTGGCTTCAGGGCCTTTGGGATGCATCAAAGGCTTTGAAACATCACAGCAAATTCAACAGAGGCTTATTCTGTTATTACTAAATGCAGGTGGTGGTGGCATTGGCAAAATCCTTTTGGTTGATCACTTCAAGTCTCAATGCAGCTAAAAGACTCCATGATTCTATGTTACATTCAATACTCAAGGCTCCAATGGTTTTCTTCCACACTAATCCAACCGGACGAATTATAAACAGATTCTCGAAGGATATTGGTGATATCGATCGTAATGTTGCCAATCTTGCAAGTATGTTTCTTAACCAACTGTGGCAGCTTCTGTCAACGTTTCTGCTCATCGGTGTTGTGAGCACTGTATCCCTCTGGGCCATCATGCCACTTCTGATTGTATTTTATGCCGCCTACTTATATTTTCAGGTTGGTTTTCTCTACCCTTTTGTATGCCTACTATTTTCTCATGGGTCTATATGCTTTCTTCTGTGCTGTGTTCCCGTTGACCTGGGTGAATGGTCAACAATTGTTAATGTATTTCTTGCTGCATACAATATCTCAATATTCCAAACAACCTTTTCCAGAGTCAACTAAAGTTAGACTATCCAAAAATTTAATAACAAGTTATCAATGGTATTCAGAATCTTATACGCTATATTGGCCCTAGCCAAATTTAATTTGGAATTTCGAGGGACCATTACAAACTTATAATAACAATTAAGAGTTGAGAAGTTTCATAGGATTTTATGATATTAATATACTTGGAGATAAAGTTGAGTTTAAGGTAGTTTAGAGGCTAAGATATTCTTGGAGAGTATCTCAAACTGTGTTCGACTAATTTTCATATTTTCAAGAATTAGTTTAAGAAATAGCTATTGAAACTGTCATCAATCTGAACTGCTGGCAGAAGAATCCTATATATGCCAGACAAAGAAAACCACTGCATCTTATTGAGAAAATTATGTGGTAAAGAGGATATTTAATGTCACAGGGTATACTCATCAGAGTATAGAACTCGCACCAACATTAGGAAAATGATGAGCGAACAAAACATTTACTTAGTCAAAGATTAAATGCCTTTATGTAATTCGAGCTCCTCTGTCGGACTAAGCAGTCACTGAAACTGTCAGATTCATTTTCAAACCTTTGAAGTGCAAGCATTTTGAGGTATACTTTCTTAAGAAATGTTCAGAATTGGCAGATATAAAGGCATAAGATACATCACAATAATAATAAAGAATTAAAGAAGCTGTTGAATGATATATCTTGCCGAAGCCTTATGTTGTAAATATGGTTTTGCTTCTGCTATTTATCCATTTTCAAATTTCAAAGTACTAATTCTATAGATATTGGAAACTTGTGGATGCTGAAGAAGGTATATCAGGGACCTCAACTTCATCGAGGCTGAAACAGGATCTTAGTATTATATGGTGTCCCGTTGCCATTTCTTAACCAGATAAAACACAGAATTGCATGATCCCTACAAACTATCTAGCCGATGATATCTTAGTAAACAAAACGACTTGTTCGGTTTCATTCTTGAAATGACAGAGGAATTCCAAAAGCTATAGGAAACTGAATAAAAGGCTGTTGAGCTTATACACCCAGTGCCGAATAGCTGACTTGAGATTTGGGATAACTACATTTGGCTGACATTTTTTGGTGATAAAAATTGCCAAGTATTTCCATGTCTCCTTAAGAAAGGGATTACAACCTGAATTCATGGTAGAAATGTGTTGCTTTATATAAGTTTAATTTGGTATACTTTGTCATTCATGTCCAGCTGCATCGCAAAGATAGCACAATTTGAATTTTTCATCCAATTTTATCCATTTTAGTCTTATAATTGTCTGCACCACTTTTATTGCATTTTGCTCATGAGGACTATGTTCAGAACAAAAGTACTCATAAATTTAGTAATTTTACTTTTGTTTTATGGTATCTATGATTTTTCAAATTCGTAAAATCAATCCACATATCCACAATCTGGTGAGTAGTTCTCTCATGCTTCTCTTAAAAACATATATCACCTCATATCTATAGTTATTAAACTTGGCCCAAGGAGGAATCTGGAGAAAGAGGTAGGTCAACGGGTTCCTGGTTCAACCAGTGGGTGAATGGTCTAACCAGTGGATCACTAAATATACTTAAATATTATTTCTCATAATTTTTGATACAGTTGAAATTATAATAAACTATGCCATAATAAATGTTCGATTAGTCTAATTTATTATAGAATCATTAATTCTTATAAGAATCAACAAAACCTAAATTTAGTTAGTAATCCACCAAACTTCAAGTATAAAATTGTATGTAAGTGTAATTATCTAATTTATTTACGAATTTTAAGTGCAACAGGTTATTAATAATGATATTTACCTTTAAAATAAATTGTGTAATATGTTATTTTTTAAATCCATTTCATAACTTATAGAATTTGGGGAATAACAAAATTTTATTAAAAGATTCCAAATAAATTTTGTTTTAGAGAAATAAAATAAGAATAAAAGTCTAATATATAATATAAGAAGGACCAAACTACCCACAAATGGATTGTAGGTTCACTAGTGATTGCATTTTTCTCCTATATGTGAGATTCCATGTTCGAACCATCTCTTCAATATCTTCTAAAAATTTTCACACAACAACTCGGGTTCCTTACAAAATCAGCCGGTTCATCGAGATTACCGGTTGAACCATTGGTCCGTTGACAAATCAACGGATCTATTGCTCAAATGATCCAATTAGCAACCCAACCCGGTTTCATGGCCAGTTGACCGGATTGACCGGTTTAACCGTCGGACCGGGCCAGATTTAATAATAATGCTCGTATCTCTACTATTTTATCCTATTACCTTCTCCCAGTACTATGTTTTTAGAACCTTTACACATGATGTCTGATGTCCCACAGAGTACGTCTCGGGAAGTGAAACGTCTAGATTCCATTACCAGGTCTCCTGTGTATGCACAATTTGGAGAAGCCTTAAATGGTTTATCAACCATTCGTGCGTATAAAGCATATGACCGGTTGGCAAACATCAATGGAAAAACTATGGACAATAATCTCAGGTTCACTCTTGTGAATACAAGTTCCAATCGCTGGCTCAACATAAGGCTGGAAAGCCTTGGAGGTATTATGATCTGGTTGACTGCAACCTTTGCGGTAATGCAGAATGGAAGAGCAGAAAACAAGGTTGCATTTGCATCCACAATGGGTCTGCTGCTTAGTTATTCTTTAAACATTACAGATTTGTTGGGTAATGTTTTAAGACAAGCAAGTAGGGCTGAAAATAGTTTGAATTCTGTTGAGCGTGTGGGAACATATATTGATTTACCAGCTGAAGCTCCACATATTATTGAAAGCAATCGGCCTCCACCTGGATGGCCTTCAGCAGGACTAATCAAATTTGAAGATGTTGTCCTTCGCTACAGGCCTGGGCTCCCTGCTGTCCTACTTGGCTTGTCCTTCACAATCTCTCCAACTCAGAGGGTCGGTATAGTTGGAAGAACTGGTGCAGGAAAATCCAGCATGCTCAATGCTTTATTCCGGATTGTAGAACCTGAAAGAGGGAGAATCTTGATTGATGGTTGTGACATTTTAAAGTTTGGATTGACTGATCTACGTAGAGTTCTTAGCATTATACCACAATCACCAGTTCTTTTCTCTGGTAAAACCTACTAAGTTACCCATTCTGTTACTTTATTTTGAGATCTTGTGTTTCTTCTATTTTATCAAATGATTTTAGTTAATTCAATAGTCTGTGCAATTGAAGTTCTCTCCATAACTAGAACGTTATATTTTTGAGAAGCTCTGGTAAAAGGAAGGATTGTGATTTTTCATATATTCTTGTTGACTGGGGACTGGGATGTGGACTATTGGGGTTCATATGTTATATTGGGGTGAGAGCTGTGCAGAGATTTTCATACTGTGTTCTCATTATTTTATACTTGTTAATACCTTTCCATCTCAAGAACATGTTTACGCATCATAAGAAAATAAGATTCTGCATATCTCTGCTTCAAGTAGTAAAGTTCAAGTGTATAACTGCAATGTATGCAGCCAACCACAACTCAATACTCTTGCCCTGCTTATGTAGATGAATGTCGGGAAGAATAGAACTGGTGACACTTTCTGCTTTAGGTTAACGGGGTTTCAACAAACAGCCAATTTGATTTCAAATGATGCACCTTTGATTAGGCCAAGCCTATCATACCTGAAATTCTTCTAACCTCAAAGTATGACTATGAGAAATTGATATTCCACTTAGATGTATACATGTCAAATGAGGCCTGTATCATATTCAGTTTCATATGCATATGCCTTCTTTGAAGCTGAGATTGAATGCCTGCTGCTGAATTCGCACTCCAAAACCACTGCTTTAACTTTGGCACGGTGCTGCAGTGAAGTTTGGCTAAAATGCACGCATGCAGATGAGAATAGATATATGTAAAACCTTGACAGTGAAGTTAAGTTATGCTTAGCTTTTTTATCGGTTTAAGTAAATCTAAATTCTCTAGAATTAGATTCCACTTTTGCATTCAAGTATAATTTATACTATTAATTTTAGTAAAGTTTTTGAGGTTTTTGAATGGTGGTTCTTTGTTTGTCCAGGAACTGTGCGATTTAATCTGGATCCCTTCAATAAACACAGTGATCTTGATCTCTGGGAGGCACTAGAGCGGGCACACCTAAAGGATGTCATTCAGAAAAATGCTTTTGGTCTGGATGCCGAGGTACACATTGAATACTTATAGTCCAATATCATGCAGGTTACCGGGGATAATAACTATTTTGGTCTTCCCATGCATTGATAACTCAAATGGAATGATAATGGTCCTCATCTTCCTTTCTTCAATCACTGGCTTAGCAAATTTAACGTCTTACGAGTTGGCATCCAGATTTTGATCAGTACAAGCTCTATGGTTGATGTAGTTGATCAATAATTTTGTGTCAACTTAAAGACTACATTTTCCATTGGCATTGTAATGCCTTCATGCTTTCAACTTATACTTTGTCATGGAAGTCCTATTTGTTCCTTGTTTGCTCATGTATGCCGTAACATGTACATAGTGAATTTACCAGACTCCTTTGAACAATATGATTCAGAAAGCTAGAAATCTGTTTTCACTAGTCCCCAGAACTGCACTGCTGCTTAAATTCTATGTCCACTTACACTCAAGAGATCCAGATTCTTTGACACTCCTGCAGTAGAAAAACTAACGCTCTAATGACTCAACCTCGTGACAGAAAAAAAAAGGGGGGAAATGAGTTCAATGTCTTTTAAAGGATGCTGGAATTTTTTCTTTAACAGGTAGAATCTAATCAAATAGTTAAAAAAAAAAAAACTATCAGCTTTTGTTTCACATTGATGCCCAACAACATTTCCAGGTAATTTGCATGCAAGGGAGCTGATGAATAACATTGTGGTGTATGCAGACTTCCAAATTCTTCTACATAGTTCATGCTGCATACAAGTTAAATGGAAAATTAAATGTATTGGGATTGATTTTAGGTCTCAGAAGGAGGTGAGAACTTCAGTGTTGGGCAGAGGCAGTTGCTTAGCCTTGCTCGATCACTACTCCGGAGATCAAAGATTCTCATCCTTGATGAAGCAACTGCAGCTGTTGATGTTAGAACCGATGCACTAATCCAGAAAACTATTCGAGAAGAATTTAAGTCATGCACAATGCTCATTATTGCTCACAGGCTAAATACTATCATTGACAGTGACCGGATCCTGGTGCTTGAGGCTGGTCAGGTATACCAAGGATCAGATATTTTCCAACTGATTTTGTATATGGTTTAAATAAAACCAACTTCAGTCAAGAGTACATACTTTCTGTAGTTGCAATGAGGGACTCAGAGAATCCATTTGCAGGTAGTGGAATACGATACACCTGAGAAGCTGCTTCTCAATGAAGGAAGTGCTTTGTCGAAGATGGTTCAAAGTACAGGGGCTGCAAATGCTGAGTACTTACGCAGCTTAGTACTGAGAGATGAACAAGAGAACAAGTTGAAAAGGGAGTCCATGCACATTAATGGACAGGGTGATTTGGCTGGTATCTTCCCACTGGACAGCTGCAGACAGCCATACTAAGCACCATGTCAAAGCTTTTAGCGTATGAATTTGAGAACGCCATTAACGCACAAAACACATTAGGGACGCTCGTTTGTAAGTTGTTCAAAATCATGGCTTGCATGATTTGAATAGAGATTATAAACTTGGACTTCTCATCATCCACATATTTCTTCAATACCTCAACTTCAGCTCGCTTCCCTGACAAAGGATGCTGTGGGCCAAGAAAAGTCTGCGACTCTTCATAAGTGAATCTCTGTTCAAACTTCATCTCTATTTCAGATAGCAAGTTCAGCTCGCGTTCTAGCCTCCTCTCAAGCTTATCAGATCTCTTATACAGGTTCACTTCTCCCTGTTGCAAAACTATGGGGTGGACAGCTGGTAAAGGGCACTTATGGCCTCCAGAGCCATCTGTACCAAAAAACCAGTGTACATGTAGTGTTATTTACAAATTACAATAACAAGATAATTCAATATATTGAATCTCCAAGACTGTCTTTTTGAACATAAAAACTTTTGAGTGATATATGCATGGGGACTGTTTTTCTATGTCTAGAATCAGTAGGCAAGCAAGTACGCAAAATGCGAGGTAATGCTCTTATTTCCGCATGCATTATCTATTTATTACTAAAATAAGGAATGATTTCAGAAACCTCTCCTGAGATTTTTGATAATTTCACTGCTCTCTCTCGACGTTTCAAAAATATCATTAACTGCCAAAGTTAAAAAAAAAAATTCAAAAATGAGAAGAATAGTTGATTCCACAAGTACCCTTCAAGTATTAACTAGTTAGCTAACTAAGAATCAAAAGAGAATATTAGGTAAAAATGGAAAATAAAGACCAAAGTCAGTCAGTGTCATATGTCGTTGAGGGAAATTACAACACCAACATAAGCATAGCATAATTTAGTAATTCTGTCTACTTTCCATAGATATACATACAATAGTAAAATCAAAGAATTTGAGAGGGGATTTTGTTATTTTGGAATCAAGATTTAGGAATAGAATTCCTGCAGTTAGTACTGAAATTTGTGAGAGTTTGAACAAGAATCAGATGACATAAACTATGGCCTTCTCAAGAAGAAACGCCATGATCAAATACTAATAAAATAAACAGTATAAAATATGCTAAATTATGTCATGCTTTTCAATTCAGAAATGATCCAACTTATTCTTGTCACTTACGAGTCATTATTTCGCACGATTGACAAAGAAATTCTCATCATTTGTAATAACAAAAAAGGACTTCACTCTTAGGCAATGTTTGGATTAATGGAAAGGAAATGACTTCAGTGGAAAGAGACGAAATAAAAGTAGAGGAAAAATATTTCTATCCATCTTGTTTGGATTATATATGGAATGAGAAGAGAAGAAGCACCAATATATTGGAAACAAATGGAAGTGAAAAGATTATGTATGGTTACATTTTGTCCATTACTATACAAGATCTAATTTGTAAACATATTTCAATACTTTACTCTCTTTTCTTTTTGTATATTTTGGGTATATTGAGGAGGTTTTGGTTTAGTGGTTAAGGTTGAGATTTAAAGAATTAGAAATTTTAGATTCAAATCCCCTTGGCCCCTACCCGCTTTTAAATCCCACCCATCCCCTACTTAAAAAAGGAAAATTTAAAAAGTGTATTTTGGGTAATCATCTTGTAATTCTCATGAAATATCTATGAAATATTGATACATGAAGACGAATTAAATATCTCTTTATCTATATTTTTGGGGGAAGAAATTACAACAACTACTAAAATATAGAAAAAATAATTTTAAACGTTAACGATTATCAATAAAAAATTTAGTATTCAAGATTTCCTGGTTAAAATATCATTAATTTAGTTAACAAGGCATAATAGTTTCTCCCCATATATATAGATACCTAAAATCTCCTAAATTGGAAAAGTAATAAAGTCATTTGACTATTATTGAGGTAAGTATTGAGTTCTAAACGACTAATAGGGAAAGTAAGTGACATTTTCAAACCTTTAGGAAAGAACAATGAAAATGTTAAAAATCTCAGGGGAGGTTTCTGAATTATCTAAAAAAAAAAAATTTGTCCGTCCTACATCTTACCAAGGCTAACATTTTTTTTTCACGCCCTATGTATTTAATTATTCAGAATATTATGATTATTGCATTTTTTCTGGGGGAAGTAATTTTATTTAAGATGGTGGTGGAGAGAAAGGAAGAAAAAGATGATGATGATGATGATGGTGAGAGTAGTTTAAACATAAATCATAAAAAGGGTTCTTTTATAATAATATAAAGTGAAGAAATTGTTTATACAAAAGCAAACTCCTTAGATAGGATGAACTCAAGCCAACAACCACTTGGGCTGTTGGTCACCACTAAGACTTTAAATCGACTTTTAAGTCTTGGTGAGGATGGGAGGTCAGGGGATCAAACCTTGCCTGGTTTGATCTGCCACCAGCCACGATACTATCAGTGGCTTCCTCCACGGTAGTTTCCGTCGGCTACCTTCCCCCTCCCTCTGAAATAGTATATAGTGGTTATATAGTAGGTTATAGAATAATTTCTTGTACACTACGAAAGAACTAGTCACACTAAGCTACATTAGTCTGTTATTTTTGTCAGGTGTCAATGGAATAACGATTAAAGTTGCATGGTTTAGCCTTAATGAACTTATATTATAACCTTTTTCTTTGTCTTTTCTTTTCTCTATTTCCATAGACCTCGTAAGCATCTAAATTAGACAATTACTAATGAGTAAATCTTATATACACTGTTGGTGTATACACTATCACAGTTAGATGAATGACACATGACCAAGAAATTCAAATTTTACACATGTGTCATATATCTAACGGTAATAGTGTATACACTGACAGTGTATAGTAATTACTGGTGTTTTCTTTTTGGTTTATTTTCTTTTTATTCCTACAAACGTGAAGTTGTCAAGGTTTCAGAAGTATACAAATTACAAGTCAATAGTTTCTTCTTGTCAATGTTATCATCCCATTCTAAGAACTAGTATTTGATGAATATTACTCCACACAAATCCAATGCTTAACCTGTTCTATAATTGAAATTTAGAATAAAACTCGAAGATCCTTTTTGACTGAGCCACTATCCGAGGCATAGCAGATATATTTATAACAGGATTACTCAAACTTAGCCAATTCCTGGCAAGTATAACCTAAATACCAAAAGCAAGAATGTTGCGGTCTTTTTTTTTTTTGGTTTTTTTGGCACATAATGCTAGGAGTGTTATGCATCAATTTCAAGATTTTAATCTACACTTGTCTAGATTGTAAGATTTTCATCATTTAGTTTAAGTTCTGAATCATGAACGAATACTACCATATAATTTCCATCTGAAATTTAGTCTTACACATTTTACTGCTAGAATTTACACAAATAAGTCAATTTCGAACTTGTAAAAAAAAAAAAAAAAAATCTAACTCCTTTAGACTTTTTCCTTTTTGTGAAATTATCCCTAATGAAACCACCACTACTAAGTATGTTCAAATTGAAAGCAAAGCTTTGTCAAAGTTATTCCCCTCTTTCCGACTACTAAATAGTACGTAACATAATTATTAAACTTGTTGACTTGATTATGATTAATAATACTGCTTATGACCCTAACATTTCGTTACATGTATGGTATGAACTTTTCAAGCAATAAGATTGAAAAAAAAGCAATAAGATTGAAAAATTCCATGCAACTATCATCAAAACTAATCACCGGCTTAGCACTCAGAGTTGTCCTCTTTTGGCCACTTCAACCATTCATCTATGTTTTTTCTTCAAGCAATGTTGTCCTTTTCTGGGATCAATAATTGAGTTTCCAAAGTCTTAACCGCTTGTCTAGAGATTCTAGACGATGTGAGGATTAATTCTTTATTCACACAAATTTCTCTTAGAGTAATGCGGTATCATCATTAATAAAAAAGAATTCATCAATTTTTTTTTATGCACTTAAGAATTACAATTACAGTTTAGAAAAGGTATGAAATCCTACTGTAACTGTACGGCCACCAAATATTGATATTTTATTAGTAAATTACTACTTTGTTAGGATTTGGCCAAAAGGTTTTTTTCTTTTGGAGATATTAAATTAGGATGTAATTACTTTAAAAAATTTCCTATTAATTTATTGCATTTAGGGCCATAAAAAATCAGCTTTGACGCTTTTGGATGAGAATAAGACAACTAGGAGAATGTTCGATCTGCAAAACACAGATTTTAGTCCAAATATATGTTGAATAAGAACAAAAAAAAACAATGGGTAGAATGCTCTCATTTTCTGAAAATATGTTGATCTGATGTCTAAAGATGAGTTGAGATTTATTGATTGTTTCCTCTTATATATAAGGAATCAACTACAAAAAAAAAAAAAATTGTTAAACAATTCGTAATTTATTCAATCCTCTTTTGGAAAACGTGAATTTTTTTTTTTTATTTTAACAACCGGTTGATAACAAAAGCACCAAATGACGGCAGTTGACCCCAAATTTTAATATTTTTTAAACTTGTCCGATCTTCTCCCCTGGCCTTCCTCTAATAAAAAATTATGTAAAATTCCCTCATCTATCTACTTTTCTCCAAAAAAAAAAAAATAGAGATGTTGTCATTTTCTAGAATCAGTAGGCAAAGCAAGTGGTAAGCAGAATAGGAGGTAATAGTTGCATGCATTAATCAATTTATGGCTAAACAAACTTTGTCCGTCCGACACTTTATCAAAAACTAGAAGGGCAAAAAACTATTAGAGATTCAACTTTTAGCCCTCAAACTATTAAGTGATAAGTTTTATAAGTCCTCCAACTAATTAAAACATATAATTCTAACCCTTCCGTCAACTTGAGTAGTTATGTTTAACAGAGATAAAGGATTCATGAGATGCTAGTGGCTCTCAAACAATTACAAAGTTTAACTTTTGATTCTCCAATTATTAACTAATAAGTTCTAACTCTCTAACTAATTAAAACATATAATTCTACCCTTTTCGTTAACTTGAGTCATTATATCGAACAGACACATTTATTGATAAAGAATTTAGAATGTATCCAACTAAGTTGATAAATTAAGAAGGTTTAGATATAGTGATATAAAGTTTGGAGGAATCTTATCAGAGAGTTGATTATTTGCAAAATTTAGAAAGTTCAAAATTGAAAGTGAACCAAAACTCGTTGGAATATTCCCAAAAAATGAATTGTATGCCAAGTTTATGCCATTAAGAGAAGCACATGAATCCAATGATTTTGGAACAACAACGAAAAATGAGTTAAATTCCAAATGAAGACAACTCAATGAATTCAAGTTGCCTATCCTTGTTGGAGTTTCTCCATTTAGGGTTTTGGGTTTTACGTTTTCAATTGATTTTGGTCAAATTCAGTAATTGAAGATTTGGTAAATTAGTTTATGAGTCAAATAGGGTAAAATAATTTTACTCTAACACATGTCCTGTGAAGACGAAAACACCTCTTGACTATGCTCTTACCATGCACATGGTGATTTTTTACTCGATGTAACGATTCAAATTGACGGAAAGGTTAGAATTATATATTTTAATTAGTTGAAGGGATAAAATTTATCAATTAATAGTTGAAGGGTCAAAAGTTAAATTTTATAATAGTTAGAAGGCCACTGTTGCACATGTTATACTATTTTTGTTAAACATAACAACCCAAGTTAATGGAAGGGTTGGAATTATATGTTTTAATTAATTGAAAGGCTAAAACTTATCAATTAATAGTTAGAGAGCCAAAAGTTAAATTTTCTAATAGTTTGAGAGCCATTGGGACATTTTGCACAAACTAGTATTCCTACTACATAATACTATATATTTGATTATTAAAAATAGGGCAAATTATCCAATTGGCCCTTAAACTCTTTGTCTAAGTAAAAATAAGCCCCTCATCTATTTTTTGCTGACTTTAAGCCCTCGAACTTGTAAAATTGGACACCCGTGACCCTTTTAGCCAGTTTCTCCGGTTTTGCAACCGGAAAGTGAATTCGCACGAATGCCAGTATGCTTTTAAGAAGGGCATTTTTGTCAAGCAAAAAAGGAACAACTCATCTCTCCTCTCTCCTCATTGACTTCTCCACCGATGCCGTCTCCCTCTCCTCTCCTCTCTCCCGCAACCTCTCCCTCTCCCTCCCATTCGTCTCCTCACCTATGGACACCATCAATGCCGACGTTTCCCAGAAGCCCTCCAATCCTTCCAAAATACACCATTGCCACCACCCCCGTTGTTCTCACCGCCGTTAACTCCTCCTCAATGCCCACCCTGCAGACTTCCGAGGCCAAAGCCCAACAAATTACTGATTCTTCCTCCTCCCCTTCTGCCATACCTATTCCGACCACTGCTTCCTCCTCCTCTACCACCACCACTACCATCACCTCCACCTCCGCGTCGACCAGCATTGCTGTTACTTCCACCACAGTTTCCACACCCACGGCATCTATGCCCAAGAATCGGAGGCGTAGTGTTGTCCAATCAGCTAGGGTTCTGCCCCAGATCATCAAACCCCTGTCGGCCGAGGGTGAAATCAATGCCGCTCTCCACCACCTCCGCGTTGTTGACCCTTTACTTGCTACCCTGATCGATACCCACCAGCCTCCGGCATTTGAGTCTCACCACTCCCCATTCCTTGCCCTCACCAAGAGCATTCTCTATCAGCAACTCGCCTACAAAGCAGGCACCTCAATCTACAATTGCTTTGTAGTGCTCTGCGGTGGTGAGACTGCAGTTCTTCCCGACGATGTGCTGGGTCTATCTACTCAGCAGCTCAAGCAAGTCGGTGTCTCTGGTAGAAAAGCCAGCTATTTATATGACCATGGCCTCAAATCAACTGTGCGTTAGCTACCGTGTTCTACTGTGTGTGGAAGAGATCGAAAGAGGGGGTACTGAAACCCTAGCGTCGCGCGAGTTTTGAATCTTTTGACAAAAATGCCCTTCTTAAAAGCATACTGGCATTCGTGTGAATTCACTTTCCGGTTGCAAAACCGGAGAAACTGGCTAAAAGGGTCACGGGTGTCCAATTTTACAAGTTCGAGGGCTTAAAGTCAGCAAAAAATAGATGAGGGGCTTATTTTTACTTAGACAAAGAGTTCAAGGGCCAATTGGATAATTTGCCCTTAAAAATATATAATGGCTCCTACTTTTATAAGCAAGTAACTTTTTTTTTTCCAAATAAGCTACTCCATATAAGCAAGTTGCTTAAATATAAGATCATGTGAAGCACCAAAAACAAAGATGTGAGTAGTTTAAACAACATTTTTCATAAGGAAAATTCTGCTCTAAACGACATACAACTTGTACAATAGATACAAACTAAATGATGATTCATCTCCTTAATTTTAGGATTTCTCATATTTATATCTATTGGTTAGACATGTCATGATTTTTCAGTCGTTTTTTATAAGTAAACTCTCTTCATAATACTAGGGGAAAAAGCCCGCGCCATGCGCGGGAGTTTAGTACCTATAATTAAAGATAGTTAATAATTATTATATAGTATTTTGTAGTATAAGAATTGAAGTATGACAATTTTATTATGTGATATTAAACAGAAAAATCATAAATTACATATTGAGTAAAAAATATAATATGCACTGAAATATAATTATAAAACACAATTAACCACTTTGCGTCTAATCTAATAGAATAAAAGATATACTTATATCTGCTCATGCACTTTAGGGATATTAAAATTTTTTGTTTAGTTTGAATTTGATTTTTATATGAGGGCAATCCACCTCATTATCTTGTCATATAAGTGAGATTTGAACAATTAGCATACTTGAAGAAATCATTGCTAGTGGAATTTCGGTTCTTGCAAGCCAAATTCTTTGATTTATATTGATTCCAAGGGCATATCATCATGAAACATCCACATTGACCAATCAATCAATTATGATTTATTGTATGATTTAGGACATATAGCAAAGCATCTCCTTCTCAGTAGGGGTTACAATCACAAAACATCAGTTTTTGACCTAGTTGCAAAGATATACAATAACTAACATGCTAATCTAGATGAATAATTACCTCAAAAAAATACTAAAACATCTTAATCCACTCAATTCAAGACAACAATTAAAAGTAATGAAGTACATACTTTGGATCTACAGCCAAATAGTTTTAAGTAGATAGTTAAACATATTGGCAAATCAAATGAAGTGAAAAATTGCCTAAATGGAATCATCAATAAAGTAGCAAACAATTTGAAAATTACCGTAACTAATAGTTAAAACAACAAAAGAAGTAGATGCAATCTATAAATGAAAAATTTTATGATGATAAACTTATTCTAAACCACAAATAACAATTAACAAATGTGATCTCCTCCCTATCAAGCCTATCTAACATGGGCAATTGAATTAAAACACTTAAAAAAGTATTGCACATACAACTTGCAAGATTATAGATTTCTTACAACCAAAAAAGTAGATTAGCTAAAGAAAACATACCTATTGAAAAAGATGTTGCAAAATGGGAAAGAGGAGTAACTAATATAGCAACATCTGAATTCAATAGACTACATGATTGTAGTGGAACAAAGTTATAAGTAAATGAAATGAATTTAAATAGATGGGGGTTACTATGGTAACGGCCAAGAAACCAAACTTCACTACTAATCAGTATTAATTGTGTCTTAACATCTATATATCATAAGTTTGCAAATAACGGATGAGAAAGGCTTTAAGAAATTAAGAGACTTGGATGTTAATCCAATTAAATGATTAAAAGGATTTTTATGTAATTCCACTAAAACAGCTGAATTCAATTGTACCCAATGTTTAATCGGATATCGAATATTGCCACATGTTAAACTTACCCATAGCTTTAAATGTCTGACAGAACATTTAAGTAATTATAAAAAAATCAAATTAGCTATAATGACTCATATTCAATACTTCAATTGCACTTCAAATACTCTCATATTCCAAAAATAGCTCCACCCTTGCGGTTGAAATCTTTGCCCTAAACTCATTCTTATATAGTATAAGGATATAAGTGACAGAAAATGTTGATACTAATAGGAATACTTTGTAATTAAGATGAATTGAACAATTGCAGGGAGGTGTTTATGGTTAGGTTGCATGTATTTTTTGAATTGAATAACCATTTTGCATTATTGAATATCCATTTTACATTTGCCACAAATTGCATGGACATAACGATATTAGAAGAAAATTGGAAGACAATTTCACACACATTAAGGAAGAACTAGTCACAATAACGTATATATGTAGTCAACGACATATTAGTCTATTAACTCTATCAACGGAATAAAGATTAAAGCAGCATGGCTTTGCTTTAATGACTTTTTAACCTTCTTCTTGTCTTTTCTCCTCTCTATTTCCACATATCTAGTCAACTTCTGTGTATTAAACAACTGTTACTGGTGCTTTCTTTTTGGTTTATTTTCCTTTTTTCTTCCAACAAATGTGAAATTGTCATGGTCTAAGAACTATACAATGAATACAAGGCACTAAACTTTTTTTTTAATCTACAGAAGTTTATCAACTACAATACTTAGAAGTGCAGTCTTAAGAAAGAATACAAGGCACTAAACTTTTTTTTTTTAAAAAAAAATCTATAAAAGTTTATCAACTACAGTACTTAGAAGTGCAGTCTTCAGTCACCACTGGCGCATCTGGTGCCTAATGGCAACGAGCTGGCTATATTACAATACTTGGTAATTAAGTCTAATTTTTCCAAAAGTAACCACTTAGTCTATTATAATTACAATAGGAAAAGTTTTGGAAGCATGCCAAACTGTCATAAAACTGGATTAAACCCTGGTATATGTCTACAAAAAGCACATAAAGAAATCTGAAAAAACATTAGGCAGTTGAATATACAGCTTTGAAAATGGTAATGCATTACCATAAGTTGTAATTCTACTCTATTTTTTTTATTCTTTTTAGTACTATCCATTTATTTTCACTTCAATTGTTGTCTACATACTTCTAAACTTCATTTCCAATTATTGACTGTTAGAGAGTATTACAATGAACTGGCAGACAAAGTAATAAGAATTGGCTTTAAATCGTAATTGTATATCACTTTCGTTTAAGCTTTATTTGTCTAGTATAACGTGCAATAACCTTGGACAAATATCCTTTAGGATAAAATGAAATTTGTTTGTCTTAAACTCTTGTACAAAATAAGACAAACCCTCTTGAACTAAAGAGTGTTTTTTGAAGAATTCAAAGTAGTAGGAAAGTAATTTTCTGCAGCAAAGCACTCTCTACTTGACTTCTTATTATAGGAGAGATTGTTTAAGAAACAAATGAATTTAATAAACACTTGTATGAATATATTCAACGTATTGTGTACAAATTCATGTATTTTAATTCATGCATCGCGCAATTCTATGATCAAAGATATGAATCTATCCTTACATTCAAGGATCTCCACATACGGGAATATATTCGTGAATGTATATACATTTATCACAATGCATGTATATCTTAGAATCATGTGATTCATAATACAATACATGTATGTACATCCTAGAATCACTGGATACAAATTTTAAAAATTTTCAACAATCCCCCGCCATTTTCAAAATTTAGAAAATAGACTTCCAAAAGGTCACTGAATAATCTCACACTTATATGTATAATTAATGGTGTTTTTCGATTGAACCACTATCTTAATGAAGATTCTTTGAAATCAATTCTACAAGATGGTAGACAAGTTTTGAACCACTTGTTCATTGGACTAATCTCATAAACACATCACACATTGAGCAATGCACAATCATAAGTTCTTCAATGATACGTTTTACAGCCTTGTATCATCATCCTTTCATGAATGCTACAAAGCAAAGTCATTAATTTTGTGGTTTGTCGAAAACCAACATTCATATAGGCAATATCTTAGTGTCCCCGCCTTTGATGGCACTTTTAAGATTCGTTAAGAGTCCAATGACTCACCCTTACATTTGCACTGGCAAGAATAATATGCACAATTCTATCTTGAGATGTCTAAATTTACATAGTGCACCAACCACTAGAATGATGTACTTTCACTCATTGAATTCAAGATTAGACATTGTATCTAGCGTTGAATTGAGGTTCAACCATTAGTGATCAAGAATTTTGGACTTTAAATCTATCCCCCTTGATGTTCTTAACACCGAGTTCCTTGATAACTCTTTTATCAAAGGATCATTCAAATTTTCATTAGATCTCACAAAGTCAATTGATATGACTCCATTTATGATCAAATTTTTGATATAATTATGTTTTAAACCAATATGCCTTGACTTACTATTATACACTTGACTATATGCTTTAGCAAGTGTAACTGCACTATCACAATGTATTGAGATAGGCGACAAAAGTGTCAGCCACAATGGTATATCACAGAGTAAGTTTCATAGCCATTCAGCTTCTTTGTAAGCCGAAACAAGTGCTACAAATTATGTTGCCATTGTTGAATCGGTGATAGAAGTTTGTTTTTTAGAACCCCAAGAAACTGCACGTCCTCCAAGTATAAGGATCCAATCACTTGTCGACAAGTGATCATCTTTATTAGTGATCCAACTAGCATCTGTAAATTTTTCTAAAATTGAAGGATAACCAATATAACATACACCATAGTCCTTAATGGCCTTTAAATACTTCAATATTTTGGTTATACCTTGCCAATGTAACCTACTAGGGTTGTTTGTATATATGCTCAATATAGAGGTATAGTACAAGTCATTGCATACATTAAACACCCTGTAACCTTGACATATTCCAATTGAGATTTTTGATTCCCTTCATTTTTTACAAAATTTATTTTGGAATCCAATGGTGTTGAGTTTGGAATACAATCACTTTGATTGAATTTGTTAAGAATCTTTTCAATATAATGCGATTGATATAACATTATATTGTTCTTGTTTCTTAAGATTCTTATGCCAAGAATGACATTCGTTTCACCCATGTCTTTCATATCAAAATTGCTTGAAAGCAAAGTTTTGGTGACTTCAATTTGCTTCAAGTCAGTCCCAAAAATTAACATGTCATGTCATTCACATATAAATAAATTATGACACTTTTACCAGCATTAAACTTGCTATAAATGCATTTATCATATTCATTTACCTTGAATCTACTAGGAACAATAATTTGGTCAAATTTTTGATACCATTGTTTAGGTGCTTATTTTAGTCTATATAAGGACTTTACAAGTTTACACACCTTATACTCTTGACCAAGTACTACAAACCTTTCGAATTGTTCTATATATATTTTTTCATCCAAATCACCAATCAAGAATATTGTTTTAACATCCATTTGGTGAATGACTAGATTTTGGATAAAAACTATAGCAAGTAGTACTCTAATTGTAGCAATTCTAGCTACTGGAGAATATATGTCAAAATAGTTCACACCATACTTTTGTGTAAACCCTTTGCTAACCAACCTGGCTTTGAATTTGTCAATAGTACCATCAATCTTCATTTTCTTCTTGAAGATCCACTTACAACCAATTGGTTTTGAACCAGGTAGCAAGTCTACTAATTTCTATGTTTTATTACCCATAATTCAGTCCATTTCATTATTTATAGTTTCATTCCAAAAAGGAGCAGCTTGAGATTTCATTACCTCTTCATAGGTTTTGAAATCAGCCTCAGTATTAAAGGAATAAGGGACTTGATTACTTAATGTATCTCTAGTTTCTTCGACTAGATACATATAGAAGTTTGAGCCAAAGTTTTTTGACTTTCTAACCCTTTTGCTCCTTCTCAATTCAATGGTTTTATTTTCACTATCTTTTGTCAATTCACTTGATTTTGGAATAACATCTTTTATGGAGGTGAATCTATTTTCTTCAAAAATAGCATCCCTAGATTCAATTATAGTATTAACCAAAATTGAATCATTAGATTCAATTACCATGAACCTATATGATTTGCTATTTTGTGCATGTCCTAAAAATATACACTTCATACCTCTTTCTCGTAATTTCCTTTCCTTAGGTTCCGAAAGTTTTACAATAGCTCTACAACTCCAAACTCTCAAATAGTTTAGATTAGACTTTCTTTTATTCCAAAATTCATAAAAGGTTATAAAACTCCTTCTATTAGGAACTCTATTTAAGATATGACAAACCGTTAACAAGACTTCACTCCAAAATCCTTGACTTAGTTCAAAATTTGATAAAAGTGCATTAATCATTTCTGTCAATACACGATTTTTCCTTTCGACTACACCATTTTGTTATGGTGTATAAGTAGCAGTCACCTCATGTTTTATCCCAATAGATTCAAAATAGGTAACATCATAATACTCTCTACCTCTATTTGTTCTTAGACATTTGATAAAGGTTTCACAATGAATTTCAACTTCTGATTTGTATGTCTTGAATTTTTGCATTGTTTCATCTTTTGAGTGTAATAAGAAAACATGACAATATTTAGTATAATCATCAATAAAAGTCACAAAATACTTTTTACAACCCAAAATAGCAGTGCCGTGCAAATCACACACATCACTATGAATGAAATCTAAGATTTTTTAAAATCTTTCAACTTTAGAAAATGAATTTCTTGTGATTTTTGTTAGCATGCATGTTTTGCATTTTCCTTCAGTTTTGTCATAATATGGCATCAAATCAAGTCTCATCATTTCATGCATTCTATTGTAGTTAACATGACCAAATCTCTTATGTCACAATCCAAAAGAAGACTCAATCAAATACACAGAAACCATATCATTCTTATTATTTTTAATAGCAAATACATTCAACTTAAACATCCCATTGCAAAGATAACCCTTACCTACAAACATACCACCCTTAGACAAAATAAATTTGTCAGCTTCAAATACAAGTCTAAAACCAAATTTATTCAACAAATTAGCGGACACCAAGTTCTTCCTAATTTCCGGTACATAAAACACATTTGTCAATGTTACAATATTATCGGAAATAAATTTTAATTCTACTTCTCCAATACCTTGAACTGGTATTGTAGCAGAATTTTTCATGTAAGCAATGGTGCTTTCATCCACCGGTTTCTGGACTTGAAGAACATTTTATTATTGCACACGTGTCGTACAACACCAAAATCAACTCACCAAGCAAAATCATCTTCAATCATATTAATCTTAGAGATCATAGCCACAAGATTTTTGCTTGTGTTGTTGGAACACTCTTGCTTCTCCTTCTTATTTTTAAGAATCTTGCACTCGGACTTGTAATGTCCTTCTTTCTTGCAAGAAGCATTGCTCCTTCTTCCTTTTGTTGGATTGGTTCTTGGATTGTTGGCCCTTCTTGCTTTCTTGAGACTTCTTAGTTTGTCCCTTTTCAACCACATGTATTTTTTAAGTAGAATCTTTGTCCTCTTTAAGAATTTGTATATTCTTCTTTTCTTGCATGCGAATTTCCTCTTCTACGCGAAGAGACTTAGCAAGAATCTCAAGAGAGATATCTTCTTTTTTATATTTAAGGTCTCTCTTAAAATTTTTCCAAGAAAGTGGTAATTTGTCTATTATGAAACAAACAATAATGGCTTCATCCATGTCCAAATTGTGTTGTGTGAAATGATTAAGAAACCTTTCAATTTCACTAAATTGCTCCATAACAGACCTATTATCTACTATTTTATAATTATTAAAAGATGAGATAAGAAACTTCTTACTTATAGCATCTTTTTGCATGTACTTGGATTCCAAATGATCCCAAAGTTCTTTGGCAGTAGTAATTGAATGGTAGACATCAAATAGGCATCACTCATGGTATTGAGAATGTGACCACTGTATATTTCATCATCGTTCTTCCATTTCTGACGTTTTCAGATGTCTTCAAGAGTTTCTTCATCGGAATTGATGATCAATGACTTTGGGGTGGTCAAAACATAGATCACTTAAAGTGCAGTAAGAAGGAAATGAACACATTTTTGTTAACAAATGAAATTTCCTTCATCAAACCTCTCAAGTTTGACAATGTTGGATGCAAACTCTCAACGAATGAAAATTGGCTTTAAATCATGATTGTATATTACTTTTCTTTTGATTTTATTTGTCCGGTATAACGTGCAATAACCTTGGACAAATATCTTTTAGGGTAAAATGAAATTTATTTGTCTTAAATTCTTGCACAAAGTAAGAGAAACCCTCTTGAACTAAGGAGTGCTTTTTGAGAGAATTCAAAATAGTAGGAAAGTAATTTTGTGTAATAAAACACTCTATACTTGACCTCTTTATATAGGAGAGATTGTTTAAAAAACAAATGAACTTAATAAATACTTGTATGAATAGATTCAAGGTATTGTGTACAAATTCATATACTTTAATTCATGCATCACATAATTCTATAATAAAACACATGAATCTATCCTTACATTCAAGGATCCCTATATACATGAATATATTCATGAATGAATATACATTTATCACAATGTAGGTACATCTTAGAATCATTTAATTCATAATACAATACATGCATGTACACTCTAGAATCACTAAATACAAATTTTAAAAATTTTCAACATTGACTTATATGTAATTTCAAATGAAAACAAAAAAAGACTTTTAAACCACAATACGAGCATCACACAAATTTTTTCCTTGATTAGTTGATTATATTGGCAAAATAAGAGGAAGTTTACACTTCGATTTGCATGTAACTTATGGAGTTCAAGGTTTTAAATTCAAGTCTCATAATATGAAAGTTTCTTCTAATTATTAGTATTCATCCCACCATTTTGTAAGTTCGTTTTTAGTAGTTTTGTAATTATTTTGTATTACTCTACTATTGTGCATTATTGCAATTTTATCCAAAAATTTTTTTTTAAAAAAGAGTCTTTTCAGTTTGATTGTCATTTTTTTAGGACCCAAATCCTTCCATATATTAAAGAAGTACACTCATTAATTTTTTGTATGATTCTTTTCCAACAATTTTTTTCAATAAAAAAAGTAGTTCAACACATTTCTAATTGTCTTTTCATACGATACAATTCCTTCCAACAAATTGCTTCTTCATATTTTTTCAAAAACTCTACCAAAAAAGGGAAAAAAAACTGGGATCTACATTTTTTCAATGGAGCCCTAAGTAAAGAAAATGAAAAATTGTTTGAAATGTCCCTCACATTTTATAAAATGACTTTTTTCGTCTCTAATTTTTAAGGGACTAAAAATGTCTTTTAGGGATATTTTGAACAATTTTCCCGAACTTGGTCCTATATCTTGATTAGCCGGCTGGGCTATGCGGCTAAGCTCATTAAGCTGATAGCGGAATCATCGTTCATTTCACGCGGATAACAGCTTTTGCTCCAATTAGTAATTCCCATCATTACCGGCGCGGCACGAGTTGCGGGAGGCGTTACTGATGGCTCGCTATTTACGAGGCAGTTTCGAGACTTGGAACCGTAACCCAAAAGGCAAAGCAAAATCATTGCTCTCGTGTGTTACTATTTACCCTTCATCTCTTTCTCAAGTGAAAATAGAAAATTCTCTTTATTGGATTATTCTCTCCATATATATTGAGGGTGTTACACTTTTTTTTTTCGAGCTATCCTAAATTTTTGTCATGTTTAACTTTTTGACCTATTTTAAGTTTTGAAATCTCCTTTGTACCCTTTATTTATGATGTCATGAAAGATATATAAATTGATCCATAAAATATTGGGTAATCTCGAAATCATTTGAACTCACAAACTTAGCACATGGTGAAGGGCATATGTGGAACCAAAAGCTTTTTTTTCTTTAGTGGAGCTTGCTGTAAATAAAAAAAAAAACAAGTCTTAAAGTATGATAAAAATTATGGAACGGGAAGAGTATTTATTTAGCTATTAAAACAACAACATATCTACGCCTAAAAATAAAATAGAAAGAGTTATGGACTTGATATATTACTCAAAAATGAATTGCATTTTTTCTAAAAATTACTAATGATACATTGCCGTGAAATTTTGTTCAAGAATTAAACAAGTCTAACCCTAGTGTTATTAGCAATATGATTATTTTGTGAGTTTATAAGAAAATAGTAGTCTAAACAAGTTGAAAGAATGATTGAAGAAGTCAAAAGAGGACTAGTTCATGAGAAAAGTGAAGTGTATCCACATGCTAAAGAATCATATATTCAATTTCAATCTACTCCATACTTGCAACTTTAATGGTATATGCTTTGCGGAAAGTGCAAAGTTTGCCATCAAGGCCACGGGGCTGGCGAGAAATTTTATCACTATACGGCAGTAACTACTAGGGCAAGAAGTTGGTCTTTGATTAATAAAATTGCTTCAAGTAAAATTTTGAAATTTACTAATTCCACGATAAATATAATCTAAACAAAATTGTAGGATCTCTATTTATCCAATTAGTGAAATTTCATTGGTCAAAAATCAACTACTAGACGTATTCAGTAATTGGTTCGAAATTTGACAAAAAATTTTCAAAATTAGGCACTTAACAATGTTTGTTTACCTCATTTAAGATAATTAGATTTCATTACTAACCAATTTCTCATCAATAAGTAATGTGTAAATAACCACTAGAAAATACGCATATGACATGCCCTAACTTTAGAATAGCATACTTTCCGCCTCCTAAACTTTTCAAAACTAGGAAAATTGCAAAGTTTGATGCATAAGGTGCAAAAAACTAGTTCTATGATTTATGTATTTTTTTTCGCAATAATAATATTTTTGTAATCTAATATATCCTATTATACAGGAGAGGTGAAAATAAATAAAAAAAACTTGTATAAGGGTTTAACAGATATTCATACCTGATTATATCAAAAGGATGCTCTGACATCCCTTTTAAATTTTTTTTTATCATAAATGGGTTCGAATCTTCGAACTATAGCTCAAAGAAGGACTTAATCCTTTTTTATAGCAGGTATGATCAATGTGTAAATGCATGCAAGAATACTAGCACAAGCACATATATCATGATGCTGTACAACGAATACATGTGTCACGGAATGGCTACTTCTGGCGCTGATGGAGTTGAACACGTGCTGACTATGTCACGTGGAACTAATATCTGGTTGTCAACAAGGCCAATTGTGGAGTGTGGACTAAAGCCAATTCCTAAACTTAAAACTCTTACCATATCATTCACAAAATGCCTTTTCATTTCTAGAGCTCACTGGCTCAGGTACTTGTGCAAAGGAGAAGAACTCAGCGAAATCTATTGCTATTCTTGCATTAGATATTAACTTATATATGGATAAAAAAAATAAAAGAATACTTTTAAAACACTAATTATGATAGTAAAATGTTCAGAAGTTATGCTATTGAATCTGTGATACAAAAAAAAATATTTATGAATTAGCATTTCTCAAGTACATGACCACATAATATTATAAACTTTAGATTATTTAACTAGTAAATGAGGCATGGCATAATTGTCTTTAAATGGATTTATATTTTGGGTGTAACTGAGGATAGATAGTAGTAGATATCGACGAAATTTTTCTCAGAAGACCCTGTGATCTTTTTCCATAATAATAATAAAATGTTTGTTGGTATTTGCAGGAATATCTTTTTCCATAATAATACTGAAAAGGAAAACCAGGTGGGATTGGAATGATTATGCCTGCTACAAGGGCTACAAACTGCTTTATGTGTAAAACCCCACACAATTAAAATTTACTAATCTAGTTCCACTTATATATGCAACTTGTTAATTTAAAGGCAAATATTTAGCAGAAAACTATTATGCAAAAAAGTTTGGGCAGTATTGCAGTGCAATTTTCTTTCTTCTTTTGCCAAATTTTAAGTTTAAACTTTTATGTATATTGTTTAGAAATGTTAATTAGGGTTTCACTTGGTTAGACAAAAAATATTTATTTGTGATCTGGAAATTATTATTCGATATTTCTACAGCGTGACGCACGAAAAATGTTATCCTAGTTTTCTTCCATTGGATAGTGCATTATTTACTTCTAACTGGTTTTTTCTCCCTTTCCCCTCCCTGTAAAAGACAAAAATTATGGATAAGTGCATTATTTACTATTGTTGATTTGTGAATTTGATCAATTACTATCTTAATTTATCAATTGAACTTTATGGAGTTTGAAAACACACGATAATCTAAATAATGATTCTTAGAAAAATGAATTTCAAGTACCAAATTTTTTTTTGAGGGTAAGTACCAAAATTTCAATGTAAACAAAATATAATGTTACACCAAACGAAAAGAAAGGCAAGCAACCACAAGCAAAAAATCTAGAGGTACTAAGCTCGTGTATGTAGGGCAGGCAACTTTTATCATTACGAGAACAGAAATCTCGTGTGGAACAGAAGGGCAAAAGCTCGTTTGATTCTTATTTCCAGTACGAATACGAACCATGAAAGTGTGGCTTAACGATCCTTTAGACCTTCGGAATTTGAAACTAGAGGTGTCAGAAATATAGTACATTGTGCATCCATCTCCAACTTGCTTTAAAAAGGATAAAGTGAACGATAAATGTGCACGGGGCAGTGCACGGGGCAGAGTTCTTAGAGTCTTTCTCGTTGTCAAATTCAAAGTTCAAATCTTGTATCTCATAATTAGTAGAAAATATGTGAAGAGAATTTTTAAAAAAAAGAAAAAAAATGATAAACGTATATATAGTTACACATCCTGAGCATCTCCTCTATATGAAAGATGGTTCTCTTTGAAATATCTAAAACCTACTAGAGCCTGAAGAATTTTAAGGGGTCTGCGTATTTGATTTTAACATGGCTTGATGATGCAAGAAGGAAATTTTATAAAAAGCAAGGAAATTTTGCTCAAATACTGGCGATTGAGGCTTATTTGAGACATGTTATAAACATCATATCTAAATCTGTATATTAATGATAGGAATGCCAATTTACATAAGACGGAGTTTGTTTTTCTTTTTCTTTTCTGGATAAAATGCTATATGTGTTTATGTATCTAGTGGTTCAACATATAAAATATTAAAGCCAAAGGGGAAAAAATAACTAATCTTAAAACAATATTGCTAAACAAGTATATTAAAGCGGTGGGGTTTAAAATAGGAGAGAAAAGAGTAAAGCCCTTTTCTTATCTCATCTATCCACATTGTTTTTTTTTTTTTTTTTACTTTAAAGCAGAAAAAAGTAGAATTTAAGAAGTTAGGAGGGAAATAGGGTAATTGAATTTACACTCCAGTCATCATGAGTCGTATGGTTAATAAGAGTTAGAGGTCTTGTGAAGATTTAGGTTGATTAATCCTTAATTTTGATGATTAACGAACCATAATGATGATTTCGACTAATATTTTGAGCGAGAATGTTACTAGTACACATGCTCAAGCAATTGGCAAAAGAGAAGATGAAAAATAAGAAGAAATAAAGTTTGTCGCTAAGCATCAGACAAAGTTTCAGATACTAGTTAGAAGGATCAGACGTCCAAAAAATGAAAAGAATGCCAATTCTAATGATCGGACGATAGGTCGAACGCACAACATGCCTGTTTGAATGTGTAATTGCCATGCACCCTAATTTGCACTCTCGTTGGAATAGAACATATGGATTTTGAATGCCTAATCATTTCGAAATTCGATTCATATATGTCTTATATGTGAAAATATCATTCAAAATGATAAATTTGGACATATAAATAATTGATTGTGATAACTCTCAATTCCTTCTAAATTAACTCATGACTTACAAAAGAAAACATGAGTTTTCATTTTTTTTTTTGAAAGAGTTTATGTGGTTGAAAATTGTTTATGTTTACTTACTATGAGTTTTATCTGTAAATTATGCTAAGATATCTAAATTTGATTTAGTTTAACCATTTGGTGCCAATGGTAAACATCAGTTGCCAATTCTCCAGCATTCACCTCATCGTGAATTTAACCGCTGTAGGTATAATGGATTTTCTAGTTTAAGTTTGAGATCGAGTATTCTACCCTAATTTAGTTAAATCTAGTATATTGTCAAGTGCAAGTGAAATAAGTGTAATGTTATTTGTCAACTTTGTATTTAAATGATATATCTATGCATATTCGCTTCACATAAGAAATGAATTAGATATCTATCTAGTGATCTTTATATCTTCATTTATGATTAGAAAGATGAAATGCTCTTAATCTCACAATAAATGAGATAGCTACATCACACGTATTTAGTTGTTGATCAAGTACCGGAAAAAAATTTCACTTGCACTACATGAGGTACAAACCTTCAAGAGTGATTTTTGGGTAGAAAAATACTTTGAATATTGTATAGTGGTGAAAAAAATTCTTAGATTTGAAAGGTTTCTCATTAAATAGAAGTAAAACCTTGGAGAAGATAAACCCTCCTTTTTAAAATTCCTTGGCTCAACTAGGAAGAGTTGTAAAATCTCTTGGTTCAATTAGAATTGAAATACGGATGAGCCCTTCTTTGTACAAATTGATTTGTGTCACCAACAATTGAAAGAAGTACATGATTGATTGAAATCCAAGTTTGGTGAAATTTGGGAGTTAAAGGAGGTGCCATTAAGGGTACCAATACATTTGGTTTGCTTTTCTTTTTACTTTGTTGTTCTCTTACTTGATAAATTGTGTGATTTCTTAGTTTTATCTTCATCACATTCTATTTGTTTAAATGTGTGATCACTTAATTAGGCAATTTGATTAGTTTAAATTGGATGAAAATTTGAATATTTTGTTTAGTTGTTAATCAACCTAATTCACCTCTTTCTTAAATTACTTTAGGCCTTATATTTTGGATTCAAATCCCTTGGTCCCTTCCCCATTTCTTTACTCCTCCCCTGCTAAAGAAAATTTAAAAACAAAAGATGAGGCGTAGAGTTAACCATTGTTCATCTTAAAATATGCTACTTGTAACTGCAGTCACAACTCTTTATATTTGAGAAATATCTACATAGGATTGTGAAGTACTTTTCAATACTTATATCAGGGAAAAAAATGAAGTAAAGAACCAAAGCAGATATTATTACAAATTATTATTTTCTCAATCACTCAAGTATTTAGAATTTCCAAAATTAGTATATGCATTATAATACTCCTCTTGTAGACAAATCATCCTCCCGGTACTGAGGGATGACTCATGATACCCCTCTAGCTCTAAGTAATAGTTCAAATTGCTTAAAATACTTAAATTACTGGTCTAGCACTACATGGTCTTTACAAAGTTAAATAGCTTCAATTACTTTTGTTTCTAAATATTTGGTGGTAAAAAGAACTAAAGCAGATCAACTTTCTGACATTTCATTTACTGTAGTTTAATGTAATTAGTACACGAAAGGCAAGAAGGAGAAAGTAGAACTCATTGAAATTTATCATGTGTTAATGATATATTCTTTGTATATTTGTTATAAGAAAAATGTATTTAATTGTTCATAAATATAATTTTTGGCTTTTCTTTCCTCCTTTTTTTTTTCTTTTGTGAATAGGATTCATAAGGTTACAATATTTAGTTTGAGGGTGGTTTTCTTTCTTTTTCCTTTTCTCAAAATATTAGGACCATTAATTTAATCTTAATAGCGAGGGTATACAAAGGAAAGTCAGAAGATATTAACAAAAGTGTATTAGCACCACATTTTTTTTTTGGCTTTTATATATTGCTGAATTGCTTTGAGTAATCTATAATATTCTCTAGAAAAATGATTAGTCTATATGATACTTTAGACAACCGACAATGACAAAAGTGATTTACAGATGCAACTTTTGCTGTATCTTTTGATTTGATAACATCTGATGTTAATAACGCCACAAAATAAAAAATCCCCCCAAAACATTGAAGACTAATTTAATCTCTTTCTCTTTTGTAACTACAAAATCAACAGAATATTTTTTTCTGTTATCAGGTTCGGTTCGAATCTTGAGTTTGATAATTGCGGATGAGAAGGGTGTGAGAAGGATGAGAGGTTAAAAAAAAGGAAAAATTAACAGAATATTTGAAAGTCAAACATATCCTTTTTTTCACACTCTGATGAATTTAGGACCCATCTCAAAGTGTCAGATTTTCAAAGTGATAAAGTAGAGACAAGAAATTTATTCTAGAGGTATCCAGTGTGGATTTTACAGAGTAGTTGGAAGCCATTAAGATCCAAAGGATCCAAAGCATTTTTTCTGATGTTGACTTGGATTATAAAAATATTCCACATTTATGCATGCAGCTCTAAGTCACTTTCCATTAGGGCCCCAAATGCTCGAAGATATTGCCAAAGGGCTACATACATCAAACCGCAAATTGCTTATTTGTAGTGCTCATAGTTTTTGTTATTTGCACTTTGGTACGCTTGAAAGTTAACATCTTATGGGTAACTTTTTTATATATTGTCAGTGAATAATTTTCTTTGCACTGACGGTTCAAATCATGCTACATAACATGAACTCAATTTTGAAATTCAAATAATGCATATGTGACATACATCTATAACTGTTAGTCTAAAAAAATCACTATATTGTCGGTGTATAAAAAGTTAATCAAAATCTTATAGGTACATATACATACCTTTTATGGTATTAAGTGACAAAAATTTAAAAAATACAAGGTGCAAAAAGGAAGGAAATTCAACAAGAAAAATTTATTTAATTGTTAATATATTAACAAATTAAATCCATAACTTTGGAGAAAAATATGTCTTCCCAATTTTGGAGCAGACATATCAAGTATATGTTTGTTAAGGTATTAAAGCACCAAAGTTCGGTTCAACTTCACATTTAGCTGAAAGACATATTAACTGAATCAAAAAAAATCAAACCCCATCAACATTTTTCAAGGATGTATATGGAAAATTTATGCTTTGGTACAAGCATTTTTTTTTCCCTTTTTGAATGACAGCTAACCGATAACCTTAAATAGCAAGAATGCAAAGAGAATTTAGAAGTATACATATGTTGAAGATCCAATGTGCAATTTCTTTCTTGAAGATCCAAGAATGCTATTTTCTTTTTTTCTTTTTTTTTATAACTATAGGTAATTGCTTCAACTTTGAAGACCAAAATAAAGATTATATAAGCTTTAGAAAGTATAAAAATAAAAAAGGAACCATCATCCTTTTTCTAATCCAAATTATTTTAATTTAAAATTGTTTAAATATATTGAGATTTTTTTAACCATAACTCTATTACATAGCCTGCAGGTTTACCTATAGTCAATATGCTATATTGAAGAACTCCTACGACTCCGTAATCTACAGCTTTACCTAATGGTCAAGCTCGAGTTGGACAAGAGAATTTGGATTAATTTTCTGTTGACTGAGATTATATACACTTTTACCTTTCGGTACATGTCACTTAATTCTAATTTAAATTTAAATATTATTTTTTAATATGTGATATATATTCAAGAATGATAATATATACACTATCAATATATACAATAAAATTTATATTCAAATTTAAGCTAAAAAATAAACAAATATCTTAATACAAATTCGAACTGGCTTATATGCTATATGATAATATTGAACTCTGACTCATGTTGCTTATATTTTGAGCCAATCTAATTTTAAGTTCTAGTTGGACCTCAACTGATGTCAATTTAGGTAAATCGAACTCAAGTAACATGTATTCCTCGACCTCAATTGAGTTGATTGATGTCTTGATTGATTATTGCTCGAGTTTGATCCACACACTGAGTTAAAACTTAATTTTAGAATACTAGAGGAATTACATTCATTCATTTACATCATTACTAAATACTAAATCACCAATTCAGTGTACTTCATTTCCAACTATATCTTCATGAATTCATACAAAAAAGAAAAACAAAATGCACATAAGTAGCATGAGGCTTATAATAATATTTAATGAGCCCATAATCTTATGGAAAAAAAATTAAATAGATAATGCAAATCATAAAATAATCCTAAAGGCAGCGAGTCTTCCACATGGCCTAGCTGGGCAAACAGGCAGCAGTTACTTTCAAAGATGGTCATTGGACTCATTACAAAATTAAAAAGAAACAAAGAAATAAAACAAAGAAAGAAGTTTCTTTCTTTCTTGAAAGAATTATTTATTTCCCTTTCTTACATCCATCTCTTCCTCCATTGGATTACAGAAGATTCTCAGAAACCCTGCTGGCCTGCCAGCTCTTCTCTCTAGGAAACCTATGAGTAAATTTCAAGCCAAAAACAGGACCACATGAAGCCTTTCTGCTTCATAAGTCACTGGCTACTATACCATTTATTACCCAGAATTGAGTTCTTCCAAGTTGTCTACAGATGAGTCTTCCAAGTTGTCTACAGATGAGTCTTCCAAGTTATGATCTTTTCAGGCATTATAATATTAAATTGCCTGAAATCATTGTACTTTACTCAATGGTTCTATATTTTGTACTCGTAGTGGTAGTAGTATAATGCTTAGTAGCACAAAGGGTTGAACTTTGGAATCTTCTGGTAGTTGGAGTGGGCACTCTGGGCAGTGGTTTGTGTCAGAACAGATGGGTTGTTTATAAAACAACAGAATTCAGAGAGGTTGACCTAAAATTTCTGTCTTTTTTGGGGAAATTATTATTGTTGTCAAAAAAAGATTATCTCTTTTGGTGGTTTTAGGACTGAGATTTTGGGTTAGTTTCACCTTGTTTTTTTTTTTCTTCTTTTCCTGTGGAGTTGTTTTGTTGATAGATTAAGTCGCTTGTTTGGTCAAATTTGGAGTTTTTTCTGAGGTGGGTTTTCGGTAATTTTTAGGTTTTTTTTAATAAGAAAGAAGATGCATTTGATTCTATGCTGAAGGATCTGATTTGGAGTTTTGGGAATTTCTGAATCTGGGCTGAAGTTAGAAGTCAAAAGGGGAGTTGCTGTTGAAACTAACTCAATTGGAAGTGCATTGGACTAAGTTAAGTTGCATTTTGATGTTAGGAGAGGGGTTTAGTAGAGGTTAGTTGTGGCTCTTGAATCAGGTCTACTTCTGCTGGAAATTCAGTTGCTTAGTTTTTTTCTGGCTAGTTTTGTTCAAACATGGCTTGTATGAAACTGGGATCCAAAAGTGATGCTTTTCAGAGGCAAGGCCAGGCATGGTATGGTTTCTTAACCCTGTAACTTAATGTCCTCTTGTTGATCTGTTGTGATGGTTGGTTTGCCATTCAATATAGTCTGGTCTGCAGAGTGCACATGTAATTTTTCATCTCCTCGTGTTCGTCTAATTGCGTCAGAGAGAGGTCTTTTTTCTTTCTTAATTTTTCGAATTCCAAGTTCTACATAAGTTGGATATTGACGGTCAAGTAAAATGTTTGTTTAACTCTTCTGATTTTACTAAAACTCCCAGATTCACTTATGACTGTTTTGGCTGGAATCATGTGTGTCTGAGATTGAATTAGTAACTCTTACAATTTAGAGGGCAATCCAAGTTAAAAGTTGTTCTAATTCATCGAGGTCTTTCGTTGTGATTGGAAGTCTGTGTTTGTGATCCTGAATGGTTTCAAATCCTGCAAGTTATGTTGCTTTTGGTATTTGGTGTGTATCACTATTGTAAAATCTGATGAAGACAAGCATCGTGTAGAAATTTCTCCGTTTTCTGGGATGAATAGCTAGCTTGTGAAGAAGCATTAAACAACTACCATGAACTCTTGAGTTATGACACTCTGGCTTGTATTTTTGTTCAGTTGTATACATCTGGACTTTCTAAAATTTGTGGAATCCTGTGGTAAGCGAGCTTTTTCAGATAATTAACTAATGCTCGGTATATTGAATCTAAGACCACTATGTGGGTATAAAGTCTATGGGTATCCTCCTTGCTTTCTTGTCCTTTTGAAGTATCTTACAAGATTCCTTGCTTAAGAAAAATGACTAATTTTTAACTTTAACAAATTTGATTGCATATTTTCTGCTGAACGTTGACCTTTTGGTTCTCCTGTGTAGGTTCTGCACAACTGGTCTTCCAAGTGATCTCATCGTTGAAGTTGGGGAGATGTCATTCCATCTACACAAGGTACATTTCAATTAAATAAACAAAAGCTTTATCAAATGGTGCTTTAGTTGTGGTACACAATTATAATTATTTCCTGGAGAAAAAAAAGAGAAGTTTATTTTTGTGCTCATTTATCCTTTTTTTTTGTGCTCATTTACTTTTTGAACTTCAAATTAACTGAAGTTCCCTGGCAATATTGTGGATTACAAGTTTTATTGCTTTTATTTACTGGTTTATTCATCTTAATAGTTATTGACTTGTTTTGCCACGATATAATTTCATTCCATTATTTCAGAAATTCAAACAATTTTGTTATAACTGTAAGGATATATGCAAGGATTAAGGATCATATGTCTTCCAGCATCCACTAAGTATAAATTATGTCCATTGGAGCTCAAAATTGTGTAAATTACAATGCCAAGAAAGGAGAAGTCTTGTGGAGTTTTGATCTGTTTTCAGGACATTTGTCTGCCTTTTTTTAAGTTGTGAGTAAATGAGGAAGTGAGCTACTGCTCTATTTGTGTTTAGTTTCTCTTTTGGCATCTCTATGATAATAGCGTTTAGATCCAAGTCTCTTTATGGTTGAGTGTCAAAAGCACAAAATGGCTTGAGAGAAGGTGTAGCTTATGTAGTCAGCTGGTTAGCTTCAAAGTAACCTATCAAAAGAAGTCTTACTCTGGCTTGTATGTGACACAACAAACAACATGAGAAATCATATGTTGCAAAATACCTAGTTTGTTGAGAAGATCAGTCATTGAACCTAAATATATTAGACATTTCTTTTCGTCCTGGTTTGAACTTGAATAATTAGTGCAGAACTCTTATGTAATCAGTGGTATTACCTTTGGACAAACTTCTTTGATTGTCTTCATCCTTAGTCATAACGGCTGCAATCCTTATTCTACTTTGTAATTCCTAATGTGTGCAGTTTCCATTGCTTTCAAGAAGTGGGGTTATGGAAAGACTGATTGCAGAAGCATCTGATGAAGGAGAAGAAGGTTATTTAATTAAGCTGCCAGACATTCCTGGTGGGGCTAAAACCTTTGAGCTGGTTGCCAAATTTTGCTATGGAGTGAAACTTGAATTGACTGCATCCAATGTTGTATACCTTCGATGTGCCGCTGACCATCTTGAAATGACAGAAGAGTATGGAGAGGGCAATCTTATTTCACAGGCTGAAATATTTCTCAATCAAGTAGTTCTAAAAAGCTGGAAAGACTCTTTGAAAGCACTCCAGACATGTGATGATGTTCTCCCCTATGCAGAAGAACTCCATATCACAAAAAGGTGCATTGAATCACTGGCTGCCAAGGCATCAACTGACCCGAACCTATTTGGTTGGCCGGTCATGGAGCATGGTGGGCCTATGCAAAGTCCTGGTGGAAGTGTCTTGTGGAATGGAATAAGCACTGGTGCAAGGCCAAAACACTCAAGTTCAGATTGGTGGTATGAGGATGCATCAGCTCTTAGTTTACCTCTTTACAAAAGATTGATTTCTGTCATGGAATCTCGAGGCATCAAACAAGATATTCTTTCTGCCTCCCTTAGTTTCTATGCCAAAAAATATCTACCGGGGATAAACCGCCGTCAGAGTGCTGGTGAGTCTAGTAGCCGTCTTACGGGATTGGGGGCAACTCTTACTGAAGAGGACCAGAAGCTTTTACTCGAAGAGGTTGATCGCTTACTTCCTATGCAAAAAGGCCTAGTCTCCACTAAATTCCTCTTTGGGCTACTTCGAACAGCCAAGATTCTTCATGCAAGTCTGTCTTGCATATCAACCTTGGAAAAGAGAATAGGGATGCAGCTTGATCAGGCCACTCTTGAAGATCTATTGATGCCTAGCTTTACTCATTCTATGGAGACTTTGTATGATGTTGATTGTGTGCAGCGGATCCTCGAGCATTTCTTGGCAATGGATCAGGTAACCGGAGGTGCATCACCTTGTTCAGTGGATGATGGCCAACTGATGGGGTCACCTTCTCTGACACCAATCACTATGGTAGCGAAGCTAATTGATGGGTACCTTGCAGAAGTCGCCCCAGATGTTAACTTGAAACTACCCAAGTTTCAATCTCTTGCAGCTTCTGTTCCTGAGTATGCTAGGCCGCTGGATGATGGCCTTTATCGTGCAATTGACATTTACCTAAAGGTGAATTTACCTCGCTAGATCCTCCAAGCTTGCAGGCTTTTAGTTTTAGGGTTCAGTGTCATTCCACTAGAATGCTATTAATGTTCCATGTGCTGTGCTGTGTTATTCCTACATTGCACCCTCAGATTTAGTAATTGAATCCAGGATTGAGGCCCAAAATATTTTCTCTTAGTCTTACAGTGACCTTTTATATATTTGCAGTGGGGGATATATGGCAGGGCTATGTGATGGGTTAGGTCTATCTTGTACTGATAGAGTTTCTGAGAAATATGACCTTATATAACAGGCAAACAACAGGGAGAAACCCATAAAAATAAGGTAAACAACTGAGTAGATTCAAGTCACTAGATTGATTAGATGCATATAATATGAAGGTAAGAAGCCTGTTGTTCTTTCCTTGTTGAAGCATGTGATCCACTGGAACCTGAAAGTAACCCCTAGTCTAGGGACCAGAAAAGAAAGAATGCAATTCTTTTACCACACTTTCTTAAGCGAGTTAGTAACCTCTTTATGTTTTTGTATTTGTAGTCCCACCCATGGTTGGCGGAGGCTGACAGAGAACAACTCTGTAGGCTGATGGACTGCCAGAAGCTCTCCTTGGAAGCTTGCACACATGCTGCACAGAATGAGAGACTCCCTTTAAGAATTATAGTTCAGGTTCTTTTCTTTGAGCAGCTCCAACTAAGGACCTCCATTGCTGGCTGCTTCCTGGTCTCAGACAACCTCGATGGTGGTTCGAGACAACTAAGAAGTGGTTTGGTGGGACCAAATGAAGGAGGCTGGGCAACAGCGGTGAGGGAAAACCAGGTGTTAAAAGTAGGAATGGATAACATGAGAATGCGGGTTTCTGAGCTTGAGAAAGAATGCTCAAACATGAGGCAGGAAATCGAGAAATTAGGACGAGGAAAGGGATCTAGCACATGGGGTAGTGTGTCTAAGAAATTTGGATTCAGATTGAAGTCTCAAATGTGTAGTGCTCAGGAGGGATCCATCAGTAACCAGAACAGCAGCACTGGGAAGGCTGAGAAGGTCAAAGACAAGAACGGAAAGCAGAAGAAAAATTTGTCTCTGGATGATTAGCATTTTTTTCTTTTGGTTCTTTCACTTTTAGTTTGCTTTCCAGGTTCTTTCTTTTACCTCAGGATCAAAATTCCGCCTCATATTCTGTGTCTAATTTGGTTAGGTTGTTCATTGATTTATCCTGACCCTCATCTTTTGTAAAAGAAACTTTCTTATAAAGTGTAATTTTCTGTATCTTGTGACAATTACTGCATTCTCTACACCCCAAGCCCGCCTGCTGACTGGGCAAATGTTAAAATACTGTCAGTAAACTATTCAGGAGTTCTTAGTAATTTGGTCAGTAAACATTTTTATTTAGCCAAAATGGTCATTCAACTAATTAGAACATGCATTTTGTGACTGAAAACTATTTGACTAGAAGTGAAAGTTTTTATTAGTTGAGTGATAAAAAATATATTTATTTTATTAATTATATGATTCTTTTGCTGAAAATAGTTTAGTGATTTTTTGGCTATTTGCTCTAAAAAGACTTGACGGTATACGAATTATCCTCAGTAGCTTACTTTTAGACGGGACGTAGTAACCGTAAAACTTTGTAAGAGTTATCACAAGGTTTACAATTTGGCAAGTTAACTTGATAGATTATTATAGTCATTTTACTTAAGTTAAAATTTAATTGATCCAAGCATGATTGCAGTAGACACTAATTATGTTCTTTGGATCCAGATTCTTTGCGGTTATAGTAGTGATTGCAGAAGACAATTCATGATGATTGGATGGAGTGACTTAAAATTAGATGGTTGTGATTAAATTTGTAGGTACAGATTTGATGAAGAGACAAGTTGTGTTTTTGCATAGCGAAATTTATACAAATAGTAGTTTACATATTAGATTTGTACTTTTTACGTCTCTCACATATGGAATGATGATATTTCATCCATTACATATTAGTTTTGTACCTTTTATGTTTTTCTCGCCCGAAATGATAATTTTTCATCCCTCACAAATGAAAAATGCATATTTCTAGCCCTTTAACTCATTTCTACTCATATTCTTGCCAAGAAAAAAAATCATGTGCAACACATGGCTCACAAACTTTACAGGTAAAATTGGAAGATCGTAGGAAAAAATAAAAATACATCCCTCACATTTCTTTTCTCTATGTCCTATTTTTCTAATTAAGAATATGGCAGTAGCCAAGGCTACCTCCTACCATCATGGCGGTGCTGCCATTCGTTACCACTACTTTTTAGTTACAAAATTTCATAAAAATTCAACTTCCTAATGAAATTTTGTAAAATTTTAATATTAGTTTTTGTGAAAAAAGGGAACCAAAATGGGTGAAAAAAAGTATTGATGGGTAGAATCTGCTACAAGTAATAGCCAAAATAATAAAAAAAAAGAAACAAAGCCAATGTCTTTTCATTAACTATATGATTAAAAAAAACACAAAACGAATGTCAAAATCAGATTCTATCCGCTAGTGTTTTCCTTTTTTTTCTTTTTTTCCTGCATTTGTTCATTTTTGGCAAAGACTAATATGGAAATCAGATTCTATATGAAAAACTAAGTGGGGAGTTGAATTTTAGTAAAATTTTGTGATTGAAAGTGGCAATGGCCGACGACAGTCGAAGGCAACCATGAGTGCTACCACATTCTTGGTTAGGAAAATAGGACAAAGAAGAAAGAAATGTGAAAGACGTTTTTTCTTTTTCTTTGCGATGTTCTAATTTTAGCCCTAAAGTTTGTGAGGCAGGATGTGTGCATCATTTTTTTTCAGTAAGAAATGAGACGAGGGACTAAAAATATACATTTTTTATTTGTAAGAGACGAAAAATCATTATTTTATATGTGATGGACATAAATGATACAAAAACCAATATACAAGTATAAAAAATCATCATTTCATATATAAGGGATATAAAAGATAATGTGAGGGACTATTTCTGTGATTTTCCTTTTTGCGTATTGTTACCTTAGTATTTACATTGGTGAATTTAATGGCTACATTGATTATATTACTGCTTTCGATCCATGTTCTTTAGAATGTACTCGAATTTCTTAGCTACTACTTTCTATGTTTAGGCATCTTTTTGACCAGCAAATCAAGATGAGATTGTCAAATTTTTAGTTAGGAAAAATTACACAAATTGTGACTCGCATATTATTGATGTGAAATTTTAGTCCGTTAGAATTGAAATGAGGGATTTTAATTCCTAACAAATAAAAAAGGGATAATTGCAGAAACCTCCCCTGAGGTTTCTGACACTTGCACTGACCTCCCCTATGGTTTGAAAAATTGCACTAACCTCCCCTGAACTTACTAATCCTTTGCAAATTCAGTCCAAATGATTAAACTATTGTTTTAGAGAGTGAAATTAGAATTTTGTACCAGATTTGCCCTTTGTGTTACACGTCCAATGAATGACAAAGTATTATAAATCAATTAATAATTAATAAACTTTAAGGGGTGTAGTTTATGGGCAAATACGCATTACCTATTTAAAATACCGACTCTTTATGGGTATTTTACTTTCAAACATTTAATTTATGATAAATATATCAATGTTTGTAAGTAAAATTCAAAAAGTGTTACAGTAATATTCTTACAAAAAGAAAATCGGTAGGTTATCTATTTAATATAAATTAAATATTAAAAAAAAGAAGAAATATTTAATTTTTGTTAAATACAAAATCTACCAGTTTCCTTTCGGTAAAAATATTAATGTAACACTTTTTCAATTTTAGTTACAAACATTTATGTATTTAACATAAATTAAATGATTCAGAATAAAATGCCCATAAAGAGCCAATACTTTACTCATCTAATGGATGAAATCCATAAAGAATTAATACTTTATGGGCCATTTCTTTTTAAAAAAAAATATTTAATTTATATTAAATAGATAATCTACCGATTTCCTTTTTGTAAGAATATTACTGTAACACTTTTTGAATTTTACTTACAAACATTGATATATTTATCATAAATTAAATATTTGAAAGTAAAATATCCATAAAGAGCCGGTACTTTAAATGGGTAATGCGTATTTGCCCATAAACTACATGCCTTAAAGTTTATTAATTGTTAATTGATTTGTAGTACTTTGTCATTCATTGGACATGTAGCACAAAGGCCAAATCTGGTACAAAATTCTAATTTCACTCCTTAAAATAATATTTTAATCGTTTGGACTGAATTTGCAAAGGATTAGTAAGTTCAGGGGAGGTCAGTGCAATTTTTCAAACCACATGGGAGGTTAGTGCAAGTGTTAGAAATCTCAGGGGAGGTTTCTGCAATTATCCCAATAAAAAATGCTCACTTTTGATCCTTCATCACCTTTATGATGAAATTCTGGTCGGAATAGTTCACGGATCCATTATGTGATTAATTGTTGAAGGGCAAATTTGGCAACTCATTTAGTTTTGACCAATTTCTCTCTTAATCTATCATTTCTCACAATTATTCTCCTAGTGCCACACTAACTAAAATAATGCATTTTCAATAAAACTTTATTTCTCTATTTTTATTTCTTTTTCCTTTTTTTCTTTTCCTTTTCTTATTTTTTCTTTTTTTCTTCCTTTTTCTATCATCTTCTTCCTTTTATTTTCTTGGAAAGTTAACAAAAGTTGCGATGGTGGATTCTGCCTGTAACGACCCCACCGCTCCCTAGGGCGTATCCCAGGGTTTAGCGGACCGTCTGCCCAACTCTCGCCAGGACTCGCTCACTTACTTTAATAAAAATAGGTTACAACCTCAAGAGTAAATGAAACCATAGTTCCCAAGCTTGGAACGTACATTTACATTCATTTCTATTTCAAACATTCATACACATCCCAAATATAACAAAAGATTAAAATTCTAGATAAATTCAACCCTAATCGAACACTAGCACGAGTACAATTGCAAAAATTCAAAAACTAGACTATGCTAGCCTGCACCAATCTCACGCCCTCGCTCGTACCCCCTATAAGGAAAACAAAAACTAATAGGGTGAGTCAAAACTCAATGAGGTTCCAAAACAATATGCAGACCCAAGTAGCAAGTTAACCACTATTTAAAATTGAAAACATCAAAGTAGCGAGCATAAGAGTTTGTAACATGAGCAATAACACTTCACATAGCAGTCATTAGGTAAATAACATTTACAAGTAAAAGGATACAGTCGCCTTTGCGAGTTAACTCCGTCATAGCTTTATCAAGTAGTAGTTGACACTCCGTCAACTTTCAAGTACAGTAACCAGTTCAGTAGTGCCCCACTTAACTCCACTCTCCGTCCACCATTCAATCCCCCTACCGGGTCCAAATTCCAAGATAAACACTGGTGGTAATACTCGAGCATACCGATTAGTCGAGGAGATAACACTTCACTCGACAAACAAGAGACCTAGGGTTCATTATCTAATCGACCTGGCCTTTACCGGTTCGACTCGATTAACTAGCCACAGGGTTTCTGGAATTCCAAACAGTATTCAAATCATATACGTGTATATCAAGTCAATTGCAACCAATGAATAATAATATGTCATATTAGGGCAAGTGCGATAAAGTACACCCTTGCCCATGCAAACAAGGCAAATATTTCATTCAAATATCAAGTTCGATCATACACTTGGAAACACTTACCAAAGACTTATAACTTTTCAAAACCACGTTCAGGTGCAACTCCCTGATTGGAGTCCAAATCTGCAATAAAATATCATTTAAGAGTTTGAAAGTAATTAGGGTTCGAAATATAGGAGTTTCGCTTAAAGAATATCAAGTAAATGAAACTCGTTTAAATAGTATTCATTTTACTTATCAAACTCTAAAAAATTCATGCTCGCTCTTTTGGTTTTGATAAAGAAGCGTTTAACACTTATAAGTTCGTAATTTGGTATAAAAGACGAGAAAATCGTATTTAAAGTGGTCGCTACTTTCGCCTTATAAAGTGTACGAGTTTTGGCAAAATTTCAGTTTATATACTTCTACTAAAGAAAACTTGAATACTCTAAACAACCGAAGTCCAATTCGTCCACGAATCACTGCTCAAGTTCCAACTTCGCTCCGCTTATCCTACGGAAAAAAATTTGGGTAGCATATCCTTTGTATTTATCAATTTTTCTAGCCATTTAAGCATAGTTATTAAACCCGGCCCGGCCCGGCGGTCGAACCGGTCAAACCGGTCATTGGACCGGGCCGGGTTTGGAATCAGATCGTTTGTGCAAAGAGACCGTTGACTTAGTCAACGACCCGGCGGTCGAACCAGGTTAAACCGGAAACCCGGCCGGTTTTGGCCGGTTTTGTCACTAACCGGATTTTGTGGAAAAATTATATTGCTATTGTTGGAACTCGAACTTCGGACCTCTGCCCCAACACTACCACCTGCTTACCACCAAACTACTTCCATATATGTTGATATAGTAGCTTTATTATGATATATAAATGTTTTTTCAATTCTATCTTTTTTTCTCTAAAACAAATTTATTTGGAATCTTTTAATAAAAATTTATTACCCTCCAAACTCTATAAGTTATAAAATGGATTCCAAAAATAACATATTACATAATTCATTTAAAGACAAATATTATTTTTAATAATTTTTTACACTTAAAATTCATAAATAAGCTAGATAATTACACTAAATATAGATAAAATTTTACACTTGAAGTTTGGTATATTAATAAATAACTTTATATTTGATTGATTCTTATATGAATTAATTATTTTATAACAAATTAAATTAAATGAGCTTTTGTTATGGCATTATTTATTACAATTTATATCATATATCTTATATAAATAATTTTGAAATATAATATTTAAATATATGTAGTGACCCACCGGTTCAACCACTCACCCACCGGTTAAACCAGTAACCCGTTGACCCACCTCCTTCGCCAGGTTCCTTCCCGGGTTGGGTTTAATAACTATGCATTTAAGGCTTCATTTTTTTTTCCTCAAATCAACCCAATTCAAACACAACAAGTAGGCATATCAAGATAGCTCGTCATCTAGGCTAAAAACCATCAAATTTAACAAATACTCATCCACTATCAAAGTTGGAATTTTCTCACCAAAGCTGAAATTTCATCTTTTAAAGCTAAAAAGTCACAATCATGCTACTAATCACCTCACAAATTCATATCCAAGTTCAATACCAACATTTTATAGTTAATCAACATAATCAAGGCTGAAAATTACCAAACCCTAGCTGAAATTTCACTAATCAACACCAAAACTAGAAGATCATCCATAATATTCCAAGATTCAAGCCATCTTCATCATATTTAGCTAGAATAAGAAAGAGAAAGGAAGTTGATAAACTTATACCTTCCAATACTTTTTGAAAAGTGAAGAACCAAGCAAATTTTCCAAAGAAATTCACCACACCAAGCTTCGTAACACCCTTGATGTAAGTTTAATCGATTTAGACTTTTGTGATTCAACTCAAACAAGGCAAATCAAGGTTGTAGTTGGAGGTTTCTTCTCTTTTTTTTCTCTCCCAAGGATCGGCCAACTCAAGAAGAAAATGAAGAGAATTTAGCGAAAAGGAAAGATAAGAAGGAAGAATTTGGCTTGGTCAAACATTTCCTTGATTGCCAACACTTGGCAACTCAAGGTTCTTTCTTTTTTTTTTTTTCTTTTCTCACCTTTCTTTAGTCAAATTTTTCGGCTGGTTTAGGGCTTAATTTAGGACTGATTAGATGAAATAAAACCAAGAAGATTAGGGTAAGAAAGTAATGGTCAAGTGGTGTACTCAATCGGTAACAAACGGTGCACGTCGGTTCAAGTCTATTTTCCTTAACTCTCTCGTACTTGTGTTTTAACTTATGATTCACTAACTTATTAATAGCACTTCTAATCACACACTTCCTCTTACCTAATACTCACTCTTATCCACCAAATTTAGTACACACATCTCACCAACTAATCACACTACCAAAATGCGCAAAACCCTAATTTACCCTAACTCTCAAAGTAAAAGTAAAACTCTCGATTCTATCATTTATTATAACTATTGAGGGAGTAATTTAGTAGTAAAGAAATTATAAATTAACTTATTCAAAATAAAAGAGAATTTTAAGAAAATATGAAGAATTTTGCAAGTTCTCACACCGCCGACGGCTATGGTAATACTGCCGTAGACAAAAATGGTCAAAATGTGGTTTCTTTTACTTTTTTCCATCAAAACATTACAAAAAATTGAATTTTTAGCAAAACGACCCATATGAAATATACAACTTCAGTAAAACCCCAAAATTAGCCATATAACCTCAAGAATCAACAAAATTACAACAAATGTTTGAAACTTTAGAAAACCCATTTTCATGGTTTTTAAAAAATAGAGGGAGAAAACAAAATAGACCTATTTACAAGACCCATAACATAGGGGAAAGAAGAGGAGAAAGGAAGGAGAGGTGGAAGAGGTGGCAAGTGAGGAGTGAGAGGTCAGATGGCAATGGTGGAAATGGGAATGGTATGGGTGGATGACGGTGAAAGAGGAAAATAAGTGATTTGGATTTGAGTTTGTAAAATTAGGATTTGGGCAAAGAATAATTAGGAAAAATGGTATATCAAATGAGAAATTGGTCCAATATTAAATGAGTCACCAAATTTGTCTTTTGAAAATTGTTCATACGATTGGTTCCTGACATATTTTGGCAAAAATTTGGTAGGAAAGGTAACGAGGGATCAAAAGAGAGGGTTTTTTTTTTTCAATTTATTAAAAGCTAAACTCGCTCATTTTGATTTTAAGGGACTAAAATTTCATATCAATAATATGTAAGAAACAATTGGTGCAATTTTCTCTTCTAATTATCTTGTTTGCTTGCTCGAGGCACATTGGGGAACATTTGAACTTTGTACCGCAAAATAACGAAGACCAAAGTGAATAATTGTTTGACAATTGGCGCTAATCATAACTTCAAGAAAGACAAAAGGAAAAAAAAAACGAAAATAGCTACTACCAGATTTTTGTTATTAAAAAAAGGGAAAATCGTTCAAAACATTCCTTATATTTTACAAAATAACTTTTTCCGTCCCTCACTTTTAAAAGTGTAATTTTACGTTCCTTATAAATTCACATTGATCAAATTTGGTTCCTACCTAGGTTTCCGACTAGTTTTTAGTCAGAATCCACCACGTACCTTGCACGTGATTATTTTTAAGGGGCAAAATTGTCAAATCAAAATTTACATAATCTAAACCAGAATCCCTCACATTTCACAAAATAAATTTTTTCTTTCCTCACATTTCACAAAATGAATTTTTTCATCCCTCATATTTCATAAAATGAATTTTTTTATCCCTCATTGACCATGTATATGAATAAATTTTTTTTATCCACATATATATCTATTTGATTTCACATGAATAATACGAATAACATGTAATATCTCTCTATTTGATTTCACCTAAACAGGTTAATTGTTATTGTACACATGCTATTCAATAGATATATTTATTTGATTTCACCATGTGAATTTGTTCAATATTTGTAATCTTTTCTCTTTTAGTAATAATTCATTTATTGAGTTGTATAATAAGGTCATCTAATTAATGCATCCTAACTTGAATTCTATAGTCATACTAACTTGAATTGTAGTTTAAATTTGAAATTTCTACTCACGACTTTTAAGACCAACAATTGAATTACTTGCCTTGTGATTGTCTTAAAATTTGAAAGTGCTAATTACTTATTTCTTTTTGTCATACTTTTTCTTTGATTTTTTTATTCAAATTTAATTCGATATAAACATTCGACAATGTCCAAATTATTTGATTTCGTCTAAATAGGCTAATTATAATTGTACACATGTTATTTGTATTGTTCAAGTGAAATTAAATAGATATATATATGAATTTTTTAAAAAAAAAACTATTCATACATATGATCAATGAGGGACGAAAAAATTTATTTTGTAAAATGTGAGGGATGAAAAAATCCATTTTGTGAAATGTGAGAGACAAAAAAATTTATTTTATGAAATATGAGGAACTATGGATCGAATTGTGTAAAATTAATTTGATAATTTTGCCCTTAAAAAAAAATCACATACAAGGCACGTGATGGATTTCGACTAAAAACTAGTCAAAAACCTAGGTAAGGACCAAATTTGACCTATATGAATTTATAAGAGACGTAAAATTAAACTTTAAAAGTGAGGCACGAAAAAAGTCATTTTAGAAAATGTGAGGGATGTTTTGAACGATTTTCCCTTTAAAACAATTAGAAAAAAATGGTTGAGTCCGCTACTATGTTTGTGAACAAATTGAAAAAGAAAACAAAATGTTCCTGAACAAATTTCTTTATTGGACAAAATTGAAAATTTTGGAATGAACAGTACACGTACCAGTAGGGTCCCTTTAAAATATCATAAAAGGAAATCATTTTGGACAAATTTGAAAATTTTGGAATGAACAGTACACGTCTCTTTCTCTCTCCCCATCTTTTTATATTTTTTTAATATTAATAAGATTGCCAAGAACAAAGAGATTAATATTTTGACTTTTTTTCCTTGATACAAAAAAGGAGAAGAGCGACTCTAAATTTTTTATTGTTTTTGTTATACAAAGAGGAGGGTACTTTCTTCTAAATTTTTTTAACTTGCTAAATTGGTTTAATGGTGGGATAAATTATCCAAAAAATAACTTTAGAGGATAAATTGATAATGAGATTATAGTTTATAGGGGTAAAGTGATAATAATTTTAAGGGATAAACATGTCTTTTTATTTTAATTAATAAATTCCGTTAAGTTTGATCGTTAGTTTTGGAGGTAAAGTGACTAAAATATAACATTAAGAGGGATATTGGTAGTAACACTGAACGTTAAGGCGGTAAAGTGATAATAACCTATCAATTTTAGCCTTGTTATTTTTGTCCCAACCAATTAGGGAGAAGAGAATGTGGAGGAGGGCTTTGGTGACAGGAAAAAAAAACATAGAAATAATTAAATTTTGAAAAAAAAAGGTAATTACAACCCGTAATAAAATTAAGGGGAAAATGAAAAAAAAAAAACTGTGACAGCTTGATAATGTGCCAAACAAAAAAAAAACCAAAAATACAAAAAAGGGGAAATGAAAACACTAAAAACACCTTAGACTCCCATAGAGCATCGGAGGCTGGGATCCCTTTTCAAGAACTTGCCCCAGCGTCGTTCCTTGACCGATATTTTGATTATCTTTTAGTCTTTAATTCCCAATTTCCAACAATATTTGATTAATAAATACTTGCTTTTGTATACCCTTTATATAGTTGACTATTGTTTTAAGTATGCAATAGTAAAAATTCAAGAATCATTCAATCCTTCACATCATCACCAATTTTGATTACCTGGGTTCTGCTCAGTCAGCCAATCAGGTTTTTCAACTTGCCCTTGTCTTTCTTTTTGTTTTTTAATTGGAGACAACGCTTTTCTGTTAAGATAATCTGCTGTTAATCTCCTGAATTAATATACTACTAGGTAGATTCATGTTTCTGTTTATTCTGATTAAAGTGAAAGTGGGAATATATTCTGATTGAAACACGTGATTCTTTTGCTGCAACTTGTTTCAACATTCAGGTGAAATTCAAACGACTTGTGTCAAATTCGTTCCTTGTATCTTTATTCTTGTATTGAAGTCCTGGACTGGAGATGAGAGCAATTCTTAGGTCCATTAGACAATTTAGATCAGCTTTGCGATATAGAGGAGATATATTCTATAATGGGCTCTCAAAAAGACAGCATTGTCGGGTTAATAAGAATGGAGGGTCAGTTTACTATACGCCTCAGTGTACAGATTTTTGGAGATGCCAGCATCCTTCTTACATGATCTCGAGAGCTTTGCATACTGATGCGGTTAATGTAGCTAATGGAGGTTAATATCTAACTATGATTCAGTTTATAGTTTGGGAAAATTAGGGAAAAGGGCGCACTAAGATGCCTAACTAATGAAGAGGGCACACTTTTGGGCAATTAATTTTGAAAGGAATTCGTATTGCATTTTTTACAAAATATATGCTAAATGTTTTTCTTGAAAACTTTGTAGATTTAGCACAAATGGCTTCATAATAAATACCTGAATGTCGTGCCTCTTTGTGAATTAAGCATCCAAACTTGCCCTTTTCACGAATTTTCTGTTCTGCTTTTGTTATTTGGTTACACTTGTTTCGTAAGGTTGATGTTCTCCTCTTGGCTGGTTATTGGTTCCATTGGTTTTATTGCAGAATTAATTCAAGGAGGTCCTCTTGTAGAATATGAACGAAGAATAGCTGCTGGTGAACTTGTGGATGGAGATATTTGCCAGGTTGGTAGTACAATAAAACAATACATCATGCAATTTGGTGGTGGATTTGTAATTTGGATTTTTGTTTTCCAAGTGTATTTGGGTGCCAGTTTGAGCGGGAAAATGGATTATAAGAATTTGACCATTACTTGCATCTTGCTAAGTTTCTCAATTCCTTCTGTCCGTAATTTGTTTTAATGAAATAGGGTTTCCTTTTTAGCTTTTGTAATTATTGCCGTACTAGGTTTCTTGTATTCTTTGTTAATGTGCTGGTTTGAATTAAACATCCTGGTTACTGGTAATTTTGGTACTTAAAATTGAATTATCTAAAAAAATTGTATTTGCTTGAAATCAAACGTGGATATTTGGAAGGAAAAAGTTGATATTAAGCAAATTATTACTGTGCCATGAGATTACTCATAAGAGTGAGCCCTATGTTGTTATTTTGCCTGTCAAAGACATCCTGACATTGATTTGCAGTTAGGCACCCTGAGACAACTGCAGAGACTCTATGATGAGCTGGTCGAGACAGCTGATGCTTGCCGACTTGATCGATATGCAGCTTCGGAGAAAGCAGGAAGGTGAACCTTACCAAGCTCTCAATCATTTGTTGTTAATCGTTATGAATCTGTAGTCCAATGTAATTGTATCCAAGTATCATTTCATTTTTTCATTTCAATCATTTTTCAAGTAAGTGTCAGCAATTTGTCACTCTTTTGCTTATTTCAGGAGTCGGTGGTTGTGGTCACGTTTCATACCACAGTCTTCATATGCTCCTGTGAAAGGACTCTATCTTTGTGGAGGAGTTGGTACTGGGAAAACTATGTTGATGGACATGTTTTTTGATCAGTTGTAAGTATAAGACTAAAAATGATATAGAATGATAATTTGAGTCTGCATTTTGATTGCTGTTGAGTGTGCAAACACGTAAAATTATTGCCGTTCAACTGTTCACTTGATTTTCAGGCCTTGCAATTGGAGGAAGAAAAGAATTCATTTTCATGACTTTATGCTGAATGTCCACAGCCGCTTGCAAGTATGAATTTAACCCCTGCAGTCTTCTAATTATGATTATTTTTTAGGTTCTAATTATCAAGATTTATTTCCTAGTATTTAATGTATATTTGCTAATGGACTGGTTACTGGTTGATAGTCAATTGGAGCTCTTGCTGACTATCCCAATATGCAATGCTTCTATACTAACCAACTAATGCCTGCTAATCTCTCCATTAACCACTTATTTCTTATTTTCCTTTATCAAATGATATGTTAAGGTATCTAATGCTTATTCATGCTGGCTATGTCTATGAATGATTTGATTTAATTGTGATTTGATTTAATTGTAATTTGATACAATTTACTCTTTGATGCAATACTAAAGAATTTATTGAAACACTTTTCCTTGAACTCCTACATTTGCAGAAGCACAACGGTGTTGCTGATCCCCTAGAAGTTGTTGCTGGAGAAGTATCAGATGAATCAATCTTGTTATGTCTTGATGAATTCATGGTAATGAGAATTGTGTAATAATTTTATTACTTTTGTGTTTGTAAAGTATGTGTACTACCACAGAAAACTTTTGCTGTGATCCTGGATCAGTTTGAGTTTGTCTAGTACCAGATGAGCTCATAGAGTTGTGAAGCTAGTAATGGAGCATAAAAACGAATTCTCCTCCACTTGCTTACTTTTGTCTGAGAGCCTTCCTGTATCTATGTAGGTTACTGATGTTGCTGATGCATTGATACTAAATCGTTTATTTAGGCACTTATTTAGCCATGGAGCTGTAAGTAATTCGAACTTTCTTCAAATTTGTTTTAATGGCTTCATACTTTATGGAGACTTGTTAAAATAAGAAACTGAAGCTTTGTATTTGGTTGATGATGGGGATAAGTGTAGATCCTTGTTGCTACATCAAACCGTGCTCCTGATAATCTTTATGAGCGTGGACTTCAAAGGGATCTCTTTCTTCCTTTTATAGCTTTACTGAAGGTATGAATCTCAAGGATTAATGGTGATTAGCTACTCTAATTCCTAAAAGTTATGTTTTTTGCGCTGATCATCTTTATGACATTTGAACTAATCTGATTGCCTGGTCCTAGAGATTAAATCATTCGTTTAAAATGACTATGAATCCAATAGTATGAGTGAGAAAGCTTTCACAACACACGCACATGCATTCTCTCTCTCTCTCCACCAATACTTGTATTTTCTACCTTGTGCTTATATTCTCTCTTTTTGTTGATGTCTTGCCAACTGGTATTTTTGATATTTGTTTTGAGACAGGAAAGATGTATTGTTCATGAAATTGGGTCATCAGTAGACTACCGTAAGATGACTTCGGTAACGTATCATATTCATCTGATTTACTCTATGAGAAGTTATTTTTGCTTATGTGTAGTTATGGTTTCCGATTGCATAAAATCCAGTAGTACCACTATTTCACAAAAACAAAGAATTAGCTGTGTGACTAGAGACTTTTCTCTTGCAATGCAGGCACAGCAGGGTTTCTACTTTGTTGGGAAAGACCTGTCAAGCCTTCTAAATGAAAAGTTTCACCAGTTGATCGGCAACCACAAAGCTGTACCACAAAAGGTGGAAGTAGTTATGGGAAGGACATTGCAGGTGTGTACATTGTCTGAGATTTGCAATGGTCTTGGAGAGGTGGGTGAGTGGTGTTGAATGCGTGATCGTTTCTCATTCTTTTCTTATTTACTGACTTTTCAGGTTCCGCTGGGTGCTAATGGCTGTGCCTATTTCCCGTTCGAGGAACTCTGTGACAGACCACTTGGGGCTGCAGATTATTTTGGATTATTTAGTAAGTTTTTTGGCTTTTCAATTCTCCATCCCCCCCCCCCCCTTTCTTTTTCTGGATTTTGGACCTAAAATATAGACATTGGTGGCTTAAGGATGGTTATCTGTTTTGCCCTAATTATTCTTAGCTGCAATGGATAATTAAGCACACAGTCATACATGTTTCGAAGAGCTGCTGATCAATGCTGTTCTTTTGAGCAGAGAAATTTCACACACTGGCTTTGGAAGGTGTGCCAACTTTTGGTCTCCACAACAGGACTGCTGCATATCGGTTTGTCACTTTAGTTGATGTTAGTCCTTTTCCTTGAAAAATCAATATCTGTTCAGGTTTTGTTATTGGTTAATGAATCCTCGTAGTCCTATATTAGAGCAAAATCCTCTAAATTTATCCCTATAGGACATGCTGCAGTACAACGTGTAGATCCTTTTTAAAACAAAAATCAAATACTCTGAGAAGAAACTTCTGCACATCTATTATGTTCTAGGGCATTCAGTCCTCTTGAGGGAACAAGATTTGACATTTTACACCCCATCATTGGATAGGTGATGTATGAGAACAAGGCTAGACTCTTATGCACAGCTGAAGGGTCTCCAGTTGAACTTTTTGAAAAGATAGTGACGATTGCTGATGCTCAGCAAATGTCACCCAGAACTTCTTCTAGATCGAGGAAGAGTGATGATTCTGACCTTTGTGTGGACAATGAACTGGGCTTTGCAAAAGATCGTACCATTAGCAGGTAGATTTTGTTTACCACCAATCAGCTAACCTAAATGGTTTGTGATCCCAGACATGCATGTGGTGCATAATTTGTGACCCATTCATTATGTAGCATTCCTGATTTGGGCTCATTCACTCCACTGAGTTCTTAAAATGTATATTTGTTGTCTTAAAATCTAATGTAGATTAACCGAGATGAATAGTCGGGAGTATTTAGAGCAACATGCTGCAATGGTGGCGGAGATGCAGCAGTTGCCTGCGGATAGCAGTAAGGATGTTTTACATGCTTAGTTCCGTGACAGTATTTGTAACATTGCCATTTACCCTAAGCTGGGAAGTTGGTGTTGTCTGTAAGGTGATGGAATTACAGCACATTGTTACAACAGAAGCTGGCGATTATTTTATACGTCTTGTTTCATAGGTTTTTTTCTTCTCTTTTCATGTATATTTGTTCAAGTGATAATTATTTTATGGGTCTTAATAAATTTGTTATTTGGTAAACCGTTCATGCAACAGTTATGATGACAGCTTGAGAGAAGCATTTGTTGTACAAACCATGTTTCATAGATAGGCTTGCTTTTTTTCATAGCTGCTTCAAGAAAACTCTATGCTGTTATGATGATGTTGTATTTATAACTTGAATCATGATGGTAGACAATTCTATCTATACTCCTTGGAAAGAAATTACATGACAAAGTATTGTGAATTCTTGAAACTTTTCAGCTTTTTGACTCCAACATCTTGTACTCTCAAAATTTTATGGAGTTTTAATCTTCAGTTAATGCATCACTGAAATACTATGAGAGGTTTTAAATTTTCAAGTTCTTACAAATTCTTATAACTATGTTTTACTTTCAAAATTTTGGAGGCAACTTATCAGAAACCCCTTCTTGTGCACTCCGAAAGTTAGTATTCATTCTCGTGCATTTAAAAATTGGTAACTTACCTGTTACCCTTCAAATGGTTTTCACAGATATATATATATATATATGAACACAACTTTTTAGATTCCATCTCTTAGAGAGCTCCAAAATTTCGGCTAATTCCTTAAAATATTGTCCAAAAAGAAAATCCAATAAATATGATTCTGACACTCTTGTATTCTTAATCTATGAGTCAGCATGGCAAGCTGTTGGAGAAAATAGGGATTACAAGTGCATGGAACTTACAATAAAACTATTACAAAAATAATTTCAAGAATTTGACTAAACTAATTTTTAGGGAATTCAAAAGAGTTTTCAAGACATGTAATCACTTTGCTTAAGGTGTTATTTGCCCCACTATCCTGCTAACCGAGATAAAATGACAAATTACCTCTAAGGAAACGAAAACTAGCCTATGGCAAGTTTAACCTTAATTTTCATAAGATAGGAATGAAAGAATTTGGTTTTGCAAATCTAAAATAACTTAATTAAGCACAAGTTGCCACAAGATAGGTTTAGACTAGCTCTATTTATAGGCAATCTAAGAGCAAAAGTACATGAACTTCACTTCATGTCCATTTATGAATATAGTACACCAAATATATAAACTAATGCACTTGAGAAGATACAATAATGTATCTTCACTTAATGTCCATTTATAAATTTAGTACTTCAAGTACATGAATTGAATAGTTCCATGAACTAATGAACTTAAGAAGATGCATCAATGTATCTTCACTTAATATCCAATTATGAATTTAGTACACCAAAGAAATGAATTGAGTAGTTCCATAAATAAACTAATGAACTTGAGAAGATACATCAATGTACCAATGAATCTTATAGGAAATTCATAAATCAAACTTCTAGACATGAAAAAAATATCATATCACAAGTCATGATCAATTTTCATAATACAAACTAAATTCCAATATTCCCCCACTTAGTTTGTAGTATGAAATGATAAACCAATACTTATGATATCATGCATAAAGAGAAGTAACTTTCGTTTTAAACTTTTCCTTGGTGCAAATAATTCACAAGTTCTAATCAAATCAAGATGGCTAGATTGCTTAAACCAAAATTTGAAATTAGAATAGAATTATCATGCACATGAACTAATCAACTTGCATCCAACAAGCACATATCATTATTAGCACTATTACCGGCCATGTGCTCATCCTAATTCATGATCATGTATAAAAGATTACTTTAAACTTTTACTAGAAGCGGCACCACTTCTATTATCATATAGGTAAACTATATTTCTAACTTTAACAAATAAAACACTAAGAAAATATGTTTATTAAAAGAATACTTCTCAACTTGCTCAATTAAGAGTAATATGATGTACTACCACTTGGAATGGTATACACAAAAAATTGTAGTACTCACAATCACTTATTAGCAACTTGTTTTTACCCTTTAAACATTTCTAACTAGGGGTAGTACTAGAAGAAGGTTGGGTAACCATTGCTAGTGATTCTAGATAAAAAAAATTTAATCTCATTCCTGATGTTGTCGAATTCACCAAGTCTCTTGCAAGAGTTTTAGTCAACGGATCCGCTAAATTATTATAAGTTCTTACAAACACAACTGTGCCAATGCCATCATTCAATATTTGTCTAATATAGCTGTATCTCAAACTTATATGTCTAGATTTACCATTTTATATTTTATTCAATATTCTAGACACTGTAGTCTCACCATCACAAAACAATGCGATTGCAGGCATAGGACGAGACCACAAATTTATATCAAGTAATAAATCTCTAAACCACTTTGCCTCTCTACATGCAGAAGCTAAAGTTATGAATTCAATTTCCATGGTGGAATGAGTAATTACAGTTTGTTTCTTTGAAACCCAAGAAACAGCTCCACCACCCAGCATAAAAATCCATCTTTTTTTTTGAAACGATAGTTTGTATTGCTTATGTCAAAAATATATACAATCTGAGCAAAGGCTCAAGGATACTTTACAAGTTGTGCAACTTAGCACAATGGAACTGGATAAGTCCATTCCACATCTTGATTTCTGCTCAAAGCTTGAGCACTAATTATGTAGCTTAGATCCGTATTTTCTATTCCTACCAAACAAAAAGAGCACATTCGAAACAAAATACTTAGCGCTTGTATATCTTCCAGCAACGTAGCCACCCAGCTGTTCCTGTTCGCATTCCTTTGCAGTTGATTCAGCAGCTCCTTACTGGTTGTTTCAACAGTAATTGCAGTCCATTCCTGTTCCAAGGCTTTAATTAATGCATAACGTATAGCTTCAGCTTCCTGTTGAATGTTGCATCCTGTCTTCTTTTCCCTTAGTCCCTATCCTGCTATGTAGCATCCTCCTCCATCTTTGGCAGCTATACCGTAGCCAACAGTGCTTGTCTCTTTGTGCCTTGAAACTGCAACTCTTAGTACTCTTTTCCCTGTTCTTGTGTTGAGTGTGTGTTGCCTTTCTGCCCTGATTTGTTGCTGTGGTATTTCTGTTACTTACTGTCTTATCCATACTTTGAAACTCTAGCCATTCATTACTGGTCTTAGTGATGATTCTCATAGGTTCCTTTACTTTGGTCTCGAACATTCTTTCATTCCTTGCTTTCCAAATGTGCCAAAGTATAGTTACTGTGAGTGCAATGTGTTCCATCCCCTGTTGTCCGCGTCTTGCTTCAATAACTGATGACCACCATTTTTTGAAGTTGCCAGTTGATGCAATGATTCCATCCCATCGAATGGGCGCTAGTTTCCAAATCTCTTTAGTCCAGTCACATTCAAAAAATGTGTTCCATTGTTTCCATCCTTTCCCCACAACCTTTACAGTAGGGGTCCCCCTTATGCGTTCTCCTCCATATTAGTTCATTCACTAGTAGTCCCTCACTTAAGCACTTCCACATAAACACTTTTAGTTTGTGCTTGACTAGCACTTTCCACAGTACTTTCCATATAGGAGACTTGGGATTAGTATAGCTTGTGTTGTCTACTTGTTGTTCACCTTTGGTTTTGTTCTGTTTCTTCCTTCATATTCTCCTGTAACCTGACTATACATTGTATTCTCCATTTTTATTATCTGGCCAGAAGGTACTGTCCTCTTTGTCAACCACACTAATTGGAATACTTAGGATATCTTCAGCTTTCTTCTCCTTAAAAAGCCTGTATATCAGAGGCCTGTTCCACCTATGCCTAGTTATCAAGTCCGCCACCTTCTGCAGAGTGCAGCCTAGTGGTTTTTTGGTTATTGGTTGGCCTTGATTGCAGTTAGGAATCCATCTATCTCAGATTCTGGTGCTTCTTCTGGTTCCTATTCTCTTTCTGATTCCATCATCTAACTCATTTCTCACTCCAGTTACACTTTGCCAAAACCATGAAGCAGTTTTTGGTACCTTGCACTCCATTATGGACCCTTCTGGATAATATTTGGCTTTTAGAACTTTGCTCACTGGGAGGTTGGGCTTGGTGATGAATCTCCACAACTGCTTTGCTAGCAAGGCACTGCTAAAGTTTTGCAAGTCTTTAAATCCCAATCCTCCTTCCAGTTTTTCTTTTGTCATGTTCTTTCAGGAGACCAGCTGCATTTTGCTTTTTCCACCTATTTCACCCCACCAGAATTTTGTCATTAGTGCACTAATGTCCTTGCATTGCCTGTTTGACAGTTTGAAGCAAAACATAGTATACGTTGGCATTGGCATTGACACTGCTTTCAATGGTACCTCTTTTCGTGCTGAACTCAACATCTTGCTCTTCCAGCTCATTATCCTCTTGCTAATGTTATTCTTGATGAATCCAAACAGCTGATCTTTGGATCTGGAAATGACCATAGGAAGTCCTAAATATTTCCCTTGTGACACTGGTTTAATATTCCCCAAAATTTGGCAGATTTGCCTTTTCTGCTCCTCTAGATTAGCTGTTTTTGGGGATGTTTTTGAAAAATTTTACTGTAACAGAGTTTTTAAAGTATATTTTGGAATATTTTTAGTATATATTTTGGAATATTTAAGAATAGTAGAGTTTTTAGAATATATTTTGGAATATTTTTTAAATATTAAAAAAATTTAGACTACTTTTTTAGAGTACTTTAAAATTTTTTATAATATTTGAAAAACTAATTTTTGAAAAACTCAAGGATCAAAACAGAGCTGCTAAAGAATGCACTTGATTTCTCCAAGTTAACCAGTTGTCCAGATGTTGATTCATATCTGTGCAGCAACTCCATTAGCTTCCTAGCTTCAGTAGTTCCTGCTTTGCAAAACACTAGAGAATCATCAGTAAATAGCAAATGTGTAAGAGTTGGTCCCCTCCTACTGATTTTCAATCCCTTGATTGTCCTTTATTGATCTGCCCTTTTTAAAAGATTGGAAAAAGCCTCAGAGCATATGAGAAATAAATATGGTGAAAGAGGGTCTCCTTACCTAATTCTCCTACTTGGTGAAATATACTCCTTTAATTCCCCATTAACATTAAAAGAGTATGAAATAGTGTTGACATATTTCATGACCCATTCTATCCACAAATCACAGAAACCCATTTTCCTCATCATGGCTTGTAAGAAAGGCCATTCCACCCTATCATAAGTCTTAGCCATGTCCAATTTCACAGCCATAAATCCATCTTTTCCATATCTTTTGTTTTTCAGGAAATGTAAATATTCATGAGAAATAATAATATTATCTAGGATCTGTCTCCCAGGGACAAATGCAGCCTGATTTTTGCTAATGCAAGTATTAAGGAGTGGTTTTAGTCTATTTACCAAAATCTTTGAAATGACCTTATACACCACATTGCATAAACTAATAGGTCTATAGTGTTTCAGGTCAGTGGGGCAATCAACTTTAGAAATCAGGGAAATAACAATGTGGTTTAGAGCCTTAAGCATGAATTTGGATTGGAAAAAACTTTGAACTGCATTTACCACCTCTAGTTTAATGATATGCCAGAATTTTTGGAAAAAAATAGGAGACATACCATCCAAACTAGGGGCTTTGTTGGGATCTGTCGCGCCCTATTTTTTGAAAAATAAAATTACAAGTTGTAAAAATGGATTTTTGATTAATCTTGAGTGAAAATGAGTTTTTGATTTTTAGAGATAAATAAAGAAAAATGGCCTAAAATGGGACTTAAAAAGTGCGACGATTTTGACCCAAAATAATAGTTTAAAAGGATTTTTAAGAAAAAAATAAGAGTCGCCAAGCTGTCGCGCCCCTTGATTGCCTTTTGCGTGGTGAAGATGATATCGAATTCAAAAAGGATCATTTGCCATTTAGCCATGCGTCCGGTCGGCATTGGTTTCTCCAATAAGTACTTCAAAACATCTAAACGAAAGATAAGATAGGTGGTGTTACTAAGCAAATAATGCCTCAGTTTTTGAGCTGCCCATACCAATGTACAACAATTCTTTTCAAGAAATGAGTATTTTACCTCGTAAGGTGTGAACTTCTTGTTAAGATAATAAATTTCTTGCTCCCTTTTTTCAGAATCATCATGCTGTCCCAAAACACATCCCACAACCTCGTCGAGCACAGACAGATATATGATCAAAGGTCGACCCGACTTGGATAGCACTAAAATCGGAGGGTGCAACAAGTAATCCTTGATCTTATCAAAAGCTTGCTCATATTCTTCACTCCAATACAATGTCACATTCTTCTTCAACAATTTAAACAAAGGCTCACATGTAGAAGTCAATTGAGCAATGAACCGGCCGATGAAATTAATCTTTCCCAAGAAACTCTTCACATCCTTTTGTGTTTTTGGCACTGACATCTCATGTATTATTTTAATTTTCGTCAGATCTATCTCTATGCCTTTTTTACTGACAATGAACCCCAATAATTTGTCGGCAGGAGCCCCGAAAGTGTACTTCGCAGGATTTAATTTCAAATTATATCTTCTCAATCTTTCAAATAACTTTTTCAAATCAACCAAATGATCCTCCGCTTTTTTGGATTTGATTATGATGCCATCCACATAAACTTCCATCTCCTTATGAATCATATCGTGGAACAAAGTGGTCATGGTCCTTTGATAAGTAACTCCAGCATTTTTCAATTCGAATGGCATTACTCAATAGCAAAATGTTCTCCATAGAGTGATAAAAACAGTTTTCTCTCTATCCTCTTCTGCCATTAGAATTTGATGGTATCCGACGAAAAAATGGCCCAAAGACTCGATCTCATGCCCAGCGGTGTTGTCCAAAAGGATATGTATATTTGACAAGGGAAAATCATCCTTTGGATTAGCCTTGTTCAAATCTCGCTAGTCAACACACACCCTCACCTCTCCACTTTTCTTCGGGACAGGGATTGGATTTGAAAGTCAAATAGGATAATGAGAAACCATGATAATCCTAACATTGAGTTGCTTCTCAATTTGCTCTTTGATTTTAAGACTTATGTCCGGTCTAAATTTGCGAGGCTTCTGTTTCACTGGTGGAAAATTTGGGTTCGTTGGTAATTTGTGAACCACTATATCTGTTGAAATGTCCATCATGTAATCATAGGACCAAACAAACACATCTTGAAATATGGTCAAGAATTCAATCATCTCTTTTTTTTACTTCTTATTCAAATGAATGCTAATTTTTATCTCCTTGACATCAGTCTCAGTGCCAACATTAATGATTTCTGTTTTTTCTAAGTACTGTTTGGATTTCTCTTCATATTGTTCAAGATTCTTTAACAAAGACTCAGATTCGTCATCGTTATCGCTCTTGTCTTGAATTTCTGATTCCATAATTTCGAATTCGTGAGAGATATCGAGATTGCAGTTATCAAATTCTGGAATAGTAATATTCAAAGGATTCAATGTGTTTTATTTTTGGCCATCTAAAAAAGAATGAGATAGATACAACAATGCGTAAGTAAAACAATTGAAAAATGAACACTGTGCATTTCAATGAATTTTAAATAAAGGACAAAACGTCATAATATATTATTTAACAAAAGATACGCTACTATAACATAATACTTGTATTGAAAAATATTTGATTCAAAACTATTTATAAAACTGAAACGCAAAAGATGAACAATGTACATGATTTCTTTCATATCTCTCAACCAAAGGTAATCCTCTAGATTTACCGAAATTTCCTTCGGGAGGGAAGAAAATCAACGGTCCAATTCTTCATTGCTTCCCTGGAGACTTCTGAAAATTTTTTATTCTCTGACGGCTCGCCCTTATAAGTAACCCCCACGAATAGTTTAGACAAACTAACATCCACCTCATCGATCGGATCCGATTCAGATCCGATTACTTCCGATGGATAGGAAAAAGTGTAGTGTAATGGTGGGATACTCCTGACAATTTGCTTTCCTTCCTTTTTCGCTCTCTTGTGATTCAGCATTTTTTTCTTGTCTCTGGAAATAGGTTGAAACCTTAATCCAAAAGTGTTCTTCTTTCCTTGAAACTGTATTGGTTCTAGAATTCCCTGCAAGTTATGCTCGAGACCTTTGCCTATCTCGTATCCTCCTCGAATAATTTCTTTAGCCATCATAATGTTGGCTTCTGGCAAATTCATCCCCACCACCGACTTGTCTTTAGATACCCAACCTATTAAAACGATATCAGCCATATGATGAGGAGAGGCCAGAACTTTTCTATCATTTTCGTCTTTTGGTCCGGGACTGACGATCATAGTACAATCATCCTCTGCAAACACTGTGATTAATTGGTTATTCATTACAAATCTCAATATCTGATGGAGCGAAAATGGTATAGCACCTGAAGTATGAATCCAAGGTCGTCCAAGTAGAATATTATAAACACTTGAGAAATCCATGACTTGGCACATGATTTGAAATTGGACAGGTCCTATTTCCAATACTAAGTCCACTTTTCCCATCGATTATCTTTTTGCGCCATCAAATCCCCTCACCACAGTTGTAGACGGCCGAAATTTAGTTTCTTGAAACCCCAATTTAACTGAAATATTCCAGGGACAGATATTCAAAGTAGATCCGTTGTCTATCAAAACTCTTAGCAATAACTTCCCATTACAACGGACTGAGATATACAATACCCTGTTATGTCCAATCCCCTCAGAAGTTAAATTCTCATCAGAAAAAAAAAATCTGATTTGAAGCCAAAACATGCTAGACTACATGAGTGAACTTGTCAACCGAAATATTCTTAGACACCTGAGTCTCAGTTAACACCTTGAGTAGAGTTTCTCTATGAAGTTCCGAAGTTAAGAGCAGATTCAACATAGAAATTTGAGCAGACATTTTGTCCAATTGCTCTATCACTTTATACTCATTTTTCTTCAACATCCTAAGAAAATTGAATGTCTCTTCTTCAATCATAGCTGGTCTTGTTGGCGCGGCATTTTCCTTTGCTTTGGATGGCTCACTAACTGCAGGTTCACTTATAATTCTTTCAGATCTGATGACGGCAACCACCTCTTTCTTTGGCATTTTTTCTCCTCCAATCAATAAAATAGGCTCACTATAATTCCGTGGGACTTCTTGTAGGTTAAGAACAGGCGTTTGTTCAGGGAATTCAAGTATCACAAGCTCTGAAAACTCACATTCAAAAGGTATTAAATCTAAAATAAAAGGATCAACATTTTTCGTGACCTCGGAGGTTTCTTCTTCCAGTATGAAGGGTTCTCCAATGACCCCTATTATCTCAGTTTCATCCACAATGCATTGAATTGGTTCCTTGATCTACTCGTCAATGGTAATAATTCCAACATTATTCTTGTGCGTAGGAAGAGGGTTCTTACTAACACTCGGTCCTTGTTCTTCTCTCCTTCTTAAAACTATGTCTTCGGCCTCAATCATATCTTGAATTTTATGCTTAAGTGCCCAACAATTGGTAGTGAAATATCCAGGAGCTCCAGAATGATAAGCACAAAAGGATTGAGGATTATAACCAAGAGGAAACCCTCTAGGATAGACTTTAGGAGGTATCGTACCAATTTTTCCTGCAGTTTTGAGTTGTTCATATAACTGATCAATGGGCCGATCTAGATTAGTAAAAGTTCTGTATAGAGTTGGGTTTTGGGTGTCATTGGTTTGTTGATAGTTGTAGTTCTGGTTAGCTGGTAAAGCAGATATTGGATTATAAGTAGGGCGAGGTCTAGTTTGAAAATTAGGTGGAGAAATATAAAATGGTGTTGCGAATGTGTTTGGGTAATTTGATTGGGGTCGAGGGTGGTTAATAGTGGTATGATAAACAGGTTGAGGGCGTGGATAATATGGATAACGGGGTGGATAGGTGGGATATTGTTGGTATCTAGGTCGGGAAGAAAGGCCTTGGTCCCAAACAAATACAGCTTCCCCTTCTTTCTTTTTGAACTGAGGTTTCTTGCTACTGTTGTTTTGATTTTGCAATGCTTCTAATTGTGATTTCAGAGCTGACACATTAACAATCTCCCCCGCTCTTGCGAACTCATCATACTCCTCCAATTTGTTAATAATTTCTACAAATGAACATCCAGTCATGTGAAAAATTTTCTCAAAATATGGTAGGTCATGAGTTTTGATAAACGTACGAACAATTTCTTCTTCATTCATAGGAGGTTCCACCTTGGCAGTCAATTTCCTCCATCGCTTCGCATATGTCTTGTGATGCTCAGATGGCTTCCTTTTAATCTTCTCAAGTGTGATCCTCGTCGGAGCAAACTCGCAATTATACTCATATTGTCTTACAAAAGCGGTTGATAAATCCACCCATGTCCTCATCTCCTCAGGTTTCAAATTGGAGTACCAATCCAGTGCATCCCCTTCTAAACTTTCAGGAAACAATCGAACTGGCAAATTCTCGTCATCTATTGGCTTTCCTAATTTGTTTGCAAACATTCAGAGATGTGTCTTAGGATTGCTCGTTCCGTCATACTTGATAAATTTGGGTGTTTTAAAACCCACGGGCAGTTACATATTAGGAAACAGACACAATTCGTTATAGTCAAAACCTCCTTGTTTGTTCAAACCTTGACTCTTCCTAATGAATTCGTCAAATCGATTCAACCTCTTTAACAAATTCTTGTCAATTGGCGCGGAGGATTCTCCTACTTCAACTTTCCCTTGGGCAGCGGTGTCTAGCGTAAATGGTTTCGCAGTAAAATAATAATATAGTTCTTGAGATTCAAGGGACATGTTCAGACTAACAGGTGCATAATTTCGAGGAATTTGAATGTCAGAAATATTGATTTGAATATTGGGTGCATAGATATGTGGTATGTCATGAGTTGGATAGGTGAAAGCTTACTCAGGTGGGTTTACGACATGTGGAGCAAAAGAGGTTTGAATATAGGGTAGGGGTAGTGGTTGCGGTTCAGTTTGACTAACAGGTAGGGGATCATGCTGGACACCGCTACCACTACCAGCAACCAACTGATCAATCACGCGCCGTTGTGCAGTCATCTCCCTGCTTAATTCACTGAATTTATTTAACACTTCACTCAGTTGAGCTCTCAGATTTGCAAGGTCAGCCGATGACGTCGTTGCAGACCTATCGGATGATTCAGGATGGACACTCATGTTTATATTATTTCTCAAAACTCGGCTACGTGATCGTGTAATGATAAGATTTCTTTGTGTAGGTATGTTTGCAATTACCTGTGGATTTAGAAAAAACCCTATTTAGATTTCCCTCTTGATTAATTGCTGACAAAAAGAAAAAAAAAAGACGCGAGTTAGTAAAAATTAAAGTAATTCGAATGCATGTCCTATTGGGGAGCCCTTTTTGTGCCAAGTGTAGGTCTAACAGTGATGCAACACCTTCAAAGTGGAACCCATTTATCAAACTTACTTTTGACCACCATTTTACAAAAAAGAAAAGTCATTTCAAATTTTCATCTTTATAAACATTATTTATATCATTTCTCGGAGACGGTTTCGTACAAAGTCATTAAATCTTTTCAACCTATCTATTACAGCACTTTTGGATTCTCTGGTATAGGGGTTGCTCATATGTTCCACTTGATCGTACAGTTCCCCACATTTTCTTTTCAATTCTTGGTGTTTCCCTCGCATCTTTTCACATGTCTCCTTATGCTTCTCTGCCATCTTTTTGCTAGTTTTGACGGTCTCTTTTAGTTGCAAATTTTCTTTGTCCTTAGCTTCAATAATAGCCATCAATCTCTTGACCTTCTCGGACGGTTCGTCTTGCGATTCTTGCATACTAAAACCCTTAAACTAATCCTCATACTGCGGAATTGCTAAACCTTTTTGCTTGAGTTTCGAAATGTACTTGACATGCTCGTCGTCGAACAATGTCCCCCAAGCCTCAATGATAGGAATCTTCATCGAAATTTCGCTTGGACACATCCCTTTATCATATACTCAGATGCATTGTTCGACAAACTATTTCCATTAACCCTCTTGTGATGCGTAACTATCCAGTTATACCCAGACATTGGCAGACTATCAGGAATAGGTGATCGCCTCATAAAGTGCTCTATAGCCCATATGTGAAGAACTAAATTCGATCCATGAAAGAATTTTTCACTCCTTTGGCAAGTAATGCAATCTACAAAGATGTCAGCTAAGATAGTCGAAATAATAGAGTATTGCCTATTTTTTATCCCTAGAAACAAATCAAACATGACTTTGGTGAGTTTAAAAACTATTTTCTAGTCTTTCCTTGGGAAAAGGTAAGTTCCGGCCATAACCAATCCATACACCCACGGTTTTTTATGCTCCCACATTGTCTTGAACGTAAATAAAAAATCTCTTAAGTGCCTCTCAAACCCATCTCTCAACGTAAATCAGTCGAATAGAAATTTTACATTTATGTCTTGATCAAACCTTTGTATTACGGATTCCTTTAATCCAGTGAAATGGTAGAACTCGGCCTTGCTAGACACAAATGAAAATATTACAGTAGTAACATAAATCTGTAAATTAAGAAGGCCAGATACCTACTCAATTGTCACGATCATTTTCTTCTTACCTAGTATAAATGCGGAACAAATATAGCCCACAAATGTATCAAAACTTCTACTAAGTAGCCGTCTGATTTGATATCTTTAAAATTTTCGATTGGTCCTAAGTGAGAGGCTACTTGGTTAATTTCACTATGTGAAAGCAATGCGGGCCACCTTTGTACCTCAATCGGTGCTACTAACATTTGCTGGATTCGTCGAGAGCGTTCAATCTAGAGACAAGAAATTGGTATCAAGTACCTCACCTACAGGTCCCACTTTTTCGGTTAAATTGAAATTTAAACATGAAAAATTTCAAAACAGGGTTAAATACCCATGAAAATATAAGGTTGGCTTATTCTTAACATGAGATTCCCTAAATGACATTCTCTCTAAGGTTTATGCATAATGTCAATTTATCAAAACTATTAAATATGCAATTTGAAATGAAAACATGACCTAAGGGACCCTTCGTATGTCAGGGTGGGCCTAAAATGATGTGCAATTATTAACCTACGAATGCAATGTATCGAAATTTAAACGTGCAATAACATATCTAAAAGGGTAGATTCTAAAAGAGTATCATGCCAAAACTCTTACTTCTAAGGCTTGTGAATGCAATAAAACAAAGAAAGATTAGTTCAATTAATATATGACACATAATACATTGGAGCAAACAAAAATATTATGAAAAATAGAAGAAATAAGGGTGTAATCCCTCTCCTCGTGCCTAGTGTTCCTATTTGGGTAAGATTGACTCTATCTTAGGTAATTTCTAATATGGATGCATGACATTGGGTTCACTAATGCATCTAGATTCGATAAAATTTCATATCCCCAAACCTTCAGACCAAAGGTGAAGGGTCATCAATCCCAAGGCCTAAAGTCGGTGGTTCGAGTGATCCATCGGACATTGCTACGTGCACGTCGTGCCACGGTCACATGTCCAAGTGGATCGATCCTAATTCTAATAGGGTGGAGTGGTGTGACAACCACTAAAAGTAAAAGAAATGAGGAGTTATAAAGTAAAACGTATGCACGTATGAAGTGCTCTTTTTGAAGGGAGGGATTAATCTTTTTAAATACAGGTGAAGGTTCTAGGGTGATACTCCCCTCCCAAGATGCAAGCGCGATATAAAATCATAAGTAAATAAAAGGCAATAAACGCAGTATTCATCGCATACACGGATATCGAGACGATTGAGCGTGTGAAATGCAAGAAACCCTAGAAAGAAAAAAATGCAACCTAAACCATCCTAATATGATATGTAAAAAGGTTGAAAAAGGAAAATGATAGACTAGATCAAGTGCTCGGACTCTCTAGAAGTCCCCAGTGGAGTCGCCAGCTGTCACGCCCCCTAGCCTCTTGCAAGTGTTGTGATGTGCAAAAAAACAAAAACACATGGCTAATGCTCACTTAATCCACTTAACTATCTTGCATGCATTTCACTTATTTTTTATTTTTTTCTTTTTATTTTATTTTTCAAAACAAATTTAGGGTAAACAAAAAAATGTTAAATTCCTATTTGAGATTGCCTTGCAAATTTTCATTTTATTTTGAAGAAATTGAATTTGAAAAGATTGAAAATAAATTTTTGTGAGAATTTTCTTTTTTTTCAAAAATTTAATGCAAAAAATGTTTGTTTTGTTTGATTAATTTTTAAAAGAAAATGAACCTAATTCAAAAAATAGCTAACTATCATTTTGCGAACTTTGATTAACTAAAAATAAAAACAGGTTTGGTCAGTTCCTGGTTTATTTGATCAGTTATAGAATTTGGAATTCGCTCAAGTATATTCTCAATATTTCCCCTACAAGAAGATGTGAACAAGTGCTTGTAATATTTTACCATCAGATTTCTGCAATTGCTGTATTTGGTTCCTTTTCCTTCTCCCATTGACACACGCATGAAAAAACTGTGTGTTCCTATCTCCTTCCTGTAGCCACTTTATTCTAGCTTTTTGACTCCAGTGCAGTTCTTCTTCCCTGTATGCTTCCTTCAGTTGCCTTTTGAGAAAGTCAGTTCTTGCCCTTTTGTTTCCATCTGTGGAGTCTTTAACCATTGTTAACTAGTTCTTGATCTGGTCAATTTTCACTTTGGAATTTTGCTAGATTCCATTTTTCCATTTTAGAAGCTCAATCCTATATTGTTTGATCTTGCATTTTACCTTATGCATTCTAGAGCCCTCAAAGTGTTGATTGCATCCTTTTTTCACTACTTCGGTAACCCCCTCTTGTTGTAGCCACCTCTTATAAAAAAGAATCTTTTCTTCCTTCTTTTCTTTGTGGGGTTGGTGTCTAATAAAATGATGGAGTGATCTGAGGCATAGGTTTCAATGTGACTGCATGTTGCTGAGTTGTATGATGATGTCCACATCTGACTGCTTAAAGCTCTATCTAGTTTTTATTTTACTATGCCTTCTTCAGTCCAATTGTTGCACCAAGTCCATGGGGTTCCTACATATCCTAGATCAACTAGTTCATTTTCATTGATGAATCCTCTGAAATCATTAAAACTACTTTCATCCCTTATTCTACCCCTCCCCCCACCTCAATTTTTCTTCATTGGAACATAGGTCATTAAAATCTCCTACTATCACCCATCTGTCACCCCATAATTGCTTCCTTCTTTTTATTATTTCCAACTGTTCCTTTCTTATATGATGATCACAACTTGCATACTTTCCTACTAACCACCAGTCCCATTTGTTGTCTTGGTCCTCTATGTGAGCTTCTATTGTGAAAGCTGATTGCAGCACCTCTTTTACCTTGACCTCATTTTTCCAAAATAATGCCATCCCTCCTGCTCTATTTACTGCTTCCACTACATAATCATTCTCACAGTTGCGGATCCTCTGCATTTTGTTCATAAAAAACTGTCTGTTCTTTGTTTCACTTAAAAATACCATGCTTGGGGAGAGGAGTTGATTAGTTTCCTTCAGATGGGGAATTGTCAAGGGGCTCTCTGCACCTTGACAATTCCACACCATAACTCTCATTGTATGTTGGAAGGCCAATTATGGTTGGCCCCCTCCCCCTCTGAACTCCCTTCACCTGTGCTAATCCTCAACATTAAATTGTTCCTTTTTTGAAGTTGTTCTTGCACCTCTGCATCTTCCATTTCCTCATCCTTGAGTTAAAATTTCTTTTTTTGTGGTGGTGTCTCCTGGATGATGTTCTTGCATAATTCTTTCAAGGGCTGCCTTATTGCACTTCTTACGCTTCCTATTGCCTTGTTTCCTCTCTTATATTTCCTTATCTGTTTTTTGGTGTTATTTTCCGGCTGGCAACTTTGTTCCTGATCTACCTGCATATCAGAATTCTTATCCATCCTGACCCCTATTTCTTCACTTAGTTTACAGATCAAGTGTTTGTCCAATTCCCCTTGTATAGCTCTCACTACGACATCCTCTTGAATTGAGCACTCCTGATCTTCATTATGTCTTGGAAATTGCTGCATTAGCTCTCCTGATTTTTGGGGCATTAGTGGTTGTTGCCACTCCTCTTGGTTGCTGCTTTCCCCTCTATCATGTGTTTCTTTACTTTCTCCATTGCTTCTTGTCTGTTGCTCCAGTTGATTCTCCTTCAAACCTACACCTTGAGGCATCCCATTATTTATCTCGTGTGGAGACTTATTATTTCTTGCATCCTTTCCTTCCACCTGAATCACTGTTGTAGATGTTCCCTACCTCCCGTGTTCCTCTCTTGTCGTCTCACCATCTAGAGGGTTTCTCCTCACTAATTCTCCATTATGTACCCCCTAGTAGTGCTTTTCACCAGTAAATTTACCTCCTCTGCTATCCTTCTGTGGTGATGTTTTTTCACTTGCTACTCTCGACCATGGCCTATATTGATTTTCCTGCTGTCCTTTCCCCACCGTTACTTTTACCTTGTAGTTTTTGTCACTATGACCAATCATTCCACAGTTGTAGCAAAAATCTGGACATCTTTCATATTTAAATTTTGGCCATTTGATTATGCCATTCATCTTCATAGTTGTTCCTTTCAACAAAGGTTGAGAAATGTTTACCCTCACCAGTAACTTAAAATGTTTCCCTTCTTTCCCACCTGTTTGTGGGATTATCACATCTAGTACTTCTTCAAGAAAAAGCCCCTATCTTCCTTCTAGCTTCCTTTGATATCCAATGTATTGGAAGGTTCCACACTTGGATCCACAGGAAGGCTATATTAAAGACATTTTCATCCTCCTCAATGCCTTCATACCAGTGGCTCAGCACCAAGATCTAGATGTCCAGGATCCATGGCCCTCTATTGAGAATTCTTACTCTATCCTCCTCGTCAGGAATGTAGAACTGGAAAATATTGAATCCTAGTTCAGACACCTTCAGTCCTTTAGGATAGCTCCAGGCACTTGTTACAAAGTTCTTAATTCCAGTGTAGTTTGCTCCTTTTTCTCCCTGCACTTTCCCAATCAAACTCATCATGCATTCTTGTTTTCCTAAGCTTACGTCCCCCAAATCCAGATCTGCTCCTTCTAGTTCTTTTGTATTCAGAGCAAACTTTTGCATTATATTAATGAGTTCATCAGCCATTTTGAGAATATACTGAGGGAATTAAAGATTCTAGCACTATATGAGCAGGATCTAGCCAAAGCTATGAGAATAAGTAGTTAGTATGGCATATTTCTCTAGGTAAATGCAAATTCTGGGAGACAGAGAGAACATAAACTAAAAGAAAGGAAAGAAACAAAAGGATAACCTATTACTAGAGAGAAAGATTTAACCAAACTAGATTGAGGACTTACGGCTGTGAGTTGGATTTTTAGCTTTCATGTCTTTCTGCATTTGCCTTCTTACTGACCTTATTTAGTGCTTACACCCCTAGTGCTGTAAATTCTCATCATAACTACTGGTAATAAATGTAGCTCTCCGATTTGCTGGTTGTCAACTCCCACCTCCGGCTGTGTAGTGTTCTTACACCTTAAATTGTGTTCACATTTTAGGAAGATTTTGGTTGTTGAAATTGATAGTTGTTGAATTTGGGGACAGTTTGAATTTTTGAAGTTGTTTGAATCTCCCACCAAGGGAAGAAAGGCTCCCTTCTCTAGAAATAGGACAGAGAAAATCTTTACAAGCAAAGATGCACATTGCATAAAAATCCATCTACTAGTAGGATTTTGATCACCAATACTAGTTACCCAACTAACATCTGTATTCCCCTCAAGAACACTTGAAAAATTATTGTACAGTAGATCTAAATCTTTAATTCTTTTAAGATAACCAAAGATTCTAGTCACTGCTTTCCAATGATATTTACTAGAATTCTTGATATATCTAACTAGTCTACACACTGAATAAGAAATATCTGGTCTTGTGCAACTCATGGCATACGTTAAAATTTCAATTACACTTGCATATTCCAACTGAGCAATTGGATTACTAACATTCTCATATAATTTAAAGTTAGAATCAAAGGGAGTACTAGTGTCTTTCACATTCAAATGTTGATATTTTTTCAAAATTTTATCAACATAATGTGATTGTGAAAGTGCAAATCCCCCACTATTGTGAAAGTGCAAATCCCCCATGACAGGTGCCGAACCTGTGCAATAATAATTACTAAAAAGTCCTAATTACCACCTCAATTAAATAATTATAGAACAAATCCAAGTACTGGAGCAGGGACCCTAGGTGTGCAATGGGTTACTTGATTCACCCTGTTCCCGAAGAGTTTGCTTGATCCGATATACCGGATTTGTCTATAAAAATACTAATTTTGCGTACAATGGCAAGTAGGGTCGATTCCACAGGGAGCAGGTAGGAAATTATTTCTTTCCAAATTAGTAGAACGAAATTGGGGGATTTTCAATGGGAGGCAAACAAAAATAAAATAAAATAAAACAAACAAAATTCAAAACTAACTCACAAAGCACAATTCACTAAAAATAGCAATTAATAAAAGTTCTACCCAAAGGATCAACTGCTCAGGCACGGTCCAAATAAATGCTCATCGATGCAAAGATATTTCATCCATTTATCACTAGGTTGGTTATAGCCATCAATAAGCTCTGACAACCAGCTCTTCCTTACTTTTTCGACAGTCAAGGTACGACCATTGACTGCTTCTCTAACCAGATAACAACCCTAGGTACGACCGTAGGAATTTAATTACCCAATTGCATTAAAGCTAGAAGAACCCAACCCTAACCAATAAACACGCTAAGAGGGTTTATTTAAGCTAGATCTTGCGTTTCCCCATCATAAAACCAATTATGGTGGTTGCCACGAGGTGTTAACTAAATGAACAATTACGGATTCTATTTAATTAACGTGGCAGTAGGCTATTAAATTAATTCAAATACCCGGCCGTTGATATTCAATTAATAAAATACCCATGAACAATTAATTCAGGAAACGCACGAATAGCAATAAATTGGGAGAAATAATGAAGATTCGGTTAGATCTCACAGATGTGATGGACCGCGCCCTCGCGCCAACCTTTGGGTAGAGGGGGGAATTAGCCGCTCCTCATCATGTCAAGCTCACGCAATTTAATTGATTTCATCCCCGCAAACATCAAAGAATCTAGATTGGTGAAGTAGCGCAGATAGAAAAAGTGAAAAGTCTCGCTTGACTCTGCGTGGGAGTCCGTACTGGATTCCCCAAGTTCAATGCCAAAACCAACGGAAGTTGAATCAATTCGAAAGCGAAAAGCAAAAGAGTCAGACGCAGACGCCAAAAACAAGGGAAAGAAAAGTCTTCTGTGTCTGACCCATTCGGCCGCAGAAGAAACAAAAGAAAAATAAAAGCGTCTGACAAATCTTGCAAATAGGTAAAACTAAGACTAAAAGTAGTGATGCTTTGAATCTTGCTTTTTCCTTTCTTTATAGCCGCCGCAGGAACTCTCAGACGTCTGGCCCAATTCAAAAGCTAGCCTTTTGGAGTTTTTATCCCATGCTTCTCGCAGTTCACGTGGACCGCAGTCCGGCTTTCGGTTTCGTCCACCTTCTAAGGCGTGGCCACGCCCTGAGACGAAAAGTCTTCTGAAAATTTACCCCGCGAGATCATTTTTCATGCCGACCACCTACAATTCACACAAATATCGAATATGAGTGAAATTCCAATTCTTAGCACCGTGAATAGCCAAAATTAGGACAAAATAACAGTGCGTAATACGCCAAATAACCTTTCTATCACCCCACTATGCCTCTTAACTTTAATCCCTAAGATAGTATCCACCTCTCCAAAATTTTTCATTTTGAAATTAGTAGAGAGATACTTTTTAGTATCTACTACCGCTTGGTAGTTAACACCAACAATTAGCATGTCATCTACATAGAGACAAATGATCACTCCATACTTGTCATTGAATTTAGAATAAATGCACTTGTTAGCATTATTTGACCTAAATTCATGTGAAAGTAAAACGGATTCAAATTTTGTATACCATTGTTTACGTGCTTGTTTCAATCTATATAATGATTTTACAAATTTATACATCTTATTTTCATTTTCGGGCAGCATAAAGCCCTCCGATTGTTTCATATACAACTCTTCATCTAAATCACCATTTGAAAAGGCTGTCTTGACATTCATTTGATGTACACAAAGACTATAGATTGAAGGTAGAGCCTGAAGTATTCTAATGCATGCATTCTAACAATGGGTGCATATGTATCAAAATAATCAACATCTTCCTTTTGTCTAAAACCTTTGGCCACCAACCTAAGTTTATAGCTTAGTATGGATACATCCCTGGCACATTTTTTTCAAAATACCCACTTACAATCAATAGATTTAGAACTATGTGGTAAATCAACTAGGACTCAGGTGCCGTTAGATAACAATGAATCCATTTCGTCATTTACCGCTTCTTTTCAAAATGCTGAATCTCTAGATTTTATATTTTCACTAAATATTTTAGAATCATCCTCTATACTAAATAAAATTGGAGTTTTATTTAATAGAAAATCTCTATTGCCTTCAACAAGAAAGACAATAGCTTGTGAAGAAATAAAATCAAAGGGTAAACTCTTTTCTTTTCTTTGTCTCTAACCTCTCCTTGATTCAAAATGACTGTCAATTTCCTTCCTTTTTATACCATTAGAAGGATCAGCATTATTGGAAGAACTTAGCCACTTTGTGGATCATTTTCAACTCTTGAATTATTGAAAAACTTATTTTCAAAAAATTCAATATCTCTTGATTCTACAAACATTAGAATCAAGATCAAGTAACCTATAGGTTTTAGAATTTTCAACATAGCCAACGAACACACTTTTAAGTGTTTTAGATCCTAATTTTATTTTTTTATTTTTCAGGACTCTATAATAAACTATGCATTCCCAAACTTTTAGATAACTCAAGTTTGATTTTCTTTCCTTCCACAACTCATACAGAGACACTTTAGTTTTCAAGGAGGGAATGCGATTATGCATATGACACACAGTCAATAAAGTTTCACCTCACAAATTCTTTGGTAGACCAAAACTTAAAATCATGACATTTGCCATATCTTCCAAAGTTCTAGTTTTCCTTTCAACTAAATCATTTTGTTATGGAGTAGAAGGAGCACTTGTTTGGTGTACAATACCATTATTTTTACAAAAAATTGAGAATTTGGTAGGAAAATATTCACCACCTCTATCACTTTTCAATAGTTTGATTTTTCTACTTAATAGATTTTCAACAAGAGAAAAAAAAAAGATTTTCAACAAGAGACTTATATATCTTAAACATATAAAAGGTTTCATCTTTTGTTTTCATCAAATATACATGCACATATTTAGAGCAATCATCAATGAAAGTGATGAAGTGTCTATTACCACATATTGTCAAAATTTCATTCAACTCACAAACATCCGAATGCACAAGATCAAGTAATTGTGAGTTTTTTTCAACTTTAGAAAAATGCAATCTTGTTATCTGGGTTTGAACAAATGTTTCACACTTTTTATCTACATTGTCACTAAATGAAATTAGACCATTTTTGGACATATGTTGTAGCACTTTGTGATTAACTTGTTCTAATCTACCATACCACAAAGAATAAGAAGAATCAACAAAATAAAGAGAAACATCATCAATCTTATTAATACTCAATTTAAACATGTCATTACAAGAGTAGCCTTTTCCAACAAATACACAATTCTTGGATAATATCACTTTGTTGACCTCTAGTACAACTTTCAATCCTTTTTTGTTAAGAATATTACTAGAGACATGATTTTTTATAATATTCGGAACATGAAATATATTAGTGAGGACTAATTTCTTACCAAAAGTGAATTGGATATTCACACAATCTTTGCCATGCACTTTAGCCCTTACACCATTTGCTATTATCACTTCATGTCCTTTAAGAATTTCATAATCCTTGAATTGACTCTTGTCATTGCACACATGAATGGCTGCACCAGAATCACACCACAAATCTTTGGAAGGATTAGGTGTGATCATGTTCACTTCAATCACCGTACCAAGTGGCATCATAGCAACGATTTCTGAAATTTTGTCAACAAGATTTGTGGTTGAAGCACCACTAGTCTTTTGTTTTTTGTCTTACTTGCATTCAGATTTGTAATGACCTTTCTTGCCACAATTATAGCAATTTCTATTCTTTTTTTATTGTCCTTATAATTAGCATTTTCAGGTTTCTTCCTTTTAAAATTGGAAGACTTTCTTTCATTCACAAAATTCACCTTAGACTTATCATCCACTTTCACTTTAGATTTACCGTTCACATCTTTCTTTTGAATATTTCTAGCATCTTCTTCAATTCTTAGATGTTTCAAAACACCATTTAAAGTCAAAATTTCAGAAGTATGGAGCAATTTCTTTTGGTAGTCATTCCAACTAGGAAACAACTTGGTAATAATAGCCCCCACTTGAAATGTGTTGACCTTGGTCGATCAATCCTTGGTTTTGATGATTAACAAACCAATATGTAGATTTGGGTTAATATTTTTATGTGAGTAATTTGTTAGAACAGATTCTTGTGGCATAAAAGAAGAAGCAAAAACAGGGCACTCATGTCGGACGCTATCGGACGTCCGAAAGGATGAAGAACATCAAGAAGGAAACTCTGTCGGACGCTCGTGAGGAAGCATCGGACGTCCGGAAGGATCGGACGCACGCCTCGGACGCACATCGATCGCATCGGACGTCCGAGAAATTTCGCAAAGATTTGATGACTCTCTGTCAACGTTCGGACGCAGGGTTCGGACGTCCGACAGGTTGTTTGGACGCAGGGTTCGGACGTTCGACAGGTGGTTCGGACGTCCGACAGGCCAACGGCTAGTTTTGACAGCATTTAATATTTGACCGTTAGAGTGCCTTTTGAAGCCATTTTTCACCTTCTATAAATACCCCAAAGCACAAGAAGACAAGGGACTTTTGCCAACACAAAATACAAGCTTACAAGTGAGATTTTTGAATAGAAAGATTCTTTGTTGGTTGTATAAGGGGTTGGGAAAGTTGGGTTGTGAGGTTGCTCAAGTGAAGGTTATTCTCTAGGAGGAGTAAAACCTTGGTGAAGGTGAACCTATCACTTGAAGTGGTAAAACCTTGGTGAAGGTTGCCTCATTTGTATAAAATAGTTCTTAATTGGGTGAGTGATCTTTCAAGTGTAGGTTGTTGAGGGTTAACTAGAATTGTTGTAAAACTCCTTGGCTCAACCAAAGTGTGTTTGGGGTGAGGAAGGAGTGAGCCTTCACTTGTACATCTTGGTTAGCATCGCCATCAATTGAAGAGGCTATTGGTTTGATATTTGGTTTGCATTTCTTATCCTTTCTCTTTAATTAAGTTTTCTTTATTGTGCTTAAATTTGATATATCTTTGTGCATCATTGTGAATTTGTTTGTACTCATTGGGTTGCACCGGGCACTTACAATTGGTATCAGAGCTTGGTCTCTTTTGATCAAGCTTAACCGCTTAGAGTAAAGATCATGACAACCATAAAAGTTTCTTTTTTAGAAGGGCAATCTATTGACAGACCACCTATGTTTAATGGTTCTTATTTTAGCATGTGGAAACAAAGAATGATGATTTTCTTACAATCCGTTTATATTGAATTATGGTATGTGGTAGAAGATGGTCCTTATGAAGCCAGAATAATTGACTCTATCACTAATTTGAGTAGATTAAAGACTAGACAAGAATTGAATGAAAAAGACAAGAGATACCTTTCTTTGAATGCCAAGGCCATGTGTATATTGTACAATGCATTAGATGTAAATGAATCTAGTAGGATTAAAGGTTGTAAATCAGCTAAAGATATTTGGGATAAATTGTGTGTATTTCATGAAGGTAACCAAGATATTAAAGAACAAAAGAAATCTTTGCTTGTTTCTCAATATGAATTTTTCAAAATGCATCCTCTTGAAAATGTTGATAAGATGTGTAGTAGATTTTGTGACATTATTGAAGATCTTAAATTGCTTGGAAAAGAATATTCTTTGGGTGAGAAAAATAGAAAGATTTTGAATGCCTTGCCAAAAGAATGGGAAAACAAAATAAATGCTATAGAAGAGCAAAGGATTTAAATTCTATGTCCATTGAATCTCTTGTGGATACCCTAACCTCTTATGAATTAAAGCTGAAATTCAAAGTGCAAGAGGAAGAAAATGCAAGAATGTATAAGAGAGGCATAGCTTTTAAAGCATCTCAAGTGGGGGATAACCCATCCTTCATGGGTAATGAAATCATGGAAGTGAACAATGATATAACTCCTCACATCAAAAGTTTCAAGAAGATCTTCAACAAGAGATGTTCAAGAGGAGATTGCAAAATTACATGGGATGAATGCAATTATAAAAGAGAAAAAGAAGAGTTGGCCCAAATGGCACTAATGGCCGTTGGAGAAGATGAGGTAAGTTCTTATCACTCTTCTTGTGATGAAGATAATGAAGATGATGATGTGAAAATTCTTATGATTAAAATGCATAAAAGTTTGAGAAAATCTTATGCTAAAAATAAAGATTTGAAAACAAAAATAAATGATTTGTTGGAAGAAAACTCCAAACTTTTTCAAGAAAACAAATGTTTGAGAATGGAAAATGATGATTTAAAAAATCAAAAAAATGTTTTGAAAAGGAAGTTGGAAGAGAAAACAAAGTTTTATGAAAAAATGTTGGAGGAACAGAATTTGTTAAAGAAAAGAATTAATGACTTGAACGAATTTCTCCAAAATGAAAAACAAAAGTTTTCTCAAACAAAAGAAAGCAAATATTTTCAAGGCACAAATAAGTTTGCTATGATAAGAAGTAAGAAAATTAGTTGCATTAAATCCACCTATGTGCGAAATACTTCTATCATGTGTCACTTTTGTTGCAAATTTGGACATATGCAAAATGATTGCTATGTAAAGAAAAATATGAGAAAAGGTATGAAATCCATGTGGATTGCTAGATCATGTTGTATTAACTCCCAAGGACCCTATAAAGAAAGGGTACCAAATGAAATTTCTCATATTTAGGTACATCATGAAGATTTGATCCAAGAAGTGCTATATGGTTGTAAGGACAATTGAAAATTTTTGATTTGAAAAATAAAGGGGGAGTTTGTTTTTGATTGATGCCAAAAGGGGGAGTAGGATTTATTGAAATTTCTTTGTATGTTGGCACTTTCTAAGGGGGAGCTTTATTTGAACTTATTTGATAAAAGAAACTTCATCATATTGTTGACCTTGGGGGGAGCTTTATTTGAACTTATTTGATAAAAGAAATCTTCATTTTGTTTGTCATCATCAAAAAGGGGGAGATTGTTGACCTTGGTCGATCAATCCTTGGTTTTGATGATTAACAAACCAATATGTAGATTTGGGTTAATGTTTTAATGTGAGTAATTTGTTAGAACAGATTCTTGTGGCATAAAAGAAGAAGCAAAAACAGGGCACTCATGTCGGACGCTATCGGACGTCCGAAAGGATGAAGAGAAGGAAACTCTGTCGGACGCTCGTGAGGAAGCATCGGACGTCCGGAAGGATCGGACGCACGCCTCGGACGCACATCGATCGCATCGGACGTCCGAGAAATTTCGCAAAGATTTGATGACTCTCTGTCAACGTTCGGACGCAGGGTTCGGACGTCCGACAGGTTGTTTGGACGCAGGGTTCGGACGTTCGACAGGTGGTTCGGACGTCCGACAGGCCAACGGCTAGTTTTGACAGCATTTAATATTTGACCGTTAGAGTGCCTTTTGAAGCCATTTCTCACCTTCTATAAATACCCCAAAGCACAAGAAGACAAGGGACTTTTGCCAACACAAAATACAAGCTTACAAGTGAGATTTTTGAATAGAAAGATTCTTTGTTGGTTGTATAAGGGGTTGGGAAAGTTGGGTTGTGAGGTTGCTCAAGTGAAGGTTATTCTCTAGGAGGAGTAAAACCTTGGTGAAGGTGAACCTATCACTTGAAGTGGTAAAACCTTGGTGAAGGTTGCCTCATTTGTATAAAATAGTTCTTAATTGGGTGAGTGATCTTTCAAGTGTAGGGTTGTTGAGGGTTAACTAGAATTGTTGTAAAACTCCTTGGCTCAACCAAAGTGTGTTTGGGGTGAGGAAGGAGTGAGCCTTCACTTGTACATCTTGGTTAGCATCGCCATCAATTGAAGAGGCTATTGGTTTGATATTTGGTTTGCATTTCTTATCCTTTCTCTTTAATTAAGTTTTCTTTATTGTGCTTAAATTTGATATATCTTTGTGCATCATTGTGAATTTGTTTGTACTCATTGGGTTGCACCGGGCACTTACAATTGGTATCAGAGTTTGGTCTCTTTTGATCAAGCTTAACCGCTTAGAGTAAAGATCATGACAACCATAAAAGTTTCTTTTTTAGAAGGGCAATCTATTGACAGACCACCTATGTTTAATGGTTCTTATTTTAGCATGTGGAAACAAAGAATGATGATTTTCTTACAATCCGTTTATATTGAATTATGGTATGTGGTAGAAGATGGTCCTTATGAAGCCAGAATAATTGACTCTATCACTAATTTGAGTAGATTAAAGACTAGACAAGAATTGAATGAAAAAGACAAGAGATACCTTTCTTTGAATGCCAAGGCCATGTGTATATTGTACAATGCATTAGATGTAAATGAATCTAGTAGGATTAAAGGTTGTAAATCAGCTAAAGATATTTGGGATAAATTGTGTGTATTTCATGAAGGTAACCAAGATATTAAAGAACAAAAGAAATCTTTGCTTGTTTCTCAATATGAATTTTTCAAAATGCATCCTCTTGAAAATGTTGATAAGATGTGTAGTAGATTTTGTGACATTATTCAAGATCTTAAATTGCTTGGAAAAGAATATTCTTTGGGTGAGAAAAATAGAAAGATTTTGAATGCCTTGCCAAAAGAATGGGAAAACAAAATAAATGCTATAGAAGAGGCAAAGGATTTAAATTCTATGTCCATTGAATCTCTTGTGGATACCCTAACCTCTTATGAATTAAAGCTGAAATTCAAAGTGCAAGAGGAAGAAAATGCAAGAATGTATAAGAGAGGCATAGCTTTTAAAGCATCTCAAGTGGGGGATAACCCATCCTTCATGGGTAATGAAATCATGGAAGTGGACAATGATATAACTCCTCACATCAAAAGTTTCAAGAAGATCTTCAACAAGAGATGTTCAAGAGGAGATTGCAAAATTACATGGGATGAATGCAATTCTAAAAGAGAAAAAGAAGAGTTGGCCCAAATGGCACTAATGGCCGTTGGAGAAGATGAGGTAAGTTCTTATCACTCTTCTTGTGATGAAGATAATGAAGATGATGATGTGAAAATTCTTATGATTAAAATGCATAAAAGTTTGAGAAAATCTTATGCTAAAAATAAAGATTTGAAAACAAAAATAAATGATTTGTTGGAAGAAAACTCCAAACTTTTTCAAGAAAACAAATGTTTGAGAATGGAAAATGATGATTTAAAAAATCAAAAAAATGTTTTGAAAAGGAAGTTGGAAGAGAAAACAAAGTTTTATGAAAAAATGTTGGAGGAACAGAATTTGTTAAAGAAAAGAATTAATGACTTGAACGAATTTCTCCAAAATGAAAAACAAAAGTTTTCTCAAACAAAAGAAAGCAAATATTTTCAAGGCACAAATAAGTTTGCTATGATAAGAAGTAAGAAAATTAGTTGCATTAAATCCACCTATGTGCGAAATACTTCTATCATGTGTCACTTTTGTTGCAAATTTGGACATATGCAAAATGATTGCTATGTAAAGAAAAATATGAGAAAAGGTATGAAATCCATGTGGATTGCTAGATCATGTTGTATTAACTCCCAAGGACCCTATAAAGAAAGGGTACCAAATGAAATTTCTCATATTTAGGTACATCATGAAGATTTGATCCAAGAAGTGCTATATGGTTGTAAGGACAATTGAAAATTTTTGATTTGAAAAATAAAGGGGGAGTTTGTTTTTGATTGATGCCAAAAGGGGGAGTAGGATTTATTGAAATTTCTTTGTATGTTGGCACTTTCTAAGGGGGAGCTTTATTTGAACTTATTTGATAAAAGAAATCTTCATTTTGTTTGTCATCATCAAAAAGGGAGAGATTGTTGACCTTGGTCGATCAATCCTTGGTTTTGATGATTAACAAACCAATATGTAGATTTGGGTTAATGTTTTAATGTGAGTAATTTGTTAGAACAGATTCTTGTGGCATAAAAGAAGAAGCAAAAACAGGGCACTCATGTCGGACGCTATCGGACGTCCGAAAGGATGAAGAACATCAAGAAGGAAACTCTGTCGGACGCTCGTGAGGAAGCATCGGACGTCCGGAAGGATCGGACGCACGCCTCGGACGCACATCGATCGCATCGGACGTCCGAGAAATTTCGCAAAGATTTGATGACTCTCTGTCAACGTTCGGACGCAGGGTTCGGACGTCCGACAGGTGGTTTGGACGCAGGGTTCGGACGTTCGACAGGTGGTTCGGACGTCCGACAGGCCAACGGCTAGTTTTGACAGCATTTAATATTTGACCGTTAGAGAGCCTTTTGAAGCCATTTCTCACCTTCTATAAATACCCCAAAGCACAAGAAGACAAGGGACTTTTGCCAACACAAAATACAAGCTTACAAGTGAGATTTTTGAATAGAAAGATTCTTTGTTGGTTGTATAAGGGGTTGGGAAAGTTGGGTTGTGAGGTTGCTCAAGTGAAGGTTATTCTCTAGGAGGAGTAAAACCTTGGTGAAGGTGAACCTATCACTTGAAGTGGTAAAACCTTGGTGAAACTTGCCTCATTTGTATAAAATAGTTCTTAATTGGGTGAGTGATCTTTCAAGTGTAGGTTGTTGAGGGTTAACTAGAATTGTTGTAAAACTCCTTGGCTCAACCAAAGTGTGTTTGGGGTGAGGAAGGAGTGAGCCTTCACTTGTACATCTTGGTTAGCATCGCCATCAATTGAAGAGGCTATTGGTTTGATATTTGGTTTGCATTTCTTATCCTTTCTCTTTAATTAAGTTTTCTTTATTGTGCTTAAATTTGATATATCTTTGTGCATCATTGTGAATTTGTTTGTACTCATTGGGTTGCACCGGGCACTTACAAAATGCTTATGAAATTTCAATATGAAATTTCAATACCCAAATTTTTTTTAGTTACTTGACGGTTGTGAATAAATCATAGAGACTATTTGACAAAGTATTGAGGATGTGACCTCTACATACCACTTCATCTTCATCACGCTTTTCCCTTTGTCTCTTCAAAGCCTCCAAATCATCATCCTTTGAAGGAGCAATTTCTGGAAGATCCGGGTTCAACACGCATGCTACCTTCAAGGCTGTCAAGAAGAAAATCATCTTATCCTTCCACCTATTGAAATTGGTTTCGGTTCCATCTAAGCGATCTAACTTGACAAAGTCTTGATTCATCACCTTGATAACAGATTCTTGAGTGGACTCCATACCAACCTGGGATTACAAGTGTATGGAACCTACTACAAAACTATTACAAGAATAATTTCAAGAATTTGGCTAAACTAATTTTTGGGGAATTCAAGAGAGTTTTCAAGGCATATAATCACTCTTCTTAAGGTGTTATTTACCCCCACTATCTTGCTAATCGGGTTGAGATGGCAAATTACCTCTAGGATACAATGAAAATGAAAACTAACCTATAGCAAGTTTAAGCTTAGTTTTCACAAGAGACGAACGTAAGAAGTGGGTTTTACAAATCTAAGATACCTTAAACAAAAGTTGGCATAAGAGAGGTTTAGACTACCTCTATTTATAGGCAATTTAAGAGCAAAAGTACATGAATTTCACTTAATGTCTATTTATGAAGGGTTAATTCCACTTCGTCCCCCCAAACTTTGGACGATTACCCACTTAAGTCCCTAAACTTCAAAATGGGACACTTAAGTCCCTAAATTTATAAATACCTCCCACTTAAGGAAAATTGTTAACAAATCATGAATGCCGTTGGTGGTCGAAGTGTCCCATTTTATGAGGGTTTAGGGATTAAAGTGTCCCTATTTATAAGTTCAGGGACTTAAGTGTGAGGTATTTATAAGTTTAGGGACTTAAGTGTCCCATTTTGAAGTTTAGGGACTTAAGTGGATAATCGTCCAAAGTTTGGGGGGACAAAGTGGAATTAACCCATTTATGAATATAGTACACCAAATACATGAACTAATGAATTTGAGAAGATACAACAATGTATCTTCACTTAATGTTCATATATGAATTTAGTACTTCAAGTACATGAATTAAGTAGTTCCATGAACAAATGAACTTAAGAAGATATATCAATGTATCTTCACTTAATATCCATTTATGAATTTAGTATACCAAGGACATAAATTGAGTGGTTCCATAAATGAACTAATGAACTTGAGAAGATACATCAATGTACTAATGAATCCTATAGGAAATTCATAAATCAAACTTCTACACATGAAAAGAAATATCATGTCACAAGTCATGATCAATTTTCATACTACAAACTAAATTCCAACACAGACAACAATTTTTTTTTGAAAAAAAAGTGAAGAGCCTCATCAATTTTTTCAAAAATAAAAATCAAGGCTGTCATAAACTTGCAACCTTTTTGTTTCTGTTTTAAAGTTCGAACCCTGTTGACATGGCAAAGTTGGCTCCAAACAAAAAAACCTCCACTCCACTTCATTTTCTCGTTTCATTCTCTAACCAATTCACTCCTCTCTCACTCTCTCACGTTCCATTTCACTCCCATTTCGTTCTTTCTCTCTTCCAATGAAACTCTGCAGCTGTCTAGTGAGTTGGTGAATGGCCAGAGGTCAGTATGCCTAATTGTACATCCTAATTTTGTTAGATGGGTTGCTATTTGCAGATTCATGCTAGAATCTTGTTAGTCTCAACTGGCTCAATTATGTACGTCACTTAGATGCGATGAGTCAATACAATTGGGAGTTCACAACACTGGCATGTTCATACTTATGCATGCGTCATGCATAATTTGACGATAGATGGGCCTTACTTGGAGCTATAGTTTTGAGTGTGGATGCGATCCCACTAATTTGCCCTATGGCATGGCCTTCTACAGAAATTGGTGATTTATCTAGAGGTAGGAGATGGGTGGTTGAGCGTATTGGAGTTGACCCTTTCAACCGTGCCACCGTGGAATCGATTGGCGATGACAATGTAATGCTTGATGATGCTTCCGAAAATGTTATGCCTCCGATTGCTGCTCCGAGAGCATCTAGAGTTCTTTGTGAACATTAGAGATGGTAGTGCGATAGATTTTGCTACTTGCCCATAATATCTCGTGATAAGGGCAAGGACAAGAGGCGCACTAATCGTTGACATTTTCATTTCTTGCACATGCTTTTAAACATCATCATTTGAATTATACTCTTTGATTACTTGGTAATTAGCATTATTTTTCTGTTTTTTTTATTGAACATAACCGCATTAAAGTAGAATGACGTTATATATTTCAAAATACAAAAGTGTAAGTGATAAAATGAATTATTTCAATTACATAACTCATATAATATAATGTTACATAATTCAATAATTGGATCGTTAATTTCTACACCAAAAGGTCTTACTTGGTTTTAAACATATAACTTATACAATATAATGTTATATATTTCGTACTTTAAAAATGTTTAACAGTACTAATTTGTTCATTAATTTCTACATCCAATGGCCATTTTTTTCCAATTGACTTTGCATTTTAGAATTAAAAAAAATTAACAACCTTGTCATGCTGACTTTGCATGGCAGGGTTTATACTTTTTTTTGAAAAAAAAAATTTGCAATCTTACTGCGCTGGTTTAGCTTTAAAAAAATGATGAGCTGTCATGCTAACAGCTCTTCCCTTTTTTTTTTAAATATTGTTGCATGTTGTGGACAGTCTGTATAGCAGGCATAGATTAAGAATACAAGAGTGCCAAAATCATATTTCTTAGAATTTTTTTGGCCAATATTCTAAAGAATTAACCTAAAATCTCCTATCCACTTTTTTTTAGAATTTTGATTTAATTATCTTGTTTCTATACACAAAATAAATAAATAGAACTCCCAAATACAATTCACCTTATTTCTATATACAAAATAAATAGATAAAAATAAAATACCATTATCATTTTTTTAAAGGTGTCAGTTGGACTTTCTGAATTAGGTTTTAGCAAGTCCAAAATTGGTTCACAAATTATATGAATTTTTTAGATTGAGGCTTTTGGGCTTCGGACTCATATGAAAAAGCTCAAATTTAACTCATACTAATATATGAGTTTCATACTCAAATCGAACATGACCCAAACTTATAATTAAATGCATAATTGTATATGGGGTTAAATGCAGAAACCCCCATGAATTATTGCACTAGTTGCAGTTTGCATCCTAAACTATTTTAATAGGCACTTTACACTATTAGGCAATTAGAAAATAGTGAGAAAATTATCCAAATAATTGATGAAATGACCAATTTATCCTCCATTAAAAGCTTGTAAGTGAAAAAAAAAAATTTTTGGTAGAAAAAATTGTCACCTTAAATGGATTAATTTTCACTTCATAACAAAATTCTAATTGAAAACATATAACAATAAAATATATCATGACTTTGAATGACAACTAAACAAAAGAAGTAGGGAAAAAATAAGAAAAGGAATAAGTTCAATTCAAGAATCTCAATAACAATATTTTACAACATATTTCGAGTTAGCCTAGGTAAGAAAAGTTTGTTATCAAGAAAAAGTAAATAATTTAGGATTTTTATAGAAATTTTTGAGTCCAATATTTTGTTACTTATATGCGGATTTTAATTTCAGTTCGGTAGTGCAACTTTATTGTAGTTATTGTGCTAAATTCAATGAAAATTTTTGGATTCTATTCCAATTTTATTCTTGTAAAGATTTCAAGTGAAATTTTGTTTATTATATGAAGTTATGGCATTATGATGCATTGAAGAAAATTATGACATTTTAAAATTACAACAATAGTCACTTAATATTTCCATATTTTGCCTCCATTTTGACCCTAATAGTCTCATTCAAAGCGAAGCAGTATTTTTTTATGTGTTAATAATTAGACTTTTTGACATAAAGTGAAAATTAATCTATTTAAAGTATTAATCTTTCCCACCAAAATGTTATTTTTGTTACTTAAGTTTTTAATGGAGAATAAATTGGTCATTTCATCAAATACCTGGATGAAATTAATTTTTGAATTATTTTTTAGTTGACCAAGAGTGAAATTATTTTTTGAATTATTTTTTTAAAAAAAAACTTGAGATTCGTACTGGGGATCTCATGATTACCTAGAGAATAAGTAGATTTTATTTATTAACAAATATGAAATAAGCAAAATTATGATTTTAATAGAATGATATTGATTTTAAAGTGCAACTAGTATAATAGTTCATTGAGGTTTTATACATTTAACCCTTGTATATAATATATATTTTATAATTATGAATTAATACAAATTTATATAAATTATTAACATTTTATGTCATAATATGTATAATTATAAATTATATTTATTATTATATATACTTTACATATATAATTATACTTATATATGGATCGGGATTTAATCGGGTTTGAGCCTAATATATAGGGATGGGGCGCGGGTCGGATACCCGCCCCATTCACCATTTGGCTGACCCGACCCGCACCTTGCGGGTCAGCCATTTTTTGACCCTATAATCGGGTACCCACTGAGATAGGGTCGGGTCAACGGGTACCCGTCCCGCCCCATTTATCATTTAATTTTAAAAAAAAAATGATTTATACCAATTTAATTATATATTTTACACATTCATCTAAGATTTAAAAAATATTTTTTTTCTAAAAAAAGGTTTCCCACCAAGAAACAAGCATGTGAAGAAAATATAAGATAAAGGAAAAAAATTAAAAGAATTCGAAATCAATAAAAGTTTGAAATAAGTAGCATAATTTTTAATATATATGTTCCACATTAATTAAACTTTTTTCTGTAAAATATAAGATCATGGCCTCTACAAATGAATCTTGTAAATAAACTATAGTCTCTCATATTTGTAATGCAATTTGTTCAATAAAATTACTTATTTAGTTCTTATTATTTTATAGTGTGTGCATGAAAATAAAAATAAAATAAAATATATATATATGCGGGGCGGATCGGGTACCCGCGGGTTTTTAATTATGTGACCCTGACCCGCCCCGCATCTTAGCGGGTACCCGACCCTCTTTTGACTCGATCAAATAATAAAAATTGGATATCCTAATTTTCAGATCGGATCGGATATGACGGATTTTCGGGTTAGCGGATAATTTTGCCCACCCATACTAATATAGTCCAAACTCAACTCACATTTAGTTTGGACATAATATTTAGGCCCAAATTCTGTCTGGCCCAATCAAGATTTAGGTTCAGTGAGCTTTTTTCATATCGAACGGGTTGAAATCGGGGTACTTCGGCCTCATTGACAGTTCTACAATTCTTTCTCCACCACTACCCCTACATCTTGCACCATCACTCTTCCTTCTGTCACCACCCCCTCCCTCTTCTTCTTTCTCATTTCCCTTCCCTCTCTCTCCTTTTCTCTCCCCTGCATCCCACTTCCTCTCATCTTCTCACAACTATTTCCTTGTATCCTCTCTATTTTTAATGACCATAATTAATTGTGAAAGAGAGTGAATGGGGTGTGAGGAAGAGGTCGCAACTAGGTCGCTCCTTCCTTGTAATCCCTTTCTATCTCTTTGTGACAGATTTGGTCACGAGTAGGGATGCGTATCGAATTTGATATTGGTAATTCGGAACTATGAATTTGAAATTTTCACAAATTTTGACCTATTTCAATTTTGAATTCACAAATTGCTTTGATTTTATTTTGAAATTCGGTAGTTTGCCAAATTTACCGAATTTTGCTGCCTCTTATACTTCTGCTTGATTTATAGTTCAGAAATGTGACAACCCCACCTTTCCCTAGGGCGTACCCCAGGGTTTAGCGAACCGCCTGCCCAACTCTCGCCAGGACTCTTTCACTTATTTCAGATAAAATAATTCACAACCTCGAACGTAAATGGAACAACAGTTTTCAAGTTTGGAACATACAAATACATTCAATTCTGTCTCAAACTTCCATACAATCCCAAATACATCAACAGATTTGAGCTCTTAATACATTCGACCTTAATCTAGCGACTAGTGCAAATTCAATTACAAAATTTTCAAAAACTAGACTACGCTAACTTGTACCAGTCTCACGCCTCGTTCGTATCCCCTGTAAGGAAAACAAATGGCGTGGAATGAGCTAAAAGTCCAGTGAGGTTCCAAATAGCAAGTTGACCATTATTTAAAAGTACAAGTCTCAACGTAGCAAAATAGCGAGCATAACAAGTTCATAAAAGTAAGCAATAACACTTCAAGTAGAAAATCTCAAAATGAGCGAGTGTAAAGTTTTTCAAAAGAAACAATAACCCAATAAGTAATAATCATGTCAAAGTATAAGGATACAGATAGCTCTCAAGAACCAAGTTTCCATTGCTTCACCAGAGATTGATCAAGTAGTAGTTGACACTCCGTCAACTTTCAAGTAAAGTAACCAGTCCAGTAGATCACCACTTAGTTACAACCTCCGTCCACCATCCAACCCCCTTTTTGGGCCCAAACACCACCAAACACTGGTGGTAATACTCGAGCATACGGATTAGTCGAGGAGATAACACTCCACTCGACAACACTAGATACCCATGGTTCGTTATCTAATCGACCAAACCCTTGCCGGTTCGACTCGATTAACTAGCCAGTGGGGTTTGGGTCCCCAAGAAGTCGATGAGATAACATATCCAATCGACTGAATCAAGATAAAAGTACGGAGACGGGAATGAGAGGTACCTTCCACTCGTATTGAGTGTGGTACATGCTGCCGCTCAGCACTTACAGATCAAGCACAAGTATATCAAGTCAACTGCAACAATAAACAAGTACATATCACATTGGGGCAAGTGCGATAAAGTACACCCTTGCCCGACCAAACCAATCAAATATCAATTATTTAAATCAAGTATCATGTTCAATGATGTACTTGGAAGCACTCACCAAAGATTTAGTGCTTGTCAAAAATCACGTTCAGATGTAACTCCTTAATTGGAGTCCAAATCTGCGATACAATATTATTTAAAAGCTTGAAATCAACTAGGGTTCGAAACATAGGAGTTTCGCTTCAAGAAGATCAAGTAAATGAAACTCATTTAGATAGGATTCATGTTACGTATCAAATTCTAGAAAATTCATGCTCGCTCTTTTGGTGTTGCTAAAGAAGCAACTAAAACTTTGAAATTCGCATTTGAGTCTAAAAGACAAGAAAACCATATTCAGAGTGGTTACTACTTTCATTTTTCCAAGGGTACGAGTTTCGACCAAATTTTAGCTTATATACCTCTATGAAAGAAGACTCGAATACCATAGATAATCCAAATTTAATTCGACCTCAAATCTTTACTCAAGTCGTGAGTACACATGCCTAACCCTCCAGTGAAAATTTGGGCGGCATGTCCTTTATATTTAGCTATTTTTCAGCCATTTATGGCTTCATTATTTTCTTCAACTCAGCCCAAATTCATACATAAGTAATCTTAACACAATAGCCCAACAACTAGGGTCAATGTCATCCAAATACAAGGCAATTCTAGCAATACAACTATCAAAATCAAAGCTGGAAACTAGTATTAAAGAAGAATAACTAAGTAACAGGTTTGACATCTTCTGGCGTTTTGGTCACAGCTGAAGTTACACTTATCGGATTGGGGTACACTTTATGGCGTTTCGAAGCTAAGACAGAGAGGTACATTTCTTATGAAAACATCAACACCCAGTTCGTGCATATAGTTACAAGTTGGACGGCACTTTCAGGAACTTAAGTGTAATGCAACCTGCTTTAATTTTGACATTTGTAAGCAACTTTTATTTATTATTTACGAGCCTAATAAACATCTTGTTGTTTGAAAAATGGCTAAACCATCAATATGTGGACTTCCAATATCCACATAGTGCTAATTTGATGATTCTATAGGATGAGGTGATGGACGGCAAACATGCCATTGGCAGTTGAACTCAATTTTCGGGCTAATTACCATCCCAATATGTCTCCCCAAGTAAGGAGATGTAGGGAAGATTCAATTGGCAACGGGAAAGGCGTGACTTCAAGCTTTGTTATTAACCCTCCAAATTCGTTTGTTTCATCTGATGATGATGGCAGCCCTATTCGAAGAAATCCCAAAAAGCGACCAATGTGTAGTGCTACCTACTGTTCTGAGAAGGAGGACTCAAGAGATTCCAAGTCCCGAAGGTCGGGTTCGAATAACTACCAAGAGACACTTAGCAACTTCAACAGATTCTATTCTATCATTTCAAATGAAAGAGCAGCAAAGGAGAAATATTCAATTGAAGTAGCCAAAAAGGTTGTAGAAGGTTTGAATTTAGAGAGAAGGCTATACATGTTTCTATTGAAAGAGTTGTTAGATGAAGAGTTCCGTACTTTATTTCTTAGTTTCAATGACATTGAGCAGATGACATAGATAGAGATATTCATCGTGCCAAAGATGGAGGGGAAGTGAGGAAATTCAAAACTTCTAGCTTTAACAATTAGATCATCGATTTGTTATGATGCAAGACTTTTAATTGATATTTATCATTTTGTACTCATACTGTGATGGATTTTCATGGAAATTGTCCACCAGATTTTGGGACGGATTTCTATTTTCTTATTAAAGTATGTATGTCAACTGCTGTTATTTACCAAACAGCTCATTTTTTGTTATAAAAATTTATTAGCATGTGATTTATCAACTGATTGGTTTCATAGCCATGAGCCTTTGGAACCAACAATTTAATATCAAGTAGATTTCCTATATTTTATTGATTTGTTTGCAATTTAGTTTCTTATGATTTAAGTAGTCATTCCTACTTACAATTTACTGTCAATAGATCCATGGCAATTAAGACACTTGCCAACTGTCCTCTCCTCTTGACTGCCATCTCTTATTGCCCTTTTTTTATCCTTACGTTCCTACTTACATGAATTTATATATCTGTTTTGCATTTTGGGATAATATTTGTACCATTTGGCTGATTCCACAACATGGCATGTTTGTTGGGTAATGGAAGCAATAGCCAAAAAGTGGGCCACTACTTTGCCAGTCTCTACCATGACAGAACTCCCACTTAAGAGGTAAACGTTTTGTACTCATCAATTTGATTGTGACATACTTTTTGTCCACAGGTCACAGGTGCAATAACAAATACTGAATCTTCCTTTTTCAATAACAACAACGGATGACCTATATTTTTTAACTTTCCTCAAAAGCAGAGCCTTGATGGTCTGTTATAGCTGCACCCTCAATTTAAAATGTAGTAGAGTAGAGCCCTGTGATGCATTCACGTTCCACCTGACATCCCACCGGCATCTACTCATAACCACCTGATACTGGTTGCATTTTTAAACTACAGGCCTGTTTGGAAGTGAGTTTTTTGGCCAAGTTTTTTAGCTACAAGTTTTTTAACAACTTTAGCAACAGGAACCCAAAAAAATTTATCAAATTTTTTAACCTACACACTTTAAAATATCTAATACACAAAAAATTTCTATCTTTCTTCTTCTTTCTCCCCTATCCCATCCACCATACCTTCATTGCCGGCCACCACCTCCACCGTCATTTCCGACGCCGGCCACCTATTCCGGCGCCGGTGTTCCCAAAATTTTTTTTCCTTCATTTCTCCCTCCCTCTCTCCCCCTCCCCTCCCTGGCCAAACTCCCCCGACCTATGCAGCAGCAGCAGTTACTTTCCTCCTGTTCTGATTTTTCTTTCACCCTCCAGTCACGCCAACGCTACGGCTGACGGGGGAACAGAGGAACAGGGAAGGGGGGTGGCGGGGCAGAGGGGGTGGCGTGCAGAGGGAAGGGGGAAGGGGCAGAGAATGTGGCGGGGGGGGGGTGGCAGGGCAGCAGGGAAGGGGAAGGGGCAGGGCAGAGGGGCTAGCGGGGCAGCGAGGGAAGGGCTGGCGGGGGAGGGGTGGCGTGCAGAGGGGAGGGGGAAGGGGCAGAGGGGCTGGCGGGGGAAGGGGGAAGGGGGAAATGCAGAGGAGAGGAGAAGGGGAAAGGGAGGAGAGGGGTGGCGGGAAGAGGAGGAAAGAAGAAGAAGAAGAAAGAGAGGAAAGAAAAGAAAAAGGAAAGAAAAGAAAAAGAAAGAGAAAGAAAAAAAGAAAAGGAAAAAAAAAATTCACCTTACAAAAACTTTTACAAAGTTTTTTATCTTACAAAAATTTCTACAAAAAAATTTTTCACCTTACAAAAACTTCTAAAAAAATTTTTCAAAAACTTCTACAGTCCACTACAGTAAAGTTTTAGACAAACTCCCAAAAAACTCAGGTTCCAAACAGGCCCTACGTTATTTGTTAGCTTTTTTTTTTTTACGGAGTGGGTGTCCGGGTCAATCCTTACGGGGTCCGATTAATCCCACTCCGGCCCGAGAGGAGAGGCCCTATCCCCCCGAACACGATAACCACGGGACTCGAACCCTTGCGGGCACTGGACACCAGCTCCTAAGGAGGCTTGCTGAGACCAATCGAACTGCCCATGAGGGACAGGCAATTTGGTGGGAGGCAAGGGTTGAACCCCTGACCTCCTACCCCACCAAGAGAGGTGGTGGCCACTGAGTTAGAGCTCTGTGGTTACTACGTTATTTGTTAGTTGCCATCACCTTTCTCCCTGTTTTTACATGGTCAACTTCAACCCATACTTTGCTTCTTCTTTCTCTGGTTCCAACTCTCAAGAAGATGAAGAGGCAATCTAAATGGTGCAGTGATGCTGCTTTTTGCACTAGAAGTGGAATGTTATGATGGGTCTCTTATCGAAGTACCTTGCTACAACAGAGATATGCCTGATTAAAAGTGGGTACAAGAGCTAATAATAGGTCACTCTCTACGTATATTGAAGAATGATCAAGTAACTGTTGACAATTTCATATGACTTTGTGAAATTCTTGTGCAAAATAACTACGTTCTTCAAAATTCCCATAAGCATGTGTTAATTGAAGAGTCGCTAGTCATGACACTAGTTATGTCGAGTCATAGCACACGAACTCGTGTTGTGACTGAGAAATTCCAACAATCAATAGAAACCATCCATAGAAATGTAGCGAAAGTGCACTTGGGGTTATGTAGATTTGTACAAAAGATTATTCGACCAAAATAAATAAATGATGTGCATCCACGAATAAGATATAGTACCAAGTACTAACTTTGGTTCAAGGTAAGAGATGTCCAAACTCCTACTAATAAATATGACAAGAATACCATATTGAATTGGTTGTTTGATTTCGATTCGTTGCTATTGTATTTATCCAATGTCAACGTGGTTTAAAAGTTTGATATGTGATTTAGCCCCGTTAGTAAGTCCAAGACAAATGCGCAAATAGTAAATCACAAGAATTAGACAAGGACGTGCTCTTGATAAAATATGGTAGCATACTACATTTTTTGAAGCTTTTTGTTCATAGGCAGAGGTACTGACTGTCACATATTGTATAAAATGCAGGACTGTGTAGATGTTTTGAGCGATACTTATGTCCCTACTTTATTTCGACAAAAGAGCGAATGGCCTACACTAATAGACATGGGACACAATCGCAAAACGTATTAGCTGTATGTGACCATGATATACGATTCATTTATGTGTATGTCGGATGAGAAAGTAGTGCACACGATGCATGTGTACTAGAAAGTGCATTGAAAATGCACATCGACTTCCCAATTTCTCCCCCAGGTTCGAATTTTGATATTATTTGAAGTATTTAACATTAGAAACTAACGTATTTTTCTATTTCAAAACCCATAGATTTAAAAAATATTAAGGATTTCACTTTTATGGATGTAGGTAAGTACTACCTCGTTGACGCGTCTTATAAGATGGTGTCAGGATTTTTAGCACCATGCAACAGAGGACGTAATACAGGAATTGGATAAGGACATGGCCGAGGTCAAGGGCCAAAAGAGTTATTTAATATTCGCCACTCTTAATTTTGTAATGTAATTGAAGTGTCTTGAAACAATGTTTTGCCTATTTGAAGGGCTTGATTTTATATTCATATTTGCAAAAGCAGATCAACGTAGTGATAGCGTGTTGTGCATTGCACAATTTTCTAAGGAAAAATTAACCTTCGAATGATAACTTCATGCAATATAAATAAGAAAGTATGCCAATCGAAGGCGAAGGTGGAGTTGCTCCATACCCTCAGATACAACTGTTGGCAGTGTCCCTGCAAGAAATAGAAGCTTGAAAGGCAATGAAAGAAGAATTTGCTAATCAAATGCATGTGGTATCATGAAGGTAAAGACAGTAGTTGAATGACTTGAACGCCATTATAGTAAAAGCTAATGACAAAATAAGTTTTTTGGCACGTTCACCAAGATGGAAGATACCGACGGCTCTATCAGTGGATTTTTACAATTTCATAATAAACTCATTCATGCCGGGGTGATTTATTACTAGGAACTTGATTTTGTGCCATAGAATAGGAGATGTTCTCTGAATTATAAAGAAAGTTTGTATCATCCGTTGCTTCCGACGGAGTGGTATTTCCTGTACTTCTAGCAATGCATTTGTAGTATGTGATATACTGGTGGTATAGTACCAAATGTAATAGAAGAAGTTGTTGGTCTTCTTTGCTGTTAAATATTATATGGGGGCAGCATAAATAATTCACTTCACTGCAAGTTTGCTTATAGCCTCAACCCATGCAAGTTTGCATATTCAACTCAAACGACTTTTTTGCACAGTCAACGGCACCTCTATTATCAAGTTGAACAGACTATAAAGGTCCTAACCATGGCCAACCAATACATCCAGCGACGACTACAGCTTTTTCCAACAATGCACATGGACAGAACATAACGACAAAAAGCAAGACTTTCTTCTTCGTGATCGTTAATAGTCTGGTCAAGAAGTTGCCGCGTAGGGAAGAGCGATATTTTCCTCAATGTCTGGCCATTGAGGTTTATGAAATTGTATAATTCGCTTGGCTTCTCGGTTTCTCCAATCAAATGAGCAGGTGACATCTTTAAGCTGTTGTAGTCTGTATGAAACGGTTGGAATGCAAAATGGAAATCTAGCTAAGAAGCATGTCAACTTAATACAGCCACGTGTTTGTTTAGTATTGTGGAAATACGTCTTCTGGGCATAACATATTGGTCAACGCATGAAGTTTGCAATCCAAACGTTTTTTGTGTTATCTGAAATATCTTCAAAATTTGGTAAATATTATGTCAAATAATATTTCAAATATTAGATATCCATACACAATCATTATTACTCTAGATATAATAAAAGTATGTTTGACCATGATATCATACATATTAGTCCTCTCCAATCTATAAAATTTACCATTTCATGGTTTCTTGTCTATCCACTATCCAATGTTATGTATTCTCACTTGATAAATAATAGGTATATATAAGTATCTCATGAACATTGACACATAACATCACCAATATGGCATAACGTTAAGGCATCTGGAGTGAACATTTTGGCAGCATGGTTCCCTGTAGCAATTGGAAAAGCTGGCGCATAATCATATGATTATAACATATTTCTTGGACTTCCATGTCTACTCCACGTGTCAGCAATGGTAGCAATTGTGAAGGCTAGCCACCCTTCTTGGAGCCCTGCAGCTATAAAATCTGCAATAATGACAAGAAGTATATGACTTCTAACTTTTATACATTGTAACATGTTTCAATTTAGTATTTCATATACTTTTTATGTATATATTTGATGCATTTTCTGAATTTTTCTTCAACAGGAACAATACTGAAAATTACATCACAAGGCATCCTCATAATAGTCAGGCAACACCCTTTGATTATAGTTCTGGACACGTAAAACTTGTTATAGCAATTGCCAAAATTAAAAGGCATAATCAAGAATATGATAAAGAGCCCGTAATTGTTAGCTTGATTTGGATCAACTTTTTTCTTTGCATGTTTATTTTCATTTGTTATGGATGAACTTTTATTTGCATGTTCAATAATAGCATGTGACTACTTCCTTTTCTTTTTCTTTTTCTTTTGAAATTTTATTAATTATTCTTTTCTTTTTGTATAGAAGATATCGGTAACTTTTCAATAGTTGAGATTGGTTATTACTTTTTAAGGTTCATTAGTTTTTTTGGTCATAAAGGACCAAGAACTTGAGACATCTCCTTTTAGTAGCACAGGTGAATTGAGTTACTTGCCTAACTGCTATCTTGTTTCTAATGTCCTTAACAGGGATTAAAATTACAACTTTTTGGAGGAAAAGCAGCAAATTGGCTAAATATGCATTCTATTTTGTTTTGCTTTGCAATAGCACATTAAGTCTCATGGATTGAGATTTATCATTCTGGACAGCGGTAAGATATTGGTTGAATATGCTTTCTAAAGGCAAATTATGCTAACTCTTTGACGTGGATGATCTCCTATAGTCATTCAATTAGACATTAGATTTGTAAATTTGTGCAAGTTTTATGGTGACTTTGTAGTAGCTAGAAGTTCTAAGGCTGATTTTGTATTGAACATTTGCAAATCCCTGGTTTAGTGGATTTTGACCATTATTAGTTTGAAATTCTATACAATAAATGATGTTTGAATTTTGATATCATATGGCTATACTATAAATGAAAGAAAAAAAATTTGAAAAGGGTAATTCTATCAATTTGACAAGATATTCAGAGCTACCTATTGTTTACATGTATGTCGGATAGACATTTGTGACTTGCAAAATAGGTGTCATAAAAAAACATCTCTCATTTAGCTTTTATGACTTGCAAATGATGTGTCATAAAAAATAGGAAATGTTTTTATGACTATCATTTGGTAGTCACATAAACCTAAATTGGATGTTACAATTATCATGTGACATTATTTTTCAAATCACAAAATCTTTTATGACTAATTAGAACTTGACTAGCAAAAACAAGTCACAAACGTGTCACAAAAAGTATTTGTGACATACTTTTTGTGACTGACAATGGCTCAAGTGACATACTTTTGTAGGTCACAAAAGCTATTTATTCTTGTAGTGATCTAAATAAAACTGATAGCAGTATCTAGTAATTGTCCACCTTGAAGGGATTTTAAAAGAAGGACATGCAGTTTTCATGATATGCTAAAATCCTTTACCTTTTACATGTTTGAATGGCAATTCATCAACAATTAACATGTAATAATGTTTTTTCTAATTGCATCATGGTCGTACCACCAACTAACAAGTGCAATCTTAACATCCTTCCAACAGTATCAATTCTCCCAAACATAATGTATCTTGCCCCTTTGATTTATTTGCAGTATTCATATTACATGATTTAATATGGGATAAGAAGGAGTAATACCATTACTTTTTGAATCAACAGCAATCATTTTTGTATAGTAGTTGCATATTCCATGATGAACACCTTTGAAGCAGTGAGGTCAAAAATGATCCCAAGCAAGTGACCTTTTCCTGTACTTGGCTCTCTTCTTCTTAATGTCGAGTTCGAATGCTTCACAACTATCCAAAGTAGGAGTTTGACTTGAAGGCTATATAGAGTCACTACTAGAAAAAGTTATTTTTGTGACCCATCAATGATAGTCATAAAAATGTCTAAACAGTCATAGAAACTTTTTGTGACCACATTGTGACATATATATAAAAGTCAAGGATTTAATAGTCACAAATTTTTTATGACTTGTATATGAATATCACATTATCAATTGTGACTTGCAAGAATATCTTTTATGACTTGTATTTTGAATGTAATAAAAAGTCAAAAAATCTGGAATTTATTTGTGATATGCAAATAATAGTCACACAAGATCTTTTGTGTCATGTTTTATTGATCACAATTCACAAGTGCTATTGGGACCCACTAGTTGAATTAGACCCCAATAGCCTTGTGACTAGCCGACTAGCAAGTCACAAAAACATATCTTTTTTCCTTTTTTTCTTTCTTTCTTCCTCTTTTTTTTTTGGAAGGCCAAAACTTAAAAGAAGTCCATTCACAAGCCTCTTCATTTGATGTCCATCAAGGAATAAGAAAAAGACATAAATTCATTTATGGCAAATTAACTAGCTACTCCTTTGAGTATTAATGAATGAAACCTTCCATTAGTTAACATACTAATCGAATCTCGCAGTATACACTAATGTTCATCAAGATTACAATATCACAAATACAAATAGGCAGTACACACTAATGTTCATCAAAATTACAATATCACAAATACAAATAGGCAGTACCGTCGCAACTTCACAGAGAATGGCTCGAATCATAAGAAAACGTTCTAAGAGCTAGATTAAGCCATGGCTAGGGCCTCAAATTGATTTTTCCATCATATCCAAGAAATGATATCCTAAACCTGTAAAATGAAACAAATTCAAAAAAGGAATTACATCCTAAACATGAACTTTCTATAACAAAAACCAATGATCCCTAAAGTGAGTAATCAATTTGACCATAGCACCAAGATGATCTTCAATTTACAGCATGGTCAATCAGTTTAAGCTTACGATTTTAGTGCTCTAATAATCTTCAGACTCCATATATGTGTATCAAAGGAAAATAGGACATTGATAAATAGATAACCAAATTTAAAAGTGGTCACTTGTTTAATGTTATTATACCAGTCTTCTGCATATCAATTAATTGAAATAACTACAAGCCAGCAACACTTAGATTCTTTCAAACGAAACAAATAAGTAAATGATTCCATATTCAAACTTAGTGATTCTAAGTGATACATGGTCAAAAGTCATGCATGAAAATTCATGCATCAAAAGTACTAAAAATCCAATCTGGAACCATGGGTAAGGCATTGACATCCAAATGCGTTATCTAGAAACTAATGGTTTTTTGCATATAATCCAAATTGAGGTTGAAATCTGCTCTTATCTCTGAGAAAATAATTTGAGATTGTATAAAGTCAGCCTAAGAAATAGAGACTAGAAGAAAGTATGCACATGAGAGACTATTGCTAAAACTGTCCATGATAGCAAGCAAACAGTTATTTATATACTTTATACCCAGTAAACTGTCAAATATATGGTTAGAATGAGCTGCATAAACATAACCAAGCAGTTGATTATATGCTGATACCTCCAAAGCAAACTGATCTTGTGCTACATCCGTCTTGTTGAATGCAATACTAGTGGTAATTGTGTGTTGTAAAGGATGCTACAGGCATACATGGTACTCATAACAATAGCCGGACCTGTTAATCGTAGTGTGTCAACAACATATGTAATCACAGTAGGGAAGGTTGATGGAAAAGCTTCCGTTATGATGGCCCCAAAGGCAGACTAGGTTAAATCTCAATCTAACCAAGAGTGTCAATTCAAACATAGTCCAACTGATCTGCTCGTTTCTCAATCACTGAAACAACTTGCATTGTGATATATGTTAAGTCTCCAGTATTCTCAATACGAAAGTATATTCTCTCTCGCTGTGATGAATGCATGCCCATTCAATGGAAGATGAAAATTTTCCAGATAAGCAGTGCGAATGATTAAAGCAATATTCTAATAGCAGAAATTACAATTCAAATCTATACTTGCCAAATCCAGTGTCTCTGATAAAGAAAAAGTAGTTATCAACTAGTATGCAAGTCTATATATAAATAAGCTATCTCACTAAAGTCTGTAAACAAATTTAAGGTTAGAAAAAGAGGAAAGAAGCCCTAGGATGCAAATTTTGACAACAAAAATGCAATTTCCAGGTAACATGATGTAATTAATTAATTGTTCCCACCATCTAAAAATCTAATTTTCTCAAACATTTAAAAATCTGATTGACCCACCATCAAATTGGATTTTTGAGAATAGGCCTTCATCCTTCAACCCTGAATTTAGATGGTGACCGTGTAGTGGCTTATACGTTTTTCACTTGCTTTTGACTAGCTTCTCCAAATACAATTATAAAATGAATGTTTTAGAAGAAGTTTCATTACACTCACTATTTTTCCTTTCAACACAATAAAATTTTGCCTGAATTTCACCAACAGATGCTAGCTGACTTGATGAGAAGAAACTGGCAGCTTTTTACCATACGTATAAGAAAAAATTATAGAAGGAAGAAAAAGCACCAAGAATAACCTTAAATCAAAATCACCAAATAACATTGAGCAAGCTGGCAGACCCCAGCTAAGCACCATTAATACACAAAGACATGTAACATTTAAAACTAACCAATCTAACACCGTCTAATAACTTTTCTATCTTTTCAAAGGCCGCCTACAACTTAGTTGTTTTCTTTGCCCATTTCTCTCAAATGCATATCAATTTTACAGTAAACATTAACAATAGCTAATTTGGTTCTCGAATCTACAATGGTTATAAATATCAAGTTGATGAGATGGGAAACTTACCAGTACATAACTCTCTTAGGTAGTTAGAGTTGTTTTCTTTGCCCATTTCTCCCAAATGCATATCAATTTTACAGTAAACATTAACAATAGCTAATTTGGTTCTCGAATCTACAATGGTTATAAATATCAAGTTGATGAGATGGGAAACTTACCAGTACGTAACTCTCTTATGAGTTGGGATAACCACCCAAGTATATGAAATTCTAGCACTTCAGTTTGTCCTGTCCAATCCAAAAATGAAGGTAAATTGATACTAATATAAAATAAGATTTTCATATAGCAAGATTTCAAAACCATTTGTGATTAAGCATATTACTAGAAGCTGAATTGTTAAAACTCTCTATGATGCCAGATTGAAGAACACAATCTCATTGTTCCCCACATATTCAAACTTTCCAGGTGATGAGCATGAATATAACTATCCAAAGAGGACAAACACTTCATAAGAGAACTGGGTGACATACCTGTAAGCATCAAAAAGAATTCAATGGGAATCATCTATGAAACGTAAGGACGGAAGATCCATACCTAAATTATGCATATCTGCCTAAATTATGCATATCTGCTAAACTTTGATATGTTAAAATAATTTTATTTTCTTTCCTTCAAACCAACAAAATACTAACCATATCTCATTTTTCTAAGTGTCATCCAAACAAACACTAATAAGTAACTAAAAGCTCAAATCCTGCAAAAAAATCATATGCAAAGGAGAGTTTCTAACCAATTTGACACTATAACTTGTGTTGTCATTGGCATCGTCAATGTTTACACAGATTTTTTTTATTTAACCAAGTTAGTGCCGAGCTACATTCATCACAGACAACTACTAAATTTCATTATCCAGAGAGAAGGCCTCAGCACAATTAACATAAACTGGAAAAGGGAAAAGAGGTAGGGAAAGCATTTCCCTGGCTAGATTCCAACTGATTTAAACAATTAATTCAGCCATTCCATCCAATCAACTACTACTAGCAAAATTAAAGTCATTTGAGTAGAATAATATAAGAAATTTCTCAAAAATGCAAAACAGAGCAAACAAGACATTGATATGCTCACTAAAATTTAAAAAAAATATAAAACTTGCATATTAGTAGTTACGTATATGAACATATAGACTAATAATGTCACGCCCCGAGCCCGGCACGTGCCCGTCACGTGGCATCCGCCGTATTCTCAAATTCCGCTCAAGAATACAAGGCATCATTTAACTAGTCTAAACTTCAAAAATACGAAATAATATAACTAAAATAAAGTGCAGTACAAATCACATAAAAAGGTAGTCTACGAATATCCCATATGTTCGCACATTTATTTTCTAATGGAAACAGCGGAATTGAAAATAAATAAGACTAACACCTAGAAGTAGCTAGCCTGCCAACTTCTATTCACTTAAAGCCAATAAAAGTCATCCTCAGGGTCTCCTACGTAAACCAACTCATACTCTTCAGAATCTGCAAGGATGGTAAAAAGTGGGTTGAGCGACAAATCGCCCAGTAGGTAATAACTACCCCTCTGTCGGACCATGTACTCGTAGCTTTACAGATACATATATATAGATACAAATCAAATCATTTGCACATCGATCACATTCGTAATTTGAAAGTAACGTCATTTATAAAACATCCAGTAGTAACAATTGGCAAGTAATTTAAAGGCACCTTATTGATAAATGAACATGGAAAATCATAACGTTGTAAATCATTTCGTCTCAATTCACAAGTCTCTTCACATCCACTCATAAATCAGTTCATAAGTCTCATTTCAGATCAATTCAATAAATCATTCCATATCACCTCATAAATCATTTCATCTTAGCTCATAACAAGTACATGTGATGACCGGCTACTGAGTACTCAGCCTAGAGATTAAATCCTTTTTGGGTGGACGACCAATAGGTTTCATGACTACCGATTGGCCTCTTTTCATACATGGGTCAATCGGCCAGACTTTATACCATGTTACCATGACCTTGCCAATCGGCCGGACTTTATACCAGGCTACCATGGCTTTGTCAATCGGCCGGACTCTATACCAGGCTACCATGACCTTGTCAATCGGCCGGACTTTATACCAGGCTATCATGACGATTAGACAGGACTATAGCTCCTACCGTCTATTCCATGACTGTTTTGAGATTTACTTGTCAAAAATTCATTCCACACATCACATACATAAATCTTTGATTTCATAAAAGATTCAATTCGTTTGGTATATAATAACATATCAAAATATTTTTAATAAGTCACATGGCCCATTTTTGTATAGTAAAAATATAACTTTCATAAATATCCAAGTAAAGCATTTAATCAAATATATTTCTAGTCAACACAACAAAATAAGATTGAAAACAAAATTTTCATTTTTACAACTTTGAAATCTCAGAAGGGTAAGTATCACCTACCTTCGTCTGGCTGCTCGAGTGGAACTACCTTAAGTCTCTTAAGCTGGTACCGTACCTATCAAATGTATAGGTTACCTAATTAGTTGTTATTTCCTATAAATACATAACATACAAACTCTGAGTAAGTCGAAGATTCGTGTCTAGACCATTGTATGAATCCTAATAGCATTTTCCCTAAATTGGACGATTTCCATTTTGGAAAGTTTCCTAATTTGGAAAGTTCGCCTTTTGTAAAGTCTTATCATCTAAAAGAAAATAATTATTCCCAATCATGTTTATTATCTTGACTATTATCTTATTAGACATATTTATAATTTATAATTATTCATTAGTATTGTTATCGTTATTATTAGTGTTATCGTCCACATTATTATTTACTACTAGGATTATTATCATTAGTGTTATTATTAGTATTATTATCAGCATTATTATTATTATTATTATTATTATTTTAAGCATTTCGTTTAACCATTTAAAACTTATCTTACCTTGTCCAATCTGGCTTAATACGGCTAAATGTTTTTAGATTTCCATTTAAGTATCTTAGACGTAATTAACTAAGTACAATTTTACATGACTAACCTTTCAATTCTAACAATTATTTTAAATTGGGTCCTGAATTTTAATACCCACGATAAACTATAATTTATAATTTTAAAGTTTTATTTATTAGACATTTACTACATTTTATATTATATTTTGGTCCCTATATAATTTGCCAAATTTCCTTCGCCCTCGGGTTAAACCTTTGGCCAACCAGTTGCCTGACCATGGTCACCAGCAAGTCTGGCGACCCTTTGCTTCCATTGGCTGGCCAAAAAGGCCAACCATGGCTTTTATTCATTGTCGCCAGCAAGTGCAGGCGACATCCTCTTCAATTTTTTTTTTATTTTGCTTCGGTCTTTCGGCCAACCTTTGCAAATTCTTTCTCTGCCGCCAGAGATGGCGGTCCCCCACTCTTCCCTTTTTGTGTGTGTGGCGTTGCAGAAGCAATGCCTAGCCAAACAGAGCAGCAGCAGCAGCCGCTGCTCTTCTTTTCCCTTTTTTGTTTTTGTTTTTGTTTTTCCTCCACCAGATTTGGGCAACCTATTTACTCACAGATTCAAATCTAACACCCCATTCCTACGAATCCACATATGAATCTTTCTAAAATATATACATATCTACATATATACAGCAACAATCCATATTCGTAAAATTTCTAGGACAATTAATTCAACTACTAAAACTTAAAAAGAGAAATTTTGCGTGAATTCGGGACTTACAGGTTTAGGTGCCTAGTCGTCTGATCGATTGACGGTGTCGCCTGCTTCTCCTTCTCTATTCTCTGACGGCTCTTGCTCTAGGGAGGCAGACGAAAGAAAGGCAAGGATGGTGTTATTTTTCTTTCTAGGGTTTCAATAAAATCCTAAACCCTAGCACTACCTACTAGTAGGTGGTTTGGGTAAGAGTTTCAGTTTATTAGAAACCCTTATCCCATCCTACAGTTATTTTATTTTAACTTTTTTTTTCTTTTACCTAGTAATTTTATCTTTTTAATTAATTGGGAAAAATAACATAAAATAATAAAATGGGTGCCAAAAATCATGGGTTTTACAAATAATTCCATAATTTAAAGTTGATCTGTGAAAAATGCTAAGACTACAGTAACAATATGAGAGATAACAACAAAACTATATGAACGTCATAGTAGTATTACTCCTGTTAAAAAGCCCTAACTTCAATAAACAGCAAACCTTGCAGTAAAGTTCAAATCCTATCGATTTCGAAACAATTGCATGCCTATATATATATATATATATATATATCCATGGAGACCTTCAAATTAAAAAGCGCAACTAAACACACAAGATCATCAAACAAAAAGAAATCATCCAACAAAAAGCACAAATTAGGGGAAAGAAATACCAAATTCCTTCTTTATTTGGAATACTACAACATCGAAAAATATCACAAAAAAAGAGAATTAAAAAAAAATCAAAACAAGCGAGCTGAAGTACCTGGGGAATCTTAGTCGTTTCAGGTTTGGTCTCGAAGAGTTGGAATTGGCCAGGCGAAAATTTGAAACTTGAAGAGTTTGACTTCTGGGTGGTTCGCGAATATTTAGAATTTGCTTTGTTGTATTGCGAGCTTCATAAGAAATTAACGAAAATGTGGTTGAAACTCGAAGAAATTTCTTTGATGAAAGTTGGGGTTGAATTAAAAAGCAGACATAAAGTGAGTAGTTTGGAGAAAATATTAGAAAAAGAGAGATTTGAAGCTTTATGAAAAGGAAGAGATATGACACAGTTTTATGGGTTTCAAAAGAATGAGGAAGAGATACAACACTGGTTTATGGACATTTTGCAACTCGTATAGATGGGAATTGTTGCAGGTCACATAAGATTGTAAAATGATGCAGTTTTATTGCTTTTTTTTTTTTTGTGATATGCAACTTGTAGTCATAAAAGAATTCATATTTATGACCCTCAAAATTTTACAGGTCACAAAAGCCCTATTTTTCGTGTAGCGAGTCACTTGAACCTTCCCTCTCCTTGATATTCCCAAACATGTTTACTAGTATAAAAACAAAATTGAAAATGAAATCAAAACCTCTAACCAATGTAAGTAGCAACAAATATTTGATTGGAGTTGGACATGGATACATTTGGTTTTATTTGAAACGATAAATATGATTTGTTAACAATTTGCAGCAGGACATAAGTAGCAATAGAATGGCAAAATTCAAATTAATTTATATCACAGGCTTGGTAGCAGCAGGACATAAGTAGCAGCAGGCTTGATTTAAAATAGCAGGACATAAGTGGCAGGAAAAAATTTAGATTAATTTATCTCACAGGCTTGATTTCAGATTAATTTATATCATAGGACATAAGTAGCAGCAGGACTAAGGCCCTGTTTAATAACCCAATTCACAACTTAAATTTAATATATTCAGATTTTAACATATTCAAACCGTTTGATAATAAAAAATTGAACATCTGAATTAATTAAGTGACACTAAATTTTCTAGACAAAATTTGCTCCCAAAATTAAGTGATAAGCTATTCACTTATAACTGAATGTGATATACACTCAAATATATTAGATTTAATACTTAACAATTCAATAACTTAATGAATTTATATTTCAGATTTCAGATTTCAGTTTTATCAAACGGCACCCTAAATCCGACTTGAAAAAAGCCTTTAATAGGCTTGGCTCTATTCCTTCAGGTAAAACTCTAGTCAGAAAATGAGGGAGTTTAATTTGTACACTAGACCTAAGCTAAATTTAGTCCCTTAGAGATATTGAGCTAAACGTATTACCTAAACTAATTTAATTCAACGTGACACAATTCATTTAACTAAATTAATTCAAGTAAATTAAAAGTTGCAAAAAATTCTGTGGCTGAATACATATAAATTAAGATGAGTATTGGAGTGTGGAGTTTGGAGTAGTACCTCACCACCTTGCCAATGTTGTTGCTGCTAGCCGGATATCAGGGGCTTAGACTAAGTGGTGAATGGCAACAATAGTGAAGTTGCACATTAGTGCTGATGTGTGTCTGTGTGAAACGATGTGGTGAATAGGGGGCAATTGACTGTGAGAGTGATAGCCGAGAGGTGAGAGTAAGTGTGATACCCCAACTTTTAGGATACTATTGTTGTTTAGTCTAAAAAAAAAAATATTACGCTTCCTTTAGTTTATTTTATTTTAAGACATTGTTTTGTTTTAAAGACTAGATGTAGACACCAAATTTTGAATAATTTTATGTGGCATCTATTTCATGATTTTCATTTTAGATTGCTTGCATTCGTTGTTTACTTTTAGTTTTAATTTTTAGTTTTAGCTTTTAAGTTTAGAATTAGCGTAGAGTTTTTAGAGAAAAGAAAAGGAAAAAATCAAAAATATGTTGTTTTTATTCAATGCTTTTTTGAAAAGAAAAATTGAAAAAATAGGCTTTAGTTGGATTGGAAAAATGAAAAAAAAGAGAAAGAAAAAAAGGAAAATTTGTTCACAAAAAATATGTTTATTTCTTTAAATTCAATCTTTGGGCACTTTAGTTATTTTTATTAAGTTATTTTGGGAAAAATGAAAAATGAAACAAAAAGAGATGGAAAAATGGTCATTTTTGTTGTTTTTAGTTGTTTAGTTTTTAAATTATTTTCGTTATTATTATTGTTATTATTACCTGGTTTTTGGCAATTTATTATTATTATTATTATTTATATTTTATCATTTCTGTATTTATTAAGTTATTAAGTTCAGTTTTAAAAAAAAAAAAAAAAAAAAAAGAGCGACTTGCAAGCTACGTTTTTGCAGCTTGCAAGAGAGGGCCTCGGTGAGCCCCTTGGGCTGCAATATTTGAAGAGATTGCTGAGTGTTTTAGGGTTGAACTGGGATATAAAAGCTAAAGAAGGGGTAGCCGCAAGGGAGAGGGAGAATTACGGCTAGAAAGGTTTCTGGGAGAGAGCCTAAGCGAGTGGGAGAGAGGTTTTCGGAAAACAAAAAAGAGGGGGGAGCAAAGGTTGAGCAAAAGAAACGGGGGATAAAAAGATTAACGGCAAAAGAAAAGGATAAGAGCCGAGAGCGAGGGAGATTCTGGGGGGAAGAAAAGGAAGAAACCAGAAAAGAAACAAAGAGAGGATTCTGGGTTGGCGGCTGGATAGAGAGATCAAAGGCAAAAGGACCGAGAGCAATAGAGAGAAACCAGAGGGGCGAGGGAGGTGAAAGAAAAACAGCGTAGGAAAGGGGGAAAAACAGAGAGGGAGGCGGCCGTGAGGTTGACGGCAAAAACAGGAAAAAACCGAGAGAGAGGCTAGAAAGGGACGACTGTAAGAAAAACAGAGGGCTTCATCTAGGAGCTGACGGTTGAGGCAACAAAAGGGAAAGCAAAAACAGAAGGAGAGTGGGTAACAATGGCTGGTTGGAGAGAGAATTGAAACCGAAAGAAAATCTGGAAGGGAAGGAAGGATCGGAGCTCCAAGTGACCAGGTCAGCGGCGCTGTTTTCCACTGGTGCTTCCCCGAAGATCTGGTGAATCTGTTAGCCCTCATCCTTGATCATTCTGCGCTTCATTGGGTGATTAAGGTAATATTTTCATTTCTTTTCCAGTCAAGTATCATGAGATGTAGATCAGGATGTAGGGAATCTTTGCCGCTGCGTTTTGTTTCTGTGGCTGCTTGTTTGAGTGTTTGGCTCATGGTTGATTGATTCGCTCTCTGTTGCTTGCTCTCTTTTACATCAGTTGATATTGATCTCATGGGTTGGAGTGTTTAGATTTTGTATGTGTTTTGACAAAGCCGAGTAAGGAAATACATGTCATCCGACCTGATGCATTCCCTTAGGTTCATTCATTCTCATTTATCACTCACTCATTCTTTTCAATTCACATTTTCCTTTCCTTATTGTTCATTTTGATTTCTACTTCACAAAATTGCATTTAATTACACCTATATGCACTTATCACTATATTTCATACACTTGCACACGAACACTTGGAATTTTCATACAATTGCACACGTGCACCTTTTCATACACTTGCACACAAACACTTGGATTTTTAATTTCTTTCATACACTTCCACACTTGCACATTTGAGTCTCATTTGCATTAATCGACCTCTATGGGGTTTTCCTTTGTTGACCGCCACAATTCATGTGGTTTGGGACCAAAAGCCTCACGAGAGACATTGTAGAATTTAGGATTGCATTTTTCTTTCCGTATTGCATTCATATAGTCATATCCAACGTGCGAACATATATTGGGTAGAAAATTAGGAAAGGTAAGGTTAAGTCGCGCAACTAGCCTTGGCTAGGTCAAAGGGGTGCCTTGGATTCTATCCTTGCCTTCCCCTTTGTCAAACGTGACCCCCGAACCTTTTTCTTTGGTTTACGTGGACTAGGAGTCGTTTTAAAAAGGGTTTTACTACTTTGTCTCTAAAAAACACTTTTTGGGTGACTTGGTACACCCCAAATCTATACCAAGTGGCGACTCCGTTTTCATATTTAAAAACCCTTTTTAAATTTCATTTGGCCAAATCGTCGCTTTCCAAAGTCCCATGGCCTTTTACTTTTCATGTTGCACACGTTCACACCACACTTCGCACACATTTCACAATCGAAAAGTGGGGCGCGACAGTTGGCGACTCCACTGGGGACTTCTTAAGTGGGTCCAAGCATTTTGACTTAACCATTCGTTTCCTTTTTCTACCCTTTCTATGCATAGCATGTGGATATTAGGATTGCATTTTTCATTTTTAGGACCGTTTTGTCTTATGTACGTAATCAAACCAATCCCTCGACTCATGAATGTATGTTTGAATGAATGTTTACTTATTATCTCGCGCTTGCATTGCATTTGGGGGGGTGTGTGTCACCTTTAGAGTCTCGCGTGGTTCTCACCCCTTCCCTCAAAATAGGGGAACACTTCATACGTGCATGTTTACTTGCTGCTATCCCATTTTATTTTATTTTCGTGGGCGTTTCCCACACCGCCTTGTAGGATTAGGATCGATTGCCTTGGGTAGGCGGCTGGTGTGCTCTGCGCCCATAGCGCTACCTAAGGGATCACTCGAGCCACCGATCAAAGGCCCTGGGAGTGATGACCCTTCGCCTTTAGGTCTGAAGGCTTGGGAGCCGAGACTTATCGAGTCTAGTTGCATTAGTGAACCCCAGCCTCATGCATCCATATTAGCATTTTCCTAGGCTAGAGTCAGCCTCACCCTATTTTAAGCACATTAGGCACGAGGGAAGGGGTTCCACCCCTTTTACTTGTTTTATTGTATTTCTTTTCTTAATTGCTCCCAATGTGTTATGTGTACTATCAATTGCACTAACCATTCTTTTGTTTTCCTGGCTTGCATTCATATGCCTTAGCAATAAGAGGCCTCTTTGGCACTCTTTTAGTGACTTACCCACTAGATAACTTACATGTTTAAATTCCAGTCATTATGCTTAATTTTCAATAAGTACATTTCATTTTAGACCTTTTTCCCCCGATGCATTATTTATGTCTTTTAGACCATATTTGTCACATATTTACATCGCTTTAATAAATGGCATCATGCATAAACCCTAGAAAGGGAATGCCATTTAGGGGATCCCGTGTTAGGAATAAACCACCCCATGTCTCGGATATATAATCCAAATGAGACTTGCACGTTTACCTTTCTCGTACCATCCGAAAGGGGTAGTGCACAAGGTAAGGTAAAGATCCGATCATTTTCATGAAGCAATTTTTGGAATATGAGCATCTAATAATCACTTTTTGGCCATTTTCTCAAAATTGGTAAAATTCCCTTGCGTAAAAGGACATTAATTCGAAGAAAATTCACAAATGATTCCTCATTGTTGAGACGATAAATATAGAGGCCAAATTTTGATTTTAGAGGCTCATAGACCAAGGCATTGTAATGATTTCTTGAAACCACCCAGTGGACGAATAATTCAATCGATTTTTGAACAAATCATCCATCTTATCCAAACAATAAATTTCATCCAATTCATTTGACCAATTTACCCTTTTTAGGGTCATCCCATTTTTTTCATCATAACTTCATTTCATCGTCAATTCATTTGACCAATTTACCCTTTTTAGGGTCATCCGGTCGATTCTTCAATAAATCATCAAATCATTTGACCAATTTACCCTTTTTGGGTCATTCGGTCAATTTTGAATAAATCGTCAATTCATTTGACCAATTTACCCTTTTTAGGGTCTTTTGACCAAATTACCCTTTTTAGGGTCTTTTGACCAATTTACCCTTTTTAGGGTCGTTCGGCCGATTTTTGAATAAATCCCTAATTCAATTTCATTCATTTGACCAATTTACCCATTTTTAGGGCAACCGAGCCGATTTTGAATAAATCAAATTTCGTTCAATCTGTTTGATCAATTTACCCTTTTTAGGGTAATCTGATTAATTTTGGATAAATTTCATTCAATTCATTTGACCTGTTTCCCTTTTTAGGGTAATTTGGTCGATTTTAAATAAATTGTCGCCCTATTGGGGTTTCATTGTCAAATTCCAAATTGGGAAATCTAGTCACTTTTGAAGAAAACCGTCCATTGCATCCAATCAACGAATTCCAATCTCTTTGATAGGAAGTTCGTCAAGGTAAAACCCGTGCGTTTTTGCAAAATCTTGTACCGATCAAAGGTGATCAATCTATTCGGACGTTGTCCTCATTTTGACAAATCTCCCGTCACTCCAATGGCCACATTTTTCAAAATTATTTTTCACTCAATGAGTTGGTCAGATCCGTCAGGTATTGTATAGTGCCTGCTCTGGAGGATTGCATTTTCATGCTAGGCCTACCCTTGGCATAAAAGGGTTCCCCCATAGGACATGCATCCGAATTTTCTGGATATCTACTAACTCTTGCCTTTTTCTTTTCCTTTTCTTTATTTTCTTTTGAATAATTAAGCGAGGGCTAAATCTAAAGGCAATTCCTTTTAAAATTTTCAGGTAATATTTAAACATCGCTTCTCGTCGAAGCCCCATCATAACGCGATCCCGTAGTCAAGCCCAGAGGAATCGTGTAAACATGAGTTCGCAACCGGAACTGTCAGATAGGTCTGCTACAACTGCCCAACCTGAGACTGCAAGTTTGGGGGTCCAACTGACCGAGATGCTTACGAAGTTTGGTGAAATGGCAACTGAAATGGCCGCCCAAAAGAAATTAATCGATGAGCTTATCAGTAGTGGAGTTCAACCCGAGCCTGAACCCGTCAGTCAGCCGGAGCCAGAATCGTTTGGCATAGCCACGACCCAAACCACTTTTACTCCACCTTTCATTATTCCACCTGAAGGAACTTTCACCTATCCCACCATACATTTGCCATACACTTACCCTCCTAATCCTTCATTTTTTCCTACTTACATGCAAGGCCCGCAACCCCAAGTTACTTCAAACATACCACCTGAGCCACATACTTTTTATCACACTGCCGCTGAGCCATTCCTACCAGACCATATTGTTCAAACCAAGGCAGAAATTGGGGAATCTTCCGCTCCCGTTGATATAAAGCTTCTCAAACGCCTGGACCGTTTCGATGAGTTTATAAAGAAAAGTCAGGGATTGAACAAACAAGGAGTCTTGGATTACGATGAGCTTTGCCTTTTCCCGAATGTGCAATTGCCTGAGGGGTTCAAAACTCCGAAGTTTAACAAGTATGATGGGACGGGCAATCCCAAGACACACCTCAGATTGTTCGCCAACAAGTTGGGTAGGCCAACAGATGATGAAAATCTGCCTTTGAGGCTATTCCCAGAAAGTCTGGAGGGGGATGCACTCGACTGGTATTCCAAGCTGAAACCCGAAGAAGCGAAGACCTGGTTTGACTTGTCCAATGCTTTTGTAAGGCAATACGGGTACAACTGCGAGCTGGCTCCGACGCGAACCACGTTGGAAGGAACAAAAAGAAAACCCTCTGAGAACCACAAGACTTATGCCAAGAGGTGGAGGAAGATAGCTGCAAAAGTCGAGCCACCGATGACTGAAGACGAAATCATTCGCACCTTCATTAAGGCACATGATCCGCCGCACTTTGAAGAAATTTTCCGCATGACTGGATGCTCATTTGCTGCTATTGTCAATAAACTGGAAGAATATGATGACTTCGTGAAGGCTGGAAAGATTGTTAATGTGTCCGCCCTGAAAACTCAAGTGGAAGTTTTGCAAAGTCAAAATAGCAATGGGAAGAAGCAACAATTCAAAAAGCAAGAGGGGGAAACTGCTTTTGTTTGGGATCAAAACCCTACCCCAAAACCCAGATTTCGACGATACCCTACCTACTCCAACCCTTACCCTCATTATCCAAACTCTCATCTTGTTTACCATACTACCACCAATCACTCTCGACCTCAACCAAACCATGCAAGCCTACCTACAATATCCTTCCCAATGACTCAAAACAATCCTCAAATTCAACTTCGTCTACCTTATAATCCCAGACCTGCTCCACCAAACCAACAAACTTACAACCCTCCTCAAACCAACAAAATACAAAAACCTGGTCGATCTCGAACTTTTGCCAACTTAGGCCGACCCATTGACCAACTGTATGAACAGCTCAAGGCTGCCGGTAAAATAGATGACATACCTCCTCCAAACTACTCTCGTCGAGGTCTCTCTTCTGGATACGACCCTCAAGCCGCGTGTGCCTACCATTCTGGAGCGCCCGGTCATTCGACCAGTAAATGTTGGGTACTAAAACATAAGATCCAGGACATGATCGAAGCAGGAAATATAGTGTTAAGGAAAAGGGAAGAACAAGGACCGAACATAAGTACGAATCCTTTTTCTGAACACAAGGACACCTTTGAGGCATCCACCTCCAATGACGAAACTTGAAAATCCTGAAGGAGCTCTGCACAATGTGGATGGCTGATTATCCTCCCTCTCGAAGGGAATTTCGATGAATCTAGGGGTTGTCATTTACTAAAATTCATGAAAACTTTTTCTTGCATATGTGAATAGCTTAACGAAAGCATCTTTTGCAGTTGAGTTTTGTCTTGTTTCTGCTTTGATTTGGAGTTTCATGAAATGCACAATTTGTTTTATTTGTTTATTTGATTATTGTCCTGAATTTTTGTTAATTCTTTGGGATGGCCAAAGATGAAATTATTTGATCCTTTGAATATCACTGTTCTGGAATCTGATGTAGCCCTTCATTGAAAACCCCTTCATTAAAAATCCTTTCGTTGAAAATCCCTTCCTTGGGAAAGCCTTCATTGAGAAAGCCATTGAAAACCCTTCATTAAGAATCCCCTCATTGAGAAATCCTTTCTTTGAGGAAGCCATACGTTGGAAAATACCTCCATTTGAGAAATTCCTTCATTTAGGAAAATCCCTTTCCGACCAGGTTGAAAGCTGACTGGTTAAAGCAGTGTTATCAACGATTGATTCTGATTGATGAAAAGCAGTTGAACGCTATGTGCCATGACCAATGTTGTCAAAACGCATGGCCTGAGTTCATAATAAAAGGGGCCGCCACCGATTTTCTGAAGAAGGGAACAAAGTGCTAAAGTAATGAAAGATGAAGTCAAAGGCAAATTTGCTTCAAATAGGCAAAGCTCATTGGGCGCTCAAAATGTATTACCTGGCGGAGCATTCATGGATAGACAGACATTCTCTCAAACCTGTCAACTCAGACATGTGTAAGAAATTTTTTATTTTTGATTATGCAAATTCCTTCTAGGAAGTCGTGCAAAAGACGAGGCAAAAGTCAGGCCATCTTCCTTTCCAATCAAAACATTTCATCCCTAGTCGTCCCTTTTGAGCTATCAGAACAATAATTTTTTCGTTCGGCAGCCCCTGAAGATTGCAAACCCCACACTGGGGCAAATTCATTTTGAGAAGAGATGATTAGAAGGGGAAAGCCCTACACTGGGGCAAATTTATTTTTGAAAATGCAAAAAAAAAAAAAAAAAAAAAAAGAAATGGAAAAGAAGGAACCCCACACTGGGGCAAATTTAGTTTTGAAGAAAAATGCAAAAGTGAGACATATGCAATGAAAATGCAAAGAAAGAAAAATCCAATCAAACTGGGGCAAAAATTTGCCTCAGTTTTGTTCAAAATTGGGAAATAATTTCAAAATGATGCAATCTCAGGCTATTTCACACCCCTCTCATCAAAATTTGCTTTCAAGCCTCAACTTTTCTTGAAAAACACCCCACCTGACTTCATTTCAAAAGCCCAAAGTCCTGGCTTTCGTCATTTGCCGTATTTTCTATTGGGAAATTTGCTAGTCAACTGGCAAGTGATGTCCATAATGCCTTCGCTTAATCTTACAAGGGAAGCGCATTTTACTGATGTCAGCAATCTTCAGTTCATACTCCTGAGTCGATTATGGTTGAGTTTTTCCATTGTTCCTTAGGTGAAAACCCGAAAGGGCACCTCAAAAGAAAAGGAGGAAAAGAAAAGAAAAAGAGAAAAACAAAACAAAAACAAAACAAAAGAAAAGGAGTGGGGGCAACCTTGGTGAAAACCCGAAAGGGCGCCAAAGTAGGATTTCGCAGCAAGCGTGCACGAGGAAGAACAGCTGGTGGTCTGGTTCATTTGGATTTCTCCTCATTTTTGTCATACCCCTGCCAATACTGAATCCCAGAACAAGGATACTCAGAGATTCGAATATGACATCCGTTGGGCAAAACTGTGTCATTTTGTAAAACATTCTTTTGCGAATACATTCTTAGGAAACTCATTTTTTCCAAATTACTTGCATTCATGGCATTTTTTGTAGAATTTAAGTACAAATGGTTAAGTGTGCATTCTTGTGCATAATTATTTTTACATCACATGTGAATTTTCTTGCATCCCTCATTCTTTATCATTGAATTGTGGTGAATGACAATCCCCGTGGTTTATTGCAAAAAGTATGCTTGGATTCAGTCACCTTTTGAGAACAGTTGAAATTCAGCCAAGCCAGCTACACAGACTTCACAATATAGCAAAGCACATACCTGATCAGTTTGAAAATCAGAGAAGCCTCAGGGTGAAAAATCCAACTCAATCGGCTGCCGCAGCAAAAGTTGATACGGGCATCGAAAAACTCATGTTTACACGATTCTCAAAGGAAAATGGGTCAAATGGTGGTGGCAATTTCTTTGTTTTTTCTCTTTCACAGGAAAAATTGCATGCACAGATGAAAGTAACCACGCCTCGCACTGGAATCGGTGTCGGAAAGAGTCCTCCAGTGAACAAAGGCAGATTGAAAATGTTTGCAAGCAAATTTGATCAAAAGGTGCAACAACATCAACTATGGGTTCAATTTGCAAAATTCATCATACTGGGGCAAATTTTTGGAAAGATTCTTCAAAAAAAAAAAAAAAAAAAAAAAAAAACAACAAAAAAAAAAAAAAAACAAAAAAAAATCATCAAAAATTAGGTTTAACTTCTTATTTCTTGAAGAAATCAATTTCAAATCTCAACTTTTAATTTTTTTTTACTTGACAAAGTCTCAGCGTCCGCCGCGCACCCTTTTACTTCCTTTCTTGACAACCATAGTCACTGACCTCACCGCCGTTAGCATTGAGTCTATCTCACTAATGTGCGTGTTTTCATTCTACCGCCGTTAGCATCGAGTCTATCTCACTAACGTGCGTGTTCTCATTTCTACCGCCGTTAGCATCGAGTCTATCTCACTAATGTGCGCGTTTGCATTCTACCGCCGTTAGCATCGAGTCTATCTCACTAATGTGCGTGTACCGCCGTTAGCATCGAGTCTATCTCACTAATTTCCTACCGCCGTTAGCATCGAGTCTATCTCACTAACGTGTGCTTCAACCGCAGTTAGCATCGAGTCTATCTCACTAACGTGCGTGTTTTACTTCAACCGCCGTTAGCATCGAGTCTATCTCACTAACGTGCGTGTTTTACTTCAACCGCAGTTAGCATCGAGTCTATCTAACGTGCGTGTTTTACTCCTACCGCAGTTAGCATCGAGTCTATCTCACTAACGCGTGCATTTTCACTCTATCACCGTTAGCATCGAGTCTATCTCACTAACGCGTGCATTTTCATTCTATCTCCGTTAGCATCGAGTCTATCTCACTAACGTGCGTGTTTTTCTCTATCACCCGTTAGCATCGAGTCTATCTCACTAACGTGCGTGTTTTACTTCAACCGCAGTTAGCATCGAGTCTATCTCACTAACGTGCGTGTTTTATTCAACCGCGTTAGCATCGAGTTATCTCACTAACCGTGTTTATTTCTACCGCCGTTAGCATCGAGTCTATCTCACTAACGTGCGTGTTTTCATTTCTACCGCCGTTAGCATCGAGTCTATCTCACTAACGTGCGCGTTTTCATCCTACCGCCGTTAGCATCGAGCCTATCTCACTAATGTGCGTGTTTCCATCCCACCAACACTCCATCTCACTTCAATTCATCTGATTTAAATTTCTGTCCGGGTCTATCCCAACTTAAATTTCAGTCCGGGTCTATCCCGTGGGTCTATCCCAAATTTTAAATTTCTGTTCGGGTCTATCCCGTGGGTCTATCCCAGTTTTACATTTCTATCCGGGTCTATCCCGTGGGTCTATCCCCGATTTTAAATTCCTGTACGGGTCAGCCCCGATTTCAAAATTCCTGTTCGAGTCAGTCCCGTTTTAAATTCCTGCTCGGGTCAGTCCCGTTTTAAATTTCATGTAGGGGTCAGCCCCCATTTCTAAAGCGTCCATTGTTCGAGACGTGTTCGCCGCCAAATAACACAGGTGAGTATTTGGTGTCTACTTCTTTGTCTCAAGTTTTTCCAAAACTCAGACAAAGAGGGGCAAACTGTAGACACCAAATTTTGAATAATTTTATGTGGCATCTATTTCATGATTTTCATTTTAGATTGCTTGCATTCGTTGTTTACTTTTAGTTTTAATTTTTAGTTTTAGCTTTTAAGTTTAGAATTAGCGTAGAGTTTTTAGAGAAAAGAAAAGGAAAAAATCAAAAATATGTTGTTTTTATTCAATGCTTTTTTGAAAAGAAAAATTGAAAAAATAGGCTTTAGTTGGATTGGAAAAATGAAAAAAAAGAGAAAGAAAAAAAGGAAAATTTGTTCACAAAAAATATGTTTATTTCTTTAAATTCAATCTTTGGGCACTTTAGTTATTTTTATTAAGTTATTTTGGGAAAAATGAAAAATGAAACAAAAAGAGATGGAAAAATGGTCATTTTTGTTGTTTTTAGTTGTTTAGTTTTTAAATTATTTTCGTTATTATTATTGTTATTATTACCTGGTTTTTGGCAATTTATTATTATTATTATTATTTATATTTTATCATTTCTGTATTTATTAAGTTATTAAGTTCAGTTTTAAAAAAAAAAAAAAAAAAAAAAAAAAGAGCGACTTGCAAGCTACGTTTTTGCAGCTTGCAAGAGAGGGCCTCGGTGAGCCCCTTGGGCTGCAATATTTGAAGAGATTGCTGAGTGTTTTAGGGTTGAACTGGGATATAAAAGCTAAAGAAGGGGTAGCCGCAAGGGAGAGGGAGAATTACGGCTAGAAAGGTTTCTGGGAGAGAGCCTAAGCGAGTGGGAGAGAGGTTTTCGGAAAACAAAAAAGAGGGGGGAGCAAAGGTTGAGCAAAAGAAACGGGGGATAAAAAGATTAACGGCAAAAGAAAAGGATAAGAGCCGAGAGCGAGGGAGATTCTGGGGGGAAGAAAAGGAAGAAACCAGAAAAGAAACAAAGAGAGGATTCTGGGTTGGCGGCTGGATAGAGAGATCAAAGGCAAAAGGACCGAGAGCAATAGAGAGAAACCAGAGGGGCGAGGGAGGTGAAAGAAAAACAGCGTAGGAAAGGGGGAAAAACAGAGAGGGAGGCGGCCGTGAGGTTGACGGCAAAAACAGGAAAAAACCGAGAGAGAGGCTAGAAAGGGACGACTGTAAGAAAAACAGAGGGCTTCATCTAGGAGCTGACGGTTGAGGCAACAAAAGGGAAAGCAAAAACAGAAGGAGAGTGGGTAACAATGGCTGGTTGGAGAGAGAATTGAAACCGAAAGAAAATCTGGAAGGGAAGGAAGGATCGGAGCTCCAAGTGACCAGGTCAGCGGCGCTGTTTTCCACTGGTGCTTCCCCGAAGATCTGGTGAATCTGTTAGCCCTCATCCTTGATCATTCTGCGCTTCATTGGGTGATTAAGGTAATATTTTCATTTCTTTTCCAGTCAAGTATCATGAGATGTAGATCAGGATGTAGGGAATCTTTGCCGCTGCGTTTTGTTTCTGTGGCTGCTTGTTTGAGTGTTTGGCTCATGGTTGATTGATTCGCTCTCTGTTGCTTGCTCTCTTTTACATCAGTTGATATTGATCTCATGGGCTGGAGTGTTTAGATTTTGTATGTGTTTTGACAAAGCCGAGTAAGGAAATACATGTCATCCGACCTGATGCATTCCCTTAGGTTCATTCATTCTCATTTATCACTCACTCATTCTTTTCAATTCACATTTTCCTTTCCTTATTGTTCATTTTGATTTCTACTTCACAAAATTGCATTTAATTACACCTATATGCACTTATCACTATATTTCATACACTTGCACACGAACACTTGGAATTTTCATACAATTGCATACGTGCACCTTTTCATACACTTGCACACAAACACTTGGATTTTTAATTTCTTTCATACACTTCCACACTTGCACATTTGAGTCTCATTTGCATTAATCGACCTCTATGGGGTTTTCCTTTGTTGACCGCCACAATTCATGTGGTTTGGGACCAAAAGCCTCACGAGAGACATTGTAGAATTTAGGATTGCATTTTTCTTTCCGTATTGCATTCATATAGTCATATCCAACGTGCGAACATATATTGGGTAGAAAATTAGGAAAGGTAAGGTTAAGTCGCGCAACTAGCCTTGGCTAGGTCAAAGGGGTGCCTTGGATTCTATCCTTGCCTTCCCCTTTGTCAAACGTGACCCCCGAACCTTTTTCTTTGGTTTACGTGGACTAGGAGTCGTTTTAAAAAGGGTTTTACTACTTTGTCTCTAAAAAACACTTTTTGGGTGACTTGGTACACCCCAAATCTATACCAAGTGGCGACTCCGTTTTCATATTTAAAAACCCTTTTTAAATTTCATTTGGCCAAATCGTCGCTTTCCAAAGTCCCATGGCCTTTTACTTTTCATGTTGCACACGTTCACACCACACTTCGCACACATTTCACATCATATCGAAAAGTGGGGCGCGACACTAGAAACCCTAAAGTCTAATCAAAACCCTAGTTTTTACTTGTGACTAACCTTTTTCTCAAATTTCTCATATTTCAACCGAAACCCTAAATTCAATTTATAAAATTGTAAAATCCCTCACGTTTTTCTTAAAAATCCCCTTTTAATTGGAAATTATGATTTTATAATAGCCCTACCACCCAATCACCCCACAATAAGTGCAAATGAACATGAAAGTAAAGGTTTTCACTTTTCATTTTCAAGTTAGCGTGAATTAGGGTTTTCACGTTTTTTCGTAGTGTGACTATTCGGTACGGAGTGAGGATCAAATTTGGTAGGTAAGAGTGACTTTTAGATGAGGAAATATTATTTGATTTGAAGTGATAATAATAAGTTAGTGATTGAAGGTAAAAACCCTAATATACGTGATTTAAGAGAAAACGGCTCGAACCGACGTGTACCGTGCACTACCGATTGAACCCACCACTTCCTTACCACCACATACTCTTGATATTTTTGCAAAATATCCCCCCTCATTCTCAGCCACATAACCGAAAATTGTGGCTAAAATGCAAGGAAAAAGAAAGCAAAACTTAGATGGCTTTGGTGGTGACAAGTGTCACCCATCTATGGTTTCTTGCCCAACCTTTTGTCTTGCCTTCTTATCCCTTAATTGAGCTCATTTTCCCTCATTTCTTTCTGTTTTTGGCCGAGAGCAAGAGGAGCAAGAGAATGAAGAGAGTTTTCCATCTTCTACCTTGAATCCAACCATTTGAGTGCAACCAAGAAAAACTAAACCGATTAATCACTAGTTGGAAGTTTGGGAAGTCTAAGGAACCAAGAATATCAAGGAGAGGTGAAGGATCATCCTAGCAAGGTCCTGTCTTGAGGTAATAATGCTGATTTACCATTTCTTACTCTTAATTTTGCTTAACTTGGCATAGCACCTTAAATTTGTGGTGGATGATAGCTATTATACTGATTTGGATGGATATAGTGTATGTTCTTGAGTTACACGAGTTAGGGTTTGAATGATTTTCTGCCTATACTTGCTGTATGGATAGTATATGTTGTATCTAAGCTTATATAAGAGGTTGTGGTAGTGATTGAAGCAAGAAATGAAGAAAGTTTCCTTTGAAACCGTAAAATTTCAGATTTCTGGAAAACTGTAGCTCAGTTCTGTCCAGTTCCAGTTCGTGATGTTAGAGGCCAAATTAGCCTTAGCTCAAAACATGAAAGTTATAGGAAATGATGTTTTATAGTTGTCTACAAAATTTCAACCCAATCGGAGCAACGTAACCTATGAAAAGACCAAAATACCCTCACTACCCTAGGATGCATCCAGTGATCAGTTTCAGACAGTTCATCCAATTGATCGTATCTATTCACTATGATCCGTGCTGATTTAGCCATTTACCAAAACATGAAAGTTTTAGTACTTTGTCTTAGCTTTTTTACACCTCCAAGAATGCCTTAAACGGATTTTGGTAGCTTGAGATATGGCCATTTGGAGGTAGTACGGTTAACTGGCCTGTTAGTTAGAATTTGGTTCTGTGAATTGGGAATTTGACTGGGTTACACTAGAAATTAGACTAGGTGATCTTCACCAAAGTTGTAGCCCTTTGTCTTAGCTTCGAAACGGTATAGTTTGCACCTCAATCCGATAAGCGTAGCCTCGGATGTGTCCATTCCGCAAAAACCCGTCAAATCTGTCTTTTGTTAAACTTCATTTCCGCACATGTCATTAGCTTGATTTTTGTACTTGTATTACCTTGGGCCTATTGAACGGCTATTGAAATGAATTTGTGTTGTGTGTAACTTTGGGTTTGATTGAAGAAAAGAATGAAGCTATAAATGGCTGGAAATAGGAAAATACAAAGGGCGTGCTGCCCAAATTTACGCTCGAGGACTAGAGAAATATACTTGCGACTTGAGTAAGGGTTAAGAGTGATTACTACTTGAACCATCTAGGATATTTGCGTCTTCTTTTACCAAGGTATATAAGTAAAGATTTGGCCGAACTTGTACCCTTGAGAAATACAACCATGACTACTAGAAATACGTTTTCCTTGTACTTTCGACTCAAATGGCATTTTCAAGTATAAATGTTACAAAGTTATATAGTTTGAAAAGCGAGCGAGTGTTTCACGAATATTCTCCAAGTCAATTTCCATGTCTTGATTCTTATTGAACGAAACGTCTAAGTTTCGAATCTTAATCGATTTTCAAAGTTCTGAAACAAAGTTTTATCGCAGATTTGGACTCCAAACCCGCAGTATAACCCAGACGTGATTTCTAGGGGCACTTCATTTTGGTGAGTGCTTCTAAATACCTGATTGAATTGGACACTTGTTTCCAATACTTGATCAATATGATTAAATGATATATGATTGGTTTGATCGGGCAAGAGTGTACTTTATCGCACTTGCCCTTAATTGATATATTTGTTTATTTTTGAAATTGATTTGATATACTTGTTTATGATGTGCGCACTTCCTGGAATTCCAGAAACCCTGCGGCAAGTTACTCGAGTCGAGTCGGCAAGGGTTTGGTCGATTGGGTAACGAACCCTGGGTCTCTTGTTTGTCGAGTGGAGTGATATCTCCTCGACTAATCGGTATACTCGAGTATTACCACCCGTATTTATTGAGGATTTTGGGCCCAGCAGGGGGTTTGAATGGTGGACGGAGAGTAATGTAAGTGGTGTCCTACTGGATTGGTTACTTATTTGAAAGTTGACTGAGTGTCAACTATTACGTGATCAAGCTCTTGGTGATGCAATGGGAATTTGGCTCCTGAGAGCCCTCCGTATCCTTATACTTTGGAATGATTATTGCTTATTGGATTATTGTTTATTCTGAAAAACTTTTACACTCGCTCATTTTGAGATTGCTAATTGACGTGCTATTGCTCATTTTTATGAACTCCTCATGCTCGTTACTTTGCTATATCGAAAACTTGTACTTATAAATAATGGTCAATTTGCTATTTGGAACCTCACTGGGCTTTTAGCTCATTCCACGCCATTTGTTTTCCTTACAGGGGTACGAGCGAGGCGTGACACGTGTACAGACTAGCGTAGTCTAGTTGTTTTGAATTTTGTAATTGTACTCGCACTAGTCGTTCGATTAGGGTTGAATGTACTGAGAACTTAAATCTTTTGATGTATTTGGGACTGTATGGATGGTTGAAATAGAAATGAATGTATTCGTATGTTCCAAACTTGGGAACCGTTATTTCGTTTATTATTGAGGTTGCACCTTATTTTAATTGATGTGAGTGAGTGAGTCTTGGCGAGAGTTGGGTAGGCGGTCCGCTGAACCCTAGGGTACACCCAGAGGGAGGTGGGGCCGTCATAGTAAGAGCCAGAGGTGTGAGTGCGACTATGAGAGATTGAGAAAGTAAGAGTGAGAGAGACTGAGTGGGAGGTGAGAGAGATGGAAACCGAGAGATGAAGCGGTAGTGGATCTAGCGCTTAACAGTGAAGATTGAAGAATGGAATTGGTGGTTGGAGTGGAGAGGTTTCTCTGGTTGGTTGCGGGGTGGCAGGGAGAGAAGCGACAGGGAAATGAAAGTGTGGAAAAGGAAAGAGATAGGAATTAGTTTTGTTTTGGTACTCCTTTTTATTCTTTTTCTAATTTTTGTATTATAAGTTAACTTATAAAGTCATAACATGATTTGATAAATTTAATGCTAATATTTGTTTCTATACAACTAACTAGTCTAAAGTTGACTCAGAAGTGGTAACCCTAAAGCTGGCGACCCAACACCAGAATGGAAACAAATCCTTTGGTATAGGCATCACAGCTGTGAATGGCGCAAGCCAAGGAATTGCAGCCTGGTCGCTAAAGGAAAGGCAAGCAGGGAACAAAGCTCAGGACAATGCAGAGGCTGTGAGGCTCTGTATGATCAAAGCAGCAACAAAGGGATGGCGAGACATCAAGATACGAATTGAGGATAGAAAACTGCTTGACCAAATACGAGCTGGAAAAGCTAGGAGCTTGGAGTCAGCCACTATAATAGAGTACATACAAAAAATGACCTCATGGTTTTGAATGTGCTTTTTTGACAGGTTAAATGAGGGCATTGATAGTCTATGCTATAGTTTAAGCAAAATTGCTCTTTTAAACTTTTGTGACATGGAGTGGAATTATTCCACCCCAGCGTGCTAAATGCACTAATGTAAAAATAGGAGCCCTTGCTCCAATAGTGTATAGCTTGGTTGTGATATAAAATTTCTAACGTTTCGGGAAAAAAAAAAAACTAGTCTAACTTAATTAGACCCACTATTATTATATAATATAATTAGTAGTTAGAGATATTATTATATCATATAAATATTTTTATATTACATATATGCATTAATGTAGATGCATATGTGCATTATATATACTAATTTGAATTCGAAATAGGTAGCAAATTTATTGTTTTCAAAATATGAATTTGAAATCGAAATTTTCAATTTAGGAAAACATAATCCAGAATTCAAACCTAATTTAAACTATTCGAAAACGAAAATTTTGATTTTCTTTCCACTTTTCCTTTTTTTCGATTTTCCGAATTGAAATCGAAATCGGTCGGTAAATCGATTTTTTTGGAATTGCACGCTCCTAGTCATTAGAAAGAGGTGGAGAGGAGGAAAAATGAGGAGGATGAGGTTTAGATAGAGGGGAGGGTGGCAATAGAAGATGGAGAATGGTGGTAGCATCAATACGAAATCATGGGGGATTTTTTTGTAAGTTGGTTTGACTACTGGAAATTTTTCGTATGTTTGCTTAATTAGGATGGTTATTACGGTCTTTTTTGCTTATATATTTTGGGGTAATTATGTCATTTCATTTGCCTCTGTTTAGTTTTAATGATTTTCGTTATTGTTTCAAATTAGTTTAAATTACAAGAGGTCGGAATGTATGATTTTAAAATGGAAAAATGATGTGTTTCATCCTTCACATTTCATAAAAATATTCTTTTCGTCCCTCACTTTTAAAATGAAGCAATTTCGTCCTTGACATTTAAAAACTGAAATTATTACATCCCTGAACCCAAATTTCAATCTGAATCAAACCACCAATCAACCTGATTACAAATTTTGGGGATGTAATTGGTAAATCACTTGGTTAACTCAACTTGGTATTATGTGAAATTTAATGAATCTAAAAAGAAAAAATAAAAAATTATAACATAAAAAAGAAAGATTAATCTTTTCTACATTATGATTGTATACACTGACGATTTTATGTACCGCCACATCATTTTAATTTAAATTTAAACACCAAATTTTATATTTATGATACACATCTAGATTCGCAAGCGGATATACTAACGGTGCATGAAAAGATTTATCAAAAAAAAAACTCTACTATTCCAAGATAAAGAATGGCCTTTTATGTTATAATTTTTATTTTTTTGGTTTAATAAATGTCATGTGAATATGATGAAGTTGACCGAATGATCTATCAATTCTATTTTCGAAATTTATTACTGGGTTATTGGATGATTTGATTTAGATTGAAAATTAGGTTCAGGGATGTAATAGGTTTAATTTTTAAATGTTAGGGATGAATTTGCTTCATTTTAAAAGTAAGGGACGAAAAAAATATTTTTACGAAATGTGAGGAATGAAACAGGTCATTTTTCCTTTTAAAATATAAGAGACTTTTTCGTAAGTTAACTTAATCACGCGGCTTTTTAAATATTTTTTCCAATTAAGTTTACCAAATAATTGCGCCCTAAGCCCCATAATCCAAAATCCAACGTGATTCTCTCTCTTTCCCATTTTTGGATGGAGAATTTACCCAAAAAAATAAAAGAGTTGAATATTCCCGCAATCCCAACACAATGGAGGTCCTTTTCACCTACTCTTCTTCTTCGAACGCCCTCTTTCTTTATACATTCCCGAGAAACCCAAAAGACTATCAAGCTCCTTATCTTCGCGTGTTCCCCACTCTCCTGGTACTAGTCGACTGTGGTAGTCGTAAATTCACCCTTACGCGAGAAGAACTCCTACTTCCCTTCCTGGATTTGTTTTATTATTATTCAATTATTATTCAAATTATTTGAATATTCACAATTTATTTTTTATTGATTAATTCATACTCCTGTCAGATCTTTTCTCTCTAGTTAAATATCAGAGTAGTTTTAGATTTGGATCCAATCCACCGGCAAAAGCAGAATTAAGTTCCGGCGAACGGCGAAAAATGGCAGGCAATGGAGAAATTGAAGTGTCCGACGAGAAAGAGTTTTCTTCGTCGTCGTCGCAAGGACTAGGCCACGGCCGGAAGTACAGGGCTGTGGTGGCCAGCGATAACGATCGCGCCATCGTTGAAATGTCCTCTCTGGAGTCCGCCGCCGCCGCCTCCTCTTCTTCTTCCTCTTCTCCGTTTCCCAATCGTAACGCTATGTAATAATTGCTACTACTCTGCTCATTTTCTTTGTATTTTTGTGCAAAGTTTTGTTAATTGTTCTTGCAATGTAGTAGATTGTTCTTCTGCTGTTAATTAGAGGATCATCTTTTGGTTTGTTTGTATTGGTTTTATCGGAGATTTTAGATGATCTAGGAGTGAGGGTTTGGAGAAGGGTTTAACACCCGGGGGCAAATCTGTTTTGTAGGTTTATATACTAATGAATCAAGGGTTTAGGAAGCCTGTAGTGACTATAGATGCCAAAGGTTTTGTATGAAATCTGTGTATCAACGTTGGCATGCAAGTATATGTTTTAGTTGTACATTGGAAATGTGGATAAAGTACTTTGGATTTGTGTGGTCGATGAACATTTTGTCTTCAGGAGGGGCATGGAGGATTTCGCCGTTGTATATGGTTAAAAGATGCTGAAAATGAGGGGTTTGAGCTTAATTGCTACTTGATGGACTTCGGTTGGGACCTTTTTTAAGTAGTTGTATGCTGTAAAATTTTTTGGACATAGGCTCGTTTTGAATTTAACTCTCATTAGGTACTTTTTGGTTTGAGGATGATACGGTGAATAGTATTTGAAGACCAGAGGCTATTATTTTGCAAACTTGGTTGCTGGTAGCAATGGGAAGCTTGTACAGGAAACTTGCGAGGACAAGTAGCGGGAAGGATTCAATGGCATACACTGAATGAATGGAAGATTGAGCATTGCCATAGATTGTGTAGTTCTGCCTTGTTGATGATTTTACTCTATCTCTTGTCTAGTCGAATTGTAGCAGTACGTTTTACATGTTTTCGTCTTTTCTGCTGGTTTGTGTAGTGGTGATGTAGAACAATATTTGGAAACTTTCTTCATTAAAATGTTATGCTTACAGTGTTCTAGATCTGAAAAAGGTTGAAAAAGTCTTGGTAAGAAGTTTGTATGGTGCTTAGGGGCTTGGAACTCCAGAATAAGATAGCTGGGTTGAATCTTTAGTTACAGGTATTGATTGGGAGTGCCGTTAACTACTACAGCTTCATTGATTTGAAGTTCATCATCATGTTGATTGTTCTTAATTTTTTTCCCAGGTTGTATTAATTAAACCTAATAGCTCTTGAGAAATTGGTTACATTCCTTTTTTTGGGTGTTGTTTCAGGAAACTCTTTAATTTATTTAATCCTGTTTTGGTTGTTTCACATTAACTAATCACCGTGATACTTATAAATGCCAATTATGTGGATGTTAATGAATGCAATGTGACATTCTAAGATATTTGTAAAGTACATGGAACCTGAGGTCAAAACAGCTTATTCGTAATGGATTTGAAAACTTTGCCAGTCATGAATTAGATTCTTCTCAAATGTGGAATTGATTCGAGTTTGGCTATTACTAAGAACTTCAAGTTTATCCTTGAAGCAGTTCCCAGTTATAAGATTTGGCTAAAACTGTGTCCTTAATGTACTATGCTACCTATTTGAATGACTTTCACTAAAATGCTAACTTGTCCATAGCCAGGTTCTTTCGTTCTTGGATTATATTGTGGCCTAAATGATTTCGACTTTTTATTAATGTGGCAGGAAAGTTAAAGCTAGCAATCAGACAAACATGGCTTCTGAAGAAAGAGAAGGCTCACTGCCCACTCGTGCACATGCCAATGGCGATCAGAAGGATTCCAAATTGGAATTGTTTGGGTTTGATTCACTCGTAAATATTTTAGGTCTTAAGAGGTAAGAGGTGTTTCATTTATGTTCAAGCTGATTATGTTTCTGGTAGTTTGAATTTCGAAACATTTTTGGAGTATTTCTTTCTTCTTACGTAAAGGTTGCTATTCCAGTATGACAGAAGATCAGACTCCTGCACCCTCTAGTCCTAGAGATGGAGATGATGGCACAATCAATCTGGAACGTCCTAGGGTGCTTGTATGTGTTCTTCTATATGCTGTTGATATTCTTTAAGCTTTTTATGCTATCATGTTTAAATTTTGTATCCTAAGTTTTATTGGCAACTTGTGTTGGTTACTATCATGGTATTGTTAAACTTCGTACATGTACTACGATACTACAGTTCATCTTTTTTTTTGGGTGCTAAAGGCATGACTAGAGACTTCTAAGACAACAAAGATGCTATAATAGTCTTCGTTTTACTATTTATTTTGTCAAATCATTTTATTCTTTTTTGTGGTTTATGTAGGATACTGGTGTCAAACTAGGGACAATGATGGGAGTGTTTGTTCCGTGCTTGCAAAATATTCTGGGAATTATCTACTATATCAGATTTTCATGGTACATCTAATTGCCTTATTTTTCTAAATATACTCTGCAACAATATACCATGCAAATATATATCCATTGGAGTTAGAACTGACTTACTATTATAGTGAGAGCATGTGCCTACTAAAGTGCGCCTCTGGAAGGTGGTTTAGTTTCAGTTGAAGCTTCTCATAGAAATTTTGAACTTACCATTGTTGGCCGTTTATAAAAGTTTGCATTTAACCATATTCGAACTTTGTTGATTTAGTCAGCCCTTATGTTTCTCTCCATTAACATGTATTCGGATTGTTTAAGGTGGAATTTGGTTTCGTGACTATCTTGGAGCTGATTATTTCTGCTTTACGATGTAAATTGGATGTGAATATCAGGTCCATAATACTGTTTGAAACTAAAGGGAATACATATGGTAAAGCTAAAATTATTTTGGGGGAAAGTTCAATTCTGGAGCTAGATATTGCATTTGAATGTAAATTCTGTCAATAAAATTGACATTTAAGATCTCCTTTACAAATATGACCTGACTTTCAATTGGTTTTTAGAAATAAAAGAATGGGAAAAATGGGAATAGGAAGCATTTAAACCTTTAAGTAGGGTGCAACTTTTAACAAATTGTGGCATTGGTTACTATTCAAAAATTATTTTAACAAAAATGAGTGGTGTAGTTAATTACTATAATACCCACATACTTTAGCAATTCAAAATTTTTCACAACCTAGTCCCCAGATACATCTGATTTTTGAATAACGTCCCTCGGGCCTTAGGTGGGTGGTGCCACCACCAAGCATCACCTCTGGCCACCACTTTTGGTGGGGCTTTTTTCACCAAAATATGTAAGCAAGTTCAGTATTTGACAGAAATCATGGCTCCACCAATCACAACCTATAGAAACATCTCCAAACCCACAAATATTTATAACAAAATCTTCTTCTTGGAAAGTGGATCACAGATCTAGTATAAACATTTCACGAAAGTGGCTGGAGAGCCACCAATCAAGTGGACATCCGAGGTGGCTCTTACTCTCCTTTCCTCTTCTTCTTTTCTTATTTTCATGAAATTGGTTCTTCTCTTGGCCAAGGCTGCACTGCTGATGAGTTTGGGCTTGTTGGCAGGTCTGCACTTTTGCACAGTCACTTCAGGCTGTTCCGTTCATGTCCAACAGCCAATGTCATTCGTCATTTGGCTGCAGTAGTTTTCCTTTTATCTGTTTTTTTCTTCTAATTTTAGTTGGACGTATATAAGGGATAATAAAGTAATTTGGGCTTGCAAATATTTTTAGTTTTTATATTTGATGAATAGTAGTCTTTTCCCCAAATCCAAATTTGTCAAAAGTTGTACCCTTCTACAAAATTCTATTCTTCCCATTGCTGTATTCCCAATTTTTGCTAAAAGAATTGAGGAGTCCTAAATGAATGTAACATATCATTGACTCAGAAAAAATAATAGTAGTGGAATATGGATCTTCTGTCTGGGAATTCTTTCTAATACTAGATACCAGATTTTGAGACATGTTTTCCTTTTGGTTTTGAGCTATTCATCTAGGCAAACAATCACTTAGTCCTGTGACATTTGAAAATGCATCTTTGTAGTGCCTGCAATGCCCTTGAACTTCTCTTGAATTTTAACTTATGCTGGTAATGCGAAAGTTCTTCTTTATTCGTCTCACCTTACAGGCATAAGTTAAATAATATTAGTTATTTTCATTTTCACCCTTATATTGCTTGCCCATCAAATTCATAAAAGATAACAAATAGCAAAATCAACAAATGACAAATTAGTATAAAGTAAAATGTTCAGATCAATGTGGATGGCAAGTGACAATTCTTCTGGCATTGTACCTTTAAGCATTCATAACAAACTCAAAGAAGTCAACTGATGCATACAAATGGAACTTATAGCATAGAAGGATGATTGAGATGAGTACTTAAATTAAATTTTATAACAGATGCAGAAGATCATATAAGAGCTATAATAATAGTCTCATCTGTTAGTTTATTGAGACAGCTGACTCTCAGCTACTGTCATCCTTTTTTCCCCCTTAATTACGGTCTTAGTAAACAGCTTGCTGTAATTTACCTTAGAAAGTTTTTGAAGTAGTTTAATTTACTCTTCACAATTTTTGCTTTTGATAATTGCAGGATCGTTGGTATGGGTGGTATAGGTGAATCATTGTTGCTAGTTGCTTTCTGTGGGTCATGCACTTTCTTGACTACAATTTCGTTGAGTGCCATTGCAACTAATGGTGCTATGAAAGTAAGAAAACTGATTACTGTTATCAAAAGATTTTCTAAACTTATGAAGATTAAACAATTATGTTTTGCACGTAACTTATTCCTCTGGGGTGCTCCATTTATGTTAAAGTCTTTGTGTTGAATGGCTACTGATAGTTGTTTGATGTATAATTGTCTAGGGTGGAGGACCTTATTATCTCATAGGTCGTGCCTTGGGTCCTGAAGTAGGAGTCAGCATTGGGCTTTGTTTTTTCCTTGGGAATGCAGTTGCTGGATCTCTGTGAGTGTTCTATCTTCTTATTTTTATATCAATCTGTGACTTATGTTACAGAGGTGCATGATGAGATGGAAATATGATTCGCAATATTACCTTTTCCATCAGTAGATTGTTGGAACGTATTTTATTGAATGTTATGGACATATGGTGACCATGTTATTAATTGCTGTTTCTTTACTCGAATGTAATTTGTAAATTGGTTTGTAATATGTAAATTGGTTTTTATTAACATATCTTGTATCTTTATTCCATGTGATGCAGTTACGTATTGGGAGCTGTGGAGACTTTTCTGAATGCTGTACCAAGTGCAGGGATTTTTAAAGGTAGTAGCTCTGGGAGATCTCGCAGGTTTTTATTTGAACTATATGCTGGAGGTGGCGAACTGTTGCCTGAATGATGGTTTGTCTGGTGATTCATAAGGTCACATATTTTTGTCCTCACACAGGACGACAGCTGTTCTAACTGCAACTGTAATTGCTCAGAAAAATGTGGTGAAATAGTTTATTTCCATTTTGGTTTTATGTCTTAAGGAACTGCTACTTCATTTCTTACTAACTTGTACATGGTATTCAGGATGATGAGATCAGCAATTTTGGTTACTACCTTGAACGCGATTTACTTTGACGTTTGATTTTGATAAATTCCTGCATTTGTTAATGCAGAGACTGTCACCAGAGTTAATGGAACAGAAGTAGCACAACCGATTGCTAGTCCCAGTTTACATGATCTGCAGATATATGGAATTGTGGTGACCATCATTTTGTGTTTCATAGTATTTGGTGGTGTGAAAATGATCAATCGAGTTGCACCAGCTTTTCTTGTAGCTGTTTTATTCTCATTATTCTGCATATTTATTGGGATACTGCTGGCTCGAAAGGATCATCCAGCAGGTGAGATTCATTGCACCTTTTATCTTCAATGTTTTCAGTTTGAAAGCTTATTTTAGGTTATCTTGTTTAGAACATTCATAGTTGTAACTGACTGCTGGTTTTGTCACTAGATGGATCATATCAGGCATCTTTGTTCCCATGCATATGTCCGGATCATATGATTTTCCATTGGCATCTATGTAAATGGCTCTCAATGATGCGATTGTGTTCTGTACTTTCATTTTTGTGCTTATAATGTTGGTTGATTTAAATTCCAAAACCATGGAGTTTAATGATTGTATTTTATAATTGCTATGCATAATAAAAGTTCAGATTCTGTGCCCACAGTGGTATAGCCTCAAGTGGACCTTTGCTATGGATGATTAACAACTATGGGCTGTTCTAGACTTAATAGTTCTTGGCCCAAGTGTGACTAATTTCATTGAAATCATACTCGAGTTGCTTTAATAAAAAATGACTCAATTTAGTTGTTTTGACCCATTACATCTGGGCAGGATTGTAATGGGATGTAATGGGTCAAAAATGTTTTTATCCTTCATTTCATGGCTCTTGGATATTACTTGTATACTGAAAATATCTCCCTTGCCATGCATGGAGCAGCTGGGATTACGGGCTTGAGTTTGGAGTCTTTCAAAGAAAATTGGAGTTCGGACTATCAAACAACTAATAACGCTGGAATTCCTGATCCTGACGGGAAGATATACTGGAACTTCAAGTATGGCATGCAAAAACTTTTCTAGTTTTGTGCTTTTTTTTAATTGTTGCCCTCTCTCTCTCTCTCTCTCTCTGTGAGTGGGTGGATGGCTTGGTTTGTCCCCTGCACACCCCAGCGGTGCTCCCTCCTTTTTGTTATTCAGTTTCCATTACTGTCACAACTCCATCTCAACTTGGACTTATCTTTTATACACAAAAATAGGTACTGGTCCCACTAACTTGTCATTAAAAATTTTATTTATAATAGTGGGGCTACATGCTGTGTACTTCTTTTTTCAACTATAGTATACAATTTATGCTCTTTTAGAACTTTGTGACTCAGTTTTTTGTATGTCTGTCCCTTTTTGTTTGGACATTTTAATTATATGCCTCAGGCAGTTCATAGGATTAGTTTCTGTCCTCGTTTGTTTATGTTCTTTAGTTTAGTCTATTATCCATTCCTGAATTTCGGCTAATTAGTTATGTGCACTTGAAAGACTTTGCCTTACACTTGGAACTTGAAGTTTGCTGGCTTCTTGATCAAATTTGCTATCAGATATGTGTTACTGTGTAGAGTGATAGTTGTGTCATCACTTTTCACACTTAAAAAGTCTTTTCAAAGCAAGCAACAACATTTTCAACCCATCAAACTGGATGAGTGTTCTTATTTTGTGGATTAGGATGCATTACTTGGATTACTAAGCGTTATCCTTTGCACTCCTGTTTCATTTTACCTGCATTTATATTTCTTGATCTGAATAATGTATTTTTGATATTAGAAATTATTTTGAAATTTAACCTTGCAGCTCATGCGAGAGAAGAACCTATTAGTAATTAGGATTTTGTTGTTGTTGTTGGGAACTAGGATTTCTACCTTTTTGGAAAAATCTATGCTGTCGTTGTCAGTACCTGATGTCATGCAATAACGAAATCATCCTTTTAGGTTTCATGTGGTTCATGGATGGGCTGAGGGAGGATGTGTAATACCAGGATTAATTGTCCTGAGATTACTTATCCTAGAATTCATCATCCCTTGTACAATAATTATACTAAGTTCAGTTAGTATCGGATTGTTCATGGGATATTCCATAAAAAGTTAAATTTTGTTTTTCAAAAGTTTAGATTTTATATTATATATTATAGTTACCAAATTAGTTCAAATGACACAAAATGTTCATAATATTCCTTATCCCATCCTTGCATGAGATTATTTTATCCCCTGAACATCGGATTATTCAGTCAACCATGATAGTAATAGCATGTGTAAAAATCAATAAAATAAGGGATGACATGGTATTACTTTTCCAATCTTGTATCATCTCATGAACCAAATGGACCCTTAGCTTCTCAATGATTACATTTTGGTCCCCAGGAACAAAAGCTTCATCCAAAGAACAGCAGATTTGTCTTTTTATATCTATACTTAACAAACAAAAGAGTGGCTGGGATTGTTTCAACTAAGAAATTGGTGCTAATTGTTAACTTGGAAAGGAATGGTTTTGATTATCAGGGACTGCTCATTTTTTTTGTCTCCACTTAAGGCTAGATAGACCAAACTCTTCCTCAACTTGTGGTTGTATGAACCTTGTACTTTGGAAGTTGTCGTTTCCCCATACGGAAAATATTCTATTTTTGTATTTGGAGGAAAAAATGTACTGTGGCATTTGGTTGAGCAGAGGGAAAGCTTTATGGGAATGTAGTGACAAGAATACGAGGTGAAGGAGAGAGAATTACTTTCATCTGTTTGTTCATTGGACAAGACAGATTTTGGAGTGAAGTTAGTAATAAAATGTAGTTATACAATTGTTGTTTCCAGCTGACTTTTTGCAGAAGCCTGCAATTTTTTGAGGACAGAAAAAGGGAAAATTATGTTAAGTTTCCCTCAAAATAACTCTCAAGGAAGACAGAGTATCTAACTTTCCCTGACTTTCCCAGACCCTGTAGTCAAACCCAGCCTTGCTGAAAGCGACACTTGTTCTGGAAAATCATGCCGGAGGTTGTTGTTTTAAATCTTTACACCACAATCTGCAGTTTTCAATCATGTAGTTTGAGGTTTGATACTCATTGACGTTCTTGGTTATTTCATAGCTATCAACTTTTGTATTGCTATCTGTCTTTTCAATTTGTGGCCACTGGGAACCATGGATAATGGTTTTCATTTTGTGCAAGTAGGTTGGCGAAATAGGTGGCCTTTAAAATCAATATCTTCAACTTTTAGGTCACCAGTTGTTGTGGCATCAGCCAAGTTTTCCTTTTATTGTTGCCTTTGAAAATATTGGTAGAATAGGATTTAATCTGTTTCCTTGGCTGACGATAACGTTGTTGTCAGTGCATTGGTAGGTCTATTTTTTCCTGCTGTTACGGGGATTATGGCTGGTTCAAACCGTTCTGCGTCATTGAAGGACACTCAGAGGTCTATTCCTGTCGGAACATTAGCTGCAACTTTGACGACTACTGGACTATATCTGATTTCTGTTTTATTTTTTGGAGCTCTTGCTACCCGAGAGAAACTTTTGACAGATAGGCAAGTCTATGTACTGTTTAATGAAATGCTTTACTCATTGAAATCACATATGTTGTGCTTTGAATCTGTTTCCTAATGATTTGTGGATTTGGTTTGTTAAGGATGCTTCGTGTTACATCCTTTTGAACTGTGGCTTTGTATTAATTCTGCATCATTTGATCTGTTAATTTTCTGCTGTAAATTGTGGTTACTTTGTATCTGTTGTTTAGGAAGTGTAATACTTTCAATTTGAAATTGTTGTTTGTTTTGAATTAGTAAAATAATATGATTTATATATTGTACAAGGAGAAGTTTAATGGTAAATAAATTGCAATGCGTTTCTTCCTTTTGCAAATTGTCTCTATAAAGAATGGAATGTTCTTCATTTTCAGGCACATTGGTGTGCATTATGTGTGTAAGTTTGGTTTGAGTTTACAGTCTCTGGTGGTGGTGGTGGTGGTTATTTTTGTTATCATTATTATTATTTTTTTGCGTATACATTGAATGGCTGCGTCTTGTGCCGCCAATCGATGCTCTGCTTGATGACAAGATGTTCCCAGTTGCATCTCAAGATTTTGCACCTCAAGGGCAAGCAGAGTTAACTACAGGGATTATTTTCTGGATTTTGGTTGGACATTGCTCCATGTCTTCGATTTGCCTTTAGTACTTGACCTGTCAACATGTCGAAAACCAGCATCATAGATTATGTTACTATTGTTGAAAATACAAGTTTTGCTTCTTAATTTGTAGATCACAAGAATATGAAAAGGGTATATACTCTTGCAGGTTACTTACAGCAACTATTGCATGGCCGTTCCCAGCAATCATTTACATTGGTATAATTCTTTCAACCTTAGGAGCAGCTCTTCAAAGTCTCACAGGAGCACCACGTCTTCTTGCAGCAATAGCCAATGATGACATCTTGCCTGTTCTGAACTACTTCAAGGTGGCAGATGGGAATGAACCTCATATTGCTACTTTCTTTACTGCCTTCCTCTGTATTGGATGTGTTGTGATTGGAAATCTTGATCTTATCACTCCAACCATAACTATGTTTTACCTTCTCTGCTATGCTGGTGTGAACCTGTCCTGCTTTCTTTTGGATCTTCTAGATGCTCCTAGCTGGCGTCCTCGCTGGAAATTTCACCACTGGAGCCTTTCCCTTGTTGGAGCATTGCTTTGTATTGGTATGTATTTCAATCGATCCAGCACCTTTTGCCGTATCTGATTGCTGTCTGTTAATTTAGCCAGCTTGAAGCTACTTGTCCATATAATAGGTCTTATATGATCAGGGGATTTAATTTCTGAGAAATATGGGATTAACTGTTTTTGGGGGTGATTTTGAAAAATTTTACTGTAGCATTGTATTTGGAAAATTTTTACTGTAGATGTTTTTTGTGGTGCTTTTGGGATGTATTTTGGGGTATTTTTTAGAATTTAAAATTTGTTTAGGGTTTTTTCTTGAAAATTGAACCAACCACCACTGCCACCCAGCACTGCTGCCCCCCACTGCCACCACCCCCTCCCTCCTCCTCTTCCTCCTTCCCTCCTCTCTTCTTCCTCTCTCTCCTCTCTTCTCCCTCCCTCTTCCTCCCTCTCCTTCCTCCTTTTTCCTCCCTTTTCCTCCCCTCCCCTTCCTCCTCCTTTTCCTCCCTTTTCCTCCCCTCCCCTCCCCTCCGCCTCCCCAGACTCCCCCTTCCGCAGGCTGTGACCTTTCGCGGCTGCAGAAGGGGAAGGGGGGGGTCTGGGGTGGCGAGGGGAGGAAGAGGGAGGAAAGAGGAGGGGAGGAAAAGGAGGGGAGGAAGGAGGGGGAGAAAGATAGGGGGGGGGGAGAGGTGGGAGAGGCAGGAGGTGGTGTGCGGTGGAAGAAGAAAATATGGTAATTTTTTAAATTTCTATTGTATGTTTGTGAGTTATTTTAGAGATATTGTATAGATTAGGTGCTTTTGGAGTTGTTTTTCTTTGGTATGGATTAGTTGTTTTGTTCGGTGCACTACTGTAGCATTGTAGTTGAAAATCTAGGGAATCCAAACAGAGACATAGTACTTTATTGTCTTGAAGTGAAAAGATGACAGTGGATTTAGAGACTATCAATAACAAACTGACATGTAGATATGTGGTTAATAATGCAAGTGTTTCTGCATATTGAACAGGCATAACTGTAGTGAGAAAGAGAAATAAATATGGATGATTTTGGATTGATTGAGGTGTATTTTTTGTTTTGACACTTATGAAGCAGATAAGAGACTCCAGTTGTACACACCATAGTGGAGGGATATGGTAGTCAGCCCCACTGATGGTGATTAACAAGCTAGTTTAGGTTAACAAGTGTACTCTTATAGGTTGGGTTAACCACCATATCTTCCACTATCGGTAACAACCGTCAGTGGATGTGGTGCTAAACTAAAAAGTAGACTTGTTAACCTGACCTAGCTTGAAACTGCTCAACCAGAGACTAATTACTGAATTTGGGCCTTGTAGCAAACTTGGGAATTGCACTAGAAATCTTGTCCCACTAATGTTCTGCATCATGGTTGTCAAACCGGATGACGTGAAAGAGGAGAGAATGACATGGACTAAGATAGTGTAGAAGATTGCTAGGTTTTTTTTTATTGGACAAAAAACTCTAAATTGTTTATTAACCCAAAAAGAAGATGATTTCATTAATTCATGTTGGAGAATGTGGAGTATTCTATTTTGTTCACATTCAGATTATATATTATTGTTCAGATTGTAGGTCAGTTTGCTTTTGTTTTGCTTGGCCAGATAAAGGGGGGAGCCCAGTGCTATGTAATTTGCTATATTTTAGGATTTCTGCAATATCATGATAAAGGGAATTCTACCACATGCTTAGTTATTCAAACATGTCGTAAATGGGTTGGCTGACCTTTCAATCATGTCTTTTTGCAGTAATCATGTTCTTGATTTCTTGGGCATTTACCGTGGTATCCCTGGCCCTAGCAAGTCTTATATATTATTATGTGAGCATCAAGGGCAAAGCTGGAGACTGGGGTGATGGTTTCAAGAGTGCATACTTTCAACTTGCTCTGCGCAGTCTGCGATCTTTGGGAGGTGTGTGTCCTTATGCTAATAAGGATGGTGTACATATGGCATCTGAGTACTCTTTTATGGCTTTTCTCGATTGCCATTTCATATTCTGTGGTCATATATAATGAACTCTCTTCCCTGACTGGACCCCTCTTGGAATGGAAAATCTGATATCTCATGCCTTTTGCTCTAACCTAGGAAATTCAGAATTTCTCCTCCAAGGTCATATGGCAGTAAAAATTGTCTTCATTTTACAGTTAAATAATTTTGAAGTATTTATGTCTTAATAAGTTATTAATGAAGGGTTAAAGCCAAGCTTACCTATAATCTTACAACTGTCCCTGGCACATTGTACTTTTTGTCAATAAAGGAAATTACCAGACTTACCAACATATGATGCAAAACCAGATTGGGCTGTATATAACCCCAAATCTCCAGTTGCACATACTGTAATGGTTGTTGAGCATTGGGGCCTGAATTCACACCTAGTTGCATTTCACCGAAGAAATATGACCCCTTACTATATAGTTTCAAAGAGGTCCTTCATTTTTAAGAATTTGGCAACAAGCCATCAAAAGCATCCCTAGTTGTTTATCATATTGTCGTTACTTGGACTTTAGGGAAAGTTTGTTTGTGATAGTCTTAGTACTTAACATATTAGTAATAGAAAATTCGAGTTAAGAATTTGCCTGGTCTTTGGCTTGGCACTCGAGTGATCTAATAGCATTTCTGCTTTGGGCCACAAATGCCAGACTTGGGAGCCACAGTCTCTGCCTTGGAATGATACTTACATATTCTGCATTGTTGAGATTGTACATGACCATATTTGTTGTCTGATTTTGTGATCAATCTATTCTTTGCACAGCTGATCAGGTACACCCAAAGAATTGGTACCCTATCCCCCTTGTATACTGCCGACCTTGGGGTAAACTTCCTGAAAATGTCCCTTGCCACCCTAAACTCGCTGATTTTGCCAACTGCATGAAGAAAAAGGGTAGGGGAATGTCTATTTTTTTGTCTATTATGGATGGAGATTACCATGAATGTGCTGAGGATGCCAAGATTGCATGTAAGCAGCTTAGTACCTACATTGACTACAAGCAATGTGAAGGTGTAGCAGAGATAGTAGTTGCTCCCAGTATGACTGAGGGCTTCAGAGGCATTGTTCAGACAATGGGCCTTGGTAATCTCAAGCCTAATATGGTCATTATGCGGTATCCTGAAATTTGGCGGCGTGAAAATTTAACTGAAATTCCCGCCAGTTTTGTTGGAATAATAAATGACTGTATTGTTGCAAACAAGGCGGTTGTTATTGTCAAGGGTCTTGACGAGTGGCCTAACGAGTACCAAAGACAGTACGGTAGCATTGATTTGTACTGGATTGTGAGAGATGGTGGTCTTATGCTTCTCCTGTCCCAACTTCTTCTTACTAAAGAGAGCTTTGAGAGCTGTAAAATCCAGGTTTTCTGTATTGCTGAGGAGGATTCTGATGCAGAGGAACTCAAGGCTGATGTCAGGAAGTTTCTTTATGATCTCCGCATGCAAGCTGAAGTAATTGTTATATCAATGAAGTCATGGGATGCCCAAGCAGAGCAGCAAGACGAATCCTTCGAGGCTTTCACTGGTGCGCAGCAGAGAATCTCTAATTACTTGGCAGGGATAAAGGAGAATGCTCATAGAGAAGGGACTGCTTTAATGGCTGATGGAAAGCCTGTGGTCGTCAACGAACAGCAGGTAGAGAAATTCCTCTACACCACTTTAAAGCTCAACTCGACAATACTGAAGTACTCGAGAATGGCCGCAGTTGTGCTTGTCAGTCTACCTCCGCCTCCAGTCAATCATCCCGCGTACTTTTACATGGAATACATGGACCTGTTGGTTGAAAATGTTCCTAGACTTCTAATAGTTCGCGGATATCGTCGTGATGTGGTAACATTGTTCACATAGTTTGATTGTAGATTGCCTTCTCACCTGGTAATCAACACAAATTTTCTTCTTTACACATTGTTAATAGGTTCGTTTCTTTGCCCCTTTATGTTTATTAATGAATATAGCTTAGGGTTTTTTTTTTTTTTTCATCTTTGGTTTTCCTTTTTTAGAATTGGGGGTAGATTTGTAGTTTATACGTCATTAATTCTTTTTACCCCATCATTGCATAGAAAATTTTGTTGTATTTAAATATTTGAGTTAATTAGTCAATTTGATCATGAAATGATGTTATGCTTTTGTTTCAAGGCAAAATTTTGTACTGGAACTTTTAGTTCACAGGTTTCCTCGTGTATTACTTATATTGTTTTCCATTAACAACATTGTGAGGGAGAAGAAATTAATTTGACAGTTTCGTCTGAATTCTTTGTCTGAAGGCCTTTAAGTAATTTTACTGGTTATTGGTGCGATCTCCCATAAAAATTACTCTTGTAATGGTATAGATCACTGTTTCATGAGATAATCGTTTATTAAGGACTCCCATAAGTTCTTTTATTTTCAAAATTAGTTTTGTAAATCTCCTAGAAAGGGACTGAATGCTAAAACTTTAGTAAGTACGTGAGCATCTCTGCTACTTTATTATCCAAGGTTGGGTATATTTACCAAATCTATATATTTTAAATATTGAGTCAATTTCTAAGCATGAATGTATGAACTTTTACATGAGGGAAAATCGTTTTCTTTAGAATTTACTATAAAAAAAATTCCAAGGTTCGTTCATATATTTTTTTCTGTTTCTTAAGCTGCAAATAATATTAATTACTTTCAAATTAACAAAATACGCGAGAGACGTTCAGGAGCATGTGGTTGTTAGGTGGCAAATTTTTCGCAATATTGTTAAAAGAAAAAAATATCACAAAAGTAGTGTAAGTTGAGAATCTGTTTTATATTAAGGGTTGCCGCAAATGGTAACGGAGGTTTCATTAAAATATTGTTTTAAATTTTTATGTTTTTCAATGACAAAATTAAGGGTAAGCGATTTTTTTTTTTTTTTTTTTTTTTGGAAAAGCCTTTGCTGCTCCTGAAATGAGCGGCAAAGGCAAGGCGAAATTTGTTAACAAGCAGCAGCAAAGCATAATTATTTAATAAGGAATCATCGCATAGTTCATATGCGGCGATTCGTTTTAATTTTTTTTTCTAAAATTTAATGATAACTTTAAAATCGAAATCTCTAAACCCTAACACCTAATATAAACTCTAACCATGGAAGTCTAAAATTTAATTTACGTACAAGAATTGTGCTAATTTCATAAACAGTGATTAAGCATGCTATTAAATGAAAATAAAATTTGTCCAAGTCATCCCTTTTTAAAATTTTTGGTTTTAATGTTAATTTAAATAATGATAAATAATGCAGCATTCAACGATAAATGGATACAATAATCAGCACATGAGCTTAAATGATAATAAAACAGGAGGTTTGACAAGAAAAGTTCTTAAAAATCTGAATATCACTGACCAACGAGCCTCTTGCTCTTATCGCGCAGAGTGGTAGAGCAGCTACATTTTCAATGTATCTTTGCGTGTGGTAGATCTCATCCCATTTGTAGCCATTTGGACTTCCGAGATGGTGCATGCACTTGTTCAGGTGTTTGGTCCTCGTTATCATCAACGAAGGGATCCAGCACGGGAATTTGACCGCATCTGGGACAAAAACCATGTATAGACATCTAAGAAGGAGCATTAACGGAAACGTTGTCGTCATCTATATGAAAACAGATGAGAAACCCATCGAGATCTCTAGGAAGTGGTACATATGATCGAGATCATCTTGAAACTTATTTTGTGGATGAAATGATGTATCATGCATAGTAGAGGACGGTGCAACAACATACGTATAGCCAAATACGGGTATGGGAGTAGGTGTCTCACTGAAATGATCTTTGAATCTGGCATAGGGGGAGGTGTGAAGAAAGTTTCAGTGTGAGGAAAGTGCATGCCAATAGGTGAGTAGTATCCGGATAATGATGAAGTTTGCGTTATGTCAGTGTCTGGTACATCAACAGCATGGGTGGAGGTGCTCCCTCTGCGACATCTAATTGTTTGTTTTCTACCACGAACCTTCCTAAGTAGATACTCAACAGGCATCTGAAAAGGGGCAGTACGCGTGGCAAATAGGCCAACATTTTGACGGTCGAATAAATCAGCTATCATTTTATATCCTAAATTCAAGTATTATAATACCCCAAATGCCTCCTCACGAATCGCTGTTAGTTCCAGATGAGCACACTACGCAGGATTCGTGGGATCGAGGTACATTCCACAAATTGAACCAATCCGAGATATAGAATCAACCTAAAAAAAGAAGATTTTGTGTGTTGTAATCATTTCAGATATTAATAAATAAAAAAGCAAGCATATGGTTTGATAAAAAATGTAAGTATTAAATAATTTACCAAATAGTTAAATTGTCCCCCCGTCTTCTCGTTGAGCGTCATGTCGGACCTGCTACGAAACAAGAGGCGTTACATAGCGAATGGTACTATTTTAGTACCATACAATGTACTCATCTGTAAGCATCATTGGATCGTATCGATAGCCACTAGCTATTGATTGAGTGCGACACTCCTACTATTACACCCAATAATTATGGTACCGGGCTCAATCCTTCCCGAAACAGTCTAAGCGATCTAGAGAATGTAATTTCTTGTCTGTGTCTATGTCAAAAAAGGCAGTTATCGGCTGATACATCCCAAATTGTCGTAGTATCCGTTGTGAAAGATGAAATTCGATTCGACAACCTCCAAATATATCAACAGAACTACTGACAGTTATATGTGTTGTCCGGTTGAGCAATAGGTGGGAAGGAGTGCAACAAGGTCGGCAGAATAAGACTTTCAAATAAACTATGACAATGAGATTGTGGAGTTAAGAGCGATAGTAAATACATCATGACCAGTACGATAACAAAACTATATATCAATTGAGTATCTCGTCGATTCCCATCTTGGTAAATGTATCACGAAATAATGACATGACATGCGAATGTTGGATCCTTAATCCAACATTGGACTTATATGTGAATAATTATGGGTTGTAAACTGTCAAATAAAGTTAAGTCCAATTAAAGTGATCAAATATGGTTTGGACTTAATGTATCTAATAGGATGTGGGCCTTTAATGTGTAGAAACTTAAGGATTTCTATTTCTATGATGGGCTGAAATAGGGCTCCAAAAAGGTAACAGGAATGTTACATATAAATAGGGTTATGGTCCCCAGGTCACACGTATCATTCTAGTTGTCGTATTTTCAAATACCACAAAATAACTCTTCCCTGATATCCCATCGTCAGGAAAGATACCAGAGAGAAACTAAAGGTCTCTCTCAAGGACTGGCGAATACGTGTTGACCTAGAAGCCCACCCCAAATTCTCTAAGGATTCAAGTATCAAGTTTGTCAATATGGATTCAGGTACGCTTCCGCTATTTTACTGTTAATTTATTTCTTAATAATCGCCATATAGATTTTGAGTTTAATAGATGATGGTTTTCACTAAAAGTTAAATTTAGATAACCACCCTAACAAGTGGTATCAGAGCCGATATGGTTGATTTTTAGGAAATAAGTTGGATTTAGTAATTTATATGTAAACATATATATATATGTATTTCTGTCTCATGAATTCGATTTTTTGTATATATATATATATATATGCACATAGGCCATTAAACAAGAAAAATCTTGGTAATCGAGACTGTCTTGAATTTTGACCATGAATGCATGGATCCGCCGCATGATGAATAAGTCATGATATGGCTTTGTCGTTTTGTTAAAATTGATTGTTATGATATTATTCATGCTATTGATTCATAGATTTGGTTATATGGAATCAAGTGGGTCCTACCTTAGTCAAGCTTCGGTTGGCCGATCCGTACTTTCTTGTGCTACTTTAGTTGATCGATTGTTAGCTTTGTCTGTAGTCTCTTGGTCACAATAATTCCATAGTTGTGGTTTTTTGATACACGAAAATTTGGTCAAATTCTATTCTGGTCATGATTGATTGCTATGGTGTCAGATTGTCAATTGCATTGATTCCATGTATTGGTTTTATAGAATGCATGTGGGTCACACTTTAATTGGCAGACGTGGGGTATCTTTTGATTTCCCTCTTCTTAATGATTAAATTGACAAAGTATGATGCAATCTAGTAATTAGTATTTTGGCTTGGTTTCTGTATAAGAGAATTTGCATATATTTATATGTTAAGGAAATTAGGGTTTCTTTAATTTAAGTAAATCCTAATAAAGTTAAATATGACATTTAAGTCTTATAAAGTCCATATGTTAGGCCCACCAAATATAATTTTTTTTTATAGAGTGACTATAGACTTCAAGAAAAATTTGGGACTTAAATGATAAATTTGGGTCAAATTATGGATATGGGCTTTTAGTCCAATAAGTTTTGATTCAATTTGACTGGTTTGACCTCGTTTTGACCAGAGTTGACCAAAGTTGATTTTGATCAAAATTTTGTTTAATTTGTATAATTTTAAATTTGAATATTGGTATGATTATATATATTTTGGAATAAATTAATTGAAATAATATGCCACCAAAGTGACCTCTATTATGAAAATTAACTTATTTTAAAATATAATTAGTTGGGTACTAGTAATTTTATGAATATTGATCGGCCCAAAAGAAGATCAATATTTAATGAAATTACATGTGCACTTGTGGTAATAAATACGTGATAATTATTTAAATTTTTACATGTGATTTATAAATTGGCCCAAAGGAAAATTTATTTTTTGACATGTTATTATTATCAGTATTTATTACTACACCAAGATATCACTTAGAAATTAATATTTTTTGTCCAAAGACAAAATATTAATGGAACATCGGTATCTTGAGATGGGGTTATCTTTATTTAAATTTATTATTATTTAAATTTATGTTAGCATAGTTTTAATTATATTATATTTTCTGTTCAGTTGCGAATGATCTTACAAATATCACTTCCAATATCAATAATATTCCTATGTTGAATGGCACAAACTTCAAGTCCTGAAAAGAAATTCTCTTGATAGTACTTGGAGTAATGGATCTCGACCTTGCGTTAAGGGATGATTCTCCCCCACCTTTTACAGATCAGAGTACCTCTGATGAAAAGAGAAATAATAAGAGGTGGGAGAGATCAAATCGCTTGTGTCTGATGATCATTAAAAAGGCTGTTCCAAAATCATTCAGGGGAACAATGTTAGAAACGACTGTAACCGCTAAAGAGTTCCTTCAGGACATTGAAAAAAGGTTTGTCAAGAACGAAAAGGCTAAAATTAGTACGCTCTTGACACGTCTAGTTTCAATGAAATATAGTGGTAAAGGCAATATCAGAGAGTACATCATGGAGATGTCTCATCTTGTTTCGAAATTAAATGCACTTAAGTTGAAACTCTCTGAAGAGTTACTAGTGCATTTGATTTTAATATCTCTTCCTACACAGTTTAGCCAGTTTAAGGTGAGTTACAACTGTCAAAAGGAGACTTGGTTTCTAAATGAACTCATCTCACACTGTGTAGAGGAAGAGAAAAGGTTGAAGTAAGAGCAGACAGAAAGTGTCCATCTGGTGTCAACCACTAATAATAAAAGTAAGGGACTTAAGAGAAAGAAAGAAAAAGGAGCTGCAGGTACAGCGCCACAAAAGAAACAACAAAAGAAATCAAATGATCAGGGAAAGAATAGTTGTTTCTTTTGTGGAGCTGAAGGGCATCAAAAGAAGTATTGCACTAACTATCATGCTTGGCGTGCTAAGAAAGGTATGCTTCTTAATTTGGTTTGTTCTAAGGTTAATTTAATTTCGATACCTAGACACACATGGTGGCTAGATTTTGGTACAACAACTCACATTAGTCTGTCTATGCAGGGTTGCCTGAATTGCCAAAAGCCTAATGATAATGAAAGATATATCTACGTGGGCGATGGCAAAACAGTTCAAGTTGAGGCAATTGGAGTTTTTAGATTATTGTTAAAAATCGGATTTTATTTGGATCTCTATGAGACATTTGTTGTACCGTCTTTTAGATCGAATTTAATTTTTATTTCTGTTTTGGACAAATTTGGTTATTTTTGTTCATTTGAAAATGAAAAATTTGAATTATTTCATGATTCAAAATTGGTTGGTTTTGGTTCTTTAATGCATTACGATAATCTATATTTAATTGATACGATTGACTCATTTAATGAATCTCTGCATTTGACTACTAGAGGAGTAAAGAGAAAATTAACTAATGAGAATTTAGCTGCATTATGGCACAAGAGATTGGGACACATCTCCAAACGGAGAATGGAAAGACTTGTGTCAAATGAAATTCTCGACCTATTGAATTTTACAGATTTTAATGATTGTATTAACTGTATAAAGGGGAAACAAACTAACAAAAGAAAATTTGAATCCAATAGGTTCTCAGACGTCTTAGAACTTATACATACATATATTTGTGGACCATTTCCTACATCTGCTCGGAATGGTCAACAATATTTTATAACGTTCATAGACGATTTTTCAAAATATGGCTACATATATCTCATTTCAGAAAAGTCACAGTCACTCGACGTGTTAAAAAATTTTAAGGCTGAAGTTGAGAATTAACTCAATAAAAGAATTAAAAGCGTCAGATCTGACCGTGGTGGTGAGTATTATGGTAGATATGACGGTTCAGGTGAACAACGTCCAGAATCATTTGCTGAATATCTAGAGGAATGAGGTATCGTCCCACAGTACATTATGCCGGGTTCACCCACTATGAATAGTGTAGTTGAAAGACGAAATAGAATACTTAAAGACATGATAAGGAGTATGATATATCATTCTACCTTATCATAGTCACTCTGGGGTGAAACACTTAAAACTGCAGCATATATCCTTAATAGAGTTCCAATTAAAATAACTATCAAAATCCCTTATGAGCTTTGGACAGAGAAAAAGTCCAGTTTAAAGCATATGCATGTTTGGGGATGTCCAGTTGAGGCAAGACCATACAGGCCAAATGAAAAAGAAATTGGACTAAAAAACAGTTAGTTGTTATTTTATTGGATACTCTGAAAGATTCAGAGGTTACAAGTTTTATGATCCCACAACTAAATCAATTTTTGAGGCAGAAAATGTCCGGTTCTTTGAGGATGTCGAGTTTGGGGGAGAAAATACAGTAAAGGGGATTGTCTTTAAAGAGAAATATATTAATATTCTCACAGCTGTCATTGATCTTGTTCTGGATCTTATTCCTGAATAAGATCATGACATAACAAATCAAGACAATGTCGAAGGACAAACTGTTATAGAAGAACAAACTCTTCCTCTCCAAGAACCAGTGCCATTAAGAAGATCCACTAGAGAAAGGAGAAGTGCAGTGTCAGATGATTACATTGTTTTTCTCCAAGAATATGAGGATGACTCTGGATTGATGGAAGATGATCCAATCAACTTCCGTCAAACCATGGAAAGTTCAAATTCTCAAAAGTGGATCGATGCCATGAATGAGGAGATTAAATCCATGAAGGACAATGACGTTTGGGATCTTGTCCCATTGTCAGGAGGAGCGAAACCCATTGGTTGTAAATGGATATTTAAAATCAAAAGAGATTCGAAAGGCAATGTGAAAAGATACAAAACTCGCCTTGTAGCCAAGAAATTTACACAAAAAAAGGTATCGACTATAAAGAAACTTTCTCTCCAGTCTCTTCAAAGGACTTCTTTAGAATTATTATGGCATTGGTGGCGCATTTCGATCTTGAGTTACATCAAATGGATGTAAAGACAGAATTTCTCAATGGTAACATCGATGAGACAATTTATATGGTGCAACCAGAAAACTTTGTATCAGGAGATCCAAAAAATATGGTTTGCAAACTTAAAAAATTCATCTATGAGCTCATACAAGCGTCTCGACAATGGTATTTTAAATTTCATCAAGTGATCATCTCATTTGGTTTCGAGATGAATTTAGTGGATGATTGTATATACCATAAGTTCTGTGGGAACAAATATATTTTTCTGGTATTGTATGTTGATGACATTTTGCTTGCCAGTAACGATATGGGTCTATTGCATGAAATCAAAAAATTTTTAACCAAAAATTTTGAAATGAAAGATCTTGGTGATGCATCTTTTGTGTTAGGTATACAGATACACCGGGATCGCTCTCGGGGTATTTTGGAACTATCACAAAAGGGCTATATCGAAAAGGTTCTTAAAAGGTATGACATGCAAAATTGTAAATCAGGTGACACCCCTTTGGCTAAAGGAGACAAATTTAGTCTTGAACAGTGTCCCAATAATGCTTTTGAGGAAAAAGAGATGCAAAAGATTCCTTATGTTTCAGCAGTAGGGAATCTAATGTATACTCAAGTATGTACGCGTCCGGATATTGCGTACATTACTAGAATGTTGGGTAGATATTTGAGTAATCCTGGATTAGATCATTGGAAAGCAACCAAGCGGGTCTTACGATATTTACAGAAAACAAAGGATTACATGCTCACGTATCGGAAGTCAGATGAGTTAGAGATCATTGGGTATACTGATTCCGATTATACTGGATGCCAAGATATTATGAAGTTAACGTCAGCTTATGTCTACTTGTTGGCTGGAGGTACTATATCCTGGAAGAGTGCTAAACAGTCCATCATAACATCTTCTACTATGGCTGCAGAGTTTATAACTTGTTATGAGGTATCCAATCAAGGAATTTGACTGGAAAATTTTGTCACAGGATTACATGTAGTGGATAGTATTGAACGATCACTCAAATTATTTTGTGACAATAAATGAGCAGTCTTATATTCCAATAATAACAGGAGCTCGACGAAATCTAAACATATAAATATCAAGTTCCTGACTATTAAAGAAAGAGTACAGAGTGGACAGTTATCGATAGAGTATATCGGGACAAACTCCATAGTTGCAGATCCGCTTACGAAGGGATTGCCACCCAAAATGTTTCATGAGCATACTGCTCATATGGGTGTCATGTTGATAAATGATGTACAATTTTAGTGAGAGTTTGATATTTTAAATGCTCTTATGATACTTTTCGGTTATTAATGATTTAAGGATATTTTTTCCATAAATAAAGTTTGGATTTATTTATCCTCTGATTTTGGTATGGTTTGATCTCATAAAATTTAAGGTGGATCAGTTAGAAATAGGCATGTTTTGATCACATTACATGAAATTTCTATGCTACACATCCAAATCATGATTCGTGTCATTCAATTGCATCGATATATGTGACAATTGATGGGTCGAGTTACGAAATTGTGACAAAACCCGCTTTGATCCTATATTGGTGTGATTGATGGACCGAATTGGCTACAAATACATTTTAGTAATGACAGTAAAGTTGAGCTCATACGGTTAATTGCGAAACATAATTATAAGGTTACACATATAGTCAAAATAGGAGATTGTTGGATCCTTAATCCAACATTGGACTTATATGTGAATAATTATGGGTTACAAACTGTTAAATAAAGTTAAATCCAATTAAAGTGATCAAATATGGTTTGGACTTAATGTATCTAATAGGATGTGGGTCTTTAATGTGTAGAAACTTAAGGGCTCCTATTTCTATGATGGGCTGAAATAGGGCTCCAAAAAGGTAACAGGAATGTTACCTTTAAATAGGGTTATGGTCCCCAGGTCACACGTATCATTCTAGTTGTCGTATTTTCTAATACCACAAAATAGCTCTTCTCTGATATCCCATCGTCAGGAAAGATACCAGAGAGAAACTAAAGGCCTCTCTCAAGAACTGACAAATACGTGTTGACTTGGAAGGCCACCCCAAATTCTCTAAGGATTCAAGTATTAAGTTTGTCAATATGGATTCAAGTACGCTTCCGCTATTTTACTGTTAATTTATTTCTTAATAATCGTCATATAGATTTTGGGTTTAATAGGTGATGGTTTTCACTAAAGGCTAAATTTAGATAACCACCCTAACAGCGAAAACACGTATTCAGTCGTATGGTCGTCTGCCCAGCGATCACCCTTAGGAAAATCATGTCCCTATACAGCAGGAACCAGCACGATAGGGCGAATTTTGGACATCCTCTCTCACGCCCATAACTGTTAAAAATACGAATTGTGCACGCCAAATCAATAATACTTTCAACTGAAATATCGACGTTCAAGCATCTCAAAATTGTGCATCCAGTATCTATAAAAAGCATGTATGGATCAGATGTGTAGCTTGTAGTCGCGTAAGATACTTTACAGTGTCAAGAGTACAAACGGGCAAGTATGGCATTGTCCCAACTGAAACTCAGACCCTTTATGTCTCATAAGTAATTCAACCAATAGCAACTTACAACGTTTCCACATGTGTCAGCAAATAGCTGTTCAGTAAATAAGATCAAAATGTAGTACAGAACATGTTGTCGTACTAATTCCTCTAATGCATCATTTGGAAAAGACTCGTACAAAAAGTAGAATATATGCACAAATTTCAACCTCCCATCCTAGAAGTAACGGGTCTTAGATCTAAAGTCTAGAAAGTCCTCAATCAAATCCTTGTTACATATAAGATTTCTATTTCGATCGACCAGCGTTACTAATAATTCATTAACACGTAAGTTCCATAATACCTCAACGTCCTATAAAGTAACGGTCGCCTTACCCTCGGAAAGATGAAATGTGTGTCTCTTACCTCCAGAGCTCAATAAGCGCGATAATCAATTCATGATTAAGTTCAAAATAGCCTGCCTGTACGATCCCTTAAAAGCTTACATCACAAAGATAGTTTGCTATTCGGGGGTTCAGTTGATTTCTCACTAGGTCCTCGAAAAATTCGTCGGCTCGCTTTATATCGAGTTGACTCTCGTGCTCTAAGAATACTGTCTTCAATTTATGTGTATCTTGCAAATATAATATACTATTTTCGTGTGGACCCTATATAGGATCAGGGGTCTTCCTAGGCCATTTTGATATGTTTAGAATAGTCTGCACAAACAAAAATTTATTAATATTTATGTGAGATATTTTTAGATTTATAAATTGCATGTCAGCAACAAACATATAGTCAAAAATGGCTAACAGCTAACATCGATTTCAAACATAACTTTCGACAATCACATAACTTATAACTAACATTTTTGTATTATAATATTTTTACACATGAAAATTATTAGAATAAGGGGAATTGAAGGTGTTGTGCCATATCTGTGAATAATGGCTATAACGACGAGGAGCATCGAGGTATCGACGATTCATCTAGTTAATTCTAACTATAGCTTTAGAACCGAGTCTTTTTGTAATTCTTTCTACATTTTAGTTAAGTCGAAACTCCGAAGGGACCCAATAAATTACATTTTTCAGTGGTTTGAACTGTCCTTAAAGTGAAGATTGTCAGGCTGAAATTGTATGCACGAGACCAACCAGATGGTATGGATTAGTATCCGATCGATAACAAGTTGCAAATACATGCGAGAATGGAAATCTGAATTCAGCTCACTTGCCACATGTACAAGTGCCATTTCCAAACTTGATAATCTGTGCATTATCACCCTTTTTATTATCGTATCAACCAGTGGTAATGCAGTAAATTTCACCTCTGTGATCATACACTTGTACTAAATGCATCCTTGCCTTTAACTCATTTTTCAATAATTTGTTCTATATTTCTTTGGGGAAAGCGTATATTGTGTTGAAAGCAAATTTTCGTTTCGAAATGAAAAGTTTAACTATTTGATTAAAAGTGAGCTATAAGCATGTTATTATTGGTAATAATTGAGCATTTCGTAATATGTTGTTAAAATACTCAGCTATGTTTGTGAACGTGTGGTCCCATCGATATCTTCTATCCTTGCATAACGCCCACTGCTCTAGTTTGATAGAGCCGCCATTAAGTCATTTATATGTCTCTTCATTTAACAGGCAAACTGTTTCATAAATATCTCGTACTTCTTGGCCTGATTTACTGCTCTGGTAGCCCGTATAAATCTTTCAATCTAGACAAAAATAAATGCGCACCGCTTAAATTCACATTTGGTGCATCTTTTAATGTATTAGTGTACATTCTAAAATATAAAACGTACCTCTCACTTCAAAATTTTTTCATAAAATTGCTCTGCAAGTGTAAAATATTATCGGTACAAAGCCATCAGTTCCTTCCACTCAAACAAAGTATTCATAGCGTGTATTATGCCCTTGTGCCTTTTTAAAATAATGCATATATTCTCCACCTGTCGACACACGTGATGTTGCAATTGTGACATGAACTATGTCCAACTCCGATTTGTCTTCTCGTCTACAAGTGTTAATGCAATCGGTAATCACTGATTCGAGGCATCAAAACCAACAGTAACTAATAATTTTGCCTTGTACGTGCTCTTTATAAATGTGTTGTCAACACAAATAATTGATTTAAGGTGTTGAAATGACTCAATCACCGGACCAAATGTCTAAAACACATAATGAAAGATTGTGCATCCAGCAGTGCTTTGTGGATGTGCTCTCATGCAACAACTGTTCCCGAATTAACTTTCACCAATTTTTGCATGTATGTCGGCAGTACAGTTATAGAATTTGGCGAATCACCATACATAGTATCAATCACACGTCACCTAATATACCATAGTTTTTTGTTTGAAAGATCTGTATCAAAAGCATGCTTAATGGTTGTTTGTATTTTCTTGATGGCATAGAGTGGGCCGTTCTCAATATGGTGTATTATGTGATTCACTGTAAATTCAACTGTCGGTGGTCATTAGTATTCGAAACTCACACACGTGTACTCCTGCACAAATGTTACAATCTTTCACATGGTATGTGTATTTCAAAGTGGCTCTTAGCTGCCAATTACATGGTGGGGAGGCACTATGGGACGCAGCGAATATACCAGGTGGTTAGTTTACATTTTAGCACTTTGTAATCCCTATTGTACTCGATTGCCTAGAGTTTAATGACTCGCTGCATGTCTTTCTTTGTTTCAAACACCATTCTCAATCTAAGTTACTTTACTCGCTCATCCTACATATTGTACTTCTCGGCAACTGCCTTGTTATAGGGGTCAAAATTCAGTGAATTTTTGACTCTTTCAAGGTCATGCAGATGGGGTGATATATGACACAAGGTTGATGGATCAGGACCTGACTGCACAAATGGATTATCGTCTGAGTCATTGTCGTCAAGTTTTGGTTCTGTGTCTTAATCAACATCAACACCCTTACTTTTTTTGCATATTCAATAGGAAGGACGTTGAGGAAATTTTCATTTAAGGAAATTCATCAAGAAAATTATTATTATGAAACATGCATTTACTTCTACCATCCTTGAAACTTCGATTTATACAGCCTTCTCTACGATTTGACTTATCATGCAACATTCATTCGTACTTCGATTGTACTACTATTTTTTTACTTTTACGTACAGAAGTAGGAAGCGTGTTGTTTGACTCCGTTTCAAAGCCAAATTGGACAAATGATGTTTATCTGCCATCGTAATCACTATGGATATGGTGGTTTTGTGGCTCCATCTCCACATATATCTCATATGCCGTGTGTGATGACATCGAATTCATATGATATAGCATGTCAATGTCATCTTTGCATCCCAATTGCACTCCAGCAAATATACTTTGGTTAACAGAATTCCTAAACCATAGATTCAATTTGAAAACATTCCAATTTAGTTGCATGTAAGTATACACTCTATCTACTAATTTATCATAACTTATTCAATGTTTCACTAATATACCTTTTTTGCACCTCGGAGGGTTATATTCGAATAATCTTTCGGTTTCAACTAATTTGCCTCTCCAATAAAATTGAATTACTAATGCGATATCCGTTGACATTTTTTTTCTAATCTTACAAATATTTTTATGTCAACTTATATTTTTTGACAATTTTTCGTAATTACTAATATTAAGTCAACAAACATTTTCATTAGTAATAACACCACAAATAAAAAAATCACCAATTATAAATGAATAAATAAACAGAAAGTTATCAAACAAATAGTATTATTCAAACTGTATGATTAATGGCTCTTCTTTACTATTAATCAAATAAGTATTACTATCTGCTTTTAAATACTATTTACAATTAACTTGTAACCACCAACTTCTTTTTATAATTTACTATTATTTATTACTCACTAATCATAGTTACTATTAAATTGTTGATCACTAATATAAATTCGTGTAACTTATTTCTTTTAAATATTAGTATTCTTTACTATTTACTATTGCTATTAATATTACTTACCAATTAATAGTACAAGTACTATTAATTACCAGTTACTATCTCAATTTACATTATATTATTGCTATTTGCTATTTATTACTAGTATTTAATTTATCCATTTACTTTTACTTTTACTATTTACCTTTTACTATTTACTATTTACTATTTATCATTTAACATTTACTATTTACTATTTTACCATTTATCTTACATTTACTGTTTACCATTTACCATTTACCATTTACTATTTACTATTTACTATTCTACATTTTCTTATTCACTATTTACTATTTAGTATTCACTAGTTTTAAAAAATTAAAGGTAAAATGTCCCAGTGACCCTCAAACTATTATAAAATTAACTTTTTGACACTCTGAATACTAACTGATAAGTTTTACCCCTTCAATTAATTAAAACAAATAATTTTGGCCCTTCTGTTAGCTTGAGCTGCTATGTTTAACAAAAATAACATGACATGCACAACAATGGCCCTCAAACTCTTGTAAAGTTGAACTTTTGACCCATTAACTATTAACTGATAAATTTTATCCCTCCAACTAACTAAAATATATAATGCTAACGGTTCCATCAATTTTAATCGTTATGTCGAACAAAAACATCACCACGTGCGCAGTAAGGGTAAAATCGAGAGGTGTTTTCGTCTTCATAGGACGTGTTAGGGTAAAATTGTTTTACCCCTATTTGACTCATAAACTAATTTATCAAATCTCTAATTGCTGAACTTGACCAAAATCAATTAAAAACCTCAAACCCAAAATCCCGAGTAGAGAAATTCCAACGAGGATAGGTAACTTGAATTAATTGAATTGTTTTCATTTGGAATTTAATTCACTTTTCAGCGTTGTTCCAAATTCACGTGGTTTATGTCCTTCTCTTAATGACATAAATCTAGCATACAATTCATTTTTTAGGAATATTGCAACAAGTCTTGGTTCTTCCAAGTTTGAACTCTTTAATTCTCTCAAATATTCAATTCTCTAATGAGATTCCTCTAAACTTTACATTACTATATCTAAATCTTTTTGATTTGTCAAACACTCGATTGAGCACATCCCAAATTCTTTATCAATAGATATTTCTATTCGATATAACGACTCAAGTTGACGAAAAAGATAGAATTATACGTTTTAATTAGTTAGAGAGTTAGAACTCATTAGTTAATAATTGAAAGGTCAAATGTTGAACTTTGTAATAGTTTGAGGGTCACTAGCATCTCATGAATCCTTTATTTTTGACAGAAGGACTAGCATCTCATGAATCCTTAAATATAACGACTCAAACTGATAGAAGGACTAGAATTATATGTCTTAATTAGTTGAAGGGTAAAAACTTATTAGTTAATAGTTCGAGAGGCAAAATGTGAATTTCGTAATAGTTTGATGGTCATTAGGGCATTTTGCCCAAAAATTAATCATATACGGACTAATGACTTAGGACTACTGACTATCAAATTGATCTAAAAATTATAACCTACAAAGGACCACTGACTATCAGGAAATAATTATCTAAAAAATAAAAAAATTAAATAGTCTTCCAAAATACAAATTACCCATTTAATCTAAAAACAAACAGTAAATAATCATCTACTAAGAACTACTGACTATCAGATTGAATAAACAAAAAGCAGCATAATATGTATAGCTTAAAATAATTGCAAGTATTATAAAATAATTACTAATAAAACTTTTAAATAAACTAACCTTTATAACAACAGACAGTACTATTCTGCATTTCTTCAAAAAACCTTTTTCCGATCCACCACCCTTTTCATCACTCGAACGACAATGCCACTCGATTCACCACTTTTTTCAATCTAGGCCATCACTGGAACGACAATGCCATTCGATCCACCACCTTTTTCGATCTAGAGGATAATGACAGATAGTCTTCCTACAGAACAATGTCTAGTTTGAGAAGATAAAGAAGAAGATGAGGGGGATTTGGATTTGGGGTTGTGCAAGAGAGAAATAGAAATGTTAGTTTGAAGTTGGGGTTCTCACTTGAGTGAACAAGGGCTCGACATGATACAATAATTGTAATAAATCTGCAATGTTACTTTGACTGAAAATTTTTTTTGACTGAAGCTGGCCCCGTTGATCTCTTGTATCAATAGTCTAGAACTACTGCATTTTAAAAAATATTTTTCTATCGCTGCGAATCGAATTTGTGGCAAATGAAAAAAACCTTCGAGCTACAACAGTTGATCAAGTCATGATCAAAGGTCCGAAAATTAATGCCGCAAATGATCTTTGTGGTTTCAAAAAAAAAAATTCAGTTCTCCGCATATGTAATTTGCGACGATTTGTCGACCATTGATCAAGTGGATCAACGGTCCACAAAATTTCGCATGTGCGGAATAAAAAAAATTTTTACAACGCCACAAATCAAGTTTGCGATGATGTGTTGACCATTGATTCACTTGATCAACAATCCACAAATTTCGCTTGTGGGGAATAAAAAAATTATTCATATCACAGCAAATTTAATTTGCGCCGATTTGTGGACCATTGATCAAGTGGATCAACGGTCCACAAATTTCACTATGTGCAGCATTAAAAAATTAAAAATTTTTGTGTGCGGCAACAGGATTTAAAATATTTTTTCTTCACCATCAAATCATGACCGTTGACATATATTAATCAACGGTCCATCTGCAGCTAAAATAAAAAATTTTACCAAAAATTTTAACTTAAAAAATTCTTAAGCAGTTGAAAATAAATGCAAAAATACATCGGATTTTTTTTTTGCACCTGTATTTTCACCTGCGTCATCCACATATCCTACATAATACCATTTTTGTGATAATTTTTTATTTTAACATTATTCCAAGAAATTCACTGTTGCTAACCATGTGTCCACTATTTTTTTTTTGTCATTTTAATCCCTAAAATATTCAGATGTGTCTAAAATTAAGAAAATAAAAGGAAGAATTTACATTGAACAAAGATAAACCATTACTCGAGTATTGTTTAGTGAATAAATAAATACTCAATTTGGTATACCAAAAGATCGAGAAAAGTTAACTAAAGCGTGTTGGATACCAGGTGAACTTGTGACAGCCCCATCTCACCCTAAGGCGAACCAAAGGGTTCGGCGGACCGCCTACCCAACTCTCGCCGGGACTCAGTCAAACCTCAATCAAATCCGAAGTAAAACCACAAGATCAAACGAAATAACAATCCAAAACTTAAAGCAAAACTTATGTACATTACTATCTCAAAAGGGAGTACAAATATCGAATATACAAAGGTTCTCAATTCACCATACACCTAGCCCGTACCAAGCACTAGGGCGAGAACCATTACAAAATCAAAGAACTCGACTAGGCTAGTCTATACGGAGCTCTCATCCTGGCTCGCCGTCCCCTGTTAAGGAAAACAAATCTAAAGGAATGAGCTAAAAGCTCAGTGAGGTTCCGAACACATAATCAAACATTCAATCCAATACATTAATCATAGAGTATCAATAGTTCAAGAAACATTTACAATGGAAAGCGATAATAACATATTCATTAAAAGGATACGGGCTCACAGGGAGCTATTTGTTCGTTCATTCATTTGTTCATTCTCCTATCATTCCTTATTCCTCCAATCATTTAAAAATACATTTTTGTAAGTAAAACCCTCGTTTGCATTGACATTCGTTCTTTCATTTCATTCACCCCTTCCTAGACGTTGGTCAGGCTCCACCCGACAACAAGGTAATACTCGAGTATACCAAACGTTCACACCCAGGGTCACCATATCGCCTGACCGAGTCCGTTTCTGGCTCGAGTCAATCGGTAACGAAGGATAGGGCCCAGTTCAGCCAAAAGGCTTACATCATGCGCAACTAGCATTTCATTATTTAATCATTGAAAATTTCACATTCATTTAGGTCGAGTGCGATAAAGTACATACTCGCCTAAAAAACTCATTTGAAGCAATCATTGAAAACATTTAATATGTTATCATTCGTTCATAACAAATCATATAATCAAGAACAAGCCACATAGTCAATGAAAATATAACAAACAAGAAACACTCACCTATTTACGCAAAATAACGTCCAAAATATCCTTCCGGATAACACCCTTAATCATCAAGGAATCTTAATATAATCAAAAGAACACATTATGCTTCAACCATCAAAGATGTAAGTAATTCAAAGAAAATTCGAATTCGTACTAGTACAAAGTATAAATATGGTTTTGGTAGTGAAAAGAGTACATTTAAACCAAAAGACATAAGTAAAATATTTGTAAAACTTATACTCACGTGTAAAACTTTAAAATCGCTATTTGAGTCGAAATGGCAAAGAAAACGTAAATACCCTAGATGGTTCACGTGGTATTCGCTCTCGAGCCTTACTCAAGTCGCAAGTATATCGACCTAGTTCTCGAGCATAAAATTTGGGCAGCACGCCCTTTGTATTTACCTATTTTCCAGCCATTTATGGCTTCATTCTTTTCCTCAATCAAACCCAAAATCATACACAAAATCATCTCATTTCAATAGCCATTCCATAGGCTCCAAGTCATACAAGTACACAATCAAGCTAGGAGCATGTGCGGAAATGAAGTTTAGCAAAAGACAGATTTGATGTTGTTTTGCGTAACGGATACAACCGAAGCTACGCTTATTGGATTGGGGTGAAATTTATACCGTTTCGAAGCTAAGATAAAGTCCTACAACTTTGATGAAGATGACTCAGTCCAGTTTGTAGTGTATCTAAGTCAAAATGTCAAATTACAGAACCAGAATCTCACACTCGGGCTAGTTAACCGTACTATGCGTAAACAACCATAACTCGGGCTACCGAAGTCCAAACGAGGTGATTCTAGGGGCGTTGGAAAGATAAGATATAGAACTACAACTTTCATGTTTTGGCTAAACACTAGTTCAGTATGTATCAAGGTGAAAAGACACGATCAGATTGATAAAATGTCAAAACTGTCCATTGGACTAAACTTATGGTAGTCAGGGGTATTTCGGTCTTTTCACAGGCTACGTTGCTCCGATTGAGTTGAAATTTTGTAGACAACTATAAAACATCATTCCCTACAACTTTCATGTTTTGAGCTAAGGCTAATTCGGCCTATAACATAGGGAACTAGAACCGGGCAGAACTGAAGCTTCAATTTCCAGAAATCTGGAATTTTGCTACATCAAGTTATAATTCACATTTTTACCTTAAAACCACCACTACTTTCTCCTTTACAAGATTAGATACCATATATATACACCATATAACACCTAACCAACAAGAATTATAAGTGAATAAATCGAAACCCTAACTCAAAATTCATCCCTCCAATCACCAAAACCATTTCAAACAAGCATCACAAGCACAATTCTAACATTAATACCCAACTCAATCATGATTAATGGAAAAGAAAGGGTGATCAGCCACTATACCTCAAGACAAGGCCTTGCAAGAGTGATCCTCCACTACTCCTTGAAATTTTTGGTTCCTTAAACTTCCCAAGCTTTCAATTTGCAAGTTAATCGGTTTAGTTTTCTTGTTTTCTCACTCACTCAAACAAAACCCAAGATGGAATTAGAGCTTTCTTTCTCTTTTTTTCTCTCTCACTCTCACGGCTGGAGGGCTGGGAATGGGGCTCAATTGAAGCTTCAAGAAGGTTAAAATGATAGGAAGTAATTTGGGTCAAAGTGGACAAATGTCACCCTTGGATTGGAAGTCAATTTTTTTCTTTTTTCTCTTGTTTTCTTGGTCAAATATTGTGGCTGATGTATGAGATATTTTGAGGGTTAATTAGCTGAAATAAAATGAGAAGATTAAGGTAATAAAGTATGGGTCAAGTGGTGTGTTTATCCGGTAACAAACGGTACCCGTCGATTCGAGCCGATTTTTCTTAAATCGCGTATATTAGGTTTTTAACTTATAATCACTAACTTATTATTATCACTTTTAATCATACACTTAATATCATCTAAAACTCACTCTTAATCACCAAATTTGATCTACACTCCGTACCGGATAGTCACACCACGGATAGGCGTAAAAACCCTAATTCGCACTAACTTGAAAACGAAAAGAAAAAACCCTTAATTTTATATTCATTTGCACTTATTGTGGGGTGATTGGGTAGTAGGGCCATTATAAAGTAATAATTTCCAAATAAAAGGGTATTTTTAAGAAAATATAAGGAATTTTATGGGTCCTCACATCGATAATGCGTTTCAAATTTAACGTACACTAACTCATACTAGGAAAATGAATTTAAAACTGTACTTGCTTGTAAAAATGCATAGAAAGTTTAATATTTCCAAGGAAAGTATAAAATGTAGGCAAATGAATAAAATAATGTTGAGAAAATGTGAAAATTTTGGGTTCTCACATAACTTCTTGATAAGTATTTTATGATCTAGACAGTGAATAGCAATCTAAGCGGTTTATGTGGTCTGTTTCGCTGCTGGAGAAAAACGTTGGTAAAAGACAATTATCACCTGTAGTGAGAGGGGAGCTTGTTGAAATGGCATTACTGGGGCAGTATAGCGAATACCAATGTACATAAATGAAATGAGAGATTGTTGATAATTTACAAATTACGGGGGTTCTATTTTCTATCATAATTAAGTTGATTGCCTACTAATTTCATTATTGGAGGGACAAATCCATGCTAAATGATTTACCTCAAGCACTGGTAGGTCATTAAAGCCTTATCGTTTAGTAGTTTTAGTTGTAACATTTTGCAAATTAGTTTATCCTTTCAGAAGTTTTAGAAATCTTGCTTATCCTCCCTTGAAATTTATCCTAATATTACCTAACACATTCGAAATTTCAGAAATCTCATTTATCTCCCCTATCAATATAATGTGTTAAGATGTTCCTTCCTCTCCTCCTCTTCCCCCTCCCCCTCTCCTCCTATTCCTACAATCCTACCCCTCCCTTCTCCTCTGATCATGGAAAGATTTTGTCATGAAAAGGACACGGAGGGAGAAAAAAGGGAAACGAAAGCAGAGGATGGAGGAGAGGAGGAGAAGAGGGGCAGAGGAAGAGGGGAGAGGAGGAGAGTGGAGGGGTTGGTGTTGGAGGTTGACAGTGGCGGGTGTGGTACTACTTTTTATTAGTTATTTTTTAGTACTTTTGTTACGTGTATTTTAGATGTATTTGGAGTGTTTTGAGATACATTTTTTTAATTATATATGAAAAGCTTACTTGTCCAGTTATGCACCCTCTTCAGTGTGAACCAATCCAATAACAGCAAAAATGTGGATGAATCAGGCGAGAAATTTGCGCAAGCAAATCCTGGAGATGAGTTCTTGCTTCAACACATCTACCTCTTCTAAGACATGGACGAAACAGTTTTGTACGCAAAGGTCATTGGGAACACAAGCATCAGTTTCCATTTGCACAACACACGTTTTAATTTCCTTTTGCACTCCAGCTTCACAGAGGCCATATCATCACGTTCTACACCACAACATCAAGATAGAATCATTTATTTGGAAGACTTGCAAAATTGCTATCCAGGGAGCAACCTTTAGAACTATATCAAGCAGGGTAGAATTCTTTAATTGCAGTTTTGGTCCCTAATTTATAATTCATACACGAAACTAGTCCCCAATCTATTGATAAAAGTAAATATAGTCCTCGATCTATCCAATTTTGTGCAAAATTGAGCAATTGAGAGATTTCTTTCAATTTTTTAATGGAATCATGGCATGGGCAGTCACATGACTGACACTTAAAAGCTTTTCCTCTTTTTTTTTTTTAATTAGAAAAACCATCCGAAACTTAACTAGTCCATTTTCTTTTTAACTCTTGTTTATTAGCGAGACTAAAACACGCTAACATCTGGAAAAGCCTCAATATTTGTTGTTTATTAGTGAGGTTAAAACACACTAACATCTGGAATAGCCAAGATTAGTCAGTAAACCCAAAAAAATGAGAAGATTTTTCTATTCCCTAATTAGGGCAGAAATCTATACCCATCGAAGCAAGAATTGAACTCATGGTACCAGAAAAATTTTGCAAGTGTGATGAACCAGCAAAAATGATTACATCATGGACAAGCAACAACCTTGGGAGAAGGTGCTTCTCTTGTGCCTTCAACATATGGATTTTTTTCCTTTGTTTCTGTGGTTATGAAGTTTAATTTTGTATTTATTCCTGATTTAATTCTCTGTTGGGCAACAGAGGCGGCGGTGGTAAAGACTGCAACTATTTTGAGTGGCATGATTCAATCATGTTTTAAGTGCTCTACATCATGTGTACTACAATAATGGTTTCAAATCATCCAAGGGCATGTAACTAATTACAACTAATGAAACCATATTGATCCATACATGGGATAGACAAGCGCTAGCTTAAACTTTGCCTTTAGTATGACGAATGTGTAAAAATTTTGCCCGCTAGCAGGCCTAGATTAAGGCCTTACACAGTTGATTTATATCAGTTGTTTAATGGCACTTTTTTTTTTTTAAACTGCATTACATTAAACAGAAAGCGGGGAAAAAAAGGATCAAATATTATGCTTCAAATACATAACCACCAAGGTTCAAAGGCGAATGCTTACATAGAATGAAGCAAAAAGAACCAGCTATTAGCATGAATTTACAGTCGTTTCCCTCATCTAGATGAAAGCTGGTCTTACAAGGATTCACGATTTCTCTAGAAATGAAAAGCAATCCACGCAGAAGGGTGATTCAGTCGTAGTCTCCTTCGCTGGGTGAATGATCTGTATCGGTCTCAGCTTCCCTTATTACTTCCTGCAAACAAATAGCTTTGGTCTCTCCCAACAACTTGTATTCACTGCATCTAGAGCATACCAACATGTAAGCCACATGAGTGTTACCCTCGAGAGATAAAATCACACCATTTTATGGCTCCAGAAAGGAAGAGAAATTGTTCATCAAGCAGCTCGTTTTATTCACTTTCCTTTAAATTGTATTTGGAAAAATAGTTATGGTTTTTCTATTGCTCGTACTGAAATAAACGCCTCCTAGATAACATGATGCAAAAACTACCATACATGTAATGGCTTTAGCTAAGAAGATCTAACTAAACAGTAACAAGTAAGCTGCTACTTCAGGCAAGTACATCATTCTGAGGAACAAGAAATTAAGGTTACAACACATTTGAAGTAATGTATATTCAAGAGTACCTCTCCAAAACTGAAGGAATCATATACTGAAACCGTATGCAAAGGATGAGTCACCTTCGAGCAAGCTTGACTCATAGCCTCTAAAGAATCAATTTCTTATCCCTCCCAAAACACCTAGTCTTGAATTCCTTAGAAAAGCTAATTAAAAAGACATCTAACGTACTTGCAGGTAACAGACAATGATAACATGTTAGTATAGTCACTTATATGTTGTCTCTCATTAGTCTTCTTTGGCTTGCGGATACCCAGAGACCATGATATTAGATGGCTGCATATTTGTCTTGAAAGCTTTATGGTCAGATGCCTATGGCAAATCCATAATCCAGAAGAAAGAAACCAGAATTGGCTTCTAGTCTCAACACCTTCTGAATTTGACTTGATATGTAACAAGTTTGAAGAAAAAAATGTGTTAATTGACATGAAAATCAATATTTCATCATGTAATCTCATTTAGTTTAGCTATTTAGCATTATTCAAACAGCACTTTTTTCTGGTATTCTCAATAGTGCTTGATGTGTAACTTGGTCCGTATAGAATGAAGATGCATGAATATTAAGTGGACAAGTTCATCATCACATTCTTCCACCCTATAGACATGCTGTAATGCCTCTCTCTCTCTCTCTCTCATGCACAGATATCACACCATGATTTTATGGCTCCTGAGATTATATTAATAAAAGTCGGCAAAATTTGTCCAAAAGCAGAGTTGCGTAGTTTTTGAAAGAAACTTAACTTTAAAATCTTAAATAGGGGGAGAGGCTTAAAACCTGGAAATCAGATGTTCCACCAGAAACATGCAAGACCATGAAATCAATATGTACTTTATTTTCATTATTGACCATCCTGGTTAATAGAAAAGTGCATCTAACCATATTTCAAATGAAAATCTACTGATACCTAACTGGAAACCCAAAAATAACAACACCAAAGAAAAGTTCAATCACTTTGGACAGTAAAAGACTGGAAAAAGCAAACCACGTACCTTAAATTAATATTCAGTATCTCCATACCATCTCCATTCAAAACATCCTTGAGAGAAATGAGACTTGGAACATGAGCAATCGCTTCATATTTTGTTTTGACGTCAAGAATTCTGAAATACTTCCACCTGCCATAATTTTCAGGTTGATAATATATAAAGGCACTCTTAGGGGACAGAAACATCAGCAACCCTTTGTTTTCTTCAAAACTGATCGGCTGGTACACACAATAAGGCCACCTTTCAACACAAAGGGAATAAGTTGACACAATTTTCGTCCACGTTTTTGGTTCACCATACTTCTTCATCACCCATATGTCGAGTGAATCATAGCCTGAGCAAGTACACAAACATAGGCTACCTCTTAATACTCCCAAGCTTGTGTTACACTGATTATTCCATCGAATGATGGGATCAAAATAATCACCAAGAGGAGGAAGCTGAACTGACTTGAACTCCTCTCTGCCAAGGTCAAAACAATATATCAAAATACGTTTGCTGAAATCAAGGGAAATCCAATGAAGAAATCCATTCAGATATGTAGTAAATTTCAGTTTGCTGTTATAGTATGGAGCATAACCGATTCTTCTCCAAGTCCCAGTGCCAAGTGTGTGTACCTCGACCAGCGTTTTCTTGTAACTCTTTTCCCCTGTAATTGGGCATCTATACACGGATTCAAAATATCCTTGGTCAATCATTCTAACAACTTTATATCGATTAGTCTCCTCACAAAGGCCAAATCCACAAGATACCATATCTTTCTCGGTATTGTTATCAGATTCATCTGTTCCTGGAAGGTTTAAATACTCACCTGTGACTGGATTGCACACAACAAGTGGGTTGTTGCTTGAAGGTTCTGACAAACAGACAAATCCTTTACAGGAATTGACGATCTGGAACTTATGCTCTTTTGGTCTCACTTTTACACAACGCTTCTTAAAACCACGCTCACTACTAAGACGGGATTTGGTATCACTGACATTATGTGGCTGTGGCATTTTTTCAGCATTGCGCAAAGGAATCTTCAACTTGGTATCCAGTTTCATATAAAAATCCCGACCATAATTAAGCCTGAGATGCCTCGCAAAACGAGAATCAGAAAATGAATCGTAGTTGTCAACGTCAGATGGCTCAATTAGGTAAAGCATTCTTGCAACTCGTGTGTTACCCAAGGTCCGGACTAGAGAACAGGGCTGTGCAAGTTCAAAATGCATCTTAGCAAATTGAGGGTCTGAAATTACCCGACGCCAAGGTTTGCAAACACATTTGCACATGATAATTGCCCTAATGGGCAGTCTTAGCACAATATTCTTGAAGATAGGCTCAGGTACATCCGTGATAGAGGTACCGAAATGCTCAACCTCTTCATATGCTTTTCTTTTTCCTTTACAACCTGCTCTGAGTGCTTTTGAGTTTCTTTTTCTCTTCATCATTCCTCAACCAACGGGGGTGATCTGGGGTGAAAAAGGCGAGGAGGAACCATGAAGCATAAAAAACTAATGAATAGTGCAGATTTAGTCACACCATATTGCAAATATTGGGTGGTCATTTACCGAAATCATCAAATAAAAGGAGCAACAATAATTTCAAGTCAATAGAAGCCTTTTAACATTTCAAGAAATACAAAAATGATTAAACAAGCCAAGTTTAACTCACCATTCTGTAGTATTTCTAACTTCTCTTAATACCATTTTCTTGTTATGGGTGTCCTGGGGTTTCAAGACATCCCTTATAATTACCTAATGCCACGTTATATTTTTGTCTTAATACCATCTTCTTGCTATGGCTTTCATGGGATATCAAGATATCCCTCATGAGTATCGAATGTCACATCACTTTTTCTTCTTTCCTTCTATCAATTCCCAATTGAGAACTTTTGATATATACCCTCAATTTTGAATAACTTCATCCTCACATAAATCAATAACTGAACAGAACCACATTCAAGACTATGAATATGAATATGTAATAAAGCACGAGAGAGAGAGATGTACCTGAGTACCAGAGAGGAGAGTGGAAACAGGAGCAATGGTAAAGGTATAATGTAATTTGAGGGTAACAAATACTTCAGAAATGGGTTAAAAGTTTACACAAAAGGGCGGGAACACGAAAATCTGAGCGGGAGACGCTGATTCCACCTAAACTTGTGGATTTGGAAAAAAAAATAGTAATTTTTTGGCCGAGTCCTAAAACCTTGTAAAAGAAGCCCAGTTTGGGTAAGTTTTGAATCATATTCTATATTCAAATTCAGGCCCAACTATAGAGATATATATATATATATTTACGACCGTTTAGGATTGCAATTTATTGAAAAATATTTTTTCAATAGGATTTTTAATAAAAGTATTTATTAAATGCTTAAATACTTTTAAATATACTGTTTGGAAATATAGTTCAATAAGTACTTATTGTATTGTATAATGTAGGGGTGAGAATCGAAATCGAAATTGGTAATTTGGAACTTTGAAATCGGAATTTTTCGAAATTTTGGTATCAGAATTTTCGACTGATTTCAATTTCGAATTCACCAATTCCGAATTCGAATTCGTTCTGAATTCAATTCGGAATTCGGTAAATTCCGATTTCATCGAATTCATGAATATAAAAATTATTATTATTATTATATAAATATTATATTACATATATATATAAATATTATATATATGTGTGAAAACGAAATTGAAATCGAAATAGGAATTCCAATTTCAACGAATTCATTAATATAAAAATTATTATAATAATATAAATGTTATATTATATATTATATATATATATATGAAAAACAGATTTGAAATCGAAATAGGAATTCCGAATTCAATTTCGATTTCGATTTCGAATTATGAATTCGAAATCGGAATTTCCGATTTGAAAAATCTCATTACCGAATTCGGATCAATTCGAAATCGGATATTCCGATTGTCATTCCGAATTATCGAATTCGAAATTCCGAATTCAATTCGAATTCGGTCGGTAAATAAGAATTTTTCGATTTTGCACACCCCTAGTATAATGTGTGATTTTAAAATTTTAAAATATATTTGTCTCTTTATTTAGTTTATAATATAGGATAAGATAATTAAATTTAATATTTTATTTTCTAAATTACAAAAGCTATTCTAAAGGTACCAAATTTGAACTTTTACTAAAAGTGCTTTTAACACAAACAATTTCACTCCTAATTTTATGGACAATGTTCACCAAACGACTTAAAATTACTTTTAACCCAAAAAGTAGTTTGTTACAAAAAGCACCCAACTCTGAACGGGGCCTTAGGATAGGCGGAAATGTAGCTTTGGTCTCTAATATTTGACGTATGTGCAAGACTGGTTCTTAATATTTCCGGTTAAAACAAATCCGCCTCCAAAATTTCTAAACAAATATCAAACAACTGATGGAAAATCCAACAATCCAAATCAAACGGGCGTTAGTCAAAAGTTGTGACTTCGCATTTTTTTGTCCATAATGTTTTAAGTTCTGCCTATATGGTCCCTTAAATTTTAAATAGTTATAATTAGCATTTTGAGATTAAGTGAAAGGTGATTTAATTAATTAATTATATGATAAATGTATTCCTAGATCTCTATAAATTTTCACAAAAATACTTTATATCAGCACGACATTTTCATAATCATTCAACCTAAAGAGTATCTCTTCATTACATAAGTTACAATTAGATAACAATACATATGACATATAGAATAAAACTTCGGGAGTTATAGTCTTAATATGTGTCTTTATTAATTACAACTACACAAATTCTTGCATGATTAGTGGACGTAAGCTTCAAGTAGTTGTAATTTGGCTTGTGTAATGCACATGGTTTCATGAATTGACCAAAATATCCTTTCTAAGCTGTATAAAATTTCACAAAAAATTTTTGAACAAAATTTTGAAGTAATAAGATAAATCAAGATGTACTGTCAATATTACACTCATGTTGTAAAAACTTTTGAACATGCAGAATATAAAATACAATGTACTTAACAATTATATTTTTTTAATACATTTCCAATTATAACAAAGATACCACAAATATTAGCCATAAGCTAGTATATAATAAACTTACACACAATTGTGATTAATCAAAAGCTACAAAAAAAGCTAGAATTTTTTAGCAATGTGGGAATAGATAGATTTTTGAAAAAAAAATTATCATTAAAATTTAATGCAATGATCATTAACCAAAAGTTGCAAAATATTAGAATTTTTAGCGATATGGGGAATAACTAGATTTTTTTTTTGAAAAATTTTTCATCAAGGACAAGTAATGGAAAATTTTTGGTATTCAAGAACTTTGGGGAAATTTAGTCAATTCACAAATATGTATGTGTTGTTCTTGCTGAATTCAACTTGAAATTGGACTATCCTACTCAATTGTACATGATTTGAAAATTATAATAGATCAAAATCATTCAATTAATCAGTCAGGGGCAATTTGGGAAAGAAGCATTTTTTGAGAGGATTTATTGGAATTTACCCTCATTTACTATCCATGGTTTTTTTTATATTATACAAATGTCCTCAGCCTTTTTTTATTTGAGGAATTTCAAAATTCTATATCAGCCCCCAAGCTCAGTTGAGATTGCTAATGCATTGTGTATCTTGGAGTACTTTGGTTCAATTGTGGCATACTACAAACAGTTTAGCACCAATTACGCAGTCATTGTATATGGGCCGTTGACAATAAATAAGCAAAGTAATTGAAGGTACATAGCTTACCTGAAAGCTGCAAATTTAATCTAAATGGTTGATGTAATATTCCAATATTTGTTTAAGATCAATTAAGTACCAATGAACCTCCTATACAAGCTAGCATAAAAGGGTTAAAGGCGGTAGAATAGCACAATAGATATTCCAATACTTTTTATGGAACTTTTTTACCATAATTTTTGAGATGTTGGATTTGATGTTATCTGTAATTCTGCATGTATTGTTGAATTAGTTACTTACATAGGCATGTTAAATGGACTCGCACCGTTGGACAATTTTCTTTGCAACAAAATCCATGTATACAACGGCCAAAATTGCATAACAAACAACCTAGAGGATGCCCCTAATTAGTTGTTAAGTGTAGCCGAAGCCAAATTTTATAATGATGAATCTATGTCTTCCACATTTCGAAAATGCATTTCAAATCTATTCTCCAATCAATCAGACATTCTTTTTAATTTGGTGTTCTAATGAGGAAAATTTACCATTCTTCAATCATTACAATAAGCATCACACTCAGACTTGCAAACACGATTTTTTGAAAGCTAACTGTCATACTTAAGTAAGTTTATGATACAGATCTACTCTACAATCTCATATTGACAAAATTATATATATATATTGTTAATCTCAGTCTGAAGCTTTTGATGATTACAAAACAAATGGATGTTACTAATATTTTCTCAATAGACCTTTTCAGAATTGAAGCAGAACAGGTTCAAGAAATAAGCACAAGGATTACTGAAGCTGCAGTCGGCCGCACAAGAAGATTGGAGCTGACGTCCGACAATCATTGCATAATTTCGGACGCATGAAGAACTCCACTCTCGGACGTCCGAAGATATTAAGTTATTCCTTCTAAACTCACTAACTTTGATCGGACGCACATCATCATAGCACCGGACGTCCGACAAACATTGCGACACTTCGGGCACAAAGTCTTGGCGGCACCGGACGTCCGAAAAAAGTTGAAAAAGAATTCTCAGTTTCATTTCCTACCTCCAGACGCATACACTAAAGGTACCGGACGTCCGAAATAATTCAAAAAACTTTCTTGAGCTCACTGCTTGCGTTCGGACACAAGAAATAAGTGCATCGGACGTCCGACACTACCAACGGCTAATTGACTTTTCAGCTACCTTCTGTCCGTTGAAAGCATTAATTGAAGATTTTTTTGGTCTCATATAAATAGAACAAAGTCAACTATTTCAAAATGACTTTGCACATTGAGATTACATCATATGAAGAGTGATTTTAGTGAGAAAATACTCTAAAAGGAAGTCTTGTAATCTTAGTTGTATAAATTTCATAGAAGCTTTTCTTTTGTGAGAAAATTACTTCAATAGTGTAGATTTGTGAGGGTTATCCGAGTGATAATAAAACTTCCTAACTTGACCAAGTGTGGATTGGGGTAAGGAGGAAGTGATCCTTTTTTTGTACATAAAGATTGGTTGTAATTGATCAACTTGAAAAAGCTTGTTCTATAAAGTGTATCCAAGCTCAAGAGGAGTTTGGAAGTGATTCTGGTTTGCTATCCTTTTTCTACTGCTTACTATATTGCAAATACAAACTGACTTTCTCTTCTACTTACAAGCAATTCTGATCTCTCATTAATTGGTATATTGTGTGGTCATCTAGAAAAGAGGGTAAGTTTCAAATTGAGGAAAAAGAGTCTCACATCTTGATTTTTTTTTAAAATAACCTAATTCACCCCCTCTTAGGTTGTTTTCGATCCTTACAATTGGTATCAGAGCTTGGTCTCCTAGAGATTAAACTCAATCGACTTAGGAGTAAAAATGACAACCAATAATGTCATATTTTTTAAAGAACAATCTATCACCAGACCTCCTATGTTTAATGGATCCAACTATGTGAGTTGGAAGGAAAGTATGATCATTTTCTTGCAATCTATTGATATAGAACTATGGTTTATTGTCAATGAAGGCCCCTACGATACTTCTGTAGTAGATGAAGTCACTCCCAGATCTAGATAAAAAACTAGAAATGAATTGACCAGTGAAAATAGAACTCACCTCACCTTGAATGCTAAGGCAATGAATGTACTATATAGTGTTTTAGATTCACATGAATCCATTAGAGTCAAAGAATGTAGGTCTGCCAAAGAGATCTGGGATAAACTAAGAGAAATCCATGAAGGGAGTGAGAATATGAGAGAATAAAAGAAATTCATTCTAATTACTAAGTATGAATCCTTCAAGATGGAACCTCATAAAAACATTGATAAGATGTATTGTAGATTCAATGACCTCATTAAGGATTTAGAGGTGCTGGAAAAGGATTACTCTCTAGGTGAGAAAAACAGAAAAATTTTGAATGCTTTATCTAAGGATTGGGAGAGTAAAGTGACAGTCATTGAAAAAGCTAGAGATCTAAATTCCTTACCTATTGAATCTCTTATTAATTCTCTAACCTCTTATGAGTTGAAACTTTCCAAAGTGCAAGAGGAAGAGGATGCGAAAGTAAGAAGGAGCATTGCTCTAAAGGCATTTCAAGATGAAGATGATTCTGCCTCTCTAGATGGAGAAGATGCGGATGTTGATGATAGTGATCTAGCTCTCATTACAAAAAGGTTCAAGAGAATTCTAAACAAACGAAGGTTCAGAAAAGGAAGAAACAACAACTCATTCCCAAATCAGTTCAGCAATATAAGAAACAAAGGGAAGCAAGAGTTCAATAAAAAATAAACTGATAAATGTTTTGAATGCGGCCAACCTGGACACTACGTGAGTGAGTGTCCAATGAAGAAAAAGAAGGAAGGAAAGTTTGAACGAAAACCAAAATTCAACAATTTTCAAATTACATGGAATGATTGCAACTCAAAAGGTGAAGTCGAAGAAGAAGAGGAATTTGCTCAAATGGCTTTCATGGCCATTGTGATGATGAGCTAACTACTCATAACTCTCCACTTGATAGTGATGATGAATCTGATGATGATGTAAATTCATTTATAGAGAGACTGCATAATAGTTTGAAAGAATCCCATGTTAGAACGAGGAATTAAAATAAAAGATCAATTTTCTTATTCAAGGCAATGCAAACCTTTTTTGTCAAAACAAGAATCTGAAAGTTGAAAATGATAACCTGAAAAGAATTGAGACTGATTTTCATATTGAACTGGATAGAAAAATAAAGTTTTGTGAATTGTTCAAAAAGGATCAAGGAAACTTGAAAAGGAGAATGGATGACCTTGATGATTTGCTTCAACACAAGAAACAAAACTGGTTTTAAAGGAATGAACCAAAATCTCTTTTTCGCATGCATGAAAAAAATTGAACTCCAATGCACATGAATTTACTATTTACAAGAGAAGACAAATCAGATTTGTTAAACCTGTCCATGCAAGTAATTCACTGACTATGTTCAGCTTTTGTTGTCAATCTGGTCACATGATGAGTAACTGCTACGTTAAGAAAAATATGAGAAATGACATGAAATGTATGTGGATAGTTAGGTATAATGCTAGCACTCAAGGACACAAAAAATAAATGGTACCATATATTATCTTGTGAATTTTTGTGTAGGTGAATTTGGTGAATATTGTTAAGGAGTCAAAATAGTTCATAGACAGTGGATGTTCAAAGCATATGACTAGTGATCAATCACAGTTCATCAAACTCAAGGCAAAATCAAGCGGGAAGGTAACTTTTGGAGCTAACAATAAAGCCAAAACTGTTGAAATTGGTGATGTTGGTAAGAATGGTCAAATATTTGTTCACAATGTTCTTTTAGTTGATAATTTGAGTTATAACTTATTAAGTGTTAGTCAATTGTGTGATAGAAATTTGTTTGTGTTATTCAAAATGCATGAATGTCTTATTCTTGAATCAAAACTTAATACTATTTTCAAAGGAATAAGAATAAATGACATTTATGTAGTTGTTCTTGAAATATTAATTCTTCCAGCTTTAAATGTCTTAAAGTAGCCAATGAAGACCCTTGGTTATGGCATAGAAGATTTTGTCATTTCAACATGGATTTGCTAAAAGAGATTTTCAGAAAGAAACTTGTTAGAGGCTTGCCAAAAATTAAGTTTGAAAAGGACAAAATCTGTGATGCTTGTCAATTTGAAAAACAAATCAAAGTTTCTTTTAAACCCAAGAAATATGTTTCTACCACAAAACCTTTGGAACTTTTACATCTTGATTTATTTGGTCCTACACAAACTGCTAGTTTAGGTGGCAAAAGATATTACTTTGTTATTATTGATGATTATTCTAGATACACTTGGGTGATGTTTCTTACACACAAAGATGATGCCTTCAAAAACTTTGTTTTATTATTTGCAAAAGTTTAAAATCTGATTGGATTGAAAATCATCAAGATCAGAAGTGACAATGACTCAGAATTTATTTTTGTGACTTTCCAGAATTTTGTGATAACAATGGTATTACACATGAATTCTTAATTGCAAGAACTCCTCAACAAAATGGAGTTGTTGAAAGAATGAACAGAACTCTTCAAGAGGCAGCAAGAACCATGTGAAGTAAATGCAACTTGCCAAAATATTTTTGGACTGAAACCATAAATACAGCTTGTTATACTATGAATAAAGTTCTCTTGAGACCAATTTTAAACAAAAACTCTTACGAGTTAATGTTTGATAAAAACCCTATTGTTGGGTACTTCAAAATTTTTGGTTGCAAATGCTTCATTTTAAATATTAAGGAACATCTTGAAAAGTTTGATAAAAAATCTGATGAAGTAATCTTCTTGGATTATTGTGAAAATAAAAGAAGTTTTAGAGTCTATAATTGAAGGACTCTCATTATAGAGGAAGCTATACATGTCACTTTTGATGAATCTAATGGTGAGATTTCCAAAAGTTGTGGTGAGAATGATGATGCAGGTGTTCAAGAAGAACTAAAGAATCTCATAATTAATGATCAAGACAATGCTTCACCAGAAAATGGATCGAAGGAAGATGATTCCCAAGTTAGTCCAGCACTAGAAGATAATGACAGGGATGTTTGTACAATAGATGATCTTCCAACAGTTTGGAAATTTATTCAAAATCATCCTAAGGAGTTCATCATTAGTGATCCATCCGAGAAAGTCAGAACTCGTTCCTCCTCTAAACAATTGATGGATAATTTTGCATTAGTCTCACATTTTGAACTCAAAAATGTTGTTGATGCTTTGAAAGATGAAAACTGGATTTTAGCTATGGAAGAGGAACTAAATCAATTTAAAAGGAGTAAGGTTTGGACATTAGTTGAGAGACCCCAAGATCATCCTATCGTTGGCACAAAATGGGTTTTTAGATACAAAATGAATGACAAAGGTGAAGTAGTAAGAAATAAGGCTAGACTTGTATCGGAGGGGTATGTTCAAGAAGAAGAAATAGATTTTGATGAAACATTTGCACCCGTAACCAGACTAGAATCAATTAGAATGTTTTTGACCTTTGCATATTTCAAGAATTTTAAACTATTTCAAATGGATGTTAAAAGTACTTTCTTAAATGGTTTTATTGATCAAGAAGTATATGTTGTTCAACCTCCCGGTTTTGAAAATGAGATTTATCCAAATCATGCGTTCAAACTTTCAAAGGCTTTGTATGGATTAAAACAAGATCCAAGAGTATGGTATGAATGTTTAAGCGATTTTTTGGTTGAAAATGGTTTTAAAAGAGTCATTGTAGATACTACTCTTTTTACTAAATAAAATTCAAGTGATCTTTTAATTATGCAAATCTATGTGGATGATATTATATTTGGTGCTACTAATGAGGGCTTGTGCGACGATTTTTTCACAATTATGTAAAAAGAGTTTGAGATGAGTATGATGGGAGAATTAAATTTCTTCCTTGGGCTCCAAGTGATTCAAACCGAGAAGGAACATTCATTAATCAAGCTAAATACACCAAGGAGCTACTCAAAAGATTTGGAATGGAAAATTCAAAACAAGTTGGAACACCTATGTGCACATTTACTAAACTTGACAAGGATGAAGAGGGTATAAAAGTTGATGAAAAGAAGTATAAAGGTATGATTGACAGTTTGCTTTACTTAACTGCAAGTAGACCTGATATTGTGTTTGCCGTTTACTTGTGTGCTCGTTTTCAATTTTGTTCAAAGGAATCTCACTTAAATGTAGTGAAAAAATTTTTTAGATATATAAAAGGAATCTTGAATTACGGTCTTTGCTATCTTAAATGTCATGAGTTCCCTTTATATGATTTTTCAGATGCTGATTTTGGCAGTCGTAGGATAGATAGAAAAAGTACAACTGGAACATGTCACTTTCTTGGTAATTGCTTAGTATCTTGGTTTAGTAAGAAACAAAATGCTATTTCATTGTCTACAATCGAAATGGAATATATTGCCGTCGGAGCTTGTTGTGCTCAATTATTATGGATGAAAAATACATTGAATGATTTTGGATTAATGTATGACTATGTGCCTATGTATTGTGATAACACTAGTGCCATAAATTTGACAAAAAATCTCATTCAACACTCTAGGACAAAGCATATAGACATAAATCATTATTTCATTCGTGATCTTGTCGAAAAGAGTGAAATTCGTGTTCAATATATCTGCTCAAAAGATCAAATTGCTGATATTTTCACAAAAGTCTTACCACTGGATCAATTCATGTTTTTGAGAATGAAATTGGGCGTTTCAGAAAAAATATTCTAAAAATTCTCTGGCCACTCTTTATCGGACGTCCGATGCGTTAGAACGGACATCCGACAGTGTTCTTGATCACTTTTCCAGAAAGTTCTATTTCGGATGGTTGTGTCGGACGTTTCATTTCGTTCGGCCGTCCGATACTCAAAAATTGCGTCTTATAAGATAATCCCTTCTTTCAGTCAGTTTATTTTTTTTTCTTACCGTTGCCTCGGACGCAACTCTTCATCTTCTCCAAATTTCAAATTCAAAATTCATCTCTCCTCTGAACAGATTTCCGAGAAATTGATTTGTCCAACACCATTACACTCCTTTTTCCTATTCATTACCCCTCTTAACTTCCTCTAACTGCCAACTACACCATAAATCCTAATTCTCACCCATAACCCTAGCTACTCAAAATTTGCTCTCGTTGGACAATTCAAGCATTTGTTGTAGTCCATTCGCACTCTAAGTTACTCTCATACACATTTGCATCATATTCTGCAACATAATCATCTTGCATTTCATCATGGTAAGAATTAGAGGAGGGTCTGTTAGTGCTGGATGCACCACAAGGTTCAAGTTGAGGGATGAAGATATTGACATTGTTGAGTCATCCACCACCAAATTTCCAAAGAGAGGAACAAAAAAATAAGGTGGAAAAGAAAAAGGTTCAGCCCAAAAGAAACATTCAGAGAAACAGCAAACTACTTCCGTTGAGCAAACTGAGGAACAGCTCACTGCATTACCTCTTGTCAGTAATAGTGAAGAGGAACTAGAGCAGCCTACTAATGTTGATGCATCCGTCATGAAATCACCCAGAAAAGGGACCGAATCTCATAGTAAAAAGGTGAAACGATCTGCAAAAAAGAAGGGAACTGCTCAAACTAAGGAAAGGCAAATTGCTGATCCTTCTGTTGAGCAAATTGAAGAACAACAGATTGCTAAGCAAAATGCTGAGAATTAGCAAGCCACTGAGACTTTCACCAGAAAGTCACCAAGAACAAGATCTGGTGGACAGACTGATGTACATGATGCTTCTCGAGGTAAAAAAAGGAAACGAACTGCCAGAGAGCAACCTGAGACTTAGATTGCAGAGGAACCCCCCCCACTACCAAAGTTCATTGATGATGATGCCAGAGAGAGATTCGAATGGATTTCTCGGAAGGGGTTCATCACTCAAAGAACCATTCTCCTTTTTGAATTCTGTAAGCTTGACCTTGAATCTGTTCTTGAACTTTTTGCTTTCCAAAAATGGACTTATATTCTGACTTTTTCCAACACTTTTTACCCTAACATGCTTCATTAATTCTTTGCCAATCTTAAAAAGGGTAGATCACACACCGATCTAGTTTCACGTGTCAATTCTGTTAATATAGAGTTAACCCTGACATTGTCAACACTGTTCTGAACACCAAAATTGAGGATAGTTTTAAAGAAAAAATTGTAAACTTTTTCTCATATGAAGAATTTCCTTCTGCCTATCATCATTTTCATGTCTCAAAACTGATGACTTATTTTCAAACTCATTTTCATACTCCTGTTGAGACAAGAATGGAGGATCTCAATTCTCAAAATTTGATCATCTTCTCTATAATTTCAAATCTGTTGGTTCCTACTGACGGTCATATGACAAATGCCAATAAAATGGAGCTTTACCTGTTTTACTGCTTTCTTGAAAAAATTTGAATTGATTTCGGCTTTGTTATGTGAAAATTCTTACTCAAAATCAGCACTGATAGCCGTAGAAAACTTTCATATGAAAAATTTCTGACCCCAATCTTTACTCATTTCAAAGTTCCCTTCACTGGCATATCACCAAAAGAAAGTGCTGCTACTGTCTTTTCCAAGGCATACTTTGAAAGAAAAAATTTGAAATTTTTTGATGGTAAATGGTGCAATAAGGAAACTGTTCTAGAGTCTAGGAGAAAGAATCATCGTGAAACACCTGTCTCCCCTAGGACTGCTCTAGATCAGTCCATGTATGTCTCACCCTTTACTATTCATTTTAGAAGGTCAGCCACTAAGACCTCTTCATCTAACTCTGAGGTCATCTCTTTGCTTGGAGATCTCAAACAACACATCCTACTTCTTGAAGATGGTCTGATGATGACCATGTCACCCGATCAACAAACCACCTTCATTGACAAAAGGAATTTGCTTATGCCTCCTGTTTCTCAAGACAATGAGAATGTACACCAAAAGAAAACTAGAACTGAGCAAACTCCTGGTACTGAAGCCACTCCAGAGGTTCATGCTTCCGGTTCTCAGCCACAAGACAAGGGAAAGGCTCCAACAACTGAAGAGGAAACTGAAGAGGATGATGATGAGGAAACTGAAGAGGAAGAAGTGGATCCTGCTCAGTTTCGCCTAGCAAAGAGGAGACCTGGATCGTCCAAGATCACCATTTAGGCACTTCTAGGTAAATGCACTTCATAATTAGGATGGTAGTTCATAATAGGTTTTTGCATCTTTTGCATTTTAAACATTTCATGTGCTTTGTATTAAGGATTCTATTTCCTTTCCTCTGCTGGCCTGTAAAACTATTTGGTTATTTTATGAATGCTGTTGCTTTTGTGGATTATCCCTTATTTGGTTAACTCTTAATTCAGTTTGGTCTCTGATTTTTGATATTAATTGCAAATATTGATGATACTCATAATGTTGATCTTGACTGACAATGATAATTACTGATAGTTGTTGATAATTGCTGGTAGATGTTGAGTGTTTAGTTGTTGGATACTGGTTTCTAGTTGATCTAATGATGACAAAAAGGGAGAGAAATGGATATGCAATCTAGTGATAAGTACGTGAGGGGAAATCATTCTGAGGGGGAGTGTCCAGTGATCTATACATGAGAGGAAATTATTTTGAGGGTGAGTGTTATGAGGAGGAGTGTCGTGTCCACTCTGATGATGCATTAAGTAAGGATGAGTTTTTGCCTCAATTATTTTTCTCCATCCATTGTTTTGTTATAATAAAAAAGGGAGAGATTATTAATCTCAGTCTGAAACTTTTGATGATTACAAAACAAATGGATGTTATTAATGTTTTCTCAATAGACCTTTTCAAAATTGAAACAAAACAGATTCAAGAAATAATCACAAGGATTACTGAAGCTGCTGTCGGACGCACAAGAAGATTGGATCGAACGTCCGACAATCATTGCGTAACTTTGGATGCATGAAGAACTCCACTCTCGGACGTCCGAAGATATTAAGTTATTCCTTCTAAACTCACTAACTTCGATCGGACACACATCATCACAGCACCGGACGTTCGACAAACATTGCAACACTTCGGATGCAAAACTTTGGCGGTACCGGACGTCCGAAAAGAGTTGAAGAAGAATTCTCAGTTTCACTCCCTACTTTCGAATGCATACATTAAAGGTACCGGACGTTCGAAATAATTCAAGAAACTTTCTTGAGTTCACTGCCTGCGTTCGGACGCAAGAAATAGGTGCATCAGATGTCCGACACTACCAACGGCTAGTTGACTCTTCAACTATTTTCTGTCTGTTGGAAGCATTAATTGAAGAACTTTTTGGTCTCATATTAATAGAACAAAGTCAACCACTTCAAAATGACTTTGCACATTGAGATTACATCATATGAAGAGTGATTTTAGTGAGAAAATACTCTAAAAGGAAGTCTTGTACTCTTAGTTGTGTAAATTTCATAGAAGCTTTTCTTGTGTGAGAAAATTACTTCAATAGTGTAGTTTTGTGAGAGTTATCCGAGTAATAGTAAAACTTCCTAATTTGACCAAGTGTGGATTGGAGTAAGGAGGAAGTGATCCTTCCGTTGCACACAAAGATTGGTTGTAATTGATCAATTTGAAGAAACTTGTTCTATAAAGTGTATCCAAGCTCAAGAGGAGCTTGGAAGTGATTCTGGTTTGCTATCCTTTCTCTACTGCTTACTATATTGCAAATACAAACTGTTTTTCTCTTCTACTTACAAGCAATTCTGATCTCTCATTAATTGGTACATTGTGTGGTCATCTAGAAAAGAGGGTAAGTTTCAAATTAAGGAAAAAGAGTCTCACATCTTGATTTTTTTTTAAAATAACCTAATTCACCCCCCTCTTAGGTTGTCTTCGATTCTTACATATATATATACTTTTCTTATGTTATATAGGTACATGATAAGAGCGCAAAAATGTGTGAATCTAGTATAAACACTTGACTACTACTAAATGGTGTATACTTAATATACAAGGTTTGAACTTTGGGCAAAATTCCCGAATAATCTCAAATTATTATAAAGTTCAACTTTTAGCTCTTTAACTATTAACTAATAAGTTTTAGCTCTTCAATTAACTGGAGCGCATAATCCCAACTTTTCCGTCAACTTGAGTCATTGTGTCAGATAGAAACATTTATTGATAAAGAATTTAGGATGTGCCCAACCAACCTATTGTTTAACAAATCAAGAAGGTTTAGATGTAGTGATGTAAGTTCGGAGGAATCTCACCAGAGAATTGATTATTTGAGAGATTTATAAAATTTAACCTTGGAAGAGAACCAAGGCTTGTTAGAATATTTCCAGAAAATGAATTGTATGCCAAATTTATGTCATTAAGAGAAGTATATGAACCTAATGAATCTCTAACAACACCCGCAAATGATTTAAATTCCAAATGAAGACAACTCAATTTCTTCAAATTGCCTATCCTCACTAGAATTTCACTATTCAGGGTTTTGGGTTTTCAATTAATTTTGATCAAGTTCATCAATTAGAGATTTGTTAAATGTGGTAATGTTTTTGTTTGACATAACGATTTCGTGTATCTAAGTCCTTAGATAATGAAAAAGTAAAGATATTCACATGCAACTTGATGATAATTTCACATAATATGCAACTTGATGATAATTTAACATTGTAATTTTAGAAATATAAACATCTGCTTCTTCAGATACGGGAGAAAGGAACCGGATAATTATTTGACGGAGTTTCTTGTATTCTTTTCTTGCCCTTTTCGCAAGATACAATAATTTCCAACTTGCGAGAATGATTCACGAGCGAATGAGAGATATTAAGCAAATAAATCGATCGTTTGGGGAAATGAGAATTCTTCAGGAAAAGAGGCCATTTATCCAAGTCGATTACATGACAAAAAGGCCTGCGAGAGAATGATTCAATGGTGAATGAGAGATATTAAGCAAATAAATCAATTATTTTTGGGAAAATTACATATAGCCCTCTATGGTTTTGCATAACATCAAATGATCCCCTTAAAGTTTTGAAATGGACACATAACTCCCTATGATTTTATGTAAAGGGTAAAATAAACGGAATGCATAATTAATTACGGCAATAAGAGCATATGAACTCTAAAAGTGCATGTGATGAAATACTTAACTCTCCTATAATTTGTATAAATATCCATTTTACCCCCCGTAATTTTTACATTCATCCACATAATGCCTCTATAGTTTTATGCAAGGTTGGTAAGTTGTCATTTGATTTAGTATTTAAATAAGGGCATTACTGGTGTTTCAAGTAACAACATTACACAAGTTAATTTTTTTTGTTAAATCTAATTTATAGGAAACTATAGGGGGTGAAATGAAGATTTTGAAATGTTAGAGGGGGTATGTGGTAATAGATAAAATCACAAGGGGATTATTAGCAATTTACCTTTATTTTCCAACGAGCCCCCTAAATATTAACTTGGATTTATTTATTTTATTTCCTCATTGGGTAGCTTTCTTGCTAATAGTATTAGTGGTTTCGCTATCTATGTGGTTATACATTAATGGTTATGTAGGATCATTTCGTTCACTCCAGATAAATTCATTATCAACAGCTAAAGGACTAAATCCTGTAGCATTTAAAAGAAAACAACTAACATTTTTGCATCAAGTTTTTAGAAGATTATAGAACCCATTTTTAGTGCAGTTGTCTTTTTCAGTAGTCTTTGTTTGAATTTTTACTCGAAAGAAGTTGCTCACTAGATTTTTAGTCACACCCTTCTTCATTCTCTTACCTAGTCTTTTGTATCCTTCTATGGTGAGGGAAGGAATGTGGATTTGGGATTGGAGCTTATCTTTAATTGGATGTGCCTTGTCATTTAGTTACTCTTTTCAAATTTCTTGTTCTTCGTTGATCAATCCTAAAGAATAGATGCATCATCTTAGTTGCTTGAGACTGCCGATGAAGAATATGTTGGAGTTGTTTCTTCCTCTTAGTTCCTAAAAGATATTAACTTGAAACTTGGGTTACACTACTTTGACCATCGGGTTTGATAATGACAAAGCCTTGATATTGGATAAGCCAGAGTATATTCAACGAATTCCTAAAATATTTTGCATTATAAAACCTTTGATTAGCATATCCTCTATGAGTTAAGAATTTCCTGTTACCTTGCATACTTGACTTGCATATATGACAATCTCTTTGATAAGTGACTATTTTGTATTTGGATGATATTTTGTTCTACTCTTAGTCACTTTTGCAATATTATAGGAAGAAAATCGTCAATATTCATTAGAATTGCTTCTAAGTGCAATCCAAAACTTAATTGAGAATTTATCCCTTTTACTTGCATTTTTGGTAATTTTTGTAGGAGTTGAAAGTAGATTTCATTTCGGATCAAATGAATTTTTCCAAATTTTCAAAGTTGGCCAAAAACCAAACTAAACCTGTCTTCAATGCCTCAGAACAGCAACTTTGAGTCAAATTTTGGATACCGTCCATTTGGAATCATGGAAAAGTGTATTCTAGGAACTTTTTGTACTTTGGAAGTAGTTTCCAATGGTACCAAATTTTCCAATTTCGGACTTGTAAAGAATGAGATACGATTTTTCAAAGTAAGTGTAATAAATCTGAAAATTTCTAACTTAAAGGAAATGGAGTTTTTCAAACTCTCTTTTCCCTTTTAATATCACTTGATCGTTTTATACTCGATTTTAAGGATGTAAATCAAATTTTGCTTGTGTTTTAAAACTCCACTTTTGAGTGCAATTTTAAGGTTTATTCTTGTGAAATTTTCTTAGATTGTACAAGAGTGCAATCTTCCTTATTAATTGGGGTTTATAAGTGATAGTTTATTATTAAATGCTAAGGCACTCAAGAGGGCCTTCCAGAGGATCTCACTGGAGACGCCTAAACTATCATTTGAACTTGCTACTTGAATCACTCGGTGAGTGTCAAGTGCATGAATTTGTTGCTAAGTGTTTACTGCTTCTTATCCGTTATTTGAATTTGGAAATTTAGAGATGTGTGTGTACTTTACCGCACTCGTTCTCTTTCAAATGAAATTATATTCGAATTTTACTATGTGAATTCATATTCGACTTGTATGTAGTGATGTGGATATGATTCGTATATATGATTTGTATTTGTGATTCCTAGTCGGAGTCGTCGATTTGAGCGTTGCTTATCGACTTATATTCGTATTCGTATTCGGGGGATGCCCAAACTCGTTGGTTACTTTGCGAATCGAGCCAGCATGGGCTTGGTTGGTAAGCTTAGCAAACCATGAGATATTCGTAGAGCATGATCTATTGGAGAGATCTTGCTCGGCATTACTCGCGTAGTATTGCCATGATATACTCGAGTATTATCAAAACTTTGATGAGCGGGCCCGGTAAGGGAGTGTAACGGTGACGGGATTCGAAGAAAGTGGTGTATCTACAGGATTTGATACTTATGTGATTGACGGAGTATCAATATGGAATTTGATCAAGACCATGGCTCGACTACGTGGAATTTAGCTTCTGAGAGCTACAGTATCCTTAAATTGTTTCTGTCTACTTTTCTTACTGGAAATGTGAATTATTCGAACTTTATAGCTTTACTTACGGTGTATTTGTTGTTGCTATTTGGAATACGAGTTTGCATGTGTGTTTCTTGGCCTCACGAGCATTCGCTCACCCCGTTAGATTTGTTTTCCTTAACAGGACTGGATGAGAAGATTTTGAAGAAAAGCCGACTAGATTACTCTTTTGATTAGTACCTTGGTTATAATTGTGTAGTCGACTTATCATTGTTGTATTTTGAAACTTGATGCACTTTTGATTTGGCATATTGGATGTATTTGTCTAGACAACTTTTGGATGTTGTATATATTTGAAAATTGATGTATCTTTTGGATCCTGATGTAAGAATTGGGTAACTGATGTATTCTGAACTCGTGGTGTAAGATTTGGATATTTGATTATGGAAGCGACTTTTCCTTATTAGACTAGTATAAATTGTTATATATTGTTAAGTTTGAATCGATTTGTCTCGAGTCCTGACGAGAGCTGGGCTGGCGTTTCGCGAATACCCTTGGGTTCGCCCTTGGGAGAAGTGGGGGCGTCACAGTTAGTATCAGATCTTAGGTTTCAGATCTTTGTAGTGTATCATAGGCTTAAAAGTTTAGGATGCCGAACTGTGGGACTGGTTTGAAAGTTAAGTGATCGCTTGTAAACATGAAAATCAGGGCCGTTTCGCTTAGTCTGTGCGTGGGGTGAGATTGGGCCAAGTGGTGTTATGGTCCTTATTATGTGAATGAGTAAAGGGTTAAGTACTCTTCTAGAGTATAAGCTGTGAATCATGAATGTGATAGGTATATATCTTTTATCGTAATACTTGGGGAGGACTAGATATGTATGTTAGGTAGGAATCTCAAATATGGTGATTTACTCTTGGAACTGGCCAGCTCGAGATGTGAATTATCTTATTTCAGATTCTTGTACTCGAATGCTCAAGAGTTGAGGACAATGCTAAGGACTTGAGATCTCCATTTGTAGGGAAAAGAACGAATCGATATTTCACGTGAATAGTTACAGGAAACCAATAGTCATTTGGCTAAGATGGCACAATAATTAAGAGAGAGAAGTAGAGAAAGATTGATGGATGGTCCTATGTAACTTAATAGGATCCTAATGCTTGATATGAGTCGGAAATGAACGAGAAGATCAGACCTATTAGTGTTACACAAGATTGACTTAGTTGGGGGTGATGCTAAGTGTTGAGACCATTGTATTTTGCATGACTGTGTGGCATACTTTTGAGGCACTTGCTTTCATTTTAGTCTTCTGTGACTAAAAGTATTTTGTGGCACCTGTGTGCTATATTTTTTGATCTTCCCCCTGACTTGCTAATTGTATGAACTTGAAGTGTTAATGAATGTAAATTATTGTTATTTTTGATGTTTTCGTGATTGGTTCTTATTTCAAGAATTTTCCCTCGTAATTGATTTATTCCTTGCATTAGGCACACCTAAGATAATGGACGGACGAAAGGGTGGTCGAGGCCGTGGGCGAAGGACTAGACAGACCCAATCTCATGGTGATGACCAGGGATCGGTAGCTGGACCGATCCAGGGACAAGAAAATATTGAGGGTAATCAAGTGGCTACTGCCATCAATAGGATGACTGATATCCTAGAGCGTTTAACTGATAGACAAGGTCTTGGACCCTTTAACCAACCTGGGGGTCAGGATAGAGGAGAATATAGGGCTTTGGAGAGATTCGTGAAGTTTAACCCACCTAAGTTCACTGGAGAGCCCGACCCCGAGGCAGCTGAGAATTGGTTAGAGAGAATGACTAATATATTCGCTGCTTTAGACTATACCGAAGATAGGCGAGTAAATTTTGCTATTTTCCAATTTGAGGGAATGGCACGTGCCTGGTGGGATGTGATAAGGGGGAAGTGGGAAAGAGCGCAGACCCCTTGGATTTGGAAAAATTTCACGAGGGAATTTAATGAGAAATTTCTCCCACCCTTGGTTCAAGAGAAAAAGGAAGATGAATTCATAAAGTTGAAGCAAGGAACTTCTAGTGTAGCCAAATATGAAGGAAAATTTACTAAACTTTCTAAATATGCTCCAGAATTGGTGACTAATGAACGAAAGAGGATAAGACGCTTTGTACAAGGATTTAATGTGGAGATTCAGGAGGGGTTAGCAGCAGCCCAAATCTCTACGTTCACTGAAATCTTAGAAAAAGTGCAGAGAGTCGAGAGTGCAAGGCTGCAAGTTAGAAACTTTCACGCTAAGAAAAAGGGCACTTCTAGTAACCCGTCTGGACAGGCAGATAAGAGTGCCCCACCTTTCAAAAAGGGAAAAGGAACTGGTGGAGTGGAAATATCTAGCACACCAAAAGAGATTCAATCAAGAGGAGATCACAATGGACGAGATCAATTGAGAGGGGCACCTCCAAGTGATCAATCTGTGGCTCCCCAAGTTGTTTGTGGTTATTGTGGCAAGTTTAACGATACGGAGAGTGATTGTTTTAGAAAACAAGGGAGATGCTTGTATTGTGGTAGTACCGAACACCAAATATCAAAATGCCCAACCATACCAAAAGAAGGTGGTAATACCCAAAGGCCTGAAAAGTGAGCTGCTAAATAGTCTAGTGCTGGAGGAAGTCGATCTAAAGCACCAACTAAGATTTATGCATTAGGCTATCAACAGGCTTCCAATTCTGCTACGGTCGTTGAAGGTACGATTCTCGCTTTTCATTGTCTATTTGAGGTTCTAAGTGACCCTAGTACAATTCACACTTTTACAAAATCCTAGGCTCCTAAGATAGAATCAAAGTTTGACTACAATTTAGGTGGATAGAAATTGTGAGATATGGGTTACCGATTGTAAGTTACTGATGGATCTGATAGGCGCGACTATGAAAAGGTATGATGTTATCCTAAGTGTGAATTTCGAGAACGAAATTTTCTTAAGGGGGAGAGGATGTGAGGACTCACAAATTTTCTTATATTAGATTTTTATTTCGAGCTCATTTAATTATTTATTTGGCCAATTGCCCCGAATATTATCTAACCTTTTTACACCTAATTATATGGATCTATAGCTTAGTTATATTTTTAAAGTGACTCGTTTCAAAATTTAATTTCTGAAGGCTCGTTAAGTGAAAATAGTGAATACGCGAATGGAGTAAATAACTGATTCGAGAATACAATAAATTTGAAAAATTGGAGACTTGTACATTAGTTTCAAATTAGGTATTTTTATGTTTAAGTGCTCAAGTATTAGTTAGTAATACAATCGTTATAAGAATTTCTTGAAAGTTAAGCGTTATCGCGCAAAATTGGAAGTACGCGTTTTTACGCGCGCGATCAATTAAGGGACTTAAGGCCTTTATTTTTTGACCATTAAGAGTGAATAATAATAGTATGAATATAAGTGCATTAGAGGTTTAGTGCACAAGTGAAACAAACCCGAGAGGAAACGAGCACGAAACGCGCGCGTACGCGCACTCTCCTTAGTTGACTTTTGGAGCATTTTGGGCCACACATTCTTAGACTTCTCAAGGGAGCATCACACCAGATCAAAACCCTTCTCTTCTCACCTCAAGTGCCGGCCAAACACTCTCTTTTCCCTCCCAAAACAGCCGACCAAACAGCAAAGGAAAGAAAGGAAGAAAAGCTTCTTCATTCTTGCACCAATCTTCCTCCATTTCATTTCGAAATCTGCATCCAACTCACAAACCACTTGGAGATTCATTTAGGCAAGGAGAAGAGCTTTATTTTCACGGTTTCTTGGAGCTTTCTTGTGACCAAAAATCTGACCTTTAGCATCTAAGAAGGTATATGACGATCAAGCCCTTAAATCTTGTCTTATGGAAGTAGTAAAGCATATATAAGCTCATGTATGCTTGTGGGTAGCTTGTTTATGTTGGAAAAATTGTTGTGTGGGATCTATGAACTCCCACTTTGGTTGGATGAACTGATTTGGTGAATGATGATGCTAATAATGTTGGTTTAGTGTTTAAAGTAGTGGAATAACGTTGTATTGTTGGTAGGAACTCAAAGGGGAGCGAAGGTGAAAATTTTCCAATTCTGCCCCTATGTTGACCGTGACCCTTAGGATGATTTTTAGTGATTCTAATGGCTTGATTATGATGTATACATGTTATATGAATGGTTAGAATGTTTCATTGAAAAATAACATGAATTGGTTGGTTAAATGAAGTGATTTCCAAAGTTTAGAAAATTGGAAAATGATTCCCGTCACTGCCCAGGCAGTCACCTTGTTTCGACTATAACTCATCGCTCCGATGTTGGAATCGAGTTTCGTTTGCAGCACTGGAAACTAGATATTCCCAGCATTCATTTGATATAAAATGCACGCTCTGATTCCACTCGAGTGAGCCAAACCATTAGTTTGAAAATTGCTGTCCTGTTTCATTTGTCACTGGGAGGCAGATTATGAACTGCGATTTGATGCTCACGTATGAGATGGTTATGGACAGATTTTAAAAATGGTTTATTCTGAGAAAATGTATCCTTATGAATCTATTTTCCAACGCCATCAACCACGCTCAATTCTGAGTTGAATTGAGTGATTTATGATCAAAATTCGAAACTGGTTTTGTGAAGGAAAACCATGCATTTGGACAGATTTGAAACTAACGATGATTTGGGACTTGATATCCGAAGCTTCTTAGTCTAAATTACCTATCAAATGTACCTTTGATATATTTTAGACATTACCTACTGGAATGAACCGTGTTTGAGGTGTTTTATTGGCCAAACGTTTTGAAAAAGGAAAAAAAACGGAAGTCCAAGGCAGATTTGCCGAGGAACTTCTTGGGACTTTTGTGGTTTTATTAGCCAACTTTCCGTACATATTTTTCTATGAAAATTGGCAGAGGAATAGTCCCTATATGGTAGTATTATACTGCTAAATTTGGTGCCATTCCGACTCCGTTTCGCTGCTCAACTGAACTTCCAAAGTTCATGATTTGAGTTTGGAAAACCCTTGATTAACAAGGAAATTTTTAGTAATTTTGAGCTACCATATCTTGGTGCTCAAAACTCCGAATCTTGTTCCGTTTGTTTTGTTTTAAACTTGGATTGCAAATCTAATAGAGTTCCAAATTTCAGAGGTTAGTTCGGATCAAATGAATTTTTCCAAATTTTCAAAGTTGGCCAAAAACCAACCTAAACCTGTCTTCAATGCCCCAGAACAGCAACTTTGAGTCAAATTTTGGATACCTTCCATTTGGGATCATGGAAAAGTGTATTCTAGAAACTTTTAATACTTTGGAAGTAGTTTCCAATGGTACCAAATTTTCTAATTTTGGACGTGTAAAGAATGAGATACGATTTTTCAAAGTAAGTGTAATAAATCTGAAAAATTCTAACTTAAGGGAAATGGAGTTTTTCAAACTCTCTTTTCCCTTTTAATATCACTTGATCGTTTTACACTCGATTTTAAGGATGTAAATCAGATTTTGCTTGTGTTTTAAAACTCCACTTTTGAGCCTCAATTTACGAATAATTAAGGCTCATTCTGGTGAAATTTTCTTAGATTGTACAAGAGTGTAATCTTCCTTATTAATTGGATTTATAAGTGATAGTTTATTATTAAATGCTCAGGCGCTCAAGAGGACCTTCCAGAGGATCTCACGAGAGACGCCTAAACCATCATTTGAACTTGCTACTTGAATCACTCGGTGAGTGTCAAGTGCATGAATTTGTTGCTAAGTGTTTACTGCTTCTTATCCGTTATTTGAATTTGGAAATTTAGAGACGAGTGTGTACTTTACCGCACTCGTTCTCTTTCAAATGAAATTATATTCGAATTTTGCTATGTGAATTCATATTCGACTTGTATGTAGTGATATGGATATGATTCGTATATATGATTTGTATTTGTGATTCCTAGTCGGAGTCGTCGATTTGATCGTTGCTTATCGACTTATATTCGTATTCGTATTCGGGGGATTCCCAAACTCGTTGGTTACTTTGCGAATCGAGCCAGTATGGGGTTGGTCGGTAAGTTTAGCAAAGCATGAGATATTCGTAGAGTATGATCTATTGGAGAGATCTTGCTCGGCATTACTCGGGCAGTATTGCCATGATATACTCGAGTATTATCAAAACTTTGATGAGCGGGCCCGGTAAAAGAGTGTAACGGTGACGGGATTCGAAGAAAGTGGTGTATCTACAGGATTTGATACTTATGTGATTGACGGAGTATCAACATGGAATTTGATCAAGACCATGGCTCGACTACGTGGAATTTAGCTCCTGAGAGCTACAGTATCCTTGAATTGTTTCTGTCTACTTTTCTTACTGGAAATGTGAATTATTCGAACTTTATAGCTTTACTTACAGTGTATTTGTTGTTGCTATTTGGAATACGAGCTTGCATGTGTGTTTCTTGGCCTCACGAGCATTCGCTCACCCCGTTAGATTTGTTTTCCTTAACAGGACCGGATGGGAAGATTTTGAAGAAAAGTCGACTAGATTACTCTTTTTATTAGTACCTTGGTTATAATTGTTTAGTCGACTTATAATTGTTGTATTTTGAAACTTGATGCACTTTTGATTTGGCATATTGGATGTATTTGTCTAGACAACTTTTGGATGTTGTATATATTTGGGAATTGATGTATCTTTTGTATCCTGATGTAAGAATTGGGTAACTGATGTATTATGAACTCGTGGTGTAAGATTTGGATATTTGATTATGGAAGTGACTTTTCCTTATTAGACTAGTATAAATTGTTATATATTGTTAAGCTTGAATCGATTTGTCTTGAGTCCTGGCAAGAGTTGGGCAGGCGTTCCGCGGATACCCTTGGGTTCGCCCTTGGGAGAAGTGGGGGCGTCACAATATGACAAGGGTTACTCTACCTTCTCAATTCTTTATGTTTTGTAATTGATTCTAAGTTTAGTTAATATGTAAGTTTTGAATTTTATATTTATTATGTAATTGATAATCTTTCTTGTAGGTTCGACTCTTAATACCTTATACTCGATCTCAACCCGTATACTTCAAGAAAATCACATGTGGAGTATTTAGAATTTTATAAATGTAAAACTTAATTTTGGAATTAGTTTAATTGTTATATGCATACCCTGTACTTGTCACTCTTGATTTTGAAATGAGTTTAATTTAATTGTTATATGCATGCCCTATACTCGTCACTCTTGATCTAGGTACCCAAACGAAGAAGGGATTCTTCTGAATCAATTTCATAAAAAAAAATTTACATATCTTGTTAAGTAAGTTGTTTGAATTTTGTTTTTCTTTTTTATTAACCCTTTTAGATATACTTGTTTATGCATCCGAATGGTATTAACAAGGAGGTTTTCTTTGTCAAGACTCTGCCTTTCTCTTTCTATCTAAAATAATGTCGTTGGAATTGGATTGTTTCACAAATTGGACAAAGGGATTGATATTCAAGATTTTCTAATAGAGGTGTTTATAAACTGACAAATCCATAGTAAGTCATTATTGTAATGTTTATGTAGGATATCCCACGCAACTGTGGTCTTTAGAGTCTTCAAATTGCAAGGAATCTCTAGGATTTGCTCGGACCTTTTCTTGCTCATTTACAATATAGGATTGAAATTTCTCTTACTATATTTGCTCCACAATGAATTTTTTATCATTTAGTTGACCGCAACGGGAACAATAGAGTTGGGGTTATTGTGGTGTCTACTGGCATTGAATATGAATCCAAATCATTTCGTGTTGCTACCTGACAATGTTGATTTTGGAGGAATTGTTGCTAGAGAATAGTGCATAATGATTTTGTATAGAAGCCCAGAGAATGATTAATGAAGTCCTTGGACCATATTTTGATTGGTTGGGTTCATGTTTTTGGTAGGGATAATTGCATTACTTTCTTTGTTTATCTGTATATACTTAAAAAAAAATAAAAAACGTAAAGTTTGAATCAAGAAACTAATATAAATGTAGAAAGCCTAAAGAAAAAGTTGCTTAAAACACAATAGCAAAAAATCAAATAGTGAATTAAAGCAATAAAATGCAAACATAACAAAGCAGTACACTATTAACTCATCTCAACTAAGAGCGCTTACTCTGAAGAAAAAAAATATGATAAGAGAATCCGATTCACCTGTGTAGAAAAAACTCCAAAAGAAATAGCTAGATTTCATAGATTCATAAGATAAGACAATATTTCTGAGACTAAATTATCAATTAAATCTATTAGGATCACTAGTGCATGCTTTTACAACTCGAAACTGCAAGCTTGAGCGAGATCCTAAGAGACACATAAGGTTTCCTAGAATTTTATATAGATACTAGAATTTAGTAATATATGTCTATATTTTATCGAATAACAGAATGTTTTGACAGTTTAGTTTTTCAAATATTATATAAATTTCTTTAGATCATTCATGCCTTTTTAATCTTCTATCAAGTGATCAAATAAGTGTAAGTACCTAGATTTTCATATTATTAACAAATAATGTTAAGACTATAAATATGGCTAGGCAAATTTCCTTTATGAACATTATGATTTTTAACTTACATTCTCAAAAAATATATGGCTTCTTTTCGATGATGTGTTTGGATATTTGTATAAAATTTTACTGTAACTTAGTATAGATGTCTTAAAAATATGTTGGTATTTATCAAAATCATTAAAAACATTCTCCTCTAGAAAGCCACCTTTCCCCTCAACTACTATCCTTCATCGACTGCCAACAACCTCCATCACCTACCACCACTAGTATTTAATTTACTTTTCTTTTTATATTTTTCTAAACTTGCTAGTATTTTAAAGTTCACTGTAATTGGTATTTTAAACAAACTTAAGTTTCCTAAAATAGACAAAAAGTTGCCCATTCAAAGGGGGGCTATAGTTTCAAAACAAATAAAGTGGTATACATGCAATTTACCTACGATTTTTGCTTGTTTCTTTAATAGTTGCTATTGTTTTGTATTATTAATGTGTTTGACAATTCTAATATTTTGATTACTAGTAGGGGTGAAACTATTTAGTCTTAAGGTTGAGCCTAGGCAATTGCCACTAAGTTTTTAAAATGGTAAAATACGCTTGATATTTTACGATATATTTAATTTTGCAACTTATTTGCCTCTCCCGTCAATTTTGAAAAATCTCATTCCATAATTATTTTGCACTCAAATTCTCTTCCATAATTAGATGGCTCTTTTTGAATTCTTAAAAGGTGATTTCCTCCTATCTAAGTGTCCTTTCAAAATTTTATACATTTCTCTTTTCCATAACTCATTTCAAACTTAACCAATACGATCAAATATTAGAACAGCCCACAACTCTGAATCCAAATTGCTACATTGCCAGCAAAGAAATGGTCTAACCAAAGCCTGAATAATTGGGGCACCTCAATCAAATCCAATCTTTTCTTAATTGCAAACTCCCACTTTATAGTAGTTAAGATATCCAATTAAAAAAAGTAATTCATAAAAAGCTAATTAAAAAAAGCTGGAACTCAAAATCTACTTCAACAGCTGGAATAGCCTCCTTGAAACCTAAATAACAAAGAAAAAATGTAATTAGTCAAAAGAAAATTCAAAAAAGATCAAATTGTAAACAATTAAAAAAAATGGACCTCATGATCCACTTGACGCCAATACTCAAAGTACTGGATAATGCAATGTCCTGTGCCATTATGTGCAACCTTGCACCTACAATCCTGTAAATGAAACAAAAAATAAAATAAAATTAGTGGTAAAATTTTTTTTATTATACCATGCATGCCCTCCCTCTGGGGATCAAACTTAATCTTGCAGAGCTCCTCTAAGTTCCTTTTATGATCTCTAGGCAAAACATGAACCCTACCAATATAAAACAATTGAATCATTATATAAGGTCCAAGTATCATCTAGCCAGCTCAAGAGACTACAAAGCTAATAGCTTTAACATCTTCTCTATGAAAAGTAAATTAGAAAAGCAGAGACTCCAAAGAGATCGATGTAGCATGTAGCTCAACTATTGCATTCATCATAATATTCATTATGTTTAAGTTGAGATCTTATATACTATACAGTCTGATTAGTAAGGAAATAACCAGTCTAATTAGGTTGTGAATCAAGAAGGATAGACTTCATAGTTTCTGTCTTTTTGAGGATCCTTGGCTTGAGATCTTGTCATGGAGTGAGACTAAAAATATGGGAGCGGAGCTAAAGGTGTGGTGTTATCAAGGAAAAGCGTGGAAATGGAAAGAAGTGGCATGGACAGAGGCGGGAATTTGGAAGCATGCTTTCACTAGGAGCCAGTTCAACAAACGTGAATATAGCTGCAGTAGTCTTTTTAGATGTTAGTTAGTTAGCTCACTAGCAATATATAGCTGACTTTGCTTTTGTAATAGTTAGGTTGTTGATTATTCCCTACACCAGAAGATTTGGGAAGATTACTCCTTTTCTGATATCTCCTTCCCCAAGTTTCCTTCCTTCTCTTCACCTTCTTACCATCTCCACTGTTTCTAAATCTATATTGACGTTTACATGAGTTATTAATAACACTGAGCTATTCTTTTGATCTTCGAGTTAGTTGTTATTTCCTTTTTCATAGCTTTAGTTCATTAAATTTTTCCAGTTTTAGCTCGACACCATGATAGTGGTATCAGAGCAGCAAAGATCCGTCTGGGTTTGGCTAATTGGTTAGAAATCTTTCTTCCTAATTTTTCCTTCAGTTATGATTGACCTTCTTCCCTATCCGACTTCATGTCTTTCTGATCAACCTATATTTATATTAAAAAAAAAGCAATATGGAGACCCTTGAAGAAATCTTTGAAATGCTGAATTACTTTCTGGTGGAGCATAAGAAGCCTAACAAACAACTAACGTAGTCGAGTACTATGAGAAATTTGAAGAGTGGAGAAATGAGATGTTGGCTTTGAAACCAGAACTTAGTGGGGATCACTTTATTGATGGTTTTAGCTTTGGGCTTGATTGGAATATCTAGATAAAGCTAAAGGGAATTAGGAATCCACCTAAGATTTTGTATGAAGTATATCTCCGAGCAAAAATCAAAGAAGCCGTAATGGAGAAGCATGGTGGTAAAGATGGTATTAGTAGGGAGTATGGATGTGTGAATGGGGGTAGAGAGGTTGTACAAGCCATTGATGATGAGGAACACCGGAAAATAGCTTCAAATAGGATTGAATTCATGGGTAAGGGAACTATTTTATCTATCAATAATCCACCAAACGAACATGCCATGCAGGTGCTTGATGAATTGCTCGAAAGAAATTCTAGTGAAATTGAACAAGGAAACCAGGTTTCTTTGGCAGTGAGAATATTTGCAAATGATGGGTTTCAAGTAGAAGAGAGGGAAAAGAACCATTAGTTGTAAAGGACCATGATTCTGCTCTTGATTTACCGAAAGGAGAGCAGCTTATGAAAGAAAATGAGGTTATGGAGGCTGAACATAAGGAAATAATCATTAACTTAAAGGATGAAAGTGTAGTCAGCCACATGTTTGATGAATTGTCTCAAAGGACTCCACTGGAATTTTTAGAGGAGAACCAACATGAAACATCAGCAAGGGACTATCAAGAGGAAAATGCTATAAACCAAGTGTTTGATATATTGCCTCACAACGATTGTGTTATCTCAAGGGCTTAGCTATGGATTGCTTATAGGTGAGCTAGCTTGGCAACAAGGCTCTATAGACAAGGAATATTAAACACTGGGCTATTCCTTTGATGTTCGAGTTAGCTGTTATTTCCTTTATCATAGCTTCAGTTCATTAAATTTTCCCAATTTTGGCTGACACCATGATAGATCTTATAAGGTCAAACCCATTCATCTGTTGCCCTACCCCCATCCCAGGCAAACAATGTGGAATCTTCATATTACTCCCTTAACTTTTAGTTGGGCTCAATCATAAGCTACAACATGAAACTTATTAAGAAAGTTTTGATTAAAAAGTATTCCAGCACATCAGCACATGCAAGTCACCAACAAATTGCTACTGAATCTAAAAAAGAAAACAATTTCAGAAAGTTTACCTTACAAAAAAATCCTTATCAGGATCCTGAAAAAGAATCTCTCTAATATTTTTTGGACTCTCCTTCGTCTCTTTAGGATTTTTCCAGATAAACTCAATCACATGTCTTCCACGCTGTTTCACATATTCAAATACCCCATTTTTAGCCCCTAATAAACTTCCTTCAGAACCCGCATTGTCAATTTCAGCTATTAATAACAAGAAAAATATATTCAAGTTTGTTTGGTAGAGTATAGTAGTTTTGGTCTTATAATATTTGGGACCGGTATTTCACCTGACCAGGAGCTAGTCCATTTTTTCAAATCCGGAATAGATAGCAGTTCCATTTACCTAGATCTGTTTGATCTATAAGGTAAATGGATCGAATATAAATTTACATGTTCTGACCCATTTTGAACCCTAATCCAATTAGCATAAATATTTTAAATAAAAGAATTATATATTTATTAAAATTTGTTACTAAATTTTTTTAGAAAAAGAAAAAAGATTTTCTGTATATTCATTAAAATTATAGTTTTAGGTTTGGAACTATATATTTAGACCTATTCGGGGTGGATCCGAATATGGACCTTGGTAATTCTAGTTTGGATCCAACCTATTGACATCCCTGACAACCTGATACAAATGAAACAAATTTTGCTATCAAATCCCTAACCACTTAGTAAAACTAAGGGTAAACTACATATAACCTTTTGTGGTTTTATATAACGTTAGATGATCCCCTAAGGTTTTAAAATATCTAAATATGCTCCTATAGTTTCATGTGAAGTGAAAAATGGACGTAATGCACCATAGGTTAAGGCAATTGAATCAAATGTGCTAAGAATCATACTATCAATTTAACTTCCTATAATTTACCGGATTATTCACTTTGTCCCTCTTGTAAATTTTTGTATTTTTCTACTTAATCTCCTTATGGTTTTATGCAAGATGGTTATGTCATTTTTCTATTTAGTATTTAAGTAAGGGTACTACTCATATTTCAATTAACAACGTCATAGACACTATTTTCTCTCAAGTTTTCACTGTATATGAAACCATAGGGAGCGAAGTGGATATTTTTAAACGTTAGGGAAGTTATATAATAATAGGTGAAACCATAGGGGAGTTATATATAATTTATCCTAAAACAAATCAAATACTTATCTATCATCACATACCCAAGGTTCAGATCAATCAACATTATTATTCCAAATGTGACAGCCCCACCTCTCCCTAGGGCGAACCCTAGGGTATCAGCGGACTGCCTGCCCAACTCGCGCCGGGACTCAGACGATCAAAGTGATAATAACTCAAATGAAGCGGATGAGATATCTTCCATTCACGGGAGTGTAACCCCAATTAAACATAAACACTACACCAACAATCTAAAAGTTTAGCATACATATAATTAAATGTCAACTTATCACTCCACACATAAACTTACATAACATAAGTCGAACTTATAGATTCAAGCTTACGGAAGTCAAAAGTAAGGTCTCCTTAAACAAAAGGTTACAATCTCAAAATACAAGTTCAAAACAAAATAAAGCTAAGAAAGCTCTTGATCAATCCATCCCCGATCTGTTAAGGAAAACAAAGGGAATGGGGTGAGCTAAAACCCAGTGAGATTCCAAGTAAAACAAGTAAACATATAGTCACATAAGGTCACAAAATAATCAAATAAACACCGTACAGTAGAATAACAGTTTAATCATAGTTCAATTCAAGGATACAGGTGGCTTTCAAAAGCCAAGATCCACTTGAGCTTGATCATAATTGCCTCCTATTGACACTCCGTCAATACTTGTATGCACAGTATAAAAGGGTCCGTAGAACACCACTTTCACCAGTCTCCGTCCACCAAACAACCCCCTACCGGGCCCGCATTCCATAACAGTAGTTTGGTAATACTCGAGTATACCAGGAATTCAAGATTCCAAAGAAACAGGATCAAGTCGAGGATTTTACCACTGGTGGTGCTGGGCAACACAACAAGCAAGCACAATGGCTATACTTCACCAGGGACCTCCAAACATCAGTCCCCAAGGTTTATCGGCTTTCTCGGCCAAACCCTTGCTGGCTCGATACAACCGACTCACCTAAGAGGTTGGGTACCCAAACAGTAGCAGTAGTTGATGGGATATCACCCAAACAACTTAAACACGGTCATATATAGAGAAATCACATCTCATAATAACAGTATACAGAGCCTCATTGGAAAACAAGTGAGGTCGAGTGCGATAAAGTACACGCTCGCCTCCATTTTATCAAAACAGTATTGGCTCCAACAGTCATAAATCAAGTATTTCAAATATTCAGATAATAGGTAGCAGGTAGTGGAACACTCACCTGTCAAGCAAAAGTAGTAATCAACGTCAAACGTCTCAGTTACGATCACCTTCATTTCCCAAACCTAGGTCAATGAGTGAAATCATTAACAATTAGATTCGTTCCTTACTAAAGTATAGGTTCATTAAGAAACCGAGTGGGTAGTCTGGGCTACTTAATTCGGCATGCAATAAGGTCTATAACATGGTAAAAGTTCATGAGAAAATAAGTTTAGTGTGTACATGAAAGCTCGGCAAAAGAAATGTTTCATTTAGACTTGAAGGTTCCTTATTCGGATTAATCAGTCTTGCCCGGCAGTCTCGGAAAAACAGTTATAATTCACTGTAGAAAAGTCGGAATTAGGTTCCATCAGTGCCGTTAGAAACTATGTTCACAAAGATATATTTGTGTGGAAGAAACCATTTCCAAAATCCAAACGTAAGTGGTTCAAAATTAAGCATCCAAATGAATTTCCTGGACAGTCTCGGATGAACAGTAACAACCGGGCGGCCAACTTTCAAGGCTCGCCACGAATCGCTCGGAACGAACCAGAAAATGAGCCTGGTACCATATTAAAGCTCTAAGAGTCTACTTTCAAATGCCACAAACGAAACTAAATTCCGATCATTGAGTAAAACGTTATGACCTTCACAAGATCACTGGTCAGAAAATTCCTGGACCTAGTCCAGTTTTGCCTCTTTGATAATAACTCAAGATTTATCCAACCAAATTGGCTAATTTTTTGTAGACAACCTCCACACACATAACCCAACATATATCCCTCACACTTGTAGCCAAATTAAGCACGAAATTATCAAAGCAAAACAGGGCAGCAAGCCCTTGAAATTTTCGGACAGCACCTCCCCAACTTTTCTAACTTTCAACCTTTCATAATTTCCATTTAAATCACATACCAAGTATTAGATCTACTAAAAAGGGGTTCAAAACATGTTAATACCTCATACACACACATGAACAAGGGCTAGGCATTTCATCAAACACTTGGTAGGCATACTAACAAGCTTAACTACTACTTGTTTAATTCAAGGAATTAACCCCAAATCTCAACCAAAACAACTTGTATTTCACCATGAAAACTTAAAGTAGATGATATAACATCATAACCCCCAAATTTAAAGGTCATTTACCTCTCTTACAAGTTGCTTAGGTCACCAAACAATCCACCAAGATGGAAGCTTCAAGCTTGGATCAACCACTAGGAATGAAAGGAAAGTTTCTCAACCCACTCAAGATCTTTCTCTTTTGATTTTTGCTCTTGATTTACTAGGGTTAGAAAGCAAGGAAAATGGAGTTTCTCTCTTCCTCTCTAAGCTTCATGAAAGTCGGCCACAAGGAGGAAATAAAAGGGCCAATTTTGGTTTAAATTCTTTCTAATCCCTTGGTCAAACAAGATCCATGGCTAGGGTTTTGCCACTTGGCTCCATCCTTGTCCAATCCTTTCTTAATCTTTGACTAATGACATACTAACCTTTCCAAATGTACCAATACATATTTAACACCTCTAATCCTACATGTAAAGTTCCAACCACTAATAAAAGAACACTTGGACAATTACAAGTGGTGAATTATTTACAACCTAGCTCAAGGAAATATTTTACTTCAAGTAAAATGAATTGAAATGTAATGCATGGAAATTATTATAATACATAGGAAATATATTGTAAGGGCATATATTAAATGGTCTAGATCTTATAATAAGGCATGTAAATAAGAAAATTGTGTTTTAAAGTGAGGGTCAATACAAGGGATTTGTTGTAACACATTGTAAAATATAATGCTAGGGCATATAAGAGGTGGTTTAAATCTTGGTGCAAGGCATGTAGTTTGGGGAAATTGTATTTTAAAAATGAGGGTTCTCACACCAAACACAGTTAAATAAGGGACATCAAGATCTAGCATCAAGAGTTCAAATAGACAACAAAGATGTCGCGCCCAATTCCAAAAAGCATAAAGACTATAAACTGTCATCAAATGCAAATTCATGCATATCCAACCTGAAACTGTCAAGGACAAACACACTAAGTTATTGTACAAGCTAATTTCATTTACTGGACCTACAAGTAGTTCTGAACCATTTTTACAATAGCAAAGTGGCGTCTGATGTGTGGCGATATTTTGCTTATCTTTTTGGGATCTCGGACCAGTGTAGTAGGGTTTCTCCTAAACTTGCTTCTTGGTTTTTCTCTGATTATTTTGTGGCATGGAATCATATTCGTGTAATTATTCCTCTGCTGGTATTGTGGTTTATTTGGAGATCAAGAAATCAAGCATGCTTTTAGGGCTCGACCATGTCGTCTGAGCATATAATCTTCTAGGTTTGTAACTTTGTTGATCAGTTTGGGAGCAGGCAAGCTGTTGAAGCAGCAATTCTTTAGAGGTGATACAGATTGTGTTTGGGAAAGAATGTTAAGCTCAAGAGGAGATTGGTTCAGCCTCGCATCGTAGCTTGGGTGAAGCCTTGGATGAACTCCTTCGAACTGAATACGGATGCTAGCGTCTCAATGGTGGGAACTTTTTGTGGCGGTCTAGTTTGGTCGGCGGAGGGTAATTTGGTTTTTTCGTTTTATAAAGAGTTTGGGGAACAAGATGTTATCAGGAGGCTTTGTAGTTGTTGGTGGGTTTACTTATTTGTCAAGAAAGAAATATTAAGGGCTTTGTGGCTGAGGTGGACTCTAGTGTTTTGGTTAGTGTGGTTTCTTCCAAGCGTTCTTCAAGTTGGCCCATATGTAACATTGCCCGGCATATACAGTCGCTATTGATAGAGTTGGGGGTTTCTTTGGCTCATATCTATCGGGAAATAAATTCTATAGTAGATGCTCTAGCTTCGTCGAAACTACAATCAGACTTCGGTCTGCCTTTCATTTAGACAGACTTTTAATTCCCTTTGTTAGGCTGGCATCCCTTCCGCATGTACAGACCTGCAAGACACAATAATTTTGTCGAGGCCATTTATCCAAGTCAATTCCACGTCAAAAAGGCCTGCAAGAATGATTCACGGGCGAATGAGAGATATTAAGCAAACAAATCGATCGTTTGGAGAAATGGGAATTCTTCTAGAAAAGAGACCATTTATCCAAGTCGATTACACGACAAAAAGGCCTGCGAGAATGATTCATTGGTGAATGGGAAAATATTATGCAAATGAATCCATCATTTGGGGAGAAGGGAATTCTTCTGGAAAAGTGATGTCATTCCTTGAAAGGAGGCAGAAATTACCTCATTGGAAGTTAATTGAATGATTTATAGGCTGGCGAAGAAAACTTCAACCTACTGTTGATAATGTTCTGGGTTTAGGCTATGAAGCAAGCAAAACGTAAGATAGTATTACTGCCATGAGTAGGCAGTCAAACTATTAGGGGAATTACCAATTTTGTTTCATACAAAACCAACTACCTTTGCCAAAATTGAATCTTGGAAGTTTGTTTTCTTCATGTATTTGATTGGAGGTAGGATTTCGTGTCTCTCCATTTACTTGTATGTGCCGGATGGAGTGACAATAGTTGTTTATTTTTGGAAAAATTACATATAACCCCCTATGGTTTTGCATAACATCAAATGATCCCATTAAAGTTTTAAAATGGACACATAACTCCCTGTACTTTTATGTAAAGTGGAAAATGAATGGAATGTATAATCAATTATGGCATTAAGACCATATGAGCTTTAAAAGTGTACGTGAAAAATTATAATATCCACTTAAGCCTCCTATAATTTGTATAAATATCCATTTTAACTCCCATAATATTTATATTTATCCACATAATGCCTATATAGTTTTATACAAGGTGGTTAAGTTGTCCTTTGATTTAGCATTTAAATAAGAGCACTACTGGTATTTCAAGTAATGACGTTGCATAAGTTTTTTTTTGTTAAATTTCTAATTTATAGAAACTATAGGGGGAGAAATGAATATTTTGAAATGCTCGAGGGGTTATGTGGTAAAGATAAATCACAAGGGGATTATTAGTAATTTACCTTTATTTTTCAACAAGCCACATTATCTCCCTGTATATTAACTTGGATTTATTTATTTTATTTCCTCATTGGTTAGCTTTCTTGCTAATAGTATTAGTGGTTTGCTAACTTTGTGGTTATGCATTCATGGTAATGTAGAATCCTTTCGTTCACTCTAGTTAAATTCATTACCAACAGCTAAAGGACTAAATACTTTAGCATTTAAAAGAAAACAACTAAGGCTTTTGCGTCATGTTTTTAGAAGATTATAGAATCCACCTTTTGTGTAGTTGTCTTTTTCTATAGTCTTTGTTTGAATTTTTACTCGAAAGAAGTTGCTCACTGAATTTTCAGTCACACCCTTCTTCATTCTCTTGCCTTGTCTTTTGTATCCTTCTATGGTGAGGGAAGGAATATGGATTTGGGATTGGAGCTTATCTTTATTTTGATGTGCTTTGTCATTTAGTTACTTTTTTCAGATTTCTTGTTCTTCGTCGACCAATCCTAAAGAAGAGATGCACCATCTTAGTTGCTTGAAACTGCCGATGAAGAATATGTTGGAGTTGTTTCTTCCCCTTAGCTGCCAAAAGATACAAACTTGAAACTTGGATTACACTACTTTGATCATCGGGTTTTGCTAATGACAAAGCCTTGATATTGGATAAGCCAGAGTATATTCAACGAAATCCTAAAATATTTTGATTTATAAAACCTTTGATTAGTATATCCTCTATGAGTTAAGAATTTCCTGTTATCTTGTATACTTGACTTGCATATATGACAATCAATTGATTTAGGTCCTCAAACGAAGAAGGGATTCCTCTGAATCAATTTCAGAAAAGAAATTTTACATATCTTGTTAAGTAAGATGTTTGAATTTTGTTTATTATTAACCATTTTAGATATACTTGTTTATGCATCCGAATGGTATTAACAGGGAGGTTTTCTTTGTCAAGACTCTGCCTTTCTCTTTCTATCTAAAATAATGTCATTGGAATTTGATTGTTTCACAAATTGGACAAAGTGATTGATATTCAAGATTTTATAATAGAGGTGTGTATAAACTGACAAATCCATAGTAAGTCATTATTGTAAATGTTAATGTAGGATATCCCACGCAACTGTGGTCTTTGGAGTCTTCCAATTGCGAGAAATCTCTAGGATTTGCTCGGACATTTTCTTGCTCATATACAATATAGAATTGAAATTTCTCTTATTATGTTTGCTGCACAATGAATTTTTTATCATTTAGTTGATGGCAATGGGAACCATGGAGTTGGGGTTATTGTGGTGCCTACTGGCATTGAATACGAATCCAGATCATTTCGTGTTGCTACCGGACAATGTTGATTTTGGAGGAATTGTTGCTAAAGAATAATACATAATGATTTGTATAGAAGCCTAGAGAATGATTAATGAAGTCCTTGGACCAAATTTTGATTATTTGGGTTTGTGTTTTATGCTAGGGAAAATTGCATTACTTTCTTTGTTTATTTATATATACTTAAAAAAAATATTAAAAACGTAAAGTTTGAATCAGGAAACCTAAACTAAATGTAGAAATTATAAAGAAAAAGTTGCTTAAAACTCAATAGCAAAGAATCAAATACTGAATTTGAGCAATAAAATGCAAACATAACAATGCAGTACGCTATTAACTCATATCAAATAAAAACGCTTACTCTGAAGAAAAAAATATGATAAGAGTACCTAATTCACCTGTCCAGAAAAAGCTCCAAAAGAAATAGCTAGATTTCATAGATTCATAAGATAAGATAATATTTGAGACTAATTTAGCAATTAAATCTATTAGGACCACTTGTGCATGCATTTACAACTCAAAACTGCAAGCTTGAGCGAGATCTCCTGAGAGACATAGGGTTTCCTAGAATATTATATAGAAACTAGAATTTTGTGATATATGTCTATATTTTATAGAATAACATAATGTTTTGACAGTTTAGTTTTTCAAATATTATATAAATTTCTTTAGATCATTCATGCATTTTTAATCTTGTATCAAGTGATAAAATAAGTGTAAGTACCTAGATTTCCATATTATTAACAAATAATGTTAAAAACTATAAATATGGCTGAATAAATTTCCTTTATGTTAGCATTATGATATTTTAACTTATATTCCCAAAAAATATATGGGTTTTTTTGGATGGTGTGTTATGGATATTTATCTAAAATTTTACTGTAACTCAGTATCGATGTTTTAAAAAAAATATTGGTATTTATACAAATCATTAAAAACATTCCCCTCTAGAAAATCGCCTTTCCTCTCCTCTACCATCTTTCATCGACCACCAACAACCTCCATCACCTACCACCACTAAAATTGTCCTAAAATTCTCTTCCATAATTAGGTGGCTCTTTCTAAGTTTTTAAAATGTCATATCTCCTATCTAAGTGTGTTTTTAAAATTTTATACATTTCTCTTTTCCGTGCCTCATATATTTTGGGAAAAGTGAATTCTCATTTATCAAACTTAAACAATGTGATCAAACTACCAGAACATCCCACAACTCTCAATCAAAATTACCACATTGCCAGCAAAGAAATGGTCCAACCAGAGCCTGAATAATTGGAGCACCTCAATCAAATCCAATATTTTCTTAATTGCAAACTCCTACTTTATAGTAGTTAAGATATCTAATTAAAAAAGCAATTCATTAAAAGCTAAATAAAAAAAGCTAGAACTCAAAGTCTACTTCAACAGCTAGAATAGCCTCCTTGAAACCTACATAACAAAGAAAAAAATGTAATTAGTTCAAAGAAATCTCAAGAAAGATCAAATTGTAAACAATTAAAAAAAAATGGACCTCATGATCCACTCGATGACAATACTAAAAGTACTGGATAGTGCAATGTCCTGTGCCATTATGTGTAACCTTGCACCTACAATCTTGTAAACGAAACAAAAAAAATTAATAAAAAAACACAAACAATTAAAATTAATAGTAAAAAAAAATTCTATTATACTATGTATGCCCTCCTACTGGGGAGCAAACTTAATCTTGCAGAGCTCCTCTAAGTTCCTTTTATGATCCCCAGGCATAGCATGAACCCTACCAATATAAAATAATTGAATCATTATATAAGGTCCAAGTATCATCTAGCCAGCTCAAGGGACTACAAAGATAATAGCTTTAACATCTTCTGTATGAAATGTAAACTAGAAAAGCGGAGCCTCAAAAGAGATTGATGTAGCGTGCAACTCAACAATTGCATTCATTACAATTTTCATTATGTTTTAAGTTGAGATATTATAGACTGTACAGTTTGATTAGGTAATAACTAGTCTGATTAGTAGTGGATCAAGAAGTATAGACTTCATAGTTTCTATCTTTCTGAGGATCCTTGGCTTGAGATCTTGTCATGCAGTGAGGCCGAAAATATGCGAGCTAAGCAAAAGGAGTGGTGTTATCAAGGAAAAGCATGGAAATGGAAAGAAGTGGCATGGACAGAGGCAGAAATTTGGAAGCATGCTTTCACTAGGAGCCAGTTCAACGAACATGAATATAGTTGCAGTAGTCCTTTTAGATGTTAGTTAGCTAGCTCACTAGCAATAAATAGCTGGCTTTGCTTTTGTAATAGTTAGGTTGTTGATTATTCCTTACACCAGGAGATTTGGGAAGATTACCCCCTTTTTTGATATCTCCTTCCCCAAGTTTCCCTCCTTCTCTTCACATTCTTACTATCTCCACTGTTTCTCAATCTATATTGACGCTTACATGAGTTATTAATAACACTGAGCGATTTCTTTGATCCGTTTGGGTTTGGCTGATTGATTAGAAATCTTTTTTCCTAATTTTTTCTTCACTTCTGATTCACCTTCTTCCCTATCCATCTTTATCTCTTTTCTGATCAACCTATATTTAAAAAAAACCAATATGGAGACCCTTGAAGAAATCTTTGAAATGCTGAATTACTTCCTGGTGGAGCGTAAAAAGCCTAACAAACAACTAACGTAGTAGAGTACTATGAGAAATTTGAAGAGTGGAGAAATGAGATGTTGGCTTTGAAACCAAAACTCAGTTAGGATTATTTTAATGATGGTTTTAACTTTTGATTTGATTGGAAAATCCAAATGAAGCTAAAGGCATTTAGGAATCCACTCAAGATTTTATATGAAGCATATCTCCGAGCAAAAATCAAAGAAGCCATGATGGAGAAGCATGGTGGTAAAGATGGTATTAATATGGAGTATGGATGTGTGAATGGGGGCAGAGAGATTGTAGAAGCCATTAACGATGAGGAACACCAGAAAATAACTTCAAGCAGGATATCCTCGCTAGGATTTCACTATCTAGATTTTGGTTTTTCAATTAATTTTGATCGAGTTAAGCAATTAGAGATTTGTTAAATGTGGTTGATAAGTGTGTATTTTGAGTATATTTTATTAATTAGTTAGTTTTGGTGTATTTTAATTAGTTTTATAGCTTATGAGCCAAGTTTCTAGTTAAAATATGCATTTTATGGTTTTAAGTGGTAAAAGTTGCATTTCTATGGATTTTAATTGTAAAAACTTCATGTTTTTGTAGGTTTAAGGATTCAATCATCGAATGGCATGAATTGAGAAGATAATTCGATGATTGATGATGGTTTGAAGTGATAAAAAGAGAAGAAGAAGTGCAAGAGATGAAATGCAACTCAGTTTACAAGAAGAAAGTTTTACCGCTTTGACACCTTGTGGTATTTCGACTATCTCTTGAATTACAAGAATCAGATTGAGGTGATTCTTGTATCATTTTGAAACTAATAGACAGATCTAAATTTTTATGAAACATCAAAATCCAGTTCATGAGTTTTCTTAGTCAAAATGTCAAAATACGGAAGTGCATTTTCATTGTTGAAAGTTGAAATGAAGTTTTGACTAGTAGAGGATATGTTGGTTATTTATCAGTCTACAAAACTCCAAATTGGATGATTCTTGTTGCATTGGAAAGTAACTCAAAGGGCTAAAAGTTTCGTGCTCTGTACAAGAGTTAGTTCAGCCTCCATCATCAAGAAACTATCAATTGAAGTTGGACCAAAAATAGAACAAAGAGAAGGCTTGACCAAAGATGAGCAAACCTGCAAAAGAGCAAAGCGTGGGTGCAATACGTGACCTCAGGTCGCATTTTCAAGGTCGTTTATTCCTCAATTTAGGTTGAAACTTGCTCTACAACTTGTACTTTGTTCACACAAGCTTTTTGACCCATTTTTCTACAAGAATTTTGTTGGAAACAGACTAGGATAGCCGCCAAAGAAGCTTTACAACTCAAATCTAGCTTATTTATAGACTCAAGGGAAATCTTAACATGATTTAACACTTTGTCTTTTGCTTGAATTACTTTATAAATAGGGCCCTTGGAGGGCTTGCAAGACAACTTTGGAAGGCCAGAGAAACTCCACAAATATGTAGTCTTCACTAGTTTTTCTTAGTTCATTAGTTAGGGTAGATTAGTATAGTTAGTGTAGTTTATCCTTCTTGTATTTGTAGTTAGATTTAGATAAGATTTGAAGAGCAAAGATGGAGAGTTGGATCTCATGTAACAAGAATGACATTTCTTCGCTCACTTTCTCTTTTGTATTTAAATTCATGTTTAGCTATAATACAAGTTTGATGTTTGTTCTTCATGTTTAATTAAAGTTTATGCATAGAGTTATGGATAAACTTTCTATAGCTTGTTAGTGATATTTACTTAGTTATTTGTTTATGAAGTGAACAAGTTACTTATCACTTTTACTTTTCTAATCATGATTAATCGGCCATTAGTTGTGATAATCTTAAGGTGTTACGTTTGTAATGAAAATTGGAATTTAATACTAATTCAAGGAAGTGTTAAACCTAAGGAGTTCACTCACGAGAGTTGAGGCGCACCTATGTGGTTTTAGTGACTTGTTTCATGTAATTTCATGGAAGAAATAAACTTGTAGTTAATTTCATAACCACAAGAGTAGGTATGACTTAGTTACAAGTATAGTTGATTCACTACAAGAGTAGGTTTCACATATAATAGGAAATTACGCCATAACTAGCTAAAATAATAGTATTCACTTAATCGGTAATTTCATTGGCAAGAATAGTAAAGAATTCCATATCTCTAGGAGCTTTATGTTATTATTTTTATTACTTTTATCTCATATTTATAGTGTAGAGTTAATTTCTTGCACTTGTGATAGTTTAAATAATAAAGAAGTTCAAAAAACACCAATAATTGACAATCTTCTTTGTGGGTTCGACTCTTGATATCTTATACTCAGTTTCAACTAGTATACTTGCGAAAAATTATGTATGGGATACTTAGGATGTTATATAATAGGTATATATTTTACATACTTTAAGTGTGTTTTATTAGTTAGTTTTGGTGTGTTTTATTTAGTTTTGTAACTAATTAACTAAGTTTTTAGTGAAAATATATATTTTATGGTTTAAAGTGTGAAAATTGCATTTCTATGGATTTTAATGGTGAAAATTTCATGTTTTTGTAGGTTTAGTGATTCAATCATCAAATGGAGTGATTTGAAAAGATGATTGATGATTGATGATGGTTTGAAGTGATAAAAAGAGAATATGAAGTGCGAGAGAGGAAATGCAATCAAGAACAAAAAAAGAAATGTTTCACAGCTTTGACACCTTGTGGTATTTCGACCATATCTTGAATTACAAGTATCGGATTGAGGTGATTCTTGTATCATTTTGAAGCTAATAGATAGATATACATTTTTATGAGAATCGAAATCTAGTTCATGAGTTTTCTTAGTTAAAATATCGAAATACAGAAGTACATTTTCATTGTCGAAAGTTGAAACAAAGTTTTGACCAGTAGAGGGTATGTTGGTCATTTATCAATCCACACATCTCTAAATTGGATGATTCTTGATGTATTGGAAAGCTAATTTAGAGAGCTACAATTTCATGTTTTACACAAGAGTAGTTCAGCCTATAACATCAAGAAAATATCCGTTAAAATTTGACAAAAAACGGAGCAAGGATGAATTTTGCCCAAAAAGTACAAACCTGCAAAAGCAATACGTGGGTAGACAATATGCGACCTAATGTCGCGTTTTCGAGGTCGCGTATTCATCATTTTCGCTGCAAATTACTCTACAACTTATTCTTTGTTCATACAACTTTCCAACTCAATCCCAACAAGCAAATTCGGCTATATTTGACCAAGAAGAGTATGGAAACTTGGAGAACAACTCTTGGTGAGTTCAAAAGCCAAATTTGCCGACAAAAAAAACTCACCTTGAGATTGAATTCTCTATAAATAGTGGCCTTTGAAGATCATTTTCACAACTTTAGAAGGCTAGAATAACTCACCAAAAATGTAGTCTTCATTAGAATTTTCTTAGTTCATTAGTTAGAGCAGTATAGTATAGTTAGTGTAGCTTTTCCTTCTTGTTTTTGTAGTTAGATTTGGATGAAGATTTGAAGAGTAAAGATGAAGAGTTGGAGCTCATGTGACAAGGGAACTACTCTCCTATCGCTCTCTCTTTTGTATTTAAGTTCATGTTTAACTATAATACAAGTTTGGATCTTGTTCTTTATGTTTAGTTAAAGTTTATACCTAGAGTATGGATGAACTTTCTATAACTTTTTTTTTTTTTTTTTTCAACAACTTCGTATCACTTTTATTAATAGAAACAAATTTTACAAACTGAAAAAGACCATTTCAAAGTACAACAGACAACACTAAAGACAATAAATCAAAGACAAACCTCCTTGCCCCATTTCATAGCCAACTCACTTCAAATCTCCTTTTTACTCAGCCCTTCATACGCTTAATTTTCCGAATTGATGGCATCCCTAATCTATCAAGGCGAATTGCCCCACGAGCCATAGTTGGGAATGTATTAAAGGACTCGTATAGCTTGACTTGATGCTCTGGATGAGATACTCCCACGTTGGACAATGCATCAGCTACTTTGTTAGCTTCCCTGTAACAATGCGAAAAACGATGTGGGTCTTTAACAAACTGCCAAATCTGCCTAATGTCACGTCGAATCTTCCAGGGACATTGAATACGATGCTGAAGAATTCCAATTAATACCAAAGAATCCGACTGGACGCAGAGATTCCCAAACCCTCTATGCACACATGTTTGAAGACCAATAAGGAAGGCTCGAACCTCTGCACATAGACATGTAGTTTCCCCAGAATATGCCGAAAAACCAATCAAAGGTATGCCATTTGAATCTCGAAGAACTCCACCACCTCCACCCAATCCTGGATTACCCTTAGAACAACCGTCCGTATTTAGTATGAACCGACCGGATTCCTTCGTTTCCCAACGAACAAGTTTGTATATAAACTCAATATTAGCTGAATACGGCCAATCATACAAATCATAAAATGACTGTACTCGGAAAACTTGTTTGAAATGAATTTCAACCATGTTTTGGATATCCGAGAAAGTGGCAAAACAAATGGCAGGCGAACTCATGTGGACATTCTCAAACATTGCTTTATTTCTTGATTTCCAAATATTCCAACAAACTACACTGGGAAGAATGCTTCCAATATATCGTCGTATCTCAGAATGCTGTGAACTCAACCACCAACCCACTATGCGGGGCCGTAAAGATGACCCTGGAAAGGCCAGTCCACATGCAGCTCCAAAATAATTCCAAACTGTGGATGCTATATGGCCATTGGAAAATAAATGCTCAATTGACTCCTCAGATGCCGAATAGCAGCAAAAACATTTTGACGGTAAGTGAAAGCCAAGTTTACATAACCTGTCCGGTAGGGGCAGCCTCCCCAACAACAATCGTAACATGAAGAATGAAACTTTCAAAGGGAGTTGAGGATGCCAAATTCTGTCAAAAACCATAGACTTATTGCGGGTTTGCCTAATTTCCGAAAATGCAGATGCTAGAGAGAAATTTCCAGATGTCGTGGGCATCCAAATGACTTCGGCTTCACCCCCTTCTTCCGGAACCGGATGCTCTAAAATGGAGGGCACCATTTCCCTTGGCAGTGTCTGATATAACTTATTCACATCCCAATATCCATTGATGAAAACATTATCAAATGATAGATTAGGGACAACCGTCGCTCGGAGGAACAAAGCACCACTTCCCAACCAATTATCGTACCAAAAGTGACAAGCTCCGTTTTTGACAACCCATAGCATAGAGAGCTCCACTTGTCGACTAACATTGACCATTCTCCGCCAGAGTGCCGAGTCTGTTGTCCTGATTTCTACCTGACAAGGATGTAGCAGTCTGCAGTACTTTGCTTTCATGAATGCAGCCCACAACGACAAACCCTTTCTGAAGTTCCACCAAAGCTTGAATGAGAAAGCTTTATAGATGTCCTTTAGCCTCCGGAAGCCAACGCCTCCCTCATTTACCGGATAACACATCTGAGACCATTTTATCCAGTGAAATTTCGATTCTTCAGATGATGACCCCCAAAGGAAGGTCGAGAAGGCCTTTTCTATAGTTCTAAATACTTTATTCGGGATAACTGCAGCTGACAACAGATGTAGTGGCATCGATGCTAGCACATGTTTGATTAGAACTATCTTGCCTCCAAAGGAAAGCATCCTTGATTCCATGACATTATTTTCCCTAGAATAGACTGACACACTTCCCCAAAATATGACGATTTACATCTCCCAAAGTAAAGTGGAAATCCCAAATACCGAATCGGAAATGATTGCCAGGTAAAATTTGTGATACGTTCAATCACCCTTCGTCTTGTCGGTGGTAAAGATGGATGAACCAAGTAACAACTTTTTAGCACATTTATCAGCTGTCCTGAGCATCTTTGGTACTCCTCAAGCACATGCATGATAGCTTTCAGAGAGTAGGACGATCCGTTTGCAAAAATGAGAATATCATCCGCAAACGCCAAATGAGTTATAGAGGGACATGCATATGGGACTTTGAAATTGACAAAACCTGATTGCATAGAAAGGTTAGATAAACCTCTAGATAATACCTCAGCCCCAATAATGAATAATGCAGGCGATAATGGGTCACCCTGACGTAGTCCTCTCGTTGACTTAAAGAAACCATGTGAAGCCCCATTTATAATAACCGAAAATCAGATATTAGAGATCAATCGCCATACCAGGTCAATAAATATTTCCCCGAAGCCAAATCTCCTAAGAACACCAATAATATGATGCCATGCTACCCGATCATATGCCTTAGACATATCTAGCTTCAGTACAACATTCCCACCTCTATTCTTTTTTGCAATACCCGATACTACTTCCTGAGCTAGCAGAAAGTTATCTGTTATATTACGGCCCTTCACAAAGCCTGTCTGCTGGGGTGAAATGATTTTTGGCAAAACATAAGCCACTCTATCAGCTAAGATCCTGGATAACAACTTGTTGAAGAAATTACATAAGCTGATGGGCCTAAATTGAGAAAACTCCTGAGGATTTGGCTTCTTTGGAATTAACACAATGGAGGTAGAGGTGATGAAACGAGGTAACTCTGCCCCACAGAAAAAGCTAAGTATCGCATTATAGACATCTTGGGCGACAATTTCCCAGGCGAATGTAAAAAATTTACCTGTGAAACCATCTGGGCCAGCAGCACTATCCCCATCCATTGATCGCACTACTCGATAAACCTCGTCAATCGAAGGCACTTCCTCCAATTTTGCATTATCCTCTTCCGAGATCATGGGCGAAATTAAGTGCTGCATATCAGAAGCTGATTGCAAAGAACCCGTGAAGAGGTTAGAGAAATATGATATTGCCTCAGTTGCTATATCAGCATTTGTATCCACCCAGACCCCATTTGACTTTTTGATGCGGTGTATCATTCCTTGAACCCGTCTTTGCCTGACTACCGCATGGAAATACCTTGAATTACGATCTCCTTGTTTGAGCCATTTTACCCTGGATTTTTGCCTCCAAAATTGTTCTTCAATTGACAATGCATGGCGCAGCTCTGCCTGAGCCTTGCTAAGCTCAATTTGACATTCCTCCGATACATATTGATCCATAGCTTCCTCTGCACGTTGGACCTCCAATTCCGCAGAATGAACTGCATCAAATATATTCCCAAAGTGTTGCTTGTTCCATGTCTGAATAGCCCTCCTCGTTGCCAATAATTTAGAACACAAAACACGCAACGGAGATCCACCCACATCTTGATTCCAAGCCTGGCGAATCACCTCCAAGAGGTCATGTCTAGTAGTCCAGACATTCAAAAATCTGAAAGGCCGCGGCTTATTTTCTGATCGATTCTCAAATGAAATTTTCAAGGGTGCATGATCCGAGGGATGTCTTGCCAGGTGAAGCACAGAAATTACGTCGGAGAAATCCAAACAAGCCCCATTGACTAAAAATCTATCCAACCTCTTTGAAACCCGAGCTCTCCCTCTTCTATTGTTAGACCACGTGAAGCTAGCTCCTGAAAATCCTACATCAAATATCCCTGCTTCTTCCATAAAGGACATGAAATCCGCCCCCTCCGCTATAGCAAAAGGACGTCCCCCCCGTTTTTCATGAGGAGCTAATATAACATTAAAGTCACCTCCAATACACCAAGGAAGAGAATTTGGCTTATCATTTAATAAGGAACACCATAAGACACGACGCTCCTCCACTGAACACTTCGCATGGACAAAAGACATGACTATTGGAGTAGAAAGCAATTGACTTTGAACATGTATAGAAATATGCTGATCCGATGGAACATACAAAAGAACTACTACCAACAATGGAACATACAAAAGAACTACTATAGAATATCCAAATATCACCCGAGCAATTAACACAGGTAGAATCAAATAATAGTCGTAGACGAATGGACTCAATTTTGGTCAGGTGTAGCTTAGGTTCACAAATCGCAACAAACTTGAACTGGTGAATACATACTAATTTAATCAATCTTCTTAAATTAGGGGCTTTAGATACCCCTCTAATATTCCAAAATAGACCACTAATCATGAGAAAAAACCTGGATAGAGCTGTGTGATGATGTTGCTGAACGTAACTGTCTGTCGGATGGGATACATGCTCGCACACCCTTTACCCTTTCTTGTCGGCAATTCCTCTCATCAACTACAGATTGGTCAATGTTCAAAGTGTTTATTAATGGCTCCACTGACGGCTCACTTGGTTCAACCAATCTTGGAGATAAGTTTCCCGCGATAGTTGGCAAAGCTACTTCAGCAGACGCCTTGGATGTGGAATCTTCTACATCAACCCCACACAATTTTACTTGATTATTTGATGATAATATTTTGACCAAGTTATTTATCACTTTTGCTTTTCTAATTATGACTAACCGGCCATTAATTATGGTAATCTTAAGGTGTTAAGTTTGCAATGAGAATTGAAATTTAACACTAGTTCAAGAAAGTGATAAACCTAAGGAATTCACTCACGAGGGAACCATCTTTGTGGCTTTAATGACTTGTTTCATATAATTTCATAGAAAAAATGAACTTGTAGTTAATTTCATATCCACAAGACTAGGTATGGTTTAATTACAAATATAGTTGATTCATTACGAGAGTAGGTTTCACATACATTAAGAAATTACGCCATGATTAGGCAAGATAATAGGATTCACTTAACTAGTAACTTAATTTGCAAGAGTAGTAAGGAATTCCATACCTTTAGCAGTCTTTTAGTATTATTTTTATTACTTTTACTTCATGTTTATAGTGTAGAGTTACTTGTACTTGTGATAGTCTAAATAATAAAGGAGTTCGCAAATCATCAGTAATTGAAAATCTTTCCTGTGGGTTTGACCCTTAATACCTTATACTCGCTCTCGACTCGTATACTTGCGAAAAATCGCTTGTGGAGTTTTAGAATGTTATAAATGTAAAACTTGGTTGTGGATGAACTATTTGTTATATTTATATCCCGTGCTCGTCAAATTTTTGGCGCCGTTGCCAGGGAAGATTTGGGCAATATCGGTGATAAGAACAACTTTGTTGTTTAGATATTTTTACTTGTTTTTCTTGTTTTTGTTGTGTTTAGTGTCCTTTTGTTGTGTCCTGTATGTTTGTAGAGTCTTTATTTATATGTTTTCGTTTATGTCGAGTCATCTACTTTCTTTGACTAAACTTATTTTTGAGTTACTTTAAAAAAACATGTTTAGGGGTTCAAGGAGAGTAGAAAATATGAGAGGACAATACTTGAAAAATGGAAGATTGGCAATAGATGGTTATCACGGACAAAACTCCATGGATAGAGGTAACCATGAAATTATCGAAGATATGTTAAGGTACTTAAAGGTGCTTAAAGGCTAAACTTGATGTTATAACTTTACAAGTTTAAGTGAACACTATTATGCATGAGATAGAAAAAAAAAGGAATGTTAATACTTTTAATTATTATCTTGTGATTTGTGATTTGTGTGGAGATTATCATGCTAGTTATATATGTATGCTGTGAGGACCCGAAAATTTTCTTATTTTTATAGAATATTACTGGAATATTTAAATGATTATTCACTCATTTTCTTCGAATTAGTTATTTCGACCATTTTAAATCCATTTATATGGAATGACGCCTCTTTATATTTTTAAAGCGTTTTGTTGAAAAATTCGCTTTTCGAAAATTTGTTTAGTCCGGAACGACGGGTGCACGTTTTTCTATGCTATACTTGAATCGGGAGTGTATTAATATTGGAGAATTAAGAACGATCAATAATAGATTAAGAAAGGTTAATGGAGGAATTAATACTCAATTCACGTGAGAACTCGTAAAATTATTATTTTTAAAACCCCTAATTTTGGCTCAATTAATTATCTATTTGGATTTTTGCCCCGAATAATATTTTCTAGCCTTATTAGACCTAAGTACATGGTTTTATAGTTTCGTTATATTTTTAAAGCGTCTCATTTCAAGAATTATTTTCTTAAAAACTTGATTAGTGAAAAGTGAAAACGTGTCTGAAAAACTTTAGCCAATTGGGAGTACAATAAGCTCGAAAATTTGGAGACATGTACAATGGTCCTAAAATAGGTAAATTTAGGTTTAAATACTCAAGTGATAGTTAGTGGTACGATCGTTATAAGAATTTGTCGAAGGTTTCATTTTATCGCGCCTAAATTTAAATTACGTGTTTTCACGTGCGCGCTTAATTGAGGGACTTTGGACCATTATTTTGGGACAATTAATAATGAATAATATTTATATGAATATAGGTACCCTAGAGGTTTAGTGCACTAGTGCAACAAACGTAAGAGAAATCGAACACAAAACGCGCGCGTAGGGCACTAGTTGTAATTGATTTGACATATTTAAAATATTAGACGTCAAGCGTCTTTTGTACGCAAAGGAAACCAGAACCGCATCTCATTTCTTCTAGCTGCAATGGACGGATAGCTTCAGCCGCAGCAGCTTCACCATTCCTTCTACCAAGCTCACAAAAATCACTACCAAACTTCCATAGATTCAACCAAAACTTCACATACACTTAGCTCTACACTTGGACAACACATTAAGCTGAAAAGGGGAGGAGCTTTCACGGTTTTCTTCAAGCTTCAAAGGGACCGAAAATTCTGATTTAAACAACCATCAAAGTAGGTAATGATCAATTACCTTAAACTTGTCTTATGGAGGTTGATTTATGCATTTGAGCTGGAATCTTCACTTTAGTAGCTTGTATTGTTGGAAAAAAAAGTGGGCTCTATGAATTCCCACTCTTGGGTTGTTTCTGATTTTGTGCTTGATGAAGTTTATGATATCAGATCAGTGTTTAAGTTAGTGATTTGTTGAAGGAAAACTGCTGGAAACTCACGTTGAGTGCAATGGCCAAGTTTGACCATTTTGCCCCTGTTTGTTCGGCCACTTTACTGCAGATATTTGAGGATTTAATGTCTTGATTGTGTTGTTTACATGTTGTAGAAGTTGTGTACAAAATTTCGTTGAAAAATATTGAGTTTTGGTTGATCAAAAGAATTTATTTTCCAAAGCTAGTAATCTGGAAACGGTTGACGTCGTAACCAGACCAGTGTTCGTGTTTCGTCCATAACTCCGTACTCCGACGTCGAAATCGAGTGCCGTTAGCGGCATTTGAAACTAGACGTTCCCATGTTTCCCACGGTGTATAATTCATATTCTGTTTCCATGTGTGTGAACCGCACCATTCATCTGAATTCAGCTGCCCTGTTTCTCCGTTCTGCCGAAATGATTTGATGATGCTGCAACTTTAGGCTTAATTTCGAGCTAGTTGCATGCTGAAACTTGAAAATATTTCTTCTGTGAAATTTTAGCCCTGTGAATATATTTTCTAACACTATCAACCATTCCCAATTCCGAGTTAAATTGAGGGAGTTATGAGCGAAATACGGCGACTGCCCCGTTTTTGAAAACCTTAGATTTGGACAGATTGCCTTATGGATTTTTCCAAACTTTGGTTGATTGATTAACCCCCTTTCCGAGGGTATTTTTCTATGAAATTTGATAGAGAGATACCCTTCATATGGGAGTATTATACTGCAAAATTTGGTGTCAATCCAAATCCGTTTCGACACTTAATAAAAGGTCCAAAGTCGGAACCAAATCTGGAAATTTTGTAACAGTCTTGAATTTTTCCCAATTTTGAGCTACCATATCTTGATACTCGAAACTCCGATTCTCGATCCGCTTGTTCTGTCCTAAACCTTACTTGCACCTCTAATTGAGCTATAAATTTCAAGGGCTGGTTTGCAACGAGTGAATTCTGCCGAATTTCCAAAGTTAGCGAAAAACCAACCCGGGCTCAATCCTGGGTGATTTGGAACAGCAACTTTAAACTCATTTTTTGAATACCTTCCATTTCGATTCATGGAACAGTGTCTTCTAAGAACTTTTAGTAACTTCAAAGACGATTCCAACGGTACCAAGTTTTCCAATTTTTGACTAGTACAAAAGAAGTTATGATTTTTCAAAGATTTTACCAAAAATCGAGAATTCTGGAAAATTCAAAAGAAATCCACGCGGGAAGCATTTTTCTAAAATCCGGCCTTGAATCCGGCCAGTTTCTGGCCGGATAAGCGGCCGGATTGTAGTTGAGATTTGAAAAAAATAAGGATGGCTACTGCCTCCAATCCGACCAGAAATCCGGCCGGATATCCGGCCAGGTTCCGGCCAGATTGTGACGTGGCCATCCCACTTCCGATTTTGATCGTTCGTTTTGCAATCGATTCGCTCGTACTCGTTTCCATCCAATGATTTCGAGAATAATAATCCAATTTTACTCGAGTCCTGCACCTTTTGAGAATCCAACTTCAAAGACAAGCTTAAACGAAATTTTCAAAATATTTCCGAGCCCTACACGTGTTCAATCTTTCTCGCCACTTGGGGACTTATAGAAATTGTCTTCTATTCGATACTCAGGCACGCACGAGGACCTCCAAGAGGACCCTACCGTGGAAGTTTGAACTCTCCCTCCAACCTACTTGCTTGCATAACTTGGTGAGTGTCAAGTGTATGCCTACTTGAACTCTAAAGACTTGATTCATGCTTGACTTACCTGATTACATGCTTAGTCTATTTGGTTTTGAAAAATGGAGTCGAGTGTGTACTTAATCGCACTCGTTCTCATTTGAACAAATGACTCATGTTTAACATGCTTTGCCTGGTTTACATGACCTAAGATACATGCTTAAACCTGTCAAATGCTTGAATATATGACATGGTATGCTATGATTGCATACGTCGATGGAGTGAATCTCCTCGACATTTACATGATACATGGGGGACGCCCAAACTCATAGGCCGACCTTGGAACTCGAGCCGGCATGGGCTTGGTCGGGAACCTTGGTGAGCCATGAGATTCACATGATAAGCTTGATCTATTGAGAGATCTCGCTTGGCATACTCGTGAAGTATCGCCTTATAAATGTCGTGCGGGCCCGAAGCGGTGTATGGTGGACGGATGAGAAGTAAGTGGTGAACTACGGATATGAAAATATCAACCCGGTTGACGGAGAGTCATCACGGGGAGATATACGAATGACATCGGCAAAATGTGGAACTTAGCTCCTGAGAGCTTCCATATCCTTGAATTGTTTCTGGTTACATTTTGTTGGCGTTATTAATTACTTGCAAGCTATTACTTGAATTGTTATTTGGGCTTGTTATCTGAACTATGTGTCTGCATGTGTGTTCTTGGCCTCACGAGCGTTTTTGCTCACCCTGTAGATTTGTTTTCCTTAACAGGATTGAACTTGGCGAGGTATCGAAGAAACCTTCCTAATACACTTTTGTTTAGGGTTTCTATTACTTTTGACTATGTCTTGGCTTTTGGATTGTATTTTGGAATCCGAATGTAACTTTTGGAGCATGATGTATATTTGGGATATATATAATGGTTGTTGAACACCCGATGTGCGGGTCGGATAACGGATGACTCTCATTAAACTTGAACGCTTCCGCATTTATTGTATCTAAGTTATTGACTCGTATTGTGTGGTCCGGTAATAAGCTTGAATGGAATTACTTGAGTCCTGGCGAGAGTTAGGCAGGCGTTCCGCGGATACCCTTTGGTTCGCCTTAGGGGGAAGTGGGGGCGTCACAGTTGGTATCAGAGCATAGGCTTTAGATCTTGTAGTGTATCCTGGGCTTAAAGTTTAGGATGCCTGACTGTGGGATTAATTTGAATATTATGTGAACTAGAGGGTCTATTGTATCCTACGGGTTAAAGAAATTGGTTACTTGAGAGTTTCTTACTTGGGACTTGTAGAAATGAAAATTGAGGAATTAGCTGATGTTATATTGAAGGAAAATATGGGATGAGAGATTAGTAGTGAAAGATTGGACGAATTTGAATTATTTTTATACTTGTAAGTGTGGAAAGAAGTGAGACAATTATTAGTGCTGGCTAAAATGGATAAGAGACCAAGATTTGATGGTCAAACTCCATGTATCGTGATTGTGAACCCAGATGAAAGAGTTTCAAAGGAATAAAATGCATTTTCCTGCTCATTTACCTCCTAGAGAATTTATGCTTTGAAATTCTAAAGGAAAAATGAGGATGTACTAGTTTTATTTTCAAACGATGATTGGAAATAATATATATATGCTTTAAGTATGTGTAATTCTTCGATTTTGGTAAATATGTGAATTTTACTTGAATTTCAATTTAAAAATTTGTGAATAACTGATGAGTTTGTTGAAATTTTGTATGTGATGGGCTGATACAAGGTTACAATTTTCTAAACTAGATTTTCCCCCTTGATTGTATACTGGTGTATTCTCACACTTGAATTCATCTATGCTTTACAAAAAAAAAATAAATAATAATAATAATAAAAATATCTTGAATTTTCGGAAGAACGGCGAACTTATGTTTTTATAATGAAAATCTTGAACTTGATAAGATTTTTGTTACTTTAAATACTCTTCTTATATTTTAAAATTCTTGGTTTTCAAGAAGGGTGAGCCTATCTTTAGGTGTACGGATTGAGGAAATTTTGAAATATAGAGTAACCGCATTCAAGAACACGCAGTTAGTGTGAATTGACTTTTTTTTTTTTTTTTTTTGAATAAATCTAAAACAAGTCTCTCGACAATTTTTATAGAAGAGCTAGGATTCGAATACAAAAGTCAAATCTGATTAAGAAATGAACCTAGGACTGGTAACGTCGGACTTGTTTTGTCTAGGTTGTATTCTTAGATTATATAGATAGATAATAGTTGCGGTTGACTTTTTTTTTTTTTTTTAACTTTTTAGCTGTCAAAACATCATAGATGCTGCAAGAAAGAAGGATGAAAAGCCGTGTAAGTTGCAGATTTTTCCCGCCTAAGTATCCAATGCGATATTTGAAACGAATTTCACTGTCCGATACTGTATACTGCTAAACACTCTTCTTTGAAAAATCCTCTGACGAGTATTTGGAGCAATTATCTGGCTTCACTTCTTCAATTCGATGTCGTATACTATTTTTTTTTTTTTTTTTTTAACTCAACTTTTATTGACACCGAGCGAACAAAGTTACACAGAGCCAAACGCCTAGTCAAAACTAACGCCGGACCCTGCCTAGCCGAACCGAGGGAACTGAGAGCCTGTCCAATTGGAGAGCGGACCGGGCCTTCCGAGGAAGCTCAGCCCGGACTGTAAAATCGCCATCCTGTTGAGGCCGCGAGCCCGCAAGGGCATCCGCTGCCGTATTTGCTTCTCGATAGATATGTGCCACTGAGACCCCCATTTGCCCTGAAAGCCATTGAATATGACGTAGAGTGTTGACCAAAGGCCATCGGGCAGGGCCGCAAGAGGAGACCATGCGCACCAAAACACGCGAATCCACCTCAGCCACAAAGTGCATGATGTGCCGAGCATAGCATAACCGCAAACCTTCCAATAACGCCAACGCCTCTGCTGTGAGCACATCGCACTCCCCGAACTTCTTGTAAAATGCAAAAACCAGGTCGCCATCTGAAGTACGCACCAGTCCCCCCCCGGTGGCCAGCCCCTCGGTGACGCTAGCATCGGTATTCAGTTTCACTGAGGACGTGGGTGGCAATGCCCAAGTAACTGCGCGGGGTATAATCTGCCGTCGATTGCCTATGCCAAATGTCGCCCACTCGCAATCCGCATCCCCCTGGAAATCCTGCCGGCGTAACCGACCTCCCCTTCCCAGCTGCTGGATAAATGCGCTAACCTGCCAAATGATAATCCCTGGGGACATGGCCGTCCCCTCAAAACGAGCTGCATTACGGGATTTCCATAGAAACCAAAGGATCACCATAGGAAGAAGGACACGAATATGATTTCTGCTCACGTAGGAGTGGGAGAAGAACCAGCTGGAGAGTCGAGCCTGCACCCCCCGCCCCTGCGTCATAATCCCAAAGCGATCTGCAAAAAACCTCCACACTGTCGCAGCCACTGGCCCAGATACCAAGACATGGCCAGTGATCTCCGTCGCTCCTCCACAACATGAGCACCTTGACGCCAAAGGACGTCCCCGCTGCTGTAATACCCCATCCAATGGCAGCCAGCTCCTCAATGCCCTCCACCCAAAGAAAGAGATCTTTTTTGGGATAATCGGGCTCCATAAGAGGGAGTCCACCATGGAAATGTTTCTTTTTCCCCGAAGCTGCTCCCACGCTGAGGTGATGGAGAATTCCCCCGACTGGGATGCCACCCAAATCATCCTGTCCTGCATACCCGGGAACACACGTAGGGCCAGGGCCTTTTCCACCAAGGCTCCCGGCAACAACTGCCGCAGTCGCTGAGCATCCCATCCCATGTCCATGAAGAGTTCCCCCACCAGAAGATGCGAGTGACTATGGCCCGAGACCAGCTGGGCGAGGGGGACATCCGTGCACCATCTATCCTGCCAGAAATCTACCAAACCCTCACCAAGGCACCACCGGATGTTTTCTTCAGCAACCCCCCGCACCTCCAGCAGACGCCGCCACACAGCCGAAGGTCGATGAATTGAAACCAAGCCCGGATACTCGCCCTTCACATACTTGCAATGCATAAAATTTGACCACGGTGACTGATTTGCTCTTAATTTCCACCACAGCTTGCATGCAAACGCCTGCCCTAGCGTTTCAAACGAAAGAAATCCTAACCCCCCTTTCTCGACGGGGTAGCACACCTTCTCCCACGCCGTCTAGTAAATACGGCGAGAATCTGGGTTGTCCCATAAGAAGGCATTGCAGAGCCGGCCAATCGCTACAAGCACTGTCCCTGGGGGTTGCAGAGCCTGAAGGCAATATAAAGGTATAGAACCCAATACGTAACGAATGAGGATGATTTTGCCCCCCATTGACAGCATCTTTGAACTCCAGTGAAATAAGCGCTGCCGCATCCTAGACAGTAGACCATCAAAGATCGCACTCGTAACCCTGCCCCGTATCAAGGGGATTCCCAGGTAACTGAAGGGAGGTTGCTGCTCTTTAAAGCCAAGAAGTGCCCTGATAATCCCCCGTTGAGACTCTAACAGCCTCGAGGATGACGCGAAGGAACTCTTACTGAGATTTACCACCTGCCCCGAATATGCCTGATATAGGTGTAAAAAATCCTGGATTGCTGACAACGCGTCGTGGGAGCAGCGAGTAAAGATAATTGTGTCATCCGCAAAGGCTAGATATGGAACATTCGGCCCCGCAGTCACAAAGTAGCGGCTCTTTTTAGCTTCAAACAACTGCTGGATACCCCTATCCAAAAATTCGGCTACAAACAAGAAGAGCGCAGGAGATAATGGGTCCCCCTGCCGAACCCCTTGAGAGGACTTGAAAAGCCCAGTCTGCTCCCCATTCACCAAAATCGAAAACCACGAATTGGAGAACGTCCGAAATAGCAGGTCCACCACACCTTCCTCAAATCCAAACTGACGGAGCATGAATAACAGAAAGGACCAGTCAACCCGATCATAGGCCTTCTCCATATCTAGCTTAAGGATCACGTTTGGGTCTGCCAGCCTCCTATCAAGCTCGCCCATAACCTCCTGTGCAAGCAAAATATTGTCTACGATCCCCCTTCCTGGAACAAAGCCCGCTTGCCAAGGCGAGATCAGGTTCGGAAACAACCGATTGATCCTGTTAGCGAGTATCTTAGAGACGATCTTCGAACTCACATTGCACAGACTGATGGGTCGGAATTCCCTCCATTGTGATGCTCCCTCAGTCTTTGGGATAAGAATCAGAAGAGATTTCGTCCAACCTCGAGGCTGTTGCATTCCCTTGAAAAAATCCTGGACCACCAGCACGAGATCCTCTTTGATGATGCCCCAACAACTTTGGTAGAAACCCGCCCCAAAGCCATCCGGGCCCGGAGCACTATCAATATCGAAGCCAAACACCACAGCCTGAACCTCTTCTTCGGAAGGCATGCCCTTCATCATCTCATTCTCCGACCTCGCTATCTTCGGCACCTCAAAAGGGAGATCTGGTATTGGGACCCTCTGTCTAGTGGACGAGAAGAGGTCCGAGTAGAACTGCACTGCGGACGCCTTAATGTCGTGTTCAGTTTCCAACCATCCCCCATCATCCCGCTTTATGCGTGAGATAAAGTTGGAGTTACGCCGTTGTCTGACAAGGGCATGGAAGAAAGCGGTATTCGCATCCCCCTCCTTGATCCATCGAACCCCTGCCTTTTGCCTCCAAAACTCGCATTCAACCGACAGCTCCCTATTGTATCTAGCCCTAGCTTCATGGAGGCGAAGCTTGGACTCATCATCCCTGCGTTCATCGAACTCCGTCTCCCTTTGTCTCCAAACCCGCTCCGCAGATGCCCATAACCTCCTGTACTTATTTCTTGGGTTTGAACTTGGAGCTTGAGGCTTTAACTATAAAACCCTAAGACTAGTTATTCTTGGAGATGATGGTGCTCTGTTTGGTGGCTTGCTTATTAAAGATTTTGAATTTCGAATGGATAACCTTTGGTTTCCGCTTGTTTTATGGTTTGATTGGATCTAATTTCGTAAAGGCATGTGATCTGATTGGAATTAGTGATATTCGGACCCATTGGTTTAATTAAGGACTTAGGAAGGGTGGTGCACGCCGTGAGACCTTTTGTATCCCGCTTGCATATACTTCTACATTTTGTGACCCTTAATTGCCTATATACAGTATTTGACATATTGGGCTTGTTTTGTGACTTCTTAACTCGTACTATAACCTTCGATACATGTAAAGAATCATGTCTTGATTCTAAATATTTTTGCAACTTGTATATGCATTAAGTTCTTTTATGATTAATTATTCCTTTTCTTGCGCTTATAGACTCTTATTAAGTATGGTAGCAGGAATAGGAAAAAGGGGTCTTGGCCGAGGGCTTAGACAACCCTGTACTCATGAGAAAAAAATTGATGGATTTATATAATTTAATGAGATCCTAGTACTGAATATGAATCGAGAATAAACCAGAAGATTAGATCTACCAGTGTATAATGGATTAACCTAGTTGGGAACTTAGTGAGATTTTCCTGTGTGAAATTTTAATAACTGCTTTATACGTATATTATGATTGGTCCTATGGCCATATTTCAACTTTTGTGAAAGTTTGAACTCCAAAAGTATTTCGTGGGTTTGGTGAGATGACCTGAACTCATTACCAATTTGTTCTACTTGAACAAAAGCGCTTTCAATTTTACTTGACTAATACTATACCCAGATTCACTTGTTTTACTTTTCACAAAATTTATATATATATATATATATATATATGTATGTATACACATTTTGAACTCGTTTGAGACTCGAAATCAGATAGAGTTCAAGTTCGAAGAGTTCAAGTTTGAATCTTTCTTAGGAACATGAATGCCTATTTGTTATGAATCAGATATTAGAAATGATCGGATTTTATGTACCAGTAGAGTTAACTCTTGGTTGGATAAAAGGGTGGTAAAGGTATTGGATCACAGGTTATGCGAATATGAACCTACATGTTTACCTATCTTTCTTAAAGATATTTTCTAAAATATACGCCTTACTCGAACATAGATTTAACTCGAAACTTTGAGAAAAAGTGTTGGAACACCCTCCATGTATATGTTATGATTATTATGTATATGTTTTAAAAATCATGCATTAAGTTGCATGATTAATATTCTTAAATCTATTTGAGAGATTTTAAATATGTATTGATGATTGTGGTTAAACATTATTTGAAATCTCTTACTAAGAAAATTTAATTTTGGGTCGTGAAGAAAAATTTGTATCTTTAACTCTAATTTTGAAAATTTTGAATCGCATTTTGCCACAGATACATTCAAAATACATCAAAAGTCTTGACCTTATCTTGTAAGTCATGATTGGTTTGATTTAGACAAAATTTTGAGGAAAGGGATTTTGGTCCTGCTAGTGCGTAACAGTTTTTTTTTTGTTAGGATTTGGAACTTGTTTCATATGGCGTATAATTTATGGTTTTATGGTTTCACTACACACGGGAGTAAGACCTTAG